>NC_135723.1:27271205-27946231 GCF_964656455.1 Halichoerus grypus
CGTGTTGAAATAAATGAAACCAGGAACAATAAAGAAAAGTCGTAAGAAACATAATAAGTCAGTTATCTCTAACTGTATTCAAAAATCTTCATTAAGGCAGGCGATGTAATAAAAAACGTTGATCTCTCATATTCTTCTATATCTCCCATCTCTCAATGCCATGAGGTAATAAGAAGTTACTGAACAATATTAAACAAAGCCAGAAACACCACCTGCTTCTGCCACCTGCATAATTTCCACATTTTTAAAAGGCTTATATAATGGTTAGTTTACTAGCATCTAAAATAGGTTGCTATTGTGTTATCAGAAAACAAAGAGATTTTAAATCATCCACTAAAAACAATCAGGAAAGGGGGCACAAAAGATTCTTTTGCCATACTGGAAATCGTCTGTATCTTCACAGGAGTCTGGGTTACATTGCTGTAAGCATCTGTCAAAATCCATTTAGTTTTACACAAAATTTGTGTATTTCATTCTACATAAATTATACCTCAAATTAAATACATAAATACATATATTAAATAATCCCCAAAAGTACAATACATTCTCACTGTGACGCTGCAATTAGATCCTTATAAATAAGCAGTCACTCCATAGCCATGCCCATGAAGGACGGTATGGACTTGCAAGGACTGAGCTATAATGCATTTTTCCATTTTTGTTCTCAGCTTTGTAAGTGATTTGGTGCTGCTATGTCCTCTGTTCTTTTTCTTTTCAGAGCCATACATTAAAAACACTTTTTCAGCTTTTTATACGCCACATGTTAGGCTCATTAAAATAACTCCCAAGTTAATTAAGAAATGCCAAGAAGTCCATTAGTGGTTACACGATGGGGAAGGTGCAGGAGATGGGAGGCAGACCTGGACCTGCCTGACGCCAAACGCCTGGTTTCCTAAAGACAAACTTTAACATTTTTTGTCAATAAACGGTTCTCAGTTGCAGAACTACAAAGGATGCGTGAAATTTAAAAGTCTAGCAAATCATCACTTTATTTCTCTGATTCATATACTTTTCACTACCTGAATTTGTGTGTCCTTCAAAATACAAGAGTATCAAGTTCTTTATGTCATTTACTATATTTTACTTATTACTGCAATGATGACTACTTCCTTCTTTTTTTTTAGATTTTATTTATTTATTTGAGAGAGAGAGAGCACAAGTGGGGCGGGGGGGCGGACAAAGGGATAAGGAGAGGGAGAAGCAGTCCCCTGCTGGAGCCTGATGCGGGGTTCAATCCCAGGACTCTGAGATTACGACCTGAGCTGAAGACAGATGCTTAACCGACTGAACCACCAAGATGTCCCCTGATAACTACTTTCTAAATATGTTTTACCCTATTCTTGCTCATGCTCACAAATGAGAATGTGAATATGCTTCAGAAGAGACAAAATAAGGATACTGTATACTCTAACTTTAATAAGCTTCCCTCTTTTGCAATAAAGATAATAGATAACATTCCTCTAAGCACTGATGATATGCAAAGCCTTTTGCTGTTTTATGGAGTTCTCGAAACCATGGTCCAAGGTCATTATTTTTGTAGCGTTCATTTTTCAATCAGGAAAGTAAAGCACAGACAGGTTAAGTAACTTGCCTGTTAGTGAGAGCTGACAAGTAATGGAGCCAGGACATGAAAACTGGCAGGGCTGCCCGCCCTTATCACAACTACATGAGTCATACTTCCTCTCTTAATTCAACATCCATTTGGTCATTCATTAAATACCTATTTACTGAGTGCCCACTGTACCCATCAATGGAGATACAGAGATCTTGGACTCAAGGAGTTACAAAACAGGGGACATCACAGCTCTAGAAAATGTCCCTGCAGTGTGATAAGAACTCAGAAATTGAAGCAAAAGACGCTGCCCTCCACCCAGAAACAAATTGTGGTAGGTGAAGAGGGTGAGCTGGGAGAGAGAGAAAGCAGAGTAAAATCTAGGCAGGTTTTGTGGAGAAAGCCCACTTTGAAGGATGAGAAGTTCACCAGGTGAAGAATAAAATGAAGGGCGTTGCAAGGTCAGAACACAGTGTGTGGGCATTCAGAGACAGAAGGAAGGGCCAGAGAAACGGGGCTTCTGCAGGAATGCAAGTTCGGTTTGGCTTTCAAAATAATCTGAGTTACATCCTGAAGGGAATGAGACAGGAGTATGGAATTTGGGGTAGAGCAATGAAAGAAGTTTTGAATTTAAAAAAGATGACTGGCAGTAGTGTGGAAAATCAATGAAATCAAAGGGCAGTGAGACTCTAAAGCAAGAGGACAGTTGCAAAAACAGGTCAGAAATGATAAAAGGCATGAACTGAGGTAGGGATGACGGCCGTGGCCAGCGAGACTTCTGAAATTTACTTAAAAGGGGAATCCATAAAGAGAGAAAGGAACTGTGTAAGTACAGTATTATTATATTTTATGTATCATATAATGTCCAAGAACATTAGTCAAGGACATAACGATAAAAATTGTTGGCTATGGAAGACGATTTCACCTTATAAGGAAATCTGAAAGATACACCAAGAAGAATCTGGTAAGATGTACAGTACTGGCATACAAAATAAATGCACGCTAATGTTGTATATTAAATCCTTCTCTTCTATTTTACATTTAGTAAATCTCATGGTCTGACATAACGTATTTTTATCAGATGATTTTTCAACAGAAATAAAATAGAGTTAACGTTTATTCTCCAGAAATTTGCAAGGTTTTAGAACAGATTCCTTGAAGCTACTGAACCATGAATTTAGTATATTCCCATATGGCTAAGAAACATAAGGTTAAAATATATATTTTTTTAAAGATTTTATTTATTTATTTGACAGAGAAAGAGAGAGCGAGAGCAGGAACACAAGCAGGGGGAGTGGGAGAGGGAGAAGCAGGGTTCCCACCGAGCAGGGAGCCCGATGTGGGACTCGATCCCAGGACCCCGGGATCATGACCTGAGCGGAAGGCAGATGCCCAACGACTGAGCCACCCAGGCGCCCTAAAAAGTGGCAGGTTTTTTGGGAAAAAAAACAACAACAAAATTCTTTCTTCCATGACAAGTCAATTTGTTAAGTTGCTTCACCTTCTTCCCGACTCTGTGCTTGGGGAGTGTTTCTATTCTGACTTAAAAACAAACTAGTATCACAGATTATTCATCTAATCTTTATTTACTTTACTGATAAGGAAATAAAATTATATTTTTGCTTTGCCACATGCTAAATAAGGGGTTATGAAAAAATGGATTATATATCATTAAGGGCTTAAAAAAGATCACATCTTTCCCTCCGGTCACCTTATTCCATCCCTGCAATTTAATTTGGTTAATTCGTATTCTGTCCTTCCAAAAATGAGTATCAAACAAATAAAACAAATTAACATTCGGCATAAATCCCTTGGACATCCTGTATTTTCCTGAAATGTGCTTAATAGGAAAAAAATAGTATTTTTTATATATATATATACACATATATATATATATACATATATATATGTGTATATATATATGTATAATTGTGGAAAAAGAAGGCCATAATGATTGCTTGTTTTCATATATCTTTCACTGGTTCACTTTTCTTCAAATTTTCATTTGTTTAGCCCTATTATTCTGTTCTTAATTCTTCATGTGCCTTTTTGGTACAGACTCCTCATTGTGGGAGGAGAAAATGTGTTTAAGACCTACCGGAAAACAGCATTATTTCCCTTTAGACGGCGTGGTTTCTCTTCGCCCAAATGAACATAACATTTTCTGAGTTAGCAATAGGGGTCAGTCGTATGTTTTGAAACAATAATTATGTAACACTGTTGATATTGTATAATATTATGCTATCATTCATCTCTTTGCTAGCATATACAGAAGAAATCTACAGGCTCAGATTGTAAGAAAAACTGGCCTCACGGAAGACCTCATACGGTAGAGTCCATTACCTTATTTAAATTTACTACATTCCAGGGTCAGACTCTCAGCTTTAGAGATTTAGAATCCTGGTTTCATTAGTGCCCTTGATGTAGATCTCTCTCTTAGGTGTCGATGTAAAACTAACCTATTTATTGCCATTTAGAAAAAGTCCAAACTCACTGATTTATAAGGATCTACTTAATCTGGCCTCTCCCTACGTCTCCAGCCTCACAGTATCCTATTAGCCTTCTTTTATGCACTAAAATTCTAACCTGGTCAGAATATTTGGTTTTCTCTGTTTAAAAAACCATTCGCCCCTCACTTGCTAAACAAATGTTCCTTGCCTTTATTTCCTAATTCAAATATCACCACACTCCAAAGTAGTCCTTTCTCTCCCCTACTTATTCTGTGTCATATCACCACGTTCATGTTTTTTCTTCTATTTTTCTCAGTGTCAATATATCTTGTGTCTTACCACTCCAGAATATAAGCTTTTTGAGAACAAGCAACTTGCCTGTTTGTTTACTGATTTATCCCCAGAGTACAAAATAAAGCTGATCCCATTAGTGAGCTCCTGATAAATACTTCATTAAGGAAAAAATTAACCCAGTTCATAAGACATGAGAAATAGCATTTACTGGATTACTAAAGTTGGCAAAACCCATGCGTTTTCTCCCTGAGAGCAAAACTTCTTAAAAAGCCAAATGATAAACAGCTTTTGAGCATGTGATCAGAATAAGGTGCCTTAGATGAATCACATAGATAATAGTAATGAGTAGAGAAGACTCATGATGCATCTTAGGACAGTCTCCTCAATGGTTCCTAAATGTTAATGATCAACAGCTAAATGTCTCCCTCTAGAGGTAGTGTTTAGTCACTGCCAAAGGTTTTCTCTATGATCTCCTTTCTTTTATTCAAACTTAAATAACCAACTGCCTTTCAGCTTAGTACTTTCATTCTTTAAATAAGTGAATACACTCAGTCAAATTCTGGATTACCAAGACTCATACTTCAGGCTTCCAATATGTATATGAGCCTGTGCTTATCAATTACAATTTGACTATCACAGTTTGATTTTCTTTCCAAGTTGTTATCGGATGCTTCAACATTAGGCTTCCAAGTAACTGAAAAGAATATATAAAAGTATAAATTTATTCTTTCCTTATACAATTCACTGTGTGTTTTCTAATACATTTTGCTAACAATCACATCAAGTTGGACCACAGAGTAAAATACTGATTATGTAGAGCATGTAATCATTGCATACATTTATGGGTACAGGAAAATATAGATATATATATATATACACTGATATTTTACACATATAGCATATACCTCAAAGAGAGAATAAAGATTAGTGGTATAGTTTTGTAAGAGCTGGTTTTTGTTTTGTTTTGTTTTAAGATTTTATTGTATCTGTCAGAGAGAGAGAGAGAGAGTGAGAGCACAAGCAGGGGGAGCGGCAGGCAGAGGGAGAAGCAGACTCCCTGCTGAGCAAGAAGCCTGATGTGGGACTCGATCCCAGGACCCTGGGATCATGACCCATGCCGAAGGCAGACACTTAACCAACTGAGCCACCCAGGTGTCCCAAACTGTTTTAAAAGTATATTTGAATCGTTCAAAATGAGTTTACTGTTCTGTCTAGAAATGTTAATTAATTATGACCTAACTTATAAATTAATGCTTATGGATGAAAACCCTTAACCAAATCATTCATTAGAAGATACTATGATAATATTCTTTTGACAAAATAGAAGCACAGAGAACTGAAATAACCTGAAACTTTAAGTTATTTAAAATTTGAAGCAAAACTTTTAAATAAGCTATATTTCATTAAAGGTTTGACTTAGTATATACTCTGATTACAATACCATCACTGGAAATAATGTACACATCACAAGTTTCAAAACTTAAAATTCCTTATCCACATGTTAAGACTTCATTAGGAATAATGTCAACAACAAGGGTGGCAGAAACAAATCTCACCTAAATTATTATAATTTGGAAGTATTCTGGTATTATTTGCTCCCAAAACTAACCATATTATACTATACTGTCTTTGTTATTTGTATCGTTATCAAATTTTAATACTTTTTATTACAAAACAAGAAAGAAAGAAAGACAGAGAAAGAAAGGAAGGAAGGAAGGAGGGAAGGAAGGAAGAGAAGGAGGGAGGGAGGGAGGAAGAAAGGAAGGAAGGGAAAGCAAGCGAGCTTCTGTGAGTTTCAGTAAAGAAAACGGTTCATTTTTCCCTCCTTTTATGACACTCAGTATGGTATCTTACATAAGGCATTCCAGTTGAGCAAATCAGCTCTAGTCAGCTCTGCTCCTCGAAGAGACTGGCACAGAATGCGAGACAGGATTCTGGCTCCAAGCCCACAGCAGTCTATATTTTACCACCAATCATATACATTACCCCTGGCTTGACACTAAAAACACACACTCCGTGCCAGTCATCTATTTTCAGGGAAAATGCATATGCATCTTGGGATAATTTCCATTTACAACTGGCAACTCAATCCACTGAATTAAATCACACTCCTTGTTTTGATTTAAAGCCAATGTGGTGATTCCTAAAATATGAATACAGGCGCTGAGTTACAACAATGAGATCACAACAAAGACATGAAGGGATTAATGAGAGTAAGAATTCTACACTCCAGGATTCTATGCACCTTAAAACAGGTGGTCAGAACAGAATAACCATAAACATGTCCTTTCTCTTTTTATTCTGTATAATAACCTCCCTTTTAAAAAGTTAAGTTGGTGAGACATAGTAAATTGTTACTAGACTTGTTAGACTATTAGACTATTTGACTAGTTCTCACGTTAAGAAAAAATATACTGGTCCATGAAATGTGAAAATCTGGGAAGCTCTGGTATAAGTTTGGCTATAAAGGAGAGAAGACACACATTAGCTCGAGGGAACACAGGGTTTAAGAATATTTATTTTGTTTGTAGCTTCATCTTATAAAGATGGAAAAGATCAGAACATGCATAAACTTACAAGCTTTGAGGCCGGAGCTGACAAAATGGAAGAGACTGAAAATACAATAGGAACAGAGACTGTTGGTGGAGGGAGACCCCAATGCTGAAAGAGATGGGAGGCAAATGTTTCTGAAAACAGGTAAAGCCCATTAGCTTCCAGCACAGGAAAGGACATTTTCTCTGGGACTGAAAAGAAAGAGGCACAATGGATTCAGATAAAGTTTGATGATATTAGAGCTGAAAAGGGAAGGAATCCCAGCCCTCACTCTTAGGAATAAAGTAAAACAAATATTCTCCATTCTATAGTCACGGTGTCTTTTTCTCCCCATTTCCTTAAGCAATTATAGTCCTTCAGTGCTGTCTTCACTTATTCCTTCTCCCTATGGAGAAAGAGGAAAATAGCATTTCTGTGAGTTTTAGCCAAGGACAGAGTTCTTTAGTCAATCTGAAAACATGTAAAACTGTACACTTCGACAGACAACAATGGTATACACTGTTTTCCTTAAGAACTTCTTACTCTTGGGTATTTCTGACAGGTCCACCATTTGAGCCCTCCCTTAGATAAACTTTTTTGTCACCAGCAATTACAGAACTAAGGCTCGTAATTCACAATCACTATTGTTCTGAAAAAAATATGAATTTTGGGACGTCTGGGTGGCTCAGTCGGTTAAGCATCTGCCTTCAGCTCAGGTCATGATCCCAGGGTCCTGGGATCAAGTCCCGCATCCGGTTCCCTGCTCAGAGGGGAGCTTGCTTCTCCCTCTGCCTGCTGCTCCCCCTGCTTGTGCTCTCTCTCACGCGCACTCTCTCTCTCTCTCTCTCTGACAAATAAACAAATAAAATCTTAAAAAACAAAAACATGAATCTCTAGTTTAAAACCTAGAGTGTCACTTGTAACAGTTTAGGATGACAAGATGGAATATATCATCAAGAAAGCTCCTCTGAAGGTATTTAAATATTAATCACACCCCTGTGTGATTTCACTCAATAATCACTCATCTGACCTAAGAGGAATACATAAGCCCGTACTTTTGAAAGTGCCTTTTCTACTTATTTGAAGAAAACTATAATTATTTAAGAAAATTAAATCTTATATCTGATTCCTAAATAAATACTGGGATAGAAATGGGTAGACGCGTAGATGACGATGATGATAGGTAGAAAGGTAGATGAAGGATAGACAGATAGACAGATACACTCTTTTGGAGTTGTCATCTTCTATCCAAGAAAGGACCATT
This sequence comes from Halichoerus grypus, assembly GCF_964656455.1. Classification (NCBI taxonomy): domain Eukaryota; kingdom Metazoa; phylum Chordata; class Mammalia; order Carnivora; family Phocidae; genus Halichoerus; species Halichoerus grypus. The sequence goes on from NC_135723.1 coordinate 27,279,298, forward strand.
ATGTAAGGCCTCAATCCAAATAGTTTAGGTGGTGATAAGGTTACAATGCAAAATGAATTTTTTAAATTTTATTTTAAATTATAGATATTCCAGTGTCCTTTTGTATGTACAAGTACAACATTCATTCACATTTGGTGTTTGAACTATTGGTACACAATCTAAAGCTATAATATGAACCTCTTTGTAATATTTCTAGGATACATATTTGAGTTATTATGGCCATGAGCCTGAATTTGAATGTAAATGATTCAGTCGCTGAGCCTACCTAAAGGCTCCTTCTGCTATTTACCACCATCCCATCCCATTTACAAATGGGAACAATGAGGGACTGAAATGGCAAATGCTTTTCACAAATCTGGAGATTCCAAAAGGTCTCTGGATATACATGTTTTAATTGTCAAATGGCTAATGAATATCATTTGAATAAATCTTTTAGAGTATTTTAGAAACATTTCACAACATAAGAAATAAAATTCATCTTTCTCCATTAAGTACATACTACTTTCAGTCCTAGATGCTATAGGGGTTCTAAAGTAAGTAGAAAAATATAATCATAACCATTTAGGAACACTGATATTGGAATGCTAAAGAGAAATTAGGTTTGGCTGAGGTCATATGCTCACGCAGGTGGGAAGTGAGGAAGGAACAAGGCCCTTCCTGAGAGCCCTTCTCTATATATGGTGTTGTGGTTAAGAGTCCAGACTCTGGAGTCCCACTGTTTGAGTCTGACTACTAACTCAACCACTTATTAGCTGTGTGACCTTGAGCTAGTTCCTTAACCTCTCCCCATCCCATTTGTTGTTGCTGTTGTTGTAGTTTGAGGGAGAGGGTCTATAAAACTGAGATGATTATAGTAGATATGTTATGGAGCTGATGTAAGGATTAAATGAGCTAATATATATTGAATTAATATAATATATATAAGCTGATATAATATATATAGAAGTACTTATATATATATATGTTATGGAGTTGATGTAAGGATTAAATGAGCTAATATATATTAAATTAATATATATATAAGCTGATATAATATATATAGAAGTATTTATATATATATATATACACAAATATATATGTACTTAGACATATATATGTAAGTACTTAGAATATAATACTTAGAATAGTGCCTGACACTCAGCAAGTGCCATATAAGGTCATTATTAATGATACAGTCATCAACATCAACATCACTATTGACAATCCCACCAGGATCACATGGAATACAAGTACTTTTTCCATAAGAAGTGCAAAGAAATACCAAGAAGGCAAAAACAACAAATATTTACTATAGGAAACTAAAGGTTTCCTTGAGGGGTAATGTTATGCCCATGAAATAATATGCAAATAATTCAAACAAGACAATTACAAAAGGTTAACCCTAAGCAAATATTTGAAATAGGCAAAATACGACTTTAAAGATATCATTCTCTCACATATATTATTATCTAATGACTATATGATAGAACTTCATAAGAGTTCTACACATATTATGGCATTCTATCCTTAACACAATCATGTGAGTAGAAATTATTTGTACCAATTTACAGTTGAAGAAGTGGGCTTCAGAAAGGTTCAGTAACTTGCTCAAATTTGCTCAGTTTGACAGAGGCAGATTTTGTTCTAGGCTGTTCAGCTGTAAAGGCTGTTTTTAAAACCTACACCAGGGCATCTGGGTGACTCAGTCAGTTAAGCGTCTGCCTTAGGCTCAGGTCGTGATCCCAGGGTCCTGGGATTGAGTCCCATGTCGGGCTCCCTGCTCCAAGGGGAGCCTGCTTCTCCCTCTGCCTCTCTCTCTCTCTCTCTCATGAATAAAATAAAAATAAAATCTTAAAAAAATAAAACCTACACCAGTAGCTCTCAAATTGTTCAAAAGTGTGTCCAAGGAACATTAGTTCCAAATGATTTATATACATATACTCAATTGATCTTATGCATGCATACACATATATACATAAATAGTATTCAAATGATACTATAATGATATATTAAACATATCATTTGAATATATACAAAACATTGGACTAAAGACACTTAAATAGACTTCCTAAATAGAGACCTTATAATGTCTTTTAAATACCCAAGGGGTTAGTGAGGTCTATGAGGAGAGAGATATAAAGTGTGTCCAAAATGTACTGGATCATGGTCCACTTTTTCCAGCATGTCTCTCAAAACCTGGGTGCTACGGAACACACTTTGGTAAGCCCTACATCGTGCCATAACCCTTCCTTTCCTTAGCAGCATGTGCAGCTCTAAAAATCTTGTTATCTCCAGACTTCTCAGACTACTCTTTTCCTTTTTTTCTAACAAAGTCAGAAGTGACTGAGGCCAACCTACTATGTAACCCTTTACCATGGTATTTCCACTTTAATAAGCCCCCCTTAGGCTGATGAGGGCTCATGTCAGGTACTACTCCATGACGGGATACGAACTGATGAGGCAGAACATTGTCTCTCTAAGTATTCAGATTATCATAAAGGTAGTAGCTCCGCCTATATGTAAGGACGGTATTCGACTTAATTATTTCCAAACAAATAGAAGCCCCTGTATGACAGAGATTATAAGCACCAAATGGAGAAAAGAGAATGTCAGAAACAGACACATTTTCTTTTTTTTTTTTTTTTTTTTTTAAAGATTTTATTTATTTGACAGAGAGAGAGACACAGCGAGAGAGGGAACACAAGCAGGGGGAGTGGGAGAGGGAGAAGCAGGCTTCCCGCCGAGCAGGGAGCCCGATGCGGGGCTCGATCCCAGGACCCTGGGACCATGACCTGAGCCGAAGGCAGACGCTTAACGACTGAGCCACCCAGGCGCCCCGAAACAGACACATTTTCATGCTAAGTAGAAAAATGGGGTAAAAGCTATTGGTAAAGCCTGTTTACTGGTGTGTTACTGGTACTTTTCTTCCAATGACCTTGGCATTTAAAGTGTTAGGATGGATTAATTTTTCCCTGCAAATGACTTATTTGGAGGTTAATGCCAATTTCAAATGCTAATGAGGAAGCTGACCAACCTGTCCTTCTTTCTGAAAATGACAAAGCATGGGATGTTGCCATGCTAACAAATAACAAGAAGCATTAAGTTTATTATATTTATTTCTGTTGCTGATATTGTTATTATTTTATCATGCAACACCCATGGACCTACATGTAAAAATCTGCTGGACGAGATTTAGTGACACATAAAGGAGAGAACACAAGGAGAGAGAGAGAGATGTTACTGTTTTATACATATATACACATCAACAAGCCGGGAAAAACATCATGCGTTGGTCATTTGGCTCCAAACAGAGAGAACTTTAACTCAAACTTGAATGATTAAACTTGCATGATGTTACTTTTAAAACACTGCTACCGGAGTACCTGGGTGGCTCAGTCATGTTAAGCATCCGAATCTCAATTTCGGCTCAGGTCATGATCTCAGGGTCATGAGATCGAGCCCCTCATCGGGCTCTGCACTGGGCATGGAGGCTGCTTAAGATCCGCCCCCCCAACCTCTCCCTCTGCCCCTCTGCACCCCCACCCACTAGCATAAGCAAACATTCTCTCTCTCTCTAAAAAAACAACAAAACAAAAAAACTGCTACCAACTCAAAAACAAAAACAACAAAGAAACAAAAAACACTTTTCCCCTCAAAAACAAACAACAACAACAACAAAATCCATACGATTGACCCTATCCTGGGGCGCCTGGGTGGCTCAGTCAGTTAAGCATCTGCCTTCGGCTCGGGTCATGATCCTGGGGTTCTGAGATAGAGCCCCAAGTCGGGCTCCCTGCTCAGCAGGGAGTCTGTTTTACCCGCTCCCTTTGCCCTTCCCCCCCACTTGTGCTCACACTCTCTCTCTCTCTCAAATAAATAAATAAAATCTTAAAAAAAAAAATTGACCCTACCCAAAGAAGTAACTCTGAAACTGGAAATGAATGTGACTGAATAAATATTAGACCAAAGTGATTATATCAAAGGAGCATTAGTATATTCTGCATAGGGACATCTTAAAAGAGACATACTAAAAATGAAGATAAAGGTATGGATACATTTAATATTTTTCAATTTTAATGGAATTAGAATTAGGCCATTTTTCTTGGAGTGGAAGAAAAAGGCTAGGAAAGCAAAGGTATGTTTGATTTTCCTCTAAATAGTATGAATAAAGTCATGTAAGCATAATAGAGAGTTTTGCCTCAATCACTATGCAAAATGAAACACATCACAATATGCTTTTTCCCCCAAGACTAGGATAAGGCTGTAAAGAAACACATCATATGGGGCTTTTTTTTTCTCTCTGTTAATTTGGAGAATATTCCAGTTTAACATTATTAGGTAGGCTCTCACTGTTTTCAAAAACTGCATTAGGCCCATAAACTCATTTTAATTGGCAGATTAAAAAAAATGATGTTTATGTTTACAGATCCTAATGCTTTTGAGAAAACAGACACCCATTTCCATTTCTTTGCTTCTCAACACATCATGCTGGTGACAGATGTTTCTGAACTGTTTCAATGTCCCTGTCCAAATATAAAATGCGCACTTAATGATACCCATGTGTGTATATTTATAGTTCTAGTCACATCTTTATGTATCTACAAAAAAATTGTTCCCCTTGGTAATTAGATTTCTATTCAATATTAATGAATTATTGGCAGAGAAACATCTTTTATGTATGTATGCACACACACAAAGACCTGTTTTTGCACATTATAATGATTCTAGATACACACTTGTGTTCGCTTCAGTGTAAATGGTCTCAGTGTTTTACATATTTTTCTTTTTAAAAGCTTCAATGTCATATACTTATTTTCAAGGCATACAGTCAAGGTATCATTTATTGGGAGAGAGTAAAAGAAATGCAGCTTAGTGTCAGCTCCGCGGTCTTTGACTAATCTGCAAGCCACCCACTTTAATGGCTCTTCATAAATAATTCAAACTTTAATTATGCTGCCAGCCTCTGACCTGAAGAGAAATGAAGAAAGAAAAGGAAAAGAATGGACAAGGGAAAGCATATCAGTTGAATCAAATTTTGCCTCCAGTAAATGACAGCGTCTCTAAGCCCACTTTCTTACTCAAGATGCACCTGCTTCCTCATTTATGATTGTTAAAAATAAAATTAGTGTCATCCACGATACACCACTGATGATGAAGCCATTCACTCCAAAAAGAAGCATTCTTGCCCTTCTTTTACAAAGCTGTATGTCTCTGTGTCTATCACATATAGAGACTTACAAAGCAAAATATATTCCTATCTTAAAGCAGATTCTCCCAACTAGATATGTCCTGTTTCCAATTCCAGTCTCTAGCTTCTCCTCTGAAAAGTCAGTGTGATTCATCCCATTATCAAGCATGTTCATATCACTGCACTGACACATCTGATCTCTGCTATATTAAAAAAGACACGTAAGTCTTCTTCCAAACCCAGGTCTTATAAGTTATTGTTGGAGAGACCGTTGCCAAATTAATGGCTGGCTGAGTAGACTTAGGAAAAACTAACTGCATCTGTCACAAGGAAAGCTGGCCAAGGCAGAGTGACAGGCGATCCATGGCTGAATGATCTCCTCCCACCTAAAAACATCTTTTAATTGCATCAGGTCTCTCAATACACAGTTGAGCATCTGCTCATTAGAACCAAAGCGCTAGTCTCAAATTGAAATGCTAAATTTCACTGTATACTTTTTTTCTAAATATTGCCTTACAATTTTCCTAAAGCAATGCAAACCCAATCATATTTAATCCTAAGATCTCCAGGGCCAAATCTAACCCATGCATATTAATGTTTTTGTTTTTTTTTTTTTCATTTTTCGGTGTCTGTGGAGTTTTTCTCCCTCTATTTAACAACAACAACAACAAACCAAACAAAAAACAAAACAAAACACACACACACACACACACACACACACACACACTTGGATTTCATTCAATAAATTCCCAAATCCCATTTGCAGTAGGTCCTTTTAGCTTATTTTGGGGACTCACAGTATATATGCAGAAGTTTATTTAATCAGCTCTGGGTTGCTTTTCTTTCTGAATATCGGCCTTTTACTGCAAACCCATATGAAAGATCTGGAAAGTCTACCGTGCTCTATGTAAACATATAATGTTGCCGTCTCAAGGATAAATTGATCTTAAAGCTATGCCTTATTCTTCAACCACCTGCCATTATTTGCAGTCCATTTTCCATTTCCTCATACTTTAAACTTTTGATTTTCCAATCATTCTCTTCTTTATTTTCCTTCTCCTTTATCCAGGATTTGATTCTGAGAAGTGAGAGGCAATACAGAATCTTATAACTATATTTTTGGGTAGCTATTTGTAATGATTCTAGCTCTGTCTATATGATGATAAAACAGTGAAAATATACGTAATATATTTAGATGGAATATACATGGAAATACATTCTACCTCATTCAATCATCTACTTGATCTACCAGATGATGTATTTCTTTGTGTGCATCTAATGCATTATTTTTTATAAAATTATATAGAGACAGTCTTACAGGAGCCATTCAATTACCTTGAAAAAAAAAACCACAAAAGCATTTCTATTCAATAAACCAATTTGAAGAGTGAAAGAAAAATTGCCTGGCCTTTGGATAATAATGAGGTACATCTCCTTTGTCTATCTGAAACCTGGGTTTTGATTTAAGATTTATAAGTGCAAGGCACTACCACTAACAGTGGACAGACTCTCTCATAGGTCTCAGCTGTTATAATGAGCTTGTGCTTCTGCCGCATTCAATAAGTACATGCTCCTCCAAATACTCTTAAGTGAGTTCAGAACATTTTGTGAAAATGGTTATACATTTACTATCACTTACATGTAAAATAAATTATAACAGCTGTAGAAATGAACTCATAAGTAGGATCTTATGGAACCCCAAATAGAGGAGGTCAGTGCTTGAAAGCTTTCTATCACTGTCTACTGGTGGAAAAGCTCTTCAACTAATTCTTAACAAAAATGTGTTTGACCTTTTTCGATGCCCAGATAAAGTGGAAGAAGTATATTACTCTAAAAAAGGCTGAATCCAGGAAGCATTCGATTTGTTTTAGATCTACATTGCAATTACAGAACAAACTACTTCTGAAATATACTTTCATCCACCAAATTCATCACCCAGAATCTCCCGATGAAGGTATCCAGAATCTAGCCTCCATAAATTGACTAATTTAAGTTTCAAGGCAAATATCAAAAGCCTCACCAAAAATCCTTTAGAAACAAACAAAAAATACATTTATTTTTCAGTAAAAAAAAAAAATGTATCTATGGGAAAAAGGCTATACCAATGTTTTGATTTGCATTTCTCTAGGAAGAGGACAAACAGCTTCATATGTTTATTGTGGGGTGTCTGTGTGTGTGTGTGTGTGTATGAAATGTCTTTTCTTATACTTTGCTTCTTTTTCATTGAATTGTTAACTTTTGCTTAATGATTTGTTGAAAGTCTGACTTTTTGATACTGAGACGCATGATAGTCCTGAAGTGTAACAATTATTTATATGCCAGCACCAAATGATATTGAATCCAAATAGGAAAACAGCTCAGAATAATCTGTTTGCTAACAACTCACCTTAAGACATTCGATTACAGCGCTTAAATGTGTAATATGGTATTAATGTGTAATGTCATTGGACACTTGTCTGTTAGCCCATACATTCCTGGACCACAGGTACTAAATAGCATTTTTTTGTATAACCATCACTTCTCACTTTTCCTCATAAACAATCTCAATACGTGATTGCCTTGCTGAATTGAAGAAACTAAAGGTTTTAAAGCCAACCTCGTTAATCGATAGATTCTATAAGCCGTCTTATTTGGACAACAAAAATCAGCAATAAGTAAGAATTATTTTATTATTTTTGGTGAACTCAGGTCACCTAAATACTTTATATGGGCAGACGAAAAATCTATTTTTGGTGTAAAGTTTTGTTTTTAATATGTTTTACAAAAACTTTTAGTAAAATATTCACAGAGTATGGAAAGATTAAAATTGATCAAAGGAAATACAGTGTTATAACTGCACCAAAGTTAAAATTTGTCTTTTAAAAAAAATTCCAGGGGCGCCTGGGTGGCTCAGATGGTTAAGCATCTGCCTTCGGCTCAGGTCATGATCCCAGGGTCCTGGGATCGAGTCCCGCATCGGGCTCCCTGCTGGGCGGGGAGCCTGCTTCTCCCTCCCTTCTGCCTCTGCCTCTCTCTCTCTCTCTCTCTCTCTCTCTGACTCTCATGAATAAATAAATAAAACATTAAAAAAAATTCCATAATAATAGCTAAGATTTAAGGTTTCAGATATCATCTCTACAAATATTCAGGAAGTACTTCAACTGAAAATGTTCATAAAGTATCATAAATACGAGATTAATTTCAAAATTAATTTCTAATGTACGAAAATAGATCAAACAACCAGTGAACGTGACACAAAGCAAACGGAAGACATACTAAATGTATTGGCACAACCCAGTGATTCACTCTCCCTCCAATCACAGATTGTCCATTCTTACTTCTCTTCCTCTCTTATTCATTCAACCCAAACCAGACATCCCCCAAAAGAATTCTGAGTTAATTGCTAGAGTTGCTTGAACCAGGGTTGGCAAAAAAGGCTGAGAAACTACTTTGGCCCCATGGGGCAAGGTGTCTTGCATAATGATTAGAAGGATTAGATGAAAAGCAAAGATGAGCTTTAGAGAAAATGGGAATGGAAAGAGAAAACCTTTACCAAGACAGTAAATCCGAAGAGCCTGATAAATGGCTGAAGAGAGGAAAAAGACAGAAAAGGGTGTCCAGGAAGCTTCCAGCCACAGTCCTGATCTATCAGAGAGGGTGGCAAGAGGACCCTGCGAAACAGTGGTTCCTGGGGCCAGAAGCAGAGCACGAGCTGAGACGGTGTGGAAAACTGCGAGGAAGCGGGAGCAGTTTGCAACCGAAGCTGGATGCTCCACCTGCACACTGACTGGTCCTTAGTGAAAAAGCCCAGAGTCCATCTGATTATCCAAACCAGAAACCTAAATAGCTTCTTTCCTCTCGATGTTCACATGCAGTGACTCAGGACGCCCTGTACGCTCTCCTGGTTCATCTCTCACCTCTCCAGCATTTGCACGGGAATGGTCTCCCTTCAGGCTGTCTTCACTTTCCAGGATTTCTGCAGCAGCCTTCACACTGGTCGTCCAACCCTAATACCTCTAAGAGCTACCCTCCCTAAAATAACAAGTGGGGCTTCACATTTTTAATTCTCACGAGCCTGCAAATTGGACACCATTTTCCCCACTTTACAGACAAGTCGTGAAATTCAAACCCAAATGTGCCCACTCTCAAGTGTGCAGGCTTTCCAGGGCACAATGCTACATGAGTCCCTTCATTATCTGGCCTCTACTTCCTTCCCTCGTCTCATTTCTGCCCATTTCCTTTATGTGTCATAACCACATTGTGCACCATCTGAAATCCCCCAGGCTTTCTCTTCACTCAGGAGTTGAGAACTCTTCCACAGGCTTCCATGGTACATCTATTAACATTGTTTTTCTATCTGATAACCCTCACTACTGGAATATAAATCCTTTAAGGTAAAGATATCACCTTTCAGCGGCTGCATATCCTTAATACCTACCTCAATGTGTGCAACGTAAGAGGCACTTGGTAAAAATTTTCTGAGCTAATGACTGAGGCACAAGAGATACTGGGAAGAAAGTGGCAGGAAAGAATTAAGCTCTTCATTCATATGCTCCCCTCTTCCCAAGTCAAAGTATTAAAGTGTGACTTCTAAGAATAAAAACGCAGACAGGAGAGACTCGTACGTTGCTCTACCGCTCTACATTGTCGTTCTTCCTCTCTGGTTCCCTGATCATGAATTATAGACCCATCAGTGGCTTCACGTAATTAAGTTCTTAGTTATTCTTTCCTCAGCTATTTCTGACTTTTCCTGTTATTCATTTATTTGTTTTACTTTTTTGGACGTCATTCACATGTCTTCATGCTCAGTGGAGTCAACAGCTGGCCTCGCTCCTCAGCTACCCATGCCGGAGAGAAATGCTATTTTGATTTCTAAGAGCACATATTAGTTGGGCCTGTTCTTGAACTTCGTGTATGTTGAATATCACAGAGTAGGTACTCTTTTCTCTCTGGCTTCTTTGGCTCTTCACTCTCTCTGTGAGACTGAGAACTGTTGTTGCATGTAGCAGTATTTTGGGTTTGGTTTGGTTTTGTTTTTTGCCGTGCAATATTCCAGGGTACAAATGTAGCACAGATTATTTATCCGATCTTTTGTTGAAGAACATTTGAGTTGCTTACAGTTAGGAGCCATTGCAAATGATTCTACATGATTTTGAGTAGACATATTTCTCTTAGGTGTATTCAAAGAACTGCTGGGTCACAGGGTTAGATACCACCAACGAATTTTCCTAAGTGGTTGCTGTAAAAATGGGCAACCCCATGTCCAATGTATTTAAATTCCATTGTTATGTAGACTGGCCAACAATTAGCATTCTGAGTCTTTTTAAAAAATTTGACCACTCCGGTGAATTTGAACACTGACTTTCTTAATGTCTTCATCACTAAACTCCCTTTAACTACTTCCTTAGGACTCACTCATTGCTTAACTTATTTCCTTATGGCCTCTGCCTAACTATGCTAATATCCATGATGTCAAATTCAACTGTATTTTCTCCATAATCCTCTTTCTTTAGCTGTATTCCCATTTAACTAACTACAAACTCCTCTTGCTGCACTGGATGCCATGTTAATACGATCATTCCCTTGAGACTCTGGCTCTCTTCCCCACTTCCTTCCTATAAATATAATGCTTTAACCACAGATTCAGCCCTCTGCTCTTACTTTTTCATGTCAACTGTCACCTCAATAAAACTACATTATCTACTACCATCCTTTCTCTCAGAAGTGTCAATCCTCCAACCTCACTCGCTGTTAGGCAGCCACCAAGAAAGCCTACCATCATCTCAAATTCGTCATGTAAGGAAGCAGGGCCACTGCTTTCTCTTGAACCTAGCTCTCTAGAGTTTCCCCTTACTACTCAAAATACCACTATTCAGACAGCCATTCGATCTCAAAAGTTTGGGTCATTTATTTTTGCTCTTGTTTCTTCCCTATACACAATAACTGAATGAATGACTTGATTCTTTCTCAGACTTCATACGATCCTTTATTCCATAAAATATACTTATTCCATTAAAATGGAAATTAGTCATTATAATTTTATGTACGTTTTACCATTCATAAGTGAGCCTGTTCCAATTGGCCGAATTTCACAGAAGCTTGCTAATTTTCAATTTGCTGATTTTTGTCCTCCGATTATCACCACTACGACCACCACCAACAAAGCAGTAACTAACATATCATAGCTTCGTTCCCTTAAGCACCACAACTACCTGTGGATAAGTTTCTTTTATTATCCCTATCTGGAAGCTGAGAGATATTAAGCTTTAGACAGACAGTTGTTAATGAGAGCCAAAGAGATAAAAAGGCTTCAAGAGTCAGGTAAATGGCTGGAACTGGGAAAGAAACTAATTACAATGTAAAACTCTATATAACATTTCCTTCCATCCTGAATCTATCTTATTTGAAATACATAGTATTTACAATCCTAGGCAGTAAATGATAAACTAACAATACAAACAGTACACATGAAAAACCTGAAGATTTACATAAGTCAAAACTCATTTAAGCAGAAATCCAAAATGATCAACTTATGAGACAGAATCTATGACAAAAATTTTTCCCTCAATATAATCTCTACAAGACAGGTTATCCTATAAAAAATGATTATAAGCTATCTTGTAGCGTTCCAAATTTTTAAAAAACAACAATTTTGGCAGCAAGGTCATTGGAATCAATGAAAAACACATAAAAAAGCCCTTATTGATAGTGAGGTGGTACATTAGCTGTCCAATAGCAATTAAGTTGTAGCAACAGGGCCAATGCCTATTAAATGTCAGGGAGAAACTGGTAAAAACTATTATGTGGCTTTGAAATATGTCTACAAATTCTCTGATATTCCTTTCTTCAAGTGGCAGGCCTGACTTAGTGATTCTATTTTTTTAAGATTTTATTTATTTGAGAGAGAGAGAGAGAGAGTGGGGGTCGGAGTAGAAGGAGGGGGAGAAGCAGACTCCGTGCTGAGCACAGAGCCCAACATGGGGCTCGATTCCACCAACCCTGAGATCATGACCCGAGCTGAAATCAAGAGTCCGACACTTAAGCGACTGAGCCCTAGTGATTCATTTCTAACAAACTGCACTGAGTAGAAGTTACAGTGTGCAATTCAAGAGACAAGGTCATAAGAGATACTACGAATTGTTCCTCATGCTCTCTTGCATTGTTCACAGTGGGGCAAGATAGCTACCACAGCCAAGCAGGATGCAGAGGCCCATGTGGCAAGGCAATGAGATCTACTACTAATAGCCGTGGGATCAAGACACCTCGAAAGCAGATCCTCCAATGCCAGTAAAGCCTTCAGATTACCTTGATCACGTAAGAGACTGAGAATCACCCACCAAAGCAACGCCCGAATTCCTGACCCATGGAAACCATGAGATAATAAATGTTTGTAGTTTTAAGCCACTGTGTTGTGGGGTAATGTACTATGCAGACATCGATAACTAAAACAACAATATAATAAACAAACTTGACTTCATGTCCTAAATAAAACCACAAAAGAAATAGATAAAAGATACCATTTGTGATCTGTCAACTCAGATGTTTAAGAAATGATAACAACCAGTGCTTCAAAGGAAATAAAGATGAAGACACTCTCATACAGTGCTTACAATTTCAGGTGGAAATTTTGGCAAGCTGTATCCATATAATAATAATGACTTCTGATATGTCTCCACCTTGGGAAATTCTCCTAAGGAGATTGGAGTTTTAGACACATATTTTTATATACAAATGTTTATGGCATTCATATTTGTGATGCTAAAAAATTGAAGCATGTCAAAATGAGCCACAGATCTCAGTATATCCATATGATGTTACCATTAAAATTATACTTCATATATTATTTATTGTTATATATTATTGTATATTTTATATGTTATATAATACCATTTTATTTATCATTACATTTGATGACCTAGACAAACATTCTTAACATAGCAAGTGCCAATAACTTATTTTAAACATGTAAGGAGTATAACTTCAATTTTTATAGGGCTCCTGGGGGGCTCAGTCATTTAAGCGTCTGCCTTCGGCTCAGGTCATGATCCCCAGGGCCCTGGGATCAAGTCCCACACTGGGCTCCCTGCTCAGCGGGGAGTCTGCTTCTCCGCCCCTCCCCTGGCTCATGCACGCTCTCTCTCTCTCTCTCACTTTCTCTCTCAAATAAGTAAATAAAATCTTAAAAAAAAAAAACCTTCAATTTAATAAAAAGTTCCGTGTATGTGTGCACATATCTGTGCCTGCCTGCACGTGCATGTGAATGGATGAGGACAGAAAGAGGAAGAGAAATAAAAGCGCCACAATGTTATTTATACCCGAGTGCAGAATTAAGAGTATAGAGCTGACCCTTGATCAACACGGGTTTGAACTACATGGGTCCATTTGTACATGGATTTTTTTTGTACAGTACAGTACTGTAAATGTATTTTCTCTTCCTTGTGATTTTCTTAAAACATTTTCTTCTCTACAGCTTACTTTAAGCATAAGACCACATACCAAATACATATAATACCTAATACATGTAATACATAAAATATACAAAATATGTGTTAATCAACTCGTTTATGTTATCATTAAGGCTTCCTTCCAGTTAACAGTGGGCTATTAGTAGTTAAGGTTTTAGGGAGTCAAAAGCTAGATGCAGATTTTTTGACTATGTGTATCTGGAGGGGGGGCGTGGTCAGAGCGCTTACACCCCTGCGTTGGTCAAGGTCAACTGTATTTTCTTTACTTCTTCTACTTATCAATTTCTTAATATTGAAAGAGCAATTATTCTAGTGAAGGAAATAAGGAAATAGTCTTTGTCACACACACTGCAGACGCTCTTCTAGAAGACCATATGTCAACTGAACCTGGCTACCTCTCTGAATTCTTCTTAGACACTCTCACTCTGCTCATTAAGCTCAATCATACTGGCCCTTCCAATCCTGGAACACAAACAGCTCCCCGGGCCTTAGGGCCTTTCCACTAACCACCCCCTCTGCCTGAAGTGGCACCTGCTCAGCTGCACGTAGTCGCTTCCTCCACCGCATTTTCCTCTTACTTCAGGTTAGAGGACCTTTATTTTTTTATTTATCTTATTTATTTTTTACAGGACCTTTATTAACCAGCATATTCAAAGAAGCCCGCCCAGGCAACAGATCAAGAATTATGTTCCTCTGGTCACCAATCTTCAGAGCATGTTTCATTATACAAAAATCTCGCTTTAATTTTCTTTTGGCTTATTGTCTATCTCCCTTAATTTATAAAATATAAAATTACAGCAGAAAACTCATCTGTCTGGATAACTGCTATACCTCTAGTCCCTAGAAAAATGCCCACCCAATAGCAGGGATTCGAGAAACATTTTCTGAATGAATGTTAGAATAAATGCCCCCATTTAATGTGGACCATCGCCTATTCTTCTTACTGCCCCTCCCCTTCTTGGCTTAAAGGTCCTGCACTCCAATTTTTAATTCTTCATTTCTAGTGCGTACTGCTTCCTCAGACCCTGATCCATCACTGCTAGGTTATCCTTACTAACGCACGACAAATGGTTGAGCAAAATGGAGAACGCTACCCCCACATCGTCAACAACGTGCAGGGGCTCATGTGAGTGCAATACACTTCCATACTCACAGAGTATGAGAATACAAGCTCCATGAGGGAGGCGATTCGTTCTTGTCTGTGGGCTCTAGTCCCTACATCAATGCCTGATATATATTAGGCACTCGATAAATAACTGTCAAATGCCTGTATTTCTGACTGACTGAATGAGGAACAGCCGATATATTTTGTTCCATACATCCATAAAGATGACATAATGTATGAGAACAGGAAAAATAAGCCAAAGAAAATTCTATGCAAGGACACACACACTGCGATCTAGCATGTGACAATAAAAGTATACTGAAGGAAAACCCTTGCTCATGAACAAGTCTCACATGCAAGAATTAAGCGTGACAGGAAATATACACACTGCTGCACAATGCACAGCTTTTTCCACCAAGCACTAGGTCTCTGGTACCGCCAATTAAATCACAGTGTAAATTTATTACTTCAGTTAAACATCAAAATTTGCTTAGGACCTATAGCAAGATCCTTGGCTCTGTCATGTGCAGTTCCCTGAAAAGAAAGGGAATCAAGACCACGTTTGAACTGTTTTCCCAAGTAATCAAAATTTCAATACCACTCCCACCTTTACAAGACTTCTTTCAATGTAAATGCATCTCAGAGTATGTACCCAGCAGTGTTTGCCCAAAATTTAATATTTTCTTTTTAACTTCTCTGATCCTCTTGAATGGATAGCACAGCTGTTCCCCCAACATGAAGGTTGCACCCCCTATCAGGTTGTTCTCAGATCCTATCAGTCCAGAAAGCAGCTCTATCATTATCTCTGGAAGGGGTCTTTCTACAGAGAGCCCATAGTTTGTGTATGTGTTTTGTACACTCTTCAGCATGACAACCACCATCGAGCTGGTTTCACACTGACATTTCCATTGAAAACCTGTAATTACTTTCCACAAGCAACACTTCACCCTGCCAAGCTAATTAAAGACGATATACACCAGAAGTCGAAGAGCAGCAAGATACACACATCAAAGTGTGTATCTTGTAAGCAACAGTGCAGGGGCATGCACACAGTAAGCACTAAATAATTGTTTGGAGAAGACATTATATTTGCCCCTTTAGAGTATAATTAATGATTTTCTGTGGAAACATAATAGATTTTTAAAGAGTAAATTAAGCAGACCATAATAGGCTTTGAACTGTCATTTATTAAAAATATTCCACCATAAAAGATATGCCATTCCAAGGTCTCCACTCACATCATCTCATTTACATCTACACCAATTAATTGTTCAACTGTTCCCATTTCTTCCCAGACAAAATAATCAAGCAAGCAGTTCTACTTTATCATATTCTCAACCTGAGTTGAGTTGGCTAATTCGAGTAATCAAGTATTCTTGGAAGTGTCAAATCATTTTAAGAGAGCAATGTTTAGAGATAGCACCCTCAAGAAGTACTTATAGTGCAATTAGCTCAACTTCACAGCGGACATTTGTCTCCGTTTTTTACTCACTTGTTTTTGATCATTGAAACATTTATTTGTTTGGTGAATTTCTCAAGATATAAACTATGTCGGGAAGTAGTGGCCACATCCAAGTGTAGAAATCAAAAGCCTGTTAGGCTTGCCTTGTTTGTCTCTGGGACTTGGCCAACCACTTTGACTCAGCCAATTAGATGGACCTGTCATGGACTCTTAATGAGAAGTTAGTGACTCAGGGAAGGAGGGACAGTGACAGACCCATCCTGGCTGTGGCAGAAACATCCAGATTTAGGGGAAGCAAAAGCAGCTCCAGGTGACCAGTACTGATGGGAGCAGTGTAAGCCATGATGCCTATGTGCAGGGCTCATGACAAAGTGGGTGGTCCCCGGCCTGGCTATGTATGCAATTTCCTCAATTCTGTAAATTACCCAACATGCTCTTTCAATAAATATGTCTGCTATTTAAATCAGCTTCTCTAGTTATTTGGAACCATAAAAAAAAAATCTCAACAAAGACAACTTCTGAGTAATGGATACTTCGAAAGGTTATACATTGACATCTTAAAAAAAAAAAAATTAATTAAGCTCTGCACCCAACATGGGGCTTGAATTCACAATCCTGACATCAAGAGTCACATGCTCTGCCAACTGAGACAGCCAGGTGCTGCACCCCCCCCTTTCTTTTTTAACATCAAGTAATGTTTGATCATTTAGAACCGATTCAACTCGATACTACCTAAGAGACAACGGATTTATTGGACAGAGTTTTCACATTTATCTGTACAGCAGCGATGTCAGTGTAATTCTGTATCGGATTTTTAATTGCATTTTGTCCTTTTAAATCTTTTTTTTTTTTTTAAGATTTAATTTATTTATTTAGAGAAAGAGAGAGAGCACAAGTCAGGGGAGGGCAGAGGGAGAGAATCTCAAGCAGACTCCGCACTGGGCGGAGCCCAATGCGGGGCTCGATCTCACAACCCTGAGATCATGACCTGAGCTGAAATCAAGAGTTGGACACCTAATTCACTGAGCCACCCAGGTGCCCCTGTCCTTATCAATCTTATACAATCACTGTAGATTAGAAAAGTAAAATTACTGATACCGGGGACATAAGCATAAGTATGGTTACATTGAGAGTTGGGACAATGACAGAAATTTGATTCAACAAAAACAGCCAATCTCTAACCTCAATTGGAGATATACATATATCTCAATGAAATTGTTTGTGAGTGTATATATAAAGACATACACACACAAATATGTTGAAAAATATACAACTAAGATTGTGTCATAAAAAATGAATAACTAAAAATATTTATAACTTTTAGCTCCCTGAAGTACAGTTCCTTTCCTCCTTAATGTGTACATTAACTTTCCTACATACAATTTTTAGTAATGTGTCACATACAAAAACAGATCGCCGGCACATTAACCTATTATTATGTTAATATGATTTATACAACAGATAGAATGCAATTTAATTTTTTAAACACACTGATAAACTTAATATAGTGATATCAACAAACAAAATTATACAATTTCCTGACAAAAGAAATTCCCATCTTTGGAGGAGACCAAACAAGTTCCAAAAATGGAACTTTGGTAAAATTTATAACATTTCACAAATCCTCTTATTTCTTTGGTGTAAGCAATTGAAATAAAAATTAATGATAAACTACAAGATTGCCATTTAATCCACATATTTAAAGTTTTATTAGTTTCATTTGTATCGGGCTTCCAAAATTTAAATTAACACTTAATGGCATTGGAGTGAATATAGGACATTAAGACTTAAAAGGCAACCATATGTAAGGCTCTACTTGATTATCACAGATACTCCTGTATAAGTATCAGTAGAACATATGCATTGGTTCTTCATGGATTCAGAGGTTTCTGGGAATCTAGGCAGAATGATCTGACTTCCTTTCTAGCTCTTGGCACTCCTACCCTTAGCCACCTATCCCAAGATTTCTGGCCAGAGAAGCTCTGCAGAAAAATCAGCTCTAAAGTTTTCCTCTGTTTTCATGAAAATTTCATTCCATCTTGTCAACCAGTGACATGGTTCCGGTATTTAAAGAAAAAAATACAATATGCTTATTAAGGTAGTTCTCTTGTGACAGATAGGTTTAGATGTTCCAGGGAGTACCTGCATTTTCAAAGAGGAACAATAAACAAATTGAGTATGTTCTGGAGAAATATGTGAGGACAGGATCCTTTCTGATCCACTTTTCTATTCCAGGATGCAATTTTCCCATTCCAGCAATAAACTGCCAATGGAGCAGCCACTTCCAAAAAGGTGCCAATCCAAACTTTAAGAAAATGCTTATTTTGTAGATTAATAGGCCATATACAGAATTTGATTATCAACCAAAGAGTGTATATTTCTTAGAAACCAAAAATAACTGGCCAATAATGATCCTTCTAAAATGTTTCCTCATCATCGAATATTAATGCTTCTGAATCTCAGAAACCACAGAGAGATGAAGACCTCTTCTCCAAGTTTATTCTTATCTGAATGCAGATAAATGTGCATGAGATTGAACCTGGACTAATTCCTTAAATAACATCCACTCTCCTCTTCTTGCCCAACTTGACACACTTGTTATCTCCTTGGGCTGCAGACACTGCTCATAATCAAGTGACCTTTAATAGTTGCCTCTGAAACACTGATCTGTTGTTAGGACCTGGGAATAAATTAAGTTTCCCTAAACAAATAGTTACTATAGAAAATACTTATTACTGGTAATCTATAACTTTATAGTTATAAAAAAAACTAAAATGTTATGAGGTTGTATCTTATGACAAGACTAAATTTAGTTCAAGTAATTTTCATGCAATCTGGTCTCTGCTCACAGCTTCAATGATCAAAGGCAAATTATACCTGGATACCCATAAAAAAACAAACAAAAAAATTATAATAGCCATGACATTTTTCATGTCTTCACTTTTAAGTAATATGTAAAAAAGTCATAGTGATTTAGAAAACATAAAATCTGGCATTCATTTATTAAAGTAAATCCTGTGAATCAAAAAAGGCAGCAATTAAAACCATATTGGTGTTAAATATAAACAATATAATTTATCGTGAACCATAAGTGAAAACAAATACTGCTTGTAATAGTATTTTTAATGTTAGGTTTTGGCTAGTTTCTATATCAAGGCATTAGTGAATATGTAAAAATCGTGGGTCATGTGTGTCTGCAAATGCTCACATACATGTGCACATGTATCATATATATGGTAAAGAAACATTTGAGTGACAAAAGTACAGAGAAATTTTAATTTTCAGAATCCCAGAAACAGAAGATCTCAGAGAAACAAAACTCAAGGCTCACATAATTAATAAGGAAATTCTGTGGCATTTTTTTGCTCATGATAATGTCTACCCAGGTGAAACTTTGATGTGTGTCATCTTAATATATCCCAAAGTGTACAGATCTGTCATCCTACTCCCAAGGTCTACAGTTTGCTCGTAAGTGCCTAGAGGACTACTGTAGCTCTGGAAGAAGCTAATCATCTTCATCATTAACCAAAATTCACATATTGCTTTTTTCCCCCCTACTTTTAATTTGGAAACCAATTTAGGATCACAAGATTCTAGAATTTCAGAGCTACAAGGAGCCTTTTATGTCATCTTGTTCTACTCCTATAGAGAAATAACTTATTTGTCTCAGGTCAAACTGCAAGTAAATGGAAAGGCTAAGACAAGAATTTAGGTTCCTAATTTGGAATCCAGGTCAGAACTATTTCCATGGCACCAAGTATATAAAACAGGTTTCTTTCATCTGCAAATAACTGAAAATGGAACTCAAACTGACAATACCAGTAAAGGATTTATTTGATGGTTGAATAGGGAAGTCCAGAGGTAAGGGGTAATTCAGGGTTCCTTGACTGAGCACCTCAGCATCATCGTCAAGGAATCAAGTGTCCTATGATCCAAAGGCTTCTGTCTTGTTCTTAGGAGAGCCAGGTTCCAGATCAGTGGGAAAGAAAGAGGTTTCTCTTCCTCACACAACTACTGACGAACAGACAACCTAAATCGGTCCTTCTAGACAATGGAAGGTCACGTCTTAATTACCTGAGTCCTAGGGTATTTCAAGAACCAGTCACTGTTTCAAGAGACAGTGCATGTAACTGGTCAGTATCATCCAAACAAAACAGATGCTACACAAAAGAGAGGGTGGACTGGATGTTGAAGAGACAGTCACATTATCTATCACACAAGAGAATGTAGAGACATAACTTCTTCACGTAAACAATTATCTACTAATTGCCATCCCTTAGACAGTGAACATTCTCAGTTATATTAAGTTTCACACAGATTACTAAGCAATGTTACCCCCAAAAGCTTTAAAAAGTTGTGATGTGCCTTTTGTTTTGCTTACATATTCTTACAAAGAAAGGAGGGATCATTAAAAGGCTGTAAGTATATAGTGGGTATTTTATAAAGAGATATGCTATTTTTATAGATTTTATATCAATATGACAAATACAATATGAATATAAACACTAAATGCACATATGTCATTATGAACTTTAACTGAATGGCCAAAAAACTTATGAAGTCAAAATGTTTATTTAAAACTCCACGATTCCATCTTCAAATGGCATTACCTCCTATGAATGTAAAGTCCTACCTACTGAAATGACTTATGTTGATTTTCTTTTTATGATAGCAATCTCTAAAATCTTTCATAATACTGTAAATATCAAGAAAACCAAGCAAGTAAACTCCATATACCAAAGCTAAATCTATTCTGTTGTCACAGTTATGTTTAGATCCACTGACTGATCTAGGGAAGTTGGAAAATATCTGAACAAAAAAAGAACAGCAAGATCCAGACAGAAAATCTGTGTAAGAGTTGAAACCGATGCATCCTGGGTAACCCCCGTGAGACAGGGCAGAGCTGAGGGCAGAAAGGTTAGTGGGACTTACGAGGAAAGCTCTTAGCAGGAGGAGGGCATGTTTGACCCTCTCAATAGAGTTGGCCCAAGTGATTATCCCATTTTCTTGCACTTATAACTAATTCCCATACTGCCAACAAATAAAATCTTAATTCCATTTTGTTAAAGAAAGTGCAGCAGACATAAAATTGTAAAATGGGAGAAAACTCACAGAGGGTATTCTATAAGGATATACAAGTCGATAAAATGGATTGCAGACCGAAAACACATTTCTTAGATTATTTCTGATAAGTTCCCTTTCGTTCAAATCTATTGCATGGGTGTACAGTGGGGCAGTGGGGACAACTGAGGTGTATCATGTACCTTTCTGTAACATATTATAATTTAAACATTGCAATTCCCTCAATGTAAGAATCAAACTGAGTGAAACTGTCAATGCCATGGCAATGGGGACTGAACTTTCAGAATATTTCAAGACTCTTTAACTTTATAAGAGAATCTTAAACATCTGAAACAATACATGCATTTTTGTCTCCCACACCTCTTACAAAGTGTTACAGAAAACTCGCTCCTACAATTCTGTTTTGACCATATTAGACCTTCCCTGAAGAATACCAATCTACCTGCTGCTAGAAAAGAACTGAAGTTAAAAAAATATCATTTCAGAAATAGTGTATCATTTTCCAGTCTGTACTCCAGAATTCAGCCTGACCTCCCTCAAATTGTTTGATGGCTTATGATACATTTTCAAAGCTACCTGCCCCAAAGGTCCCTTCTAATAGTAGGAATGGAACATGTAAGGTTTATTATATACAAGGTGAGGGCAAGGTGAATAAAAAAGATAAGCCGGGAAGGAGCCAGCATCTAAAGAGCCTATGATTTTATAAAAGGTTAAAATTTACAAACAGAGAATAGATATTTATTCATGTATCATAATCCACAATAAAATGTCAAAGATGCTGGCAGACTTGCCAACAAGCAATTGGATTTGGGGATTAAGACATTAGAGACTTTTAAGAACAATATCTATGAATATGGAAAGCAAGATTACATACAATTAGGAATTAAAATTATGTATTTGGAGGGGATAGGATAATGGAAAGATTCTAATAAAACTATACTCACATTCACCATGAAGAATATCCATTTTTTAAAATAAACAAGGCTATACATGGACTTTGAGATATTAAATTGCACAGTAAAGGAAAAAAAGAATGTTGATGCATGTTACTAGTACAGCAATATAAAACAGATTAATGGAATAGAACTGGAAGTCTAGAAACAGCACTGTCATTTCAATTGCAGGTTTATAATAAATTCTTTAATAGATGGAGACATGATCCTGGAATCATTAGTTAACTATTTGGATAAGAAAAAAAAAGGCAAGGTGCCCACTTCAGTGCATGTGCCAAAATCCATTCAAATGGATTAAGGTTAAATGTGCAGAGAAAAAAAAGGGGGAGGATTACAAAAACAATGAAAGAATAAATTATCTAAAAGTAAAGGAATAGTGCAAGTTAGAGTTTTTTCTAAACAAAATGGCGAAGACAGAAACTATAAAGAAAAAGACTGATAACTACGCAAATTAAAAAACGAAAGGGAGAGGCAAGTTGGAGTAAGTATGAGTATCATGACTGGGTGTCCATTAGCTGTCCAAGCACAAGGCCCATTCACGCTAAGGCAGACACTGCGTCCTCCATGCTCATCAAAACCGACACTCAGCTAACGAATTTTAAAGGAATGATAAAGCAGCGTGAAATCATAATATATAAAAGCTCATATAAACGAATTACAAAAAAATAAACCCATGAAATAAAATTTGGCAAAAGACAGAAATAGGAAATTTACTGAGAAGATGAAAAGCCAAATAACAAAAAAATAAAAACATAAAATGATTCAATCATACCAGTCACCAAGTAAATGAACTTTAAGTAAAGTGTCTTTTTTTTTTTTAACTGAAAATCAGAAAAAAAATTAAAAAGAAATGTAGATAATATGAGTTAAGGTTTGGGAAAGTAGGAACTTGGTAGTGAGTCTAAGCAAGTATGTCGGAGGTCAGTTTAGCAACACACATCAAAACCTTGATTTCATACAGAATGTAGGCATTTAAAATATTCTAGAAGAATACCAAGCTTTCACACCATAATTATTATAATTCTAGAAAAAAAGATAAACCTTTACCTTCAAGCATATTCACTACAGTGTTTTTTAGAATAAAATATGAAAAGAACATCAACACATAATAAATACATCCTATTGCATTAATCTGGCATGAGAGTGATCTTAAATATTCCAGAAAAACATTAAATCCTCACAATATAGTTATAAAGGAAAAAAGAAAACTGCAAAATAGTAACTTCAGTATGACATAAAATCCAAGCCCACGGGCGTGTGTATTCGGTCTCTCTCACCTTATATTCAGCCATAGGTCTAACTCGAACTCTATCCTTGTCTTTCTCTCTCTCATCTTCAACTCTCCTATATATGTGTATTTTCTCTGTCCCCACTCCTGGAGGCATATGCATGGGGACTAGAAGGAATATAGCAAAACATGAATGGTGGTACTCTTCAGGTGAGAAATTAAGAATTTATTCTTTTCTTTATACTGGAATTTCCCAAAATTTTAATAGAAAAAAAAAAAGAATGAAAAATAAAGAATTTTTTTTAAGTGAGTTAAGTAAAGATGATGATGATGCCTGGAAGTCAAAGGGAAAAGGAAAGTGAGACAGCAGCCCCCATTACTCAAGAGTTGAGGCAAAGTGCCTGTATTTGAGCATACTGTCAGATTACAGGTAGGGGTGAGTGCAAGAAGGGGAAGAGGCACATGTAAGGAAGTTTGCCGGAAGGGCGATGGCAATCACTGTGGGTTATGTTACACATGTGAAACACTGAACTCGTGCAAAGGACTATTACTACCGTTAGCAGTAGTCTTATGGGCTCAGGCTCATAAATGTTGACACAGAGTTTATAATTTTAGGTTCTATTCTAGTCTCCATGTCCTTGGAAACAGTAAAGGAAAGCATCCTTTATTAAGAATGGAGAAGAGTTAATATTTGCCACATTATTTATAACACCAAATTCATCTTGGCGAGAGACCTCTGAGAGTCCTATGATGTCATGAACCTATTAAGCTTGGTTCAAAAGTCTGAGTACAGAGTAAGTATGAATATTCACTAAATCGGCATCACAAATGACTACAAATTAATGTAATACCATTGCGCACCATGCTGATGCGATGGTACAATGGTCCGTCCACCTGGACACAGTTCAGAGTTGTAGCAGGAAAAAGGACAAGACTGATCACACGATGGCAAGGAGTCTGAGAGGGCACAGGGGTGCTACCAGTGCCATATATTTGGAGAAAATGTTTTAGAACCTCAACTGACAAAAAAAGCGGCCGCAGTTTGTCTAGCTATTTGCCATTTTCCCTCTCACTGTGGGGTTAGTATAACACACAAGCTGTTCGGATTGTCTTTGTAACATGCGTCAGACCCACAATGGTCCAGCCCTTCATTCAGCTGATGCTGAGAAGATGCATGGACCAGCCTGTTACAGAAATGAGCCAGGGATGACCCGCGTACAACTGTATATGGTTAGCTCTTCTCAGCAGACTGAGTCCTATCGGCCCAAGAGCCCACCGGCACCAATCTCAGATTTGACACAACCAGTTGTTTATAAAACAGTCCAAACAGATGTGGAACCATTTAGCAGCTGCCTCCTCTGCATATCCCCTCAACACCCCACCCCACATGTGTGAGCAACAGAGAAGCCCTGGGCTAGGGAGCCCCCAAGAGACTGCTGCCATCACAGCTCTCTGAGCCAGAATTCCCTGCGATACTGCTAGGTGACGCCGCCTAGACATGGAAGTCCCTCCCTGCCGGCCCCCTCCCCCAGGAGTCCCCATGCCTTCTCCCTTTCCAGATGGTGGCCCCTGTGCCATCAGCTTCTGGAGAGTCCCATGCTGTGAGGGACCTGCACCGTCTCGTGTCCAAGTGCTGCCCCAGTTCAGCTTGCATGTTACTGCCTCTCGCGGTCATGTCTTTTTCCTCGAATCAGGCCCCAAATCCCTACATGGCCCAGCTCTGGATAATCTTGGAGTCCCAGGCAGGGTATCTTTCACGACTGCAAAGCGTCCCGGTATGCAGTAGCTCTTCTTAAAACAGTTACATCCTGTCGACTTTTAACATATAAGGGGCTTTGAAGGCTTGTTAACTCAGTTCCTCGATGAACCAAACAACGGTTGTAAGAAATCTCAGCTACTGGATAGGAGTGATAAGAAGGTCTCGGAGACAGGCCTGCAGACATACTGTGACAGCTTTGGCTTGGAATACATTGGCTGGATCCACTGTGATAAGTGGACCATATAACATTTTGTCAAAATGGAACCATTTGGGGTAAAAGTGAGTGCTGAATATATAAATACATGGGGCAACAGACAAAATTAGGACTGGCCCTGGGCAAAAGGAAACATAAGGGTACCCTAATTATTTTGGCTATAACACAATGAAGAGTTACAGTCTGGAGCCCACAGGACCCTCTATGAAGAATCTGGGTTATGAACTCTCTCTCTCCTATTACATTAAATAGGTAAAATAGGCAAAGCCATTAAAGACAGGCAGGAGTATATATTTGAATGAATAATTAGTTCTGATATTTGCAGATGAAAGATGAAAAAGACACAGTCTACTAACTTACTCCTTAAAAGATGAGTGTATTTTCACAGGCTGTGTTTCTCTCTCTCCCTTGTCTTTTATGCCCCCTTCCCTCTCTGCCCTCCAGGCCCCTTACATCATACCATCACTTCCAACTTTTTCTGTTTCTCCTTCTCTCCCATGTTCACCTACAGAGCAATTTTGTGCCTGTCAGTAGCTTCCATGTACATCCATCTGTCATCCAGACAGCACTGTGAAGCTCACCGGGGGGAAAGGACCCCAATGATTGGGAAACATGCCTTTGTGGGGCAGGTTGGATGGCATCTCTCTGCTCTTCCTCTCTCCTCTCTGCCCTTGCCTGTGCTGTTCCCTTGCTTCCTTACTCTGCCCCTTGCCCTAATCCTTTTCTTCTTACACTTTTTTTTTTAGTAGGCTCCACTCCCAATGTGGGGCTTGAACTCATGACCCTGAGATTAAGAGTCACATGCTCTACCAACTGAGCCAGCCGGGCGCCCCATCTTCTTTTGACACTTCTGAAGAAGAAATGGATTTATAACTACTCACAGGAAACTTTGATCCCCAAGTATTTGAACACACACACACACACATAAAGGGTCTATGCAAAACAAAACAAAACCCCTCACTGAATGGACACAAGTTTCAATAGAGTTTAAAAAAGAGAGAGAGAGAGATGTAAGTAATCCTATAGCTCTTTATAAACTAAGATAGCAAAATACAACATGACAGACTGATTTCTTCAAAGTGTTTAATTTTCTAGTTTTGCTCTCTTCCCCCGGTTTCCCTACTTTCATATTCTGAATCCCAGACTCTGATTATTGATATAGCACAGCCCGGTCAGGGAAAGGCAGATTAGATCATGTCTCAGTACCTCCTCTGGCCTTAAAAAGCTTTAGTTTGTTCTGATAAGAAGAAAGGAGGAAGCAAAAATAAAAATGTTTTTATTAGAAAAAATTTCCCCCAATGGGTTTTTACTTCCTTAGCCAAGTTACTTTGTCTCGTTGCCTATTTAAGTGTGTGCGGGTTCTTCCTCTTCTTCTTTTTTTTTTCCATTTATAAAGATGAAATGGTCTCCATGGGCTGCTAGGAACATATCTGACTTATCTATAGGTTTCAAAAGCACAGCAGGTCCAGGGCATGAAAAAGGCAGGCAGGTGCTTTCTGCCCTCTGTATCATTTAACAAGCACATATAGATTAAAAGAGTGATTTCTTTTTTAATCATCAGATGATCTAATTTACAGTTCATTGACAATTTATTATCACTGTCCTTTGAACACTCTTTTTTAATAACATATGTCTTCAACCCAGGGCAGTGACAATTAGCACAAATGTATTCTCTTTTCTTTTTCAAGGATTTCCAGAAAGTCTTCAACACCAACTATCCAGCTACGGACATACAAATCAATTAACACATGGGAAATCTAGCCTGGACATTTTCCTTCTCTCTTTCCTCAGTGAGTCCCTTTGTTTGTTTGTTTGTTTTTAAGTAGGCTTCCGGCCCAGCATGGAGCCCAACATGGGGCTTGAACTCATGACCCCTGAGATCAAGACCTGAGCTGAGATCAAGAGTCGGATGCTTACCTGACTGAGCCACCCGGGCTCCCCCAAACCCTTGTTTATTTTTTAAAAATATTTCCTACTAATTTAAATTATATTTAGGCAGGCAGTTTAGTAGTAAGGCAGCCTCAGGAATGGATGCTATACTTGGTTGGGATGTTCCGGAGAAAAAGCCAGACTGAATTCTATTACATCTCCTCCCAAATGCATCCCACTGCACAGTTGTTTGTTTTCTGTTTTCTTTCTCATACACAACATCTGTCCTATATGCTTCACTGCACTGTCTTTTCAGTGAAAAAAATATAGCTGAGAGAGGAAATGAATATCAAATGCAGAACTCCCAGGAGGGCTGACCCAAATTCTCAAAAGATAGCATTAAAATGTACTTTCTACTTTCAGATCTGTGATATCATAATATGATTCCTTAATGATTCAAATGTCATGTATTTTGGCAAGCTATCTTTGACAAGCCTTTTTAAAAATGATGTGGACAATTAAAATAATGAGAAGACAAACTGTGGGCTTTCTAATGACATAACTATAAAGGGATAAAGCTCTGAGAGTCACAAGGACTAAGAATAGAACTTGTTTATAGTCTTACTTTTACCTTGGTTACAGCCTCTC
The DNA here is from genome assembly GCF_964656455.1 of Halichoerus grypus. Taxonomy (NCBI): domain Eukaryota; kingdom Metazoa; phylum Chordata; class Mammalia; order Carnivora; family Phocidae; genus Halichoerus; species Halichoerus grypus. Next base: position 27,307,229 of record NC_135723.1, read on the forward strand.
ACACTGTTATGCTTTTCTCAGCTCCCATGTGGAGCAGAGCAGTGGATGCTGGGTGCTTGCTAATGCTGTCTGTCTGCTATATGAAATGTCGTGAATGCTTGAGGTATGATCTTCCCAAGTATTTTATATATAGGTCTTCCAGCACCACAGAGTAAACATTCTCACAGTTGTCTTCTTGACCTTCATTCCAATATTAGAACTTGTTTTTGTTATTCAGTATTTCTATTTAAAATGTTATTTTGGGGGCGCCTGGGTGGCTCTGTGGGCTAAGCATCCGACTCTTGGTTTCGGCTCCAGTCGTGATCTCAGGGTCATGAGATTAAGCCCTGCATTGGGCTCCGTACTCAGCAGGGAGTCTGCTTGAGATTCTTTCTCCCTCTCCTCCTGCCCCTCCCCCCACTCGCTCTCTTGCTCTCTCTCTACAATTAAAAAAAAAAAAAAAAGTTTTTTTTTTCTTGGCTCCCTGTAGTCCCATCCTTGTCCACCAAAAGTTATCCTACAAATGATTTAAAGGAAATGGAGGGGAGGCAGGACTGCTTTGGGGTTAAGGAGCCTGGGGGGAAGATGGGAGGAGCACTCATATTAAAAGCATCTTTGGATTCCCTACCTAATACACACACACCCCTGAATACTTTGCTTCTTTAGTAAGAGTCATTGAATTGATATATTTTGTTAAGTAGTCTAGGCAGATTAAAAATTATTCCTACTTAAATATTTGTATCTCGCAAGCGCACACTTGTCTCGCACAGACACTAGCTTAATATTCCATATCTGTAAGGAATCTGATGCTAATTGAGCAGGTTTTCTTCTGGTATTAATTTTAATTATTTAGAGCAGCATTCAGCTCTTCGTAATTTCCCACCTGACAACTGGGACCCAAAAGAGCAGCTGCCTATGGTTTTATGCTTCTACGAACACACCGGATATCAGAGAGTCAATAAGCTTAGGCATGAATTCTCTGTGTGTTCCACTGAGGTTATGAAAATGAATCCTTTCGGAGTTCAGAGGGATCTGCAACTGAGAATGATGTCCAAGCCACTGTGCAAAGTGTGATGACAGTCGCAGATCTCAAAGGAGCTGCAGGGAGAGCGACTCCCTGCTGAAATGAACACAGCCCATAGTTAAATAATAAATCACAGTCATGTAGCCTGCCTGCAACAGCCACTACCTATCAGAAAGGCACTATGACCACATAGTGAAAATACGGAGTTCCACACAGCTGCATATCTTGATGGGATCTGACTGAAGTAGTTACCTATTTGTCCTTCCGAAAGGAGAAGATGAATACTATTTGTTTATGATGAATTAAGATGAAATGATACTTGAATGTATCCAGTGCAAAAAAAGTACAACAGAACCTAGTTTTATATCCCCACATTTAAACATACCCCCTAGCACGACTGAAAGAATCAAATGGCCAACATATACATAATTTAGCACAAACGTCTTTTGACACCTCGCGTACTTTTTTTTCCTTCTCTTGCAAAAGAACAAAAGGTTTCCTGCACAAACACAAGGTATTATATGTGCTCTCAGATATGCCGATTCAGGATACAATGAACCATATGAATTATTCATTTTGAAGTTGCAATTGTCTGTGGATAGGAGCGTGCAGAGGCCCGAAATAAAAAGGTAAGGTACAGAGGAAGAGAAATGGACACAGAAGAAAGGGGCTCACCATTCCAAAGAATGTAACCAGCTCCATAATTCATCTCGAAAGCTGAAGTATGACAAATGAAAGGGCTGCAATTAAAAATAAGTAGTAAACATTTTAAAAAATAATAAGTATTATTCCCAGTGAGTATAAAGACCTACGGGGCAAGGGTGCCTGGGTGGCTCAGTTGGTTAAGCGACTGCCTTCGGCTCAGGTCATGATCCTGGAGTCCCGGGATCGAGTCCTGCATTGGGCTACCTGCTCAGCAGGGAGTCTGCTTCTCCCTCTCCCACTCCCCTCTCTTGTGCTCTCTCTCTCTCTCAAATAAATAAATAAAATCTTAAAAAAAAGACCTATGGGGCAAAGAACCACCATTTAACCTACCATAGCTGAAATAGAATTCATTGATTCTGGCTCTCTCTTGACAAACACTCGGCCAACTATTGGCTCTGAAACTCCAGCCATCTCTGTGAAAACATTAATATTGACAGCATTTCAACCAATGTGACTTAAAAGGGAAGGACTTGTCTTTCTAATATTTAGAACCCTAGCAGCTAGTAGAGCATCTGGCATATATCAGCTATCAATAAACACCGTTGAGTGAATCACCTTCTCACCGGGACCAGGAAACAGACATAATATGCCTCCCTCAAGACAATTTCTTTTCCATTGAAAGACTTTTGCCTCATCTTTCCCTAACTCTTTTTTGTTCCCTGAAAGAACTTGCATCACAGCTGTAACTTCTGAAGTTTAACCTGGAAGCACGGCAGAACAAATTGAAGCACAAAGAGACTAGGAGCTGGAAAATCATCTCGGAAGTTGTCACTGCATTCCAGATGAGACTACTCTACTCTCATGGACTGAAGTAGAGTCTGGGAAAGAAGACTAGAGAACAGAGGCCAGCATAACACAGGGAAGGATCAAAAGGATGCCTCAAATAGATGCCGAGGCACAGAAGAATAAATTGTTGCTATTTCAATCATATTGAATGCAAAACTAGAGAATTCAAGAAGCAAACAGATAGACCTTTCAGCAAGATTAGAATGAATTAAAATAGGCACAAAGAAAAGAAGCAAGAGTTCAAGCTAAGTTTGAGAGGTAATACATCATTTTATATAAGGTAATATAAATGTAGTATATTTACTTCCAAAAAGAAACTACATGTGGTATTTTGTCAATTAAATTTTACTATTCCTAAATAATACAGATAGAGGCTTAATTTAAAAGTCAATCAGTATTACAAGTCATATAGGAAAAAAGAAAGCATTATTTTTAAAAATTCTGCCACACCCTTTTCCACTCCCAGTTGATTCCCAGAGCCAACCATATTAGATCATATTACATTCAATCATATTTATCCTCTTTTGTTACATAACTTTATTTTTAAATATGACATGCTAAAACTGTTATATTTTAAAATTTAGATAATATCCATAGAATTTCTCCGATGAAAAGTACTTAGTTTCCTTATGTTACTTCCCCTTCCCCAAAACACACATACGTACACATTTTTCCCTCCTTTAAGTTTTCCAGCATAGATAGTCATAAATTTTAGGTAATTCAGTATTCAGAGTTGATATAATTATGATAATGTAAATATTAGTCATAGCTAAGCCATGTAGGATACTGTGATAACATTTTCTTTCTTTTACAACCTTTTGATTTCCCTGGAGTTATACATTGCCAGGCTCTCGAAAGAAACAGTCAATCCCTTTGGTCAGTATCTTGAGCAATCTATCTGCTTTGTGTTTTCCTCGGAGACATCACTCCAGACCCCTCCATCATCTTGCACCTGTTTGGACTGATTAATTCCTGGCCTGCCACTCTGCTGACATCCAGCAATTTCCTTATCTTTTCTATTTTCAATTCCTTGTCTTTGCTTTGTTTTGTTAAATCCATATATTCCTTTTATTACTTGCTTCCTCATTATGCTGCAGTATTCTTACCAGTAGTTTCCTGAGAAAGAATGTACAGGAGAACAATTTTCTGAGAATTCACTTGCCGTACCTCATGCTTGATTGATAGTTTGGATATATAACCTAGTTTAGAAATTATCATTCCTCAGAGTTTTGAAAGCAATTCCATTGTTTTTAACTTCCAGTATTATTTTTTAAAAGTATATTGCCTTTTGACTATCATTCCAGGGTAGTGTCCTTTATTTCTCTGCCTAGAGCTGTAATATTTTCTCTCTAAAACCCTCTTGCCAATGTTTTTCTTTCTTATATTTCATACTTAAGTCAGTCCTATCAATCTGGGTTTCATGTCCTTTATAGGAAATTACTTATTATATATATAATTGATATATATATGTATACATATATATACCCTTATATGAATACATGGATATGCATTCATGAGATATATGAAAATATATAATAAAAATCACACACACACACATACATATGCCTATTTTTTCTTCTCATCCATTTTCTTTTCTTCCTTTTTTGAACTCATTTTATTTAGGATCTCCTAATTTTCTAAGACTTTGTCTTCTATTCCTTTGCCTTTTTACCATAGGAAAGTGTTCTTAACTTTATTTTCCCTCCCTTCTACTTAATGTTTTTATTTCCATTATCAATTTTTATATGTTCTCTGAATTAAATATAGCACTCTAATCTTATTTCAAAAATAAAAGATCTCTTAACTAAGAAGGATTTTTTATAGTTTTCTAAACTTTTCCTATCTCCTGCACTGTCTGTGTTGTCTCTGTTTTTGATTTTGTCCTTTTCTTCTTTTTAGCCAGTTTGTCATTTTGACTTTCTCACTATGTTCAAAACTTTCCTCAAATACATGTAATCTTTGTCTCTCCATATTTAAGAATAAGGCATTGAAGAGCTCATTAGAAGTTCTTTGTGCATGGACCTCCTTTCTGAGATGTGGGCTTTAACACAGGGTGATCAGTTGGTGACCTAGCCATTTTGTTAGTGAATCCCAAAATGTCAATCTTCATAGGACTCACCTCTTGGGCCATTATCTTCCAAACTTCTAATTATGGGATTCAAGAGGGAAGGAACCTAGGAATTTCCCAACTCAAGGTAGACTTCATTTAACTCTTTGGAGTTTCCTTTTTTAAGTTGATGATACCTCTTTTAGAATGAGGACATTCTTCATATCTCTTGGTTTCTTTGAGTTCTGAGCTTCTTAGGTACAACTGAAGGCTGAGATCAGTGAGGAAGGGACTGGGAATGGAAATTCTTCTAAACATTCTCAACCAATCTCTGTCCTACCCTGAGCCCAACCTTTCACAGTCATCTGTGACTCCAATTTCTAAACTCTTCCAGAGCTCTGATGCACCAATGGGATTCTTCCTCAGTGTACTACACAGTGATCGTATATCATCCCAAAGTAGGCACTCAGCTTTTTGCTCTTCTAAGTCAACGATCACTCCTCTCAACTTTTGTTAGCATCCCTATCTGGCATTATCTTCTCTTCTATAATCTTCGTCCTCATGGATTTAAGTCTCATTATTCCTTAATTATTCCTTAATTTTACTTCAATGGAGTTTCAGGAGGAAGTAATGATAAATACGCTTATTTAGACCATCATGTTTCATCATAACTCTAGTACTTTTAAACCATTTTGTTTAACAGCAACATAAGCTGGAGTAGCTATATTTTGATATGGTTAAATATACTAGGAAATTTACTTTTTACCATTAGAAAGTACCTAAAATTGATAATAAAATACTTTGTTTTTATTATATAAAATTACAAGTTTTTCTTTTGTTTGATGTGAGTCAGCTACAACACAGAAGCGTGATAAAAATAATTCTAACTTGATATCAGGCTCCTTTATCCCAGGTCTTTTTCTCCTGAACCTAGGAATTCAGAGTTATTCGCACTTGAAGTTTCTATAAGATGGCATGACTCACCGTTTATTTTTACTATAATTGGATTTTGTGATGCAACATAAATACGACTTTTTGTACTTTGAGACGAGGTGTTTTATTCTTAGGAGAGAAATATGTTTAAAAATGAAAAGACTGACTAAAGGTTAATAATAAATTGTACCATTAACTATCTCCTGATGTTCAAAACCTATTTCAGAAGTCAAGGTATCTAGCATGCTTAAAATAATTACAGTGGGATCCCTTGTAACAAAACAAACGATTACCCAGATGCAGAGTAGTTGCATCTCTGAAGCCCAGTCATGCACAACAAAATTTAATCTAACAATCTAGAAAGTATCAATACTATCTTTCCGAAACTTCATAAGGGGATTACACTAATAAATTTAGAGCTGATTTTTTAAATTTATAATTTCCACATACATTTTATATTGCTAAAATAGTTTTACTTTGTTTTTACAAGATCTTATATTCACTTTATAAAAATCTAATTAACAAAATAACAAAGAAAAAAATTAAATCAGTCCAAAACATATCAGCTGAAGATAACAAATATACAGAGACGCATAGTTATCAATATTTTCATATGCTAAATTAAACAGGTAACACAGGGAAGCCTTGCCATCTAATTATCAGTTGCACAAAATCCTCCAGGAAAGGAAGTAAAACAGGAGACATCATTATTTGGGAAGAAAACATAAATTTCTAATACTCCATTTGCCCATTTCCTCAAATATTCTATAAAGAAAAAAAAAACAAATTTATAAATTAATGTAAAATGTTCCTTACTACAGTAAGTAACGAATATCAGAGGAGAAAAGATTCACCTAGTCAATCTCCGTAACAAGAGCACCTGGCCCACCTACTCCTACACATGTCCAGAAAGAAAAAAAGAAAAATTTTTGTCTCGACTGTGCTCTGACTCAGACATTGTACCGGGAGGGATAGTTCCAAATTTAGCAAGACGTACTGTTTAGTGTATGAACATCAATGAGTCACACTGCTGTAACACAGGACAACTTTGTGACAGTGTAACTCAAGGATGGGGTGAAATGTGAGATTACTATGTGAACATGCAGATACTGAACAGCAAAAGCTGTTTCTGTAAGTGACCCTTTTAAAATGGGGTTAACATCTCAGAGCATTTGTGACATCTGAATCAGTCTGCTTGATGTGTCAAGCTAAATTTTCGCAGTCTTAAGAGCTATAGCTGTTACAGGAGATGAAGCTTTGAGCTACCACAATTAATTAGCAGAAAGACACCTAATTAGACACCTTCTTGGAGGGGCGCCTGGGTGGCTCAGTCGGTTAAGTAGCTGCCTTTGGCTCGGGTCATGATCCTGGGGTCCTGGGATCGAGCCCCGCATCGGTCTCCCTGCTCAGCGGAGAGCCTGCTTCTCCTTCTCCTTCTGCCTGCAGCTCTGCCTACTTGTGCTCTCTCTCTATCTCTCTGTCAAATAAATAAAATCTTAAAAAAAAAAAAAAAAAGAAAGAAACCTTCTTGGAGTAGCAGGGAGGATTCTGATGAATTTACAGGAACTCAGACCTAAGAGACCTAACTGCACGTTTTATTTTTACAAGTATGTCTCTTTTTTAAGCTGTCAAACTCTTATTCACTTCAGTATGTACTGGTTTACAATGCAGCTATAGCACTCCCTGACCCCATCCCAACCCCAACAATGTAGAGTTAATCATTCTCTCCTATGTATTATCATTGTACCTTGTATGTTCTTCATGATTTCATATGTTGTATAGTATCCTGATCGATTGTATATGAATATCGTATTTATATATGAATTCTTGTATCATATATGTACCTGGCTAATGGTCTATATCCAATAAATAAAATTCTAACACTTGATAGCAAAAGGATTTGTGCATGTAGTTGAAGACTGCCTATTATATGCAAAGATCATTTTATATTTCAGGGTCTAGGATACTGGGTTTATTCACTTAAAAAAATCATATCGAATGCTTTACTCCATTCAGTAGTATGACAACAACCTTGATAATCAACATGACATAAATGTCTTCTGACAGCTAATATTGAATAAACATATTATCCCCCCCATTTAATTTGGGGGAAAGTCGGTTTGAAAGATAATCTGCCATTTGTTTTTTATAGGGAGCTTTATCTAAATAAAAGTGTAATACTCCTAATCTTATTGTAAAAACTGTAGCATAACAGAAAGAATGTGTAGTATTTAGTAGTAAACAAACCTCAAGCAAGGTCAACATTCATTTTCAAAAGAAATTAAAATGTAGAGAAGTTTTACTATAATTACATAATAAGGAGGGGCCCTATAAAAATATATATATTTCTAAGATACAGTGGCTACATTTATTCCCAAGATTACCTTTAGCTTTTTTAATCTAGCTGTGGTTTTCACTAATATCTGTGACTTATGGCTTTGTTCAGCTCATTCTATATAGCACCACCTCTCAGGAATGTATTTTATTTAAGGAGCTAGAGGCCAGTAATAAAGAATTTTGCATTATGACAGAAGGAGTAATAAGTAATCTTAAAAATAATTATGTATTCATTCACCATAAACAACCTTATTACCAAATGAGACCCAACCATAGTGTTCTACAATTACTCTTGTAGTATGGATATATCAGAAGGAGAATTTATTGCCAAAGGGTAGTTTTAATTAGAATCAAATAGGGTATAACTGAGGTTTAAATAAAAAAATTAAAAAAAACTTTCCTTCATAAATGCATTAAAAAAATTATTATGAAACGCATGACTAATTAGAAAATGTTATTCAAAAACCCTTCAATTTGATACAAAGAAGTATTTGCAGCTATTGCAGAACATAAATGTTAACCAGAATTACTAAATAACAGTTAGTACGAATTATTTAAATGCTCTAATAAGTAATAGTCCAAAGATCTATATCACATAAATATTTTCTATAAACTGGGAATCCAAGGACAATGTGGACATTCCCACAGGGACATTCCCATCTTTATATTCCTGTACTTATCAATATTTATTAAAGAAAAAGACTGTAATTATAGTTGCCACTAAAGGATAATACTAGTCACATTATCAAGTCCTCTGAGGTTCCACTGGTTTCCTTTTTTGCTTATGTATTTCAGGAGTTGTCAAAATCCAAGTTTTCCATTCATTTCTATAATACTCTTAACGTCTCGATGACAGTATCTTCTGTCCATATATAAAATTGGAAACCAGAACTCATGATTAGTTCCCTTTCTTTATTTTAGATTTCATATTTAAAGTTCAATCACACTATGGAATTTATTTAAAAGGAAAGTTCCCCCAAATGGTTTTTATAATAGCAAGTTAAAGTAGGCACCATTTAATTAATAAGTAAAAACAATGGCAAGGGCCAAATCATTTCTGCCTGACTTGGTGAACTGGAAAAAAATGATTTCTCTTGGGGCGCCTGGGTGGCTCAGTCCATTCAGAAGCCAACTCTTGACTTCAGCTCAGGTCATGATATCAGGGTCATGGGATCGAGCCCCACACCGGGCTCCGTGCTCAGCAGGGAGTCTGCCTGAGATTCTCTCCCACCCCCTGCTCTGTCCCTACCCCTGCTCATGTGTTCTCTCTCTCTAAACTAAATAAGTCTTTAAAAATAATAATAATAATAATTTCTCTCTGTATCATATAGACATGATATTAACATTAAAGAAAAAAACATAAAAGTTGATCTTATACCAAACTATGCTCAGTAGTTGTAGTTGTTTGTTCTTTTTATTTTGAAGGGGTATGTTAAAGTTGGTTCTCTTATTTTCTCATTCTTTTTGCATTTTTTTGTGTTCTCAGAAACAAGAGCAAGGATTTTTTCACGTAAAAAGTAAGAATACATCTATATGATTTCAATGTGTCCTCACTATTATTTCATTCAAAGTTTCGGTTTTATTATTATATGAGCAGCAATCAAATAAACGTGATGCAAATTCATTTCTAAAGCCCTAAATGAATAGGATTATAAAAAACTAAGAAGCATTATAAAGACCATTAAGGAAACAGAGCTATATTTTAATCAGTAAGCAACTTTTTACTCAGTAAATATTTATTAAACTGTCCCGGTACATCAGACACTATGTGAGGGAGGCAGACATAAAGAGTAAGAACTGAAATGGGCCTTTATGGACATTAGGGCTTAAAGAGACAATGAAATTAAAGAACAAAAACTTTAATAATTATCAATTTGTTATCACTGCTCTAAAGATGATGTAGGAGTCTGTAACTCAGAAAAACAAATATGGGTGGGGTTTCTGATTCAAACAAGACAGTCAAACAGGGCCATTTTAATCAATTGACCTTTCACATTGACTCTAAGGAATGGAAGACAAAGCACTGACCTGGGAAAGGAAACAGAATATGCAAATACTCTGGGAAGCCTGGGTGGCTCAGTCGGTTAAGCATCTGCCTTCGGCTCAGGTCATGATCCCAGGGTCCTGGGATGGAGCCCCATGTTAGGGCTCCCTGCTCAGTGGGGAGTCTGCTTCTCCCTCTCCCTCTGCCCCTCCCCACGCTTGTGCTCCTGCATTCACGTGCTCTCTCTCTCTATCAAATATATAAATAAACTCTTTAAAAAAAAGAATATGCAAATACTCTTACATGAGAATGAAGATAAAGGCAGCCTAGGAACTGAAGCATTTTGAGAGGTCAAGAGAAATGAAATGAATCAGAGAAGAAAAGAAAAAACAGATCATATAAGGGCTGATAGGCCTTGATAGAAATACAGATTTCATTCTAAACGAGTAATATTTTATATAGAAGTAAATGGGAACTTGGAAAGCTCTTCTGTGATTTCCCATACAGATCATGTTGTCCACATAAAACAAAACTAGAAACACTAGTTCATACAGAACTAGAGTTTTATTCAGAATATGTGCGGAAAAAAAAGCATCAGTGTTTTGCTTTCTTTTGCTATCGTAAGTACGCAGGAAAGGCAATCTTTTTGCAGTAATTATTTCTATCTCCTTAAGTATGGATACTATCAACTTTTTTTTCTGCTAAGGTCAAGTCTTAAATGACAGTCAAAAATGTTATGGATATAATATGAATGTATAATATACTTTCTAAAATTAAAATATCCATTACATTCATATAATCTCTCTTTTGAAACAGAGCGAAAATATTTCAATATAGTAATAAGGAACTAGCATCTGGATTACTAATATTAATAATTATAAAAAATAGTTGATGGCAACTTCCAAATTTAAATTTTACAAAAAAAATAAGTTGATAAATAACATCCAAATTTAATCAATTTTACATTGCAATTTAAATTTACACAATGCAATTTCATTATTATTGCATAAAAGTTGAAAGGGTAGGAAAGTGAATAGCTAAAGGAAGGTTTGTTATGTGATTACTTTGTGATTACTTTGGTGAATATTTTCTAAGTTTAATGAATCTAAATATGCAAATATTTTATATGTACTACAAAATGTTACTTTTGTCCCAATCATACATAATGAAAAAACAGAGTTGCTAAGAGTAGCCTTATAGAGTTTTATTTATGTCCACTACTATATTAGATGACAAAAAAAATCTGGTATCTAATTTTCAAAAATTTCATATCCTAATTCTTTCTTAAGATTTTTTTACATAAATGAGGAATGTTTGCATTAAATTGTGCTTGATAAATTATATACTTTTACATTCTACAATGAGAGTATATTTAAAATTTCTTTCTAAAAAAAAGAATGTTCCATGGGCATACAAACTCTATGGGAAAGCAAAATCCTCATATAACTGTGCCCATTATTAAAACTCTAGATTTTCAGGGTTTTAGTAATTCATCTATATGATGAATATCATAAAGAATATTTTAATTAATGATAAAATTTTCATTTGTGTAGTTGCATATATTTTCAAATGATAATACCCAATGAAAAGTGGGTACACTCAAATGGTGGCACAAACTTTCAGAGCTCAATTCAAGGATAAGTAATAAGAAGATCTGAAATGTGCACACTCTCAGCTCTATGGTCTCTAATTTGTAAAATTTATTCATGGGAATCATCCAGGATTTGTGAAATGACTATCTACAAGGATATGTATCCCAGCATTACTTACTTACAGAGAAACATAAATCAAACCTAACTGTCTACTGAGAGGGGGCTGTTAAGTAAACTTTGTTATGGCCAAAAGATAGTTTAGACAAGCACAAAAAGCATGTTATAAATGAATAGGCAGTAATACAGGAAAATGCAGGAACTGTAGTGATATGTTAGGGAAATGATACAACAATTTTTAAGACACAAAGCATCAGTTGTTACCAGTTTCAAATGGCCCTAACTCTACCACTAATTAATCTTTTGATTTCAGTGGCGCAGTTGATTGAGTGTACAACACTTGGTTTCGGCTCAGGTCGTGACCTGAGGGTGGTGTGACTGAGCTCAGCACAGAGTCCGCTTGGGATTCTCTCTCCTTCTCCCACAGTCCCTCTGCCCCCATGTGTGCACGCACTTACTCTCTCTCTCAAATAAATATTTTTTTAAAAATCTTAGGATTTTGAAATATATATTTATCTGAGTTTCAGATAACTTCTGAAATGATAATTATGAAGATTAACTGAGATGATAAATTTGAAATATTTATAGCAAGAGTCTGATTCATGAATGTACATGCACACAAAATATGTTGGCATAACCTAACTTTTAAAGTAAATATTTTTATAGAAATAGTGCAATGATATACACCAAAAATGTAAATGATGGCTATCCAGATGATGATTTAAACTTTTTCTCATTCTCATATTTCTTATATCAAACATGTATATTTTGTAAATCAAACAATACATACTACTGTAAAATAATAAGTACTAAATAAAAAATAAAAGTATATTATATATTGTCACTGATGTCTACCAATTGTTTAAATACATTTTTTAAGTAAAGTAATATTCTTTTCAACCAATTTTATTTATATCCCATGCTTTTATGAAAAAAATCATACCATTCTAAAAGAATCAGATGAATAAATAACCTTTAAGCCATTACATCTTCAATCTTAACATTTGGTTTCTTTTCTATCTGATTCTCAAAGTATCAAAGGTTGCTAATGCAGACAGGTAAATACTTTTGGTTTGCTTGATTTTATTTTTTTCTATTTGTTACATTTGCCGTCTTGGCTTAACTAAAAATTGAAGAAAAAAATAAAAGTTATATTTGTCTTCATTAATTTTTTACAGACACTAAAGGAATTATACTTGTGTTCAAAATGCTAAAAGCATTTATTCTTCCAGTCAGCTGTATGTGCTGGGTCATTAGACAATGTGAGAAAGCCAGAGAATGCTGTTTTCATCCAACTCTTCTGAATACCAAGATAATGAGACTTCTGGCAAAAATCAGTCTTCTTAGTTGTTCCCGTAGTCAGCATACCAAATAATGTAGTGAATATCAACAACATGTAGGAAACATTGCAAGGAAATTTAACATTACTGAGGTGTGCTATTGGCGATCTTACAGCTCCCGAGACAAATATTTTGTTAAACTTTTGCATGTCACCTTTTCCTTTAAAAAATATTAGAACCTTACTTAATTTACTTGATTCATATTTGCATAAGAAATAATCATCTATTTTGTTTTATTTTATTTTTTTAAAGATTTTACTTATTTATTTGACAGAGAGAGAGAGACACAGCGAGAGAGGGAACACAAGCAGGGGGAGTGGGAGAGGGAGAAGCCGGCTTCCCGCGGAGCAGGGAGCCCCATGCGGGGCTCGATCCCAGGACCCTGGGATCATGACCTGAGCTGAAGGCAGACGCTTAACGACTGAGCCACCCAGGCGCCCCATTTTGTTTTCCAACTTTAAAGAGCAGGCCTTCTCTCCTGACTCAAATGTCCAATTGCCTCAGCAGCAGTAATAATGGTATTTTAATATGGTACAGAAATGCATGAGATAAACTTATCCAGCATTACACCTGTGATAATGTGAAGACTCAAAGCAAGTATAAGTGGTAACAATGGCTTCCGCACCTTGTACTTCACTATTCTACTTCATATTACACTGTGGGGGGAAAAAAGGACAAATAGCTTTTTCTCTCTCTTGTTCTGGATTTTTAAGCCTATCACCCTCCTATATAAAAGAGTTAGTTGGGGTTCTTTTTAAATAAGCTCTTATGCCCAATTTGGGGCTTGAACTCATGACCCCGAGATCAAGAGTCGAATGCTCTACCAACTGAGCCAGGCAGACACCCCTCATTGAATTTTAATTAATCACTGATTATGCTTTGCAAATACTGGATAATACTATTAAGTCTAAAAATTTCAGATTAATGCCACCAGGTGAGAGGTATTTTTAAAAATATATTATTTGTTTTGTGGTATGGGAATACCAGGGTCAGAGAAAGTAAACAGAGACTCTCAAAAATCAAAAACCTCGTATGTACTTTACTTAACAAATGACTATTTTCTAGGATAGAACAATTCAAGTTTTGTCTCTCACTGAGGTCTGTTGATTTGTGTTTGTATATATTCTCAATAATTCAATAATTTCCTTTCATTACTAGCTGTCTTTATAAACATGAGTCAAACTATTGATTCTCTGATCAAAACTGGGGGAAAAAATAATATCCAATATCTTCATCACTTCAGTTTCTACCTCCAATTCCTCTTTCTCTCACCACCCCAATTTATCATAAAGAGAAAAATCTGGCTCCCTGCAAGGAGACAGGCCTATAGTATTTTCGCCCCTCTCTAATAACGAGAACTAAATATAATGGAATGGGTTTGTTATCTGAAGCATTAGGAGAGAACTAAAGTGACTGAATCAGGATTTAATACGTAAATCAAAACACTTCATTCCATAATACTTGAGCAGGTAACACTACAAGTGAATCCGAAAAGGATATACCCACGTCACTGAGGGCACAGGGGGCAGACTCCAGTCTTTGGTTCATAGGAGCTGAATATTATCCACTTTTTAAACATCAGCTATACCATACATACGATCTTGCATTTATATAAGCTATCAAGAGTCTTTTGGAGCTCATTCCTTCTTAAAATGTATACATTATTTTCCTTTTTAAACACTGTCACTAAATGGGGAAGCAGGAAATTACTATTGTCACACAAACACAACAAAAATGTACGCTGCCAGCTCCCTCTGTAATGGACGCCTACTTATGTGGCAATAAAACACCGGCAGATCATAGGGATAATTCCCATGTGTGTGCGGCTGAGAGGAAAAGTATGGCCTGCCTTGACAGGAACTGCCTTTAAGTCTTTAAACTGTCCTCCTTCCAGTATTTAGTCAGTGTGCCTTCTACGCAGCTGAGAAATGCTGTTTCAAATCACTGAGCATGTCTGAAATACTTCAGGGAGAGCAGCTGAGGATCCTTGCGGTAACTAAAACACGGTAACTTTTTCTTGGGCGGGCATTAGGTACCAATCCTGCTTCTTAATATGCTGATTTAGCTTCCAACAGCGATGGGGCAATGGGTGTGAAATGTCAGCGAGGAACTAGCCACTACCATTTAGTGAAGAGAAATTTGATCATGGAAGTGCAGCAACATTAAGCAGGCCTCATTTTCCTGGCCAGAAGACAGGCAGACATCTGACATCACTGAAATCAAAGAAAGAGCTATCCCCCTCCAAATTCCCAAAAGATAACATCATTCTCATTACTATAAAGCTCCAGTAAACAATTTGAGGGCAAAAGAATAACAGTGAATACATTAAACATCTAGAACTTTTATGAGGCATAAAAATTCTAAGAGAGTCATCGCAAGTTCTTTGTATTCTAAAGAAACTCAGCTGGTCTCCATGTTTTACCTTTCCCACTCCTATGATGCCCCTCTCTCTCTTTTTCTCTCTCTCCCTCTCTCCACATACCCATCTATTTTAAAGATAAACTGTCACATGCAGTGCCTCATCTGGATGTGTCTGGAGTCTCTGAAGCTTGACCACTCTAACTTCCCCTACAAATGGAACTTAAGAGTTTATTTGCAGCTTCTAGCAGGGAATCACAGCTACTAAGATACCCCTCACTGAAGACTGAACCTCCTCTTTCCAGGAAGGTTGTCCTCTTTGGCCCAGCATGCAGCTTCAGGAGGGGTATACCCCGAGAGAGAGCCGTGAGGGGGGGAAGGGCACACCACCAGCCAACCAGATCAGCCAAATCAACCCTGGTGATCAGTGGGGTGACAAATGTTGGAGCCAGATCTCCCTCACATCCAACTGCTCACTCTCTGTAATTAAATGTTGGTCACTTTAAGTGTATCTTAACTTTAGAACTGCAAGTGATCCACTTAGCTCTGCGTCTTTGCTTATAACCGACCAGTGCTTTAGGAGTTAGTAAAATTTACTTATTGAAATGTCAACTGGTTAGATGAGAGTAATTATCTGCATGGTATTTAAGCACAAGTTTAGAAATAAGAACAATTCTAATCATTTTTTATCTTTTACCACAACTGTATATGTTGTAATATCTAGACCAGAGTTTCCCTAAACCACTCCCAGAATATATTCATTTATGGGCATAAAAGTCCCAGCATAGTATGTGGCTTATAGATACTCTTAAATGGCTCATTTTCCCATATAAGCCCAAGTAATTACACTGAGCTTAATAAAAAAAAAAAAAAAAATAGGATTTTGTGATCTCTGTCTCCATCAGCCGACACCCACATATTTTTACATAAGTACTAAAGAACAAGAGTAGAAAAAAGAGTTGGAGAAGGAGAGAGGAGGAAAAAGAGAAGAAATTATTAAATGGAATAATACATGTAAAATACTCTGCAGAGTATCTGACACATAGTAAGTCAAGGCAGGATGAGGAGAAATGCTGCTATAAAGCTTGGGAGTTAAATGGATCTGGATTCAAATCCTTGGGCAAAATATCTCCATAAAATAGGGATCATGTTAACACCAAGTACGAAAGTATGTTGTAAGGATTAAATAAGTAAATGCAAATAAAGTCCTTAGCACAGTGCCTAGTATACAGTTAGCACTTAATAAATTATTGTTATTACTATTATCCTTCTATTTAAAGTGTTATGTAAGGTATTTGTTATTTTTGGAACATTGTAATATTTGAATTTAAAAATGTCATCACTCTCTACTGAGAGATTGTGGGGATTAATTTCATCTCAATGGATACAATTAGCCAAAATATGGTTACTAAATAAAGGCAAGAGAAATTTTGATCTTCTAAGTTTAAACAAGCCCATTCGAGAGGGGAAAGTTGATGTGTGCAAAGTCATTTAATGACAATGGACATTTCTGCAAAAGTCAAACTCATTACGATTAACTATAAGCAAAAATGGCTATTGCTCATCCACGTTGTAAAGAAGTCTTCTGAGCACCTAAATATCATACTAGATGATTTAATTCTCCTCCTTTTTAAGAGGTCACATTATGTTGTTGTACAGGAGGGGAAAATGGCATGGGCAGCAATGTACAGGGCAATAAATTCTCTGTAAGCCCTCTTGTAGAAAATGAGTCATTATGACGTGTTCCTGGACTTTGGAGTCAGCTGACCTGGAATTTCTGAGAAAAGACGGTGTAAACAATCAGAAGCGATTGGATGGTCAGGCAACAAGAGACCAACATTTATAAGAGCAACTGCAATTGGGGAGTAATGAGTCCTGGGACCAAATGAATGAATTAGCCACAGAAGGCACAGTCTTCCATAACTAACACCTCGGCTGTCAAGACACAACTTGGTTTTTGCTCTTAACTGGGCCTCGATGGTGTCAGTCGCCCTGGAATACAAGGTCTGATGGCTCATGCACAGTGTGGCATGCTGGCTCCCTGCCTGTGGCTGAGATCATGCTGGCGAGATAGAGCAGATGAGCTGGTATGTGTAATCAGCAACTGCAGCTCTTAGACTGAGTATTTTTTTTTTAAATAAATCTGGAAGACAGATGTTTGCCCCAGCCAGCCTGTTAATTTTTCACTGATTATGTTGCCAACAACAAAGGCGCTAATCTGTAGAGAACAGTATGAGTTTCTGACATTATTATAATAATTAAAAATATATCATTTAAAATTAATTCCTGTTTTAGGAACCGTATTTAACTTATTATACGGGGCCAAAGGCAACCTTGTCACTCCCACCTGAGTCTATCAGAAGCCCTGCTATTTAAAAACAAATATAAAAAAGGGGACGAAGGAATGAGTAGAAAGAATAAAGATTTCTATTTCCTTAAAAGAAAAGTATAAATGCCCCATCTGTTTTTTGACTCAACCATTTATATGACTTAATTCTAGTAAAATAAAAATCAAACATTTTTCCATATATAAAGATGTGCTATAAATAGTATTAGTATTGTCTATATGAAAAATATAGAAACAGTGTCTCTCAATAGGAGACTGGCTAAATAAACAATATATTAATATAATTAAAATACTACAAAGCTATTGAAAATAATTAAATGCATTTAGTATCCAGGGACATAAACATCTCCATGAAATATTGGTAAATAACACACACACACACACACTATGGCCTTAAAGGGTAATCACCAAACTGTAAAAAAAAAAAAAAAAAAAAAAAAGTCATTTACTCTAGTGGACTCTTAAGAGAATTTTTGTTTTCATCTTACACTATATTTTCATATAGTTTAAATTATTTACAACAAGGATATACTTGTATATTTACCAATATAAGTTTAAAATATATCAGAATCATCTAACATACATATCATCTACCATACAAGCCAGAGAGACTAAATAACGGCTCTTGCTGTTGGATCACAGGCAAATGAAAAATGGTTAACTTGCAATTGTACTGTGATTTTTTCTGAGTGCTCCCTTATAAATTACCATTTTCAATTCCGGCCTCTATGTTTTAAGGAAGTTGGAGAATAAATATTTGATAAGTTCCAGAATACAGTACAAAATGAAAAAGTAATAGGAAACATGTCCACATATAGAGGAAAGCTAAAGAAACCAGATTCCTTAGGTTACAGAGCTTAGCATATTAAAAGGCATAGGCTTTAAAGAGTCAGAGATACCTGGGTTTAAAACCTCTTCCACTTGGTACTCTTGAGTTAGATAGCTTTGGCCTTCTTAGGTAACACCTCTGATCTTCAGACAGATAATCTGAAGAATATGTGTAAAGAATTTAAAACAATGCCCAGCAATAATGACCATTCAGCAAATAAAAATCATCATTATTTGCTAAGAACACTAAGCTAGGATGAGTCGATGGTCCCTACCACCCTCAACCCTCCCAACACACACACACAAACACAAAATGAGATACTCTTGTAAGGAGAAGGCCAATCGAAATTCAATGCACATAGAAAACAGAAAACAAAATAGCTTTAAATTAGACAAAGACATGGATGTTAGAAATAATTTCTTGAAAAACAAGCTAAGCAACTCTAACAGGGTATTACAACTGTGGAAGTTTCCTCACTAAAAATGTTTGAGAAAACAACAACACCCTCCCTAACCTTGGTGCCTTAGACATTCACCTGCCTGACAGGAGAAGGCCTAGAAAAATGAATTCCCCAAATTCCTTCAAGATTTATGGTTCTATGATATTTTAATTAAAATTAATAGGGCTTTCCATCATTCTAATGGTAGATTGTGTGAGGGGATTTTAAGGAAGGCACAGACAGCTGATCTTTGCAAATGCGGTTCTTGATTTTATAAGCTCTAAAAAATCATTGAGAATAGATTTAAAAAAAAAACCTCATGTATGTAAAAAAAAAGAAAAGAAAGCTGGGCTGCCTATCTCATAAAGGGTTTCTTCTACCTGCATGTTACTCAGTAAAAGCTAGAAAATGAATTCACCAAAGAAGGTTTAGATTTTATGTAATTCTGCGATAGGGTAATACAGGGTTCATGGATAAAAAGATAAAGTAGACATCACTGGATTTAAAAAAACAAAGTTAAGAACATTAAGGAATCAGACCACTACTGGAAGTTCAACTTTATAAAATGCTAAAATGGTGTTTACAGTAAACACTCCTTGATCAGACTTCCTTCAAATCTATGGCATGCTATGAAGTTCCATCTACAGATTCTAGTATGTGAATCAAAGAGGGTGGCCTTAGATCAGCCCGGTTTCTCTAGATTTATTTTTATGCCAAACATCATACTAGCACATTTAAATCAGAGCAGTTCTATCATGCTGTTGGAACAAGTTTGTAATTTCATAAAACAAAAAGAGAAAGAAAAATGGAATTTTTTTTTTTTTGCCTCACTTTGAGATAATCTTCTAACAATCGCTATAGGTTTCATAAACTCCCAAGTCACCAGGTAAAGACTGATGACGATCATCCTAGGAACAGCACTGGACAAATCCCATGTCCAGTTCCAGTCCTACCACTAATCGCCTGCGTGCAAGGCTGGCCAGCTTCATGGGTGGGCCACCTGTGCAGTCGGATTGAGCCCTCTGCTCACTCAGGTAGACCCCACCAACTGGTATAACACTCTGGCTGCCGTCTTAAAATTCTTAATCACTTTTTAAGCAGGGCCTCACATTTTCATTTTTTACTGGGCCCCACAAATTACATAGTCATTCCTGCGTATATGAGCTTTGCAGGTCACTTCATGCATCAAATTCTCATTTCCTAAATGCAGTCAACAAACCCAACACTCTTTTACACTAATTTTTTCAAGTGCCGCATTATTAGAGCACATATTGCCTTGTCAAGTGGTCAACAGAGTAAGGCTCTTACTGATACTTTAAATATTACTTTCGGATCCTAGGGAATTAAGGCAACTCAAGACTACGGAAATCACATTTCCAAAAGACGTTTCTTTTCCTATAAAGAGACTCTAACTGTCGGCTGAAACCTTTCCTTGTTTGAACACCTTCCATTAAAAAATTAGGTGCACTATACCATTCATCGTGCTCTGCAAGTTAAAGGGATATTTGGCAACTACCTTTCTTTCAAAAGTGTCTTTGTTTAGACAGTCACTTAGTGAAGACACTACTTCATGGAATGAGGGAGGGAGAAAATACTCTCCCACGAAGCAATTTACAACAGAAAGTGTTGTTTCAAAACCCTTCACTGCTAACCTTTAAAGAATATATTAATCAGAACAGAATACGATAAAAATCAAACCACTGAGTGTGGTAGAGAGCAGCCTCACGGTCACGGGGCATATGGATCTGTTTCCCTCTTAGTGTCAGTTAAGAGGTCCTAAACACAGCCCTGGATGCTTCACCATCCCTTCTGTTTGGACCCAAATTCCTATCGTTATAATTACATTAGATTTAAAAACCCATAAAGATGCTCCTAAAGTGTGTAACCTGAGAGAGGAAATGTGATGGCATTGCTACAGATTTCCATTTGACACATTAACAAATGGCATCAAGAAATACAGGCATCTCCCATTTAAGCCAGTAATCTGCTTCAGAAAAATCTGATATTTTGAGTGGAAATTCTGATAGTCTATCACTTATTACGTTGAATGGAAACAAATCCATAGTGTATTGGTATCAATCCACACCCCCAACCAACTTTTGAAAACCTAAGTAAAACAGTACCATATGCACTTAGCAAATGCCCAAGTACAGTGAAAAATGTAAGAAACTCTTAGAGGAGTGTAAAGTGCTACAAACACTGCTTCCTGATGAAAAGATAAACAGGACCGTTAACAATCAGCCCTGCTTGGCCTCTCAGTGCCAACAGAAAGCATGCAGGGCTCCTTGGTTGGCACCTACACAGGATTCTGATGTGCTGCTAATTGCATTTGGAATGTAAATCAAGACTCTTCCCAGATATCACATTATTTAAAAAAATACTGAGTTTGGAGGCTCTAAATATAAATAGTTGCCTTATAGGCATCAGCAAAAAATAAATAAATAAATAAATAAAACCAAGAAACAAAAATATCTTCCTGAGAAATCGGTCTACTCTGTGAAAATTGGATTTCAAAAATCAAGAGTCATTCTATTTCAAAAACATTAACTGGAAAGACATTCCGCAGGTTACGTATGCCTGCATTTTATTTAGTAGTGAAATTAATGTGCCTGTATTTTATTTAGTAGTGAAATTAATGTTTTAAGTATGTGTTAGATGCTACGGGGCAAACAAAAGAGATGAAGATGCTGACATTACGGTAGTTACATCCAAAGGTACCATGAGACCCCATTAAAGGCATAATGTCACCCTTACAGAGAAACTTAAACTGACTGGACAAATGACACGTAAATATATGTTGGCTAAGATTATTGAGATGTCATTGAGGTGAGAAATATGGTGCACAGAGCTAAAAGCTATGTAACCTAAAAACAAGAATTCAAGCCCAAATATCTCACTCTATGTAAGACTTGGTCAAGACCTTTAATTTTTCTGACTTTCAGTGAGTTTTCCAATGCACTGTGAAGATTAAACGAGTTAACATAGTAAGTTTTTAAACTAATTAGAGGCACACAGGAAACACCAAATATTTTGTAGATATACATAAATAGTTTTGAATTATTTGCCAAAATTTTTTAATTCTCTGAACTTTCCCTTTCTCATCTGTAAATGAAAACAATTATACCAACTTTGCAGAATATAAATTATGTTAGAAATATATGGGAAGAGCCTAGCAAAGTGTTTGGACCTTAGCAGATATTCATTAAGTGCTAATTATTAATTTGCTCAGCACTATTAAAACTCTAAAAACTCTCACTCTTTTCCATCTAAGTAACCTGCTCACTCACTCATGCCTCAACCTTGCTATCACTAGAACTCTTAATTGCTCGAATTTCCATCATTTACCACAATTTCTTGTTTCTCCAATATTCCCTATAAACTTACACTTTATCCACATAAAAATGTCTACTCTCTTGAACTTGTCATTCTTGACCATCCTAGACCCTGGTTCATGATTTCAAATATTTCAACTACAGCCGACTAATTCTTTTAAGTATACACAATGTATTCTGCC
The DNA here is from genome assembly GCF_964656455.1 of Halichoerus grypus. NCBI lineage: Eukaryota > Metazoa > Chordata > Mammalia > Carnivora > Phocidae > Halichoerus > Halichoerus grypus. The sequence continues at coordinate 27,329,560 of NC_135723.1, forward strand.
AAGCTTCAACCCAAGATGGATTTGACAGTCCTATCAGCTAATACCACTCACATTGTGCCAAGCCTTGTTACAGAAAGCTAATTTGATTGTGCATATAACCATTAATATTGAAGGAGTGGGACTCTATATACATACACACATTCATACATACATACATTCATACATACCAGCAATGTTTTCCTCTCTTTCCTCTGCTTCTTTAAAATGAATTTTCTCTAGACATTCTTCCCTAAAACACACACAAAATCTTGAAAACACCTTCATGTAGACACCAGTTGGCTGGATATACATTTTAATTAAAGGTACCACATTTCACACTTCCTTTCGTAGACAGGGATTACCAAGTGAGATGGGCACAGAAATAACAGAATGGGACTTCTGGAAATCTTTTGAGCTACCTACGTCCAGATTTCTTGTTACATGGGAGAAAATAAACCTGCTATCTGTTTAAATCACCCGTTAGTTGGCTTGAGTATTAATCGTATTTGAACACAACTTTAATCCTAACATATTCCCTAACTTTTCCATTCAGCACTGTATAAAACAACTTTTATACCTAAAAACAATCTCAACTAATCAACTAAAATATCTAATCTAGGTTAAAAATTAAAAGTCTAAGCTTAGCTTAAAATTTATTGGTAGTCCCATTCTCAGCTTGGGACTGGTTCGGGCTGAGAAACTTCAGGAGTTTCAGGTTAAGGAGTGTGGGAGATTTCTATTTCCACTCTCTGAGCTTTTCCTCCTGATCCCCTCTGGACCCCGCTTACCAGCTCACAGGTGCTGATTTTAGCAACAGCACTACGAGAAGCTGGCAATGGACGGCCCTTTCTTGACTGTAATTACGTGTTGGTCTTCTCTGGGAGTGGCGAATGTTCAACACTGATTTGTTCCCCTCTTAGAGTGCTTTCCGCATTGTTTGAAGTGAGGCAGTTCATACGACTCCAATGCCACACTTCTGGCTACCATTTATAGCCCTACCCCTCAATTCCCATCCAGGAGGGCACATCTACCCTCTTTCTGCTAAACTGGCTTTGGCACTGGCAGGAAGCCCTACTGGATCAAGTCACAGACCAGCTCTGTCCCGTAAGGCCTACCTCTGCTGTGTGTGAGCTTACACCCAATGAAGCCACCTTTCATGGCTCAGCCACCAGGCCAGCATGTCTAGCCTCAGCACTTCATTTTTTAGCATTTGGAGGTATGTATCAAATCCAAATAAATAAAAGTAATCTCAGCTTTGCAAAACAAATAGTAGACTACCTGGTCCCCTTACCACTCAGTCAAAGGGATATTTATAAGCAATCGGAGTAATCCTCACAAAGACATTTATACTAACATTAAAGAGAAGAGTAAGCACACTTTTCTTCTGGGAACACAGAAATAGCACAACATTCCATACTTTTTCCAAAGTAATTTCTCTCATTCTCGTCAATCTGGATAAATTTATAACTGCAAGATAAATTTTGGACTAATGGTCAAAACACACACACACACACACACACACACACACACATATTTCTGAAAGCTCTTTCAAATTCATATGCAGCTTAGGACCTCATTTTTAGAATATGAAGGTATTTTATGCCTTCTGTTTTTTCTCAATGTTAGGAAGGCCCTAGGTTTTATTTATCAGCCATTTCATTTACCCACAACAGACTCTTTTCACTTTTTCTTACTCTGATCTCCCAAGTCTTTAGCATGGTCCTGAGATCCCACAGCCCCTTCATTCTTTGTATAAAATATTAACTTCTACTTTACCAAGAGAGAAGTAGTCATCCAGTATGACTTTCAGATTTTCTGTATCTGCAAAGTCCTTATTCATATATAATATCCCTTTGGTCTCAAGTGAAAAATACCACTATCTTTTCAAAGATAAATCGCATGACTCTGATCTTCTCTGTGCCTGCTTTTTCGAAATCAATCTTCAACATTCAGACTTTTTTTCTTATTTTGTGATGTCATAGGTTCCTTCCCTTCTGTCTATAAACATGCTTATCTGCCCTCCACTCTCAAAAACAAACAGAAAAGAAAAATAGTCTTTAATAGTACTCCATGTTTCTCTTGCACTGTGCTACCAAATTTCATGAAAATACAAATTTCTTGACAATTTCTCACAACCTAATCACTTTTTACCAGTGTAGTCTTTATTCTATTCCAGTACATTTTAATGAATCTGTTCTCACACAAGTAAACCAGTGACTCCTAATACCCAAATACAATATATTTTTTATTCTTCTTTGAGTCTATGAAGAATTTCACATTTCCTCCTGTATCTCTTTACCACTTCCCTGGGCCCAATTTTCTGAAATCTCTTCCTATACCTCCAAGTTAAAATCTCTAGAGATAAAGGCCAGGAATCTGCGTTTTAGCAAACCCTAGAGGCATTTCTGACAAACATGAGAGAGACAGAACTATGGGTTTCGGAGCTAAAGAAACATTAAAAAAAAAAAAAAAAACAATTTGATTAAACAACAATAATCTAATCCTTCCAGAAGAAGGATCCTACTTCAAGAGTCACTGAAAACATTTGTCATTTTCTTCTTTTCATTATAATCATAAGCTCAATATCAAGGTTGAAAAAAGAGTTGGGCATATTATGGTATTTAAATATAATTTAATTATAATAAATTGGAGTAGTTTTAATTAAAGTTGCCAGGACACCAGAGGGAGACAGGATACACCATAATTGGAAAAGTGTCACTACAGAAATTCAGTTATTATAATCTTGATCCTATTTTCTTTAAGCAAAATGTCTGGAAACCTTCATTTACTCAGATCTCCTTGGCCGTGCAAGTTGATGAACTACAAGACCAGTGATTTCATTCACCTCCATCTTTCAGAAGGCACCACTAGAAGCTGGATCATTTTGCTGAAGAGCTTTCTCCCATGAACTATTCACGTACAGTTGCAGATTTTCAGCCTAGAGCAGGTTGGTAACAATGTTAAATGATTATTGTGGTTCTGGGTGGGGTTTTTTTGGAAGTTTTGGGGTCTTCTTCTGGAGGCGGTTGTTGCTTGCAAACACTCATTGATTGGAGTCTGTTTTAGAATAATTCAATAATGTCAGCAATTAATAATGTTAATATTGATTAATGTTAATAATCATCACATTGAGCCATTTTCTGAGACATAGATGTAACAAGTGCCAGAAAAATAGTCATTTAGCAGGTGATTTTGGAAATAAAATGGTTGAAATTAACTAATGATGTAATGTATGGTGATTAACATAACACAATAAAATTTTTTAAAAATGGTTGAAATTACTAGGGGCTTACAGGGGGAAAAAAACTGTAGACAGATATCCTAAAATTGAATTCCACCACTACCTCATGTTACCTGGACAAGACACTGGTCTTGTCTGAGTTTCCTCATTTATAAAACAAGAATAAGTAGATGTTTAATGTGCCTACTTCACAGGCTTTCTGTAAGAGCCTAATGAATATCAATCATCAGAAACATGTTTTTATATGGTCATAAAGACAAAACAAAACAAAAACACAACTATTTAAGTGCAAAACTCTGTTTTGCTTTTATAAAATACATAGTTTTAGGGCAAAGACAACTAAAACTTTTTATTTTGATTTCTCTTTCAGCTCTAGGCCTGGTTGAAGGAACAGATAAAAAGACCACAGCATAAAATGAGTGTGAATAAAATGTCAAAATCAATGCTGAAATTGAAAAAAAGAAAATCTTGGTGGGAATAGTTTAGAGTCAAACTACAAACAAATGCAAGATAAACAAAAAGCAATAAAATTAGTTTTAGATCAACAAGCTGTTGATTTAAAACGTAAGGTTCAAAACCATAAAATGTGTACATGCATGCATAATAAAATATATCGCAGATATTGAAAAGTAATCATTCCACTAAACAGAAGGAGGGCAGGAAAGAAAGAAGAAAGGAAGGAAGGGAGAAAAAAAAACTCCAGCTGTTCATTTTCTTTAAAAAAAAAAAAAAAAAAAACTGAATTATCAACCTAAACTGGCAATTTCTTCAGTAGATATGTGAGTAAACAACCAATTCAAGTTACTTCTTCATCTTAGGTTGCTAATCTTGATACTGTAGAAGAGCAGAGGTTTAAAATTTTCTCACATTCAAATAAAAAAGAAAAATTATTCAATACTGTATATTTTACTTCATTGAGTCATTTTTTGAAGATGGCTAATTGACATAGGAGTCATTTAAATAAATTCATAGCCTTCCAGAATATTCTATCAACTGGAATATCCAATTCTTTTTTTTTTTTTACTAATCCATTAAAGATTTTATTTATTTATTTTTTTCTATCTTAGGATTTTTTCCTTTTGTTTTTTAATTTAAATTCAATTAATTAACATATAATGTATTATTAGTTTGAGATAGAGTTCAGTGATTCATCAGTCTTATATAATAACCATTGTTCATTACATCACATGCCCTCCTTAATGTCCATCACCCAGTTACCCCATCCTGCCACCCCTTTCCCCTCCAGCAACCCTCAGTTTGTTTCCTATGGTTAAGAGTCTCTTACGGTTTGTCTCCCTCTCTGATTTCCTCTTGTTTCATTTTTCCTCCCTTCCCCTATGATCCCCTGTTTTGTTTCTTAAATTCCACAAATGAGTGAGGTCATATAATAATTGTCTTTCTCTGACTGACTTATTTCGCTTAGCATAATACCCTCTAGTTCCATCCACGTCATTGCAAATGGCAAGATTTCATTTTTTGATGGCTGAGTAGTATTCCATTGTACATATATACACTACATCTTCTTTATCCATTCATCTGTTGATGGACACCTAGGCTCTTTCCATAGTTTGGCTACAGTGGACATTGCTGCTATAAACATTGGGGTACAGGTGCCCCTCTGGATCACTACGTTTGTATTTTGAGTGGGTAAATACCTAGTAGTGCAATTCTTTTTCATTGTTATGTTAATCACCGTACATTACATCATTAGTTTTTGATATGGTGTTCCATGATTCACTGTTTGCGTATAACACCCAGTGCTCCATTCAGTACGTGCCCTCTTTAATACCCATCACCAGGCTAACCCATCCGCCCACCCCTCTCCCCTCTAGAACCCTCAGTTTGTTTCTCAGAGTCCATAGTCCCTCATGGTTCGTCTCCTAGTAGTGCAATTCTTAATCAATCTGAATGAACAGTAATTTATAGCATACTCCCTAGCCTTCATTTCTTCCTCTTTATGATTATATACTTTTTTCAGGCCAAAGGATATATGTGTATAGTAAGTAAGAATGCAGATCTTAAAGTCAGACACACCTGAATTTGAATGCTCTTCCCCTCTTGCTAATTCAAAGTATAGTTTTTACACCGGAAATATCAGTATCACCTGGGAGCTTATTAGAAATGTAGTATCTCTCGCCAGGTCCACTGAATAAGCTTATACATTTTAACAAGAGCCACAGGTGAACTAACACTCATTAAAATTTAAGAAGCACTGACATACATTAGTTATTAGATAAATTTCCTTGAGCAAGTTAGAGGATTTCTCAAAGACCCAGTTTTCTCGTTGAAAAAATGACACTAATAATGATGTCAAGAGCTTAGTATTATTATGAGAAATAATTAGATAATGCTACTTAGTAAATACTCATAAGGTCTAACTGGTATTAAATCTTATCTACCTCAAATTTGTACATTCACGATTTCTTCCAGTATATTTACTTGTGGAATTACATTGGCATCCCACCCAGATAAATTAAGTTCTTTTAGTCAAGAAGTCACCCTGAGAATAAGCCTACAACAAAAATAGAAGTTAATTAATAATGCCATCTTGCATTCATTTACAGCACAATGTAGCACCTGTTTTTCAATTAGCCTCAAAACATTTCCCTTTGAAATAATGTGTTTTCTGTTTTTGTAGAGTCAAAAAAGTTAAATAAAGAATTTAGTCTGAAAACAAACATGACTCTTCCTCCCTGACATATAATCTAACTAATTCCACATTTAATTAGTCATTGTGATTTCTGTATTCTGCCATTCATACATTCAGGATAGTCACTGATCCCCCCATAGGACTCAAATAATGAACTAGGTGTCTAGACCTTCAATTCCAAATGATAAAAAAGAAAGTCTCAATAGACCCCATTTTAATCCAATTAAGGCAAGATACATCATATTTCATTCTGTGATCATTTTTCATGGGACTCTGATGTCCGGATTATCTACTTCTTACATTTGGAGGAAAAAGGTAAGCTGATAAAAATTAATAAAATTGGAATCCTTTTCCGTTGTCACTGAGTGAATATTAATCACTTAAGTAGAAAGTACATATCGTATTTTTATTAAACTTTTATTGAAAACACACTTTACGTTTGTAAATGATGTGTAAAAATGGTATTCACATACCCAAAATTGAAGAGAAGAATGCTTTGAATCTTTCAGTAATGAAAACTTATTTTACCATGGATAACTCATGTGTATATTTCTTAAAAATTAAATGTTTCAACTTCTGGCAATACGGCATTTCAAATAGTACAAAGAACTCTCCTTTTACGTTACAACAAGATCCTGGATATTTTAAGAAACATAAGGATTTATAAGTGGCAAAAAAGCAGGCAAAATATCTGAGTGCCAAGATATATATAAAATATAGTAAGCTAAAAATCTGAACTGTGAGTGATAAGTAAACAGGAAATTCAGAGTTGTCCTGGGACAAATTCTTGTAACAGTGCTGTGATTTGTAGACTAAGAGAAGCTAAACATAAGGTCCAGCACTACATCTAACAAAAGATGTACAGAAACTTTACAAAGAAATTTTAAAATCTTATTGAATAGAATAAAAACTTGCTCAATGTCAAGAACAGAAGGACAAAATATCATAATGATATCAATCTTCCCAATTTGGTCTGAATCAATGCATTACCAATCAAAATCCCAGGAAAGATTTTCTTGGATAATGACATGCTGAATCTTAAAACTTAGATTACATGTGAAGGTTCAAGAATACTCAAGATCCTTCTGAAGAATATGGTGAGCGACTGGGCCTGCCAGAAATCGAGCTTGATAACTGGAGCTCACTGGGGTAATGCAAGCTAATACACGGCCCCGGGAAAATTGGTTAGAAAAACATTTAATTTAAAGTGCAACCTAACACTAATACTGACATTAGTCGCAGGTAGATTAAATAAATCTGAAAGACACAGAACTTTTTAGAATAAAATATATAAGAAATGTTTACAATCTCAGGATAGGGAAGGATTTCTTAAAACACACACCCTGAAATACTAATAACTTTTTTTTTACTAACAATTTTTTTAAAAGGTGGCTGTGACTACATTAAAATTAAGAGCGTATTTTATCAAAATACACCATCAGGACAATGAAAAGACAAGTCACAAGCAAGACACAAAAAGATATTTGCATTACACAGAACTTAAATGAGTTACCATCAAGAATACATAAGCTACAAATCAATTTAAAAAATTAAAATGTGCAAAAGATATGAACAGATATTTCACTGAAGAAACAAAAATGATGAATGGATATAAAATAAGATGTCTGCCTCATTACTAAGAAGTAGAGGTTCTGCTTTACATCCATTTGATGGCCTACAATTAAGAAGTCTGACATGGCCATTTATTGGCCAGAATATGGATCAACGGGGACTCATATAAAGCTGGTGGAGGTATAAACTGATACAATTTTGGAAAACAATTTTCATACTTTGTGAGTAACCTACAGTCTATTAATTCTCCTATCATGTATATAACACCCTACAGGTATCCCTGCATTTATGTACCAGGAGACTTGTTCAAGAAAATTCAGCAGCAGTATTCATAGTAACACTCATCTGGAGATAATTCAAATAATAATTTGCCAACAGAGAATAAGTGAACCAATTGAGATATGTCCTCATAAAATAATGTTTAACTGTGAATAAGAGTGAATTAAAGCTACGTGCAAACACCCAGATAAATCACACACACGTAACGTTGAGGGAAGAAAGCAGGTCGCCGATGGTTACCTACACTACAACATGATTTTAATAAATCTGAAAAACAAGCAAACTAACAACCACCATGTTTCACAAAACATTTATATGAGGTACATCTATTTTCAAAAAGAAAACAAATGAGTAACCAAATATCTAGCGTTTTGGCCACCTCTGACGGGAAGGCAGGGTGAGAGCAAAAGAGACGATTATAAAGGCAGCTTGAAGGTTGCTGGCAATTTGTGGGTTTTACGTTGTATCATAGATTTAAACATGATTAATATGCCCCATAACTTACATATGGATAAAGAGACGTATGTACCAATACACTGTTCCTATGTTATAAAATCATCTAACATAAAAAATAAACTAATAATTAGAAATACACTGATTATTTTGGGTTCCACAATTTAACTGAGATCTCTCACCTTTTATGAACACGTTACATGGACATCGTTTCCAAGGTAAAGGAAGCATACTAAAGAAAATAAAGTATGAAAAATAAACAAGTAATGGGAAATAATAAAATGAGCAGATCCAATTTAAACTCACCACCAGAGCTTTAGATCTATTGCTTAGAAGTTTCTCAATATCCCTGGCTGCAATTTCCACCAGCTGCCGTGCATTATTTGGTTCCACAGTATACAAATCCTGATACTTCTCATAAATCTGCATGAAGAGAAAAGAAAATTAATAAGAATAATTGCTTATGTGGTTCATAAGTTCACAGTAGAATGTATTTTAAACCATAAACAATGATTGGAAAGACCCACTCTTTGCTTTCTTCATTTCGATCTTTTTGGAATTTGGATGTGTCAAAAATACATATGTGTAAATAAAAATTCACTAAAAGACCACCAGCTAGCCAAAACAGCATGCCATGTGAACAGGCTGTAAAATATCTTGTAGCACAATGATCTGTGTATGCAATTTTTTTAAAGGATTTTTTTTTTTTAAGATTTTATTTATTTATCTGACAGAGAGAGAGTATGGGGGGGGGGGAGCGGCTGAGGGAAAGGGAGAAGCAGGCTCCCGCGGAGCAGGAAGCCCAATGTGGGGCTCGATCCCAGGACCCTGGGATCATGACCCGAGCCAAAGGCAGACGCTTAACCGACTGAGTCACATGGGCACCCCTGTGTATGCAATTTGTGACTTGAAATTGTACCTCCCTGAATTCAAAACCTGGTATTAACTGCCATCGGGTTTTTTTGTGTTTTTTTTTTATTTTAAAAGAAAGGCCATGCTAGAAAACAGTAGGACGGAAGCATGGTAGGTCAGACTTGTGCAGTGAACCAAGGTAGGAGGAAGGGGAAAGAGCAAAGATGTATTGAAGGATACTTCCCAGGGTTATCCCTAGCTACAACCACTGAGATTAAAGCGTATGCTGCTAAACCTTATGAAGAGAGGGAGAGGGAGAGAGAGAAAAGAGAGGGGCAGGGAGAGAGGGAGAGGGAGAGCAAGAGAAAAAGAGAGAATGAAGCCCCTGCTAAGGTTCATCCATGTAACACAGAGAGCTTTATGACACAGAGGGGTTGAAGGTCACTGAGGTCTACATTAAAGTTCGGTTAAATAAATCTGTAATAGTGTAAATATTTTTCATTAGCAAACTGAATCTTTGGGGTTTTGTTTTCTTTGAATCACTGAATCAAACTATGCTGAAAGTAAGCTAGGCAGCAAAAGAAGCCTATAATTTTGCCTCACATCAGTGTCTACAGAAGGATTTCCCTGGAGTGGCATCAGATGCACCCGTTTTGCAGAGCCCACACACTCCTGGTGGGGGGGGGAGGGAAGAATTAAAGAATGTGGGGTGAGGGGAAAGAGCAACCATGCTTGTGGCTACAGGGCTGAGCCGAGTAGGAAATCCCTTATGCATCCAACAGATGGGTTGCACATGCATGACTAAACCATCTTTGAAAGCCAGGGCCTGGCAGGTTTTTACCGTCTTTGGAGAAGTGAATCCAGGCACATGCAGGAACCAGTTTAACCCTGCTTTTTCTGGCAGAACTCCAGCTTTCTGCAATACTACCAACAGGTCCTACAGCCCGGTTCCAGCTGACCACGGACGCTTCTGGTAAACACTAGTTTCAAATATACACAGATGCATATGCTACCATTTCTTTGTAACCGGACATGTTAGTTTTACATGAAGTTTTCATTTTTTTAAGTGACTCAAAATTAATCATTTTAAACGATTTAAATCAAGCTTTGACTCCTAAATTTTTTTTGACTTATTCAAACTATGAGGTTTTTCTCATAGTCTAAATTTTGACCCTGTAGGTTTATCATCCCAACTATTCAAGGCACGGTCATCTAGTCATATAAAATCCCCATATTCAGTTTTATTTGGGATTCCTGTGTATTACTGGATTGCTTACACTTTCTGCTGAGGGGCAGATTATTGAGTCCTATTTTAAAGACCAGGTTGTCCATGAACAACTCCATCCAGCCCAAGGCTCTCTCTTTCATTTTAGCCTAAGATGACATCCAGGAACATGAGTTCCTGAAAAGATTAATTGATTTGGGGTACAAACAGATAAACCTCAACATCACTGTAATTGATCCAGGACATTTAGTTCTTTGCAGTAAAACCGATAAAGCTAATTGGAGCGAAAGGCAGGTGGGCTCTGCGCTATTAATATCGTGTTCACTTCTGTATGAAGTCTGACCTTCTTCCTGTGGTATAGGGACTATGACAGAATTCAGAGTTGGTAGAGATCAGTTCCAAATATACAATTTGTACTTTGCATTATGTACTAAACGTAATGTCACTTATTAAGTCACTACCTACAAATGCCAGATTTATTATAAGATCTTTAAACAAGAAATGGGTTATGAATCAGAAACAATTCAGTTCAAGTATATGCAGATCCTCTCAAATATATACAGAATATTCTCTCAAATTGATTCTAGGGTAATTTTTTAATGCTTAGAAAATTAAAAAAAAAGACAGTACCTAATTCACAAATAAACTTTAAATAAATGAAGTTAAGGAAACTTACATCTACAGTCCCAATACAAATTTCCTGTTGTACTTTGTAAGGTATAAAACAACATATGAAATGTTTCTTGGTAATAAAAATGAATTAAAACCATATAACTGCCCCACCAAAAGAACTAGTTTTTGCTTCTGTTTTTTTTAAGATTTTATTATTTATTCATTTGAGAAAGAGAGAGAGAGAGAGAGAGCACAAGCAGGGGGAGGGGCAGAGGGAGAAGCAGACTCCCCGCTGAGCAGGGAGCCCCATGCGGGGCTCGATCCCAGGACCTGGAGATCATGACCTGAGCCTACAGCAAACGTTTAACCACCTGAGCCACCCAGGCTCCCCTTGCTTCTGGTTTTAAAGAATATAATATTCTTTGTTGTTGCAAGAGGTACTGCAAAGCCTCTCAGAAAGTCTCCTGGTATATGTTTACTAAAAGTTTTCAGAGGAGAAGGGCTCAAGTGGATTTTTAAGATTATATGATATATTTTTACAAAGTACATACATTTATAATTCTTCCGGCCACAAAATAAACCCCATTTCTAAAATATTTAACATGTTAACATGGTTTTTTAAAACAGAACCTTAAGAATATTCCGTTTTCTCTTCCTAGTCCTTTTTTTTCTTTTTTTTTAAGACTTTATTTGAGAGAGAGAGAGAGCACACAAGCAGGGAGAGAGGCAGAGGGAGAAGGAGAAACAGGCTCCCCACTGAGCAGGGAGCCCAATGCGGGGCTCGATCTCAGGATCTCAGGATCATGACCTGAGCCAAAGGCAGATGTTTAACTAACTGAGCCACCCAGGTGTCCCTTTTTTTCCTTTTTAAAAAAATAATAGTCTGTTTTACCATTTTATCTAATCTCTTTCCAGAAAAAAATAAATAACTAAAACAAAAGAACATTGTGAAAATAATATGAGTTTCTGATACCAGACAGAGCTCCATGCAAATCATATGTCAATTCCTCTTGCACTGCGTGACACTGGTTTCCATTTCTTCTACTAGAAAGAGTGTAGCATATAATGAGAATCCTAGACGGGACGTTTTTCCTCCTGAATGATATACTCATATGCTTTAATTTTTCTGCAGTTCAAATCCTCTCACTTCCGTCCCTGCCACAAGTTTTGACAGAAAGAATATCTGTCACCTGTCCATTCTTGCTTTCTTACAATCTTAATTAACTGGCTTTAATGACCATTCACTATTACATTCATAAACAACAGAGAATATATTGTCCCTTCCTTTTTCCACTGGAAACCTCTAAGTCTCTTGGCTCCAAGTCCATAGTTCCAAGATAATCTTCAGAATGATACATTTAAAAATAACCTCAAGTGTAACATTTAAAAAGTGACACCATTCATTGATATAACTGCTTCATAAACATATCTAAAGAACTAGTTCAGAAATCATAATACTTACTATTATACCATGGAATAACACAGATAACCCAGAGCAAGACCGGCTTCCAAGTTTTGGATGACCTAGAAGATTGTATTAGCAATCACTTTCAGGCTTCTACTCTATACCACTCTGAGGTGTTTCAGATACATTATATCATTTACTCACTTTAAGAAACCTGAAAAATACATTTAATTAACCATTGCATTAATGAGAATACTGAAATTCAGGTTTTGGAGTATCAGAGTGGAGGCAGTTTGGGTCCCATTTCACATCATAAAGGAGCAAACCACTGCCCAAAGCAGCCAAAGATAAAATGGTAACATGGCATGTTTAGGCCAAGTGGATCTGCAATACCACTCTGCCCGGGATCTCCCTTGGCTTTAGCAGGATGTGGAGAAATAGGAAGGGCCACTGGGATGAACAAGAAAGGTAGTTCAGAATTAATCAGTCTGCCAGGAGACTGCGTCAGTGAAGAATCAAGGGAATTTCAATGCAGTGCTTGAGACGATGGAAAGTGGGGAGCAGAGTTCCAGCTGAAGGATGATGTTGCAAACCACCCAGAGCTGAGGGGCCTTAAGGAGGCTGAAGAGATTGGCCAAGTTCTTAATAGCAATCATCTTCAATATCTATGCCAAGAGCACAGAAAAGAGCGAATATACTACACATCTTGTCACATGTCACCCAGATGCCAAGTAGCAAAGTTAAGAACATTAGAGATTATTGGAAGGGAGTTGGGACGGAAACCTTGACATTCTGAGACTAAGTTTTCTCCCCCAGAGGGGGAGATAATGGCAGCTCTTAAATAAGTAAAGTTCCCTAAGGAGAAACAAATTTCTTCATATTAAGTCTTAAATATGTAAATTTTGACAACCCCTTCCCTCCCATGGAACTCATCCTGAATAGGCAATCCAGATTTTTGCCATGCCCACAGTCATCTTTCTGAGACAAGTTTTCCTTTTGACAGTCCCTGATGAATGAAGAGTCCTACACATTTCCTTACAAATGGGTAGCAATATTCTAATGTATGACCTTGACCTTGGGCCCTGACTAATTGCATCAGGACATATCAGATCTAGAAGCAGCTAACTTCTGACTCAATGGCCTGTAAACAGGTACAAAAGATTTGTATAAATGATGACAACACACTGAACCAATCACACTCTTTCAACCACATGTGAAACAATAGTTAGGTGGATCAGGGCAGAAGCAGAAGTTTGACTAGTGGAAGGAAGCACACAGATATTACTGAGTGACAGAAGGGATGGCTATGGTAGGGGGTACACTGGCCTCCCAAAGGTATCCACAGGCTAATCTCCAGAACCTGCGACTATATGCTGTTACATGGCAAAGGGGGAATTAAGTTTGAGGATGAAATGAAATTTTACTAATCAGGTGAATTGAAAAGAAAGAGATTTATCCTGGACCGTCTTGGTAAGTACAACGCCATCACAAGGGTCCTGAAAAGTGGAAGGAGAAGACGTGACTATGCAAGAGGAAACCAGAGAGATTGTAGCATGAGGAGAAATCCTCCCAATGTTGCTGGCTTTGAAGATGGAGGAAAGGGGCCATGTGCCAAGGGAAGGACTTCCTGATCTATAGGCTGTGAAATAATAAATTTGTGTTTTAAGCCAATAAATACATTTTTGGTGATTTGTCACACTAACAATAGCAAATTAAAACAATGAACTATTTGTGAAGAGCTCCCAGCTGAGAGGTAACAATAATCAGCCTCTGGATAGTAAGTCTATAATAAACTCGAGTGATTCACTCTTCCAAAAAATAAAAATGCTAAGAAAGACTCCAGGCTTTGAAAGTTGTGATTAACATTATTAATTACCACTTTGCACCTTCGTTTCGTTACTCATTCAATTCATCTCATTCATAGGAAGAATAAGCTCTATTGGGAGAAATGTACAATTTCCGTTCAACTTTACAAAATAATGAAATTATCTCAGACTCCTATTATGACCCTCACAATAATGTGAGATCCTGCGAAGAAATTCTAGAGAGAAAAGCTGAAAATATCAAAATAGATGTGCACACATTGTCCAAAAATATATATGAATGGGATGAACGAATACGATCCTACCTCCTAATAATGAGAGGGACTAAAAGAAAATGTGACAGAACTCCCACCCTCATTCTCATTTCACTGTCTTTTCTGGCTAACAGCAGTCCATTCTTACATCCTCAGTACTAATGCAGGCAGGCAAAGAGATGCGTTGTCACCTCAACTGCTTTAGAGACTCACAAAATCAATTTCACTTACTTTTACTTAAATTTTGCAATGTGGGATGGCTTGGTTATATTTTTTTTCTTCTTTATTAAGTGTTTTGTGGGCTTTTGAACTTCTTGTTCCCTAGCTACTGAAAATGTCTTGTTTCTAAAAGATGTATTAACACAAAAGATTGATATAATGTCCTTTCGTGGTCACTTTCAAAGATCAAAGTTCCCTTACCTTAAGAAATTTTGCAATGAATCACAAGTATAATAAAGTCCTTCTTTTTTTTTTTAAGATTTTATTTATTTATTTGAGAGAGAGAATGAGATAGAGAGAGAGAGCATGAGAGGGGGTAGGGTCAGAGGGAGAAGCAGACTCCCTGCTGAGCAGGGAGCCCAATGTGGGACTCGATCCCGGGACTCCAGGATCATGACCTGAGCCAAAGGCAGTCGCCCAACCAACTGAGCCACCCAGGCACCTAAAGTCCTTTTTATTTATCGTAAGTTACATCATCAGACAAGCTGGCCAACAGAAAGAGATGTTCAGATATGTGAAGAATCCTTCATCTAAGGTAAAAAAATAACTAGTGATACTGGATCTGAATTGACGTTAGAATATATTTTACCAACAACAAAGAATTTTAAAAAGTCTACCTTCCTCCATTGGAAATTAGCAGAGTTAAAAAAAAAATTAATACTGCCATAAAAGAATATGCAATATTTACTAATTAACTCCTGATCTCTTCAAACACTCCCCTCCTCCTCTTCAATTATAACAGTAAGTGAGGCAATCTCAGAAATAAATGTCAAGTTTTGAAAATCTCTCACTCTTTAATACTCTAATACATTGTCAGCTGTGTTTAACACAATTGGTAAAAATCACTTTAAATTATAGCCTTTTGTTTCCTTTCCCCCTATAACCTAGCTTTCTGAGACAGAATACTACCTCTGAACTTTTTATGGCTTGAGATTTCCATTCAGCTACCTTTAAGAAAATGCAAACATCATCTAACATAACTTATTAAGTATCACGTTTGTTATATATTTCCTATTTCCTTTAACCAGAATGTAAATTTTAAGGGGACAGACATTTTTGCCTGTTCCGTTCACTGGTACAGAACAGCACAGAATCCAGTGCGTACACAGATACTAGGTCCTAGGAGCACTAGTAACTAGTAACGAGTAGATACTAGTTACTGCACCTAGGCTTTGCTAGGAATGTGAATGCTGACTTGTAGCAAGTTCCTCCTTGTATTTTAAAATTAATATTTATTTTGAACCTAAAAAAATAACAAAGTCATGTAAGGTGCTATGCAATTAGATAATGGAATTTATATACAACACCCGAATGATAATTAGATCCCAAAAATAGAGTGGATACACAAAATGAGGTAATGCACAATACGAAGAATATTAGGGTTCCACTGAAGAGGTACAGAAAATTGTGTTGTCAGAATTCAGAGGAAAGTAAAATCACATGGGTTATGATCGACAAAAGATGGGATTGCAGGCACACTTTGAAGGATATATGTATTAATAAGGGAGGAAAGCAATCAGAATGTGTGTGATATAAGGAATTATTGGAAAATATGGATTGAAAGGCAAAATGAGACACTATCATGGGCACCTATAAAATTCAGGGTACTTCCTCAGCTTGGATTGGCATCCCAACCATGTTTTGCTGGCAGCAGGATCATGTGATTTCAAATGCGGAGTGTCTTCTGCCTACACTCCAGAAGTGGATGAAAAGCCAGCCAGTATGCCCTGGGGCAGCAAGATGCCTCTTGGTCAGCTGATGTCAGAGTCTGCGGGCAGCCGCACTGCTGGCGGGGTGCATGGGGTCAGCTCGTCTCCCAGCGGGAGCCGCCTGGCCTGGGTCCGCCAGGACTGCATCGTATCCGTTGCCGATGCCTCGAGGAGTGTGCAGGGCTCAACTCTGGAAAGAGAGTTCCTGCCCCTCCTGAGTGTGGCATTTGTGTCGGAGAACAGCGTTGTAGCTACGGGCCATGACCGCTGCCCAGGGCTCTTTAACTACAATGACCGTGGCTGCTTGACCTTCATGTCCAAACTAGACATTCCAAACCAGAGCATCCAGGCAACATGTCTGCCAAGGAACGCTTCCAGCCACGACTGAGGACCGCAATACAGCCCTGGAGATGCGCCCCCAGAACTGCATCACTCAAGTGTCTATTTAGGAGGTGGACGAGCGAGATTGTCGCAAACTGTGCACCGCTGCCATCGATGGGAGCCAGGACAATTTGGGATTTCCAGACCTTAAGAGTCTTCCCTCCAGGGCCTCCTGATAATGGGAAGCTGAGTGAGCCTCCCACATCCAGCACGACAAACTGACAGACTGACAAACTGACAAATGTGCTGACGCAGCCCTGGCGTGTGCGTGGCAGTGAGGAGAGCCAGCCGCAAGGAAACACGGAAGACACATTTCGCGCAAATATCATCTGTGTGTTTTTGTTTGAACATAATTGGTGACAGTGTTGGTTTTTTAAAAGCAGCAGTGATTTGGGGTTTTTTTTGGTTTTTGTTTTTGCTATTTCATTCCATTCTTGACCAAAGCTGCTCTTTAAGTAGTTTATTATGGAAAATTTTCACACTAACTTAAAGGAAAGGGTGGGAGGTAAGTAAATTCGTCTGTAAACAATTAAATAAAAATACTGAATGTGAAAAAAAAAAATTCAGGGTAATGGTTTACACCTTATAATAGTCAACTCCAAGCTATCTTGTTCAGAACTCCTAGTAAAATTAGCACATAGGAAGAATTCAAAATATAACATAGGCTTACTATGAACATCATCTGAATATAGGTATACACACCCATATAATTATATACATATACACACATACACACATATACATGCATACACATATACAATTGATCATGTTCTCGAATTTATAGTGCATATTTTCTGAGGATAACTATATCCAACTGGCATTCAAAAATCAAACATAAGAGTTCAATATTTCCCTAGTCTTTCCATTCTTTCTATCTGATATGATATAGCTTTTTAGCTGAGACAGTATCACATTTCAAATGAGACATTATCTTTAAGAAGAGTATTTAGGAAGAATGAAGTCACAATTGGAGAACCTTCCACAGCATATATTGCTACGTGCTCTAGTTCTTATTGACAAGAATTTGATGGTGACACTTTCAAGCTTGCGTTAAAGATGGTAGAAGGGAAGGGGAAAAAAAAAAAAAAAAGATGGTAGTAGGACCAGAACAAGCAACAACCATAAACATGCCTGTGCTTTCTTCATACTACACAGAGGAACAGGCGCTAATATTTAACTACAAATGCAAGTGAAATATAAGGACTCATTCCTGGAACACAGTAACTAAACTATAACAAAGACTAAGGTGAGCAAAAAAATAATTCATAGCAAGAATTCTTCAGTTTATAGCTTGGAGATACTTCACACATAAAGTAAAGAGTAAAGATTCTGGGGCGCCTGGGTGGCTCAGTCGTTAAGCGTCTGCCTTCGGCTCAGGTCATGGTCCCAGGGTCCTGGGATCGAGCCCCACATCGGGCTCCCCGCTCAGCGGGAAGCCTGCTTCTCTCTCTCCCACTCCCCCTGATTGTGTTCCCTCTCTCACTGTGTCTCTATCAAATAAATAAATAAAATCTTTAAAAAAAAAAAAAAAAAGTAAAGATTCTGAGTATCTTTAAGAAGACTCAGAATCAGGAACACCTGGGTAGCTCAGTTGGTTAAGCGTCTGCCTTCGGCTCAGGTCATGATCTCTGGGTCCTGGGATCGAGCCCCACATTAGGCTCCCTGCTCAGTGGGGAGTCTGTTTTTCCCTCTCCTTCTGCCCCTCTCCCCCACTCACGCTCTCTTCACCCTCTCTCTCTCTCAAGTAAATCTTTTTTTTTTTAAAAAAAGAAAGAATACTCAGAATTAGGGGCGCTTGGGTGGCACAGTCGATCAAGCACCTGACTCTTGGTTTTGAGTCAGGTCATGATCTCAGGATCCTGGGATCGAGCCCTGCATCAGGCTGCACGCTCAGTGCAGAGTCTGCTTGTCCCTCGTCATCCCCCTCTGTACCTCCCTCCCCCAAATAAATAAATAAAATCTTCAAGAAAAATAAATACTCAGAATTTAAAAAAAAAATGAATAGTCAGAATTAAAACAAGGAAAGCATTAAGAAACATAAAATAAGAAACCACCTACTTGGTTTTTTTGGTTTGTTAATTCCAGAGATAACATTTTAACCTAGCCTCTTTCTCTTTACATATCCGGAGCTATATACGAATTGTATACGTATTTTGAACAGCAAATTCATATGCAATTAAAAGTGGAAGAGATCATACTAGATTCCATTAAAGCTGAATTAAAAAAATAATTAACCATAGGCTGAATGAGCTGCTTGCTTAATGTCCCTAACCCCAAATGGCCCAAATTCATTTTACTGCCAACAAAAGAATTTTAAAAATTTGCTCTTAACCATTATACCTTATTAACAAATGGCTTTTCTCAAGAAAACTGCTACCTACCAATGCTGATTGGTATTAGCAATTTTACAAATTTATGTTCATTTAAAGAAGTCCATACATTTGCCCTTGCCTCAAATGTTTCAGTCCTTCTAGAGAAGTTTTTCAGACATTTTTACCAGATAACTCTTGGCTGTGAGATGTCCTGTGCATCGTAGGATGTTTAGCAGCATCCTCTGCCTCCACACACTAGATGCCAGGAGCAACCCCCTCCCCCAGTTGTGACAAGCACAAATGTTTCCAAGCATCGACAAATGTCTCCTGGGGGACAAAACTGCCCCCGGCTGAGCACCACAGCTCTAGATATAAAGACAATAAATGTCTTTAGGAAAAATAAATAATAAGAAGCTGTATGTTGTATACCGAGAGCGTGCAGTAGCAAATAATGGTCTTTGATGCCATTCATCTTCATTCTAAAGAAGCTACTGCTTGGCTCTATCATTTAGGGGTTCTTAGCTTCCATCTTCGTTGTGTAGCTCAGAGACAAGAAAAGAGCACAGGTAGCATTGTATCATTCTCTCTGTGATTAGTATTACCAAACCATTAGATTGCTATTTGGAAAAACAATGAATAATCAATCATGTATCCTTCAAGTACTAGTAAAACTTAAGTGTTAATTATTGATTGATAATGGAACAGATTGGTAAGGTAAAAAAGAAAACATTTTAACAGTCTTTCACTATTAGTGCTTGTGAACACACAGTACTTCATTTAAAAGCCTGTTAATAAAATATTGAAAGTCGCCATCAGATTAGAAATCCCCTAGAGTTTATTCCATACCTTTGACAATGAATGTAATTAGCCACTGTTAAAAAAAAAAAAAAATTAGGTTCTTACTTTAAAATCTCCAGTAAGCGGGTGAAGGGAATCCATATTCTGATAGTACTGATAGTACTATGTGGAGTCAAAATAGATTTCTGTCTACTTAGAGGAAAAAAAAAAGTGTTTTTTTCCCCCTAAAATAGCTACAATCTCAAGTTGCCTATGTAATTATGGCAACTCATTTGGTTACATTTCATCACTGAGAGAATAAGGCAATTCTAAATAAAACCAGAATGTAACGTAACAATAAATAGTGATATTTGAAAAGTAATTATACTATTCTTGCAAAGTAGTTCTATTACATTTATAAAGTAATTATGTTACTTTTATAAAGGAATATGAATATAAAGCTACATTTTAACATGCAGTAAGCATTTAACTTTTTCATAGCATCTTCTATTGCTTTCATGTTTCATTTCATATTCCCTTTTACCCCTATAATATTTCTGCAAGGAAGAGAGAGTGTTAGGATCTATCTCACTTGACAAGCACGTAACAGGACATCTAACACCATCCAGCTACTTAGCAGCACTCCCCAGAGGAGAAAAGAAGATCCCAGCCCTTGTTGCCTCTGCATGTTGCTGATTCTCTAGTCGGAATCACCAATGATTAATTATGTTCTGCTCTGGAGTATCTTCTTTTGTAAATAGATTAATATATTAAACTCTCCACCACCTAGAAAATGAATATTCTATTTACATAAGTGACGCGACCACAATGTCAAAGTAAAAGCATCAGTCTGTTAATACCATGAGTTACTAATGAAAAGAAATTATTCACTTAAAACACTTATGTAAATACTAACTTAATTAAGAGTACTGAATGCTCAATATTTAGACATGTTTCATATTGACAGCTTTGAGAGCATACTGAAATATGAAGGTATTGATTTTCACATAACTTTAACTTATGAAATCATAACAGTGAATCAAAAACCAGAAAGTTCTATGATAATGCCACTGCAGAATGATTTTATCTTCAAAAATACACTTCGGGGGGGGAATAATCCACAGATTTTCTTAAATATGTTTGCATATTCTAGGCAAACATGTTAGAGACCCAGACAGAATTTGCATTTAAGAAGAAAGCCTTAAAACAAGGTGACAGGCATAATTTCAGCTCTCTTAGAAAGCTAAAAGGATACAATAATCTCCGTTAACAAAAAATTTTGATTCCCAGACCATCCTTCATTGTCAGAAGATACAACACAACATTAGAATTGAAATAGAAGGGGGGTATGGAGTAGTGTCTGATAATGTGGGCGAAGATCTCAAAATGCATATATTGTTAGGAATAACTACAGGACAGCCAGTGCACCCTCCAAAAATACAAGATGAGTCTGGGAAGCTTACAGAGCATCAAAAAAAAACTGTAAGAGAGGCCTGATATCATAAGTAGGATAGGAAAGGAACAGGGAAGAAAATGTAGCAGGGAGGCTTGGGATTAGTGTGATGTCCAGAAGCTTGCAAATGTCTATGTCTCCAGCCACAGGGAGCAGAACATATACAGCGAGTCAGGTCTTTACTGTCCCTGGGCCCCAGGCAAGTGAGGACCCAGGGCACAAAATTTCAGGAGCTACTCACTCACTGTGAGTAGTGCAAGTTGACAACTCTCCAAACGGGTGTCTCCTTCAATTCTGCGTCCTCTGAACGTGCCTCACCTCAGTCCAGGTTCTGTGGGTCCCCCTGCCGCACCTGACCCCCATAAGGAAAAGAGACCTACTTGGAAAGACCTATTTGGAAAAACTCTACCTCTTTCAAAATAGTCTTCACACCTGCTGCCTAATATCAAATTTGTTCTGCTTACAGATGAAAGAGTTACTACAGATTTAATGTGAATGATAACCATCAGCCCCCCCCTTTTTTTTGGTAATAGGAGGCCCTGAGAAAGTCTTGGATTCCTAAAGGGAAAGGGGAGGTGCAAAGAAACAGAACAAAAGAGACGACAAACTCCCAGGGGCTTGTGATTTGCTTATAGTGTCATGATCTGCTTTCCCCAGAGCAGGGTCACCCAAGCGGAACAACTGAGGATCTCTGACCTATTTGCAGAGTTCTGTTTTCTTTTGCTGTAACTTTTTGCAGATTCAGAGGTGTATTTTATAGAAAAACAAACAGTGGTTCATATTTACCAACCTATTTTTTAAAAAACTTTTTCTTGGGGCACCTGGGTGGCTCAGTCGGTTCATCGGCCCACTCTTGATTTCAGCTCAGGTCTTGATCTCACGGTCGTGAGATCAAGCATCTGGGTCAAGCTGGGCTTGAAGCCCACTTAAGATTCCCCTCTCAAAGACACCTGGGTGGCTCAGTCAGTTAAGCATTGGACTCTTGATTTGGGCTCAGGTCATGATCTCAGGGTCCAGGGATCAAGGCCTGCATTGGACTCTGCACTCAGCACGGAGTCTGCTTGTCCCTCACCCTCTGCTCCTCCCTCTGCATTCTCTTTCAAATAAATAAAAAAATAAAATCTTTAAAAAAAAAACTCTCTCTCCCCCTTCTTCTGCCCCTCCCTCCCCCACATGTGTGCATGCTCTCTCTCTCAAAAAAAAAAAAACCCTTTTTCATAAAACAAATTCATTATTATCGAACCTATAATTCAGAATACCTGATAATTTAGATATTGGTTGAAATTTAAGTATATCTTTACATGAAATATTTTATCAACATATTACATGAGAAAATGGTTGCTGGTAAATGTTTTATAAACTTAAAAACTTTGTTTCCAGGACGCTTGGGTGGCTCAGTGGGTTAGGCGTCTGCCTTCGGCTCAGGTCATGATCCCAGGGTTCTGGGATCGAGCCCCACATCAGCTCCCTACTCAGTGGGGAGTCTGCTTCTCCTTCTGCCTCTGCCCTCTTCCTCCCCCTGCTTGTGCTCGAACTCTCTCTTTCTTTGACAAATAAATAAAGAAATCTTCAAAAAAAAAAAAAAAAAACCTTTGTTTCAAGATTAAGACCACGTTGATGTTTTATATGTTATTTCTTCATTAATATATGATGATCAGCCTCTCCATTTGCCAGCTACAGGAATTTGTATGTCTGTGTGTGTGTGTGTGTGTGTGTGTGTTTAAAAGTAATAAAATGTCTTCCCTTTGCTGAAAGATTTTAGAGAAGAACCAAACAAATAAAAAGACATCCTGTGCTCATGGATTGGAAGAATTAATATTGTTAAAACAGCCATACTACTCAAAGCCATCTGGAGATTCAATGTAACCCCTATCAAAATATAAAAGGCATTTTTCAAGAAATAGAATAATCTGAAAGTCTGTGTACAGTTTGTTAAAAACAGACAATAATAATGTATTAGCGGTATGTAATGTGATAGATATCATTACAACCATATTTCAATATACAAATGTATCAAAGTAACACAATGTCCACCTTAAATTGACACAATGCCTTAATCATTATCAACCTTCCCTGGGCTAGTGTTTTAGGATGCCAGAAGGCATTTTTATAAAATTGGAAAGATGTCTGATTTTAGCCATGTTGCCTCATTGCAGCTGCTTCTGAGCCTTCAGGTAAAAAGCTAGCTGGACCCTGGGATGCCAGTAGAAACAATTCCTTTAAATAATTTGGAAAGAACTAACAATATTAAATATCAACCCAGGAATCTGCTGAATTCCTCTATTCAACTTCTGATCCTCACCGTGCATCCAATAACCCCAAACTCAGCACAAAGTTCACTCTCAACTCTGGTGTCTTTCAGCTACTCTGTGCTTTAGGTTTCCATGGCCAAAAAGAAATGCAACCCTTTGGCCTCCATCATGAACCTTTGCTCTCTAGGCAAAGGGAAAGGGGCATATGGAATCATTCATCTACGCAAAATAACACTCTTCATGGGCCCCAATATTTAAAATCTTTTTCCAATAATAGATTCTTCTCTCTCTCTTTCTCTCCCCCTTGTTACATAATATATAATTCTTCTATGTGTATTTTTTTCTGTCACTTAATTAGGTACATGTCTCATAAACAGAACACTGTGGGGATTTTCTTTCATCCCGTCCATTCTATCTTTTTATCCTAATTCAGACTAGGCCATTTATGCATTCATCAAGATTTGCACTGTTTGGGCGCCTGGGTGGCTCAGTCGTTAAGCATCTGCCTTCGGCTCAGGTCATGGTCCCAGGGTCCTGGGATCAAGCCCCACATCAGGCTCCCTGCTCAGCAGGAAGCCTGCTTCTCCCTCTCCCACTCCCCCTGCTTGTGTTCCCTCTCTCGCTCTCTCTCTGTTGAAAAATAAATAAAATCTAAAAAAAAAAAAAAGATTTGCATTGTTCTTAGTAATCTATACTTGATAAAGCATAATGGAAATCAGGTCAGTTGTTTTTTTTTTTTTTTTTAAGTGATTCATTGCAAAAAGCAGGTTTGGTGAAAGGGTTCACATATTAACACCAAAAGGAAAAGTGAGGTCAGCCAAGAAAGTGGTTTTTGAGGCCAGAGAAACAGTGCAGAGGAGGGAAGAGCTCCCAAGAACAGTTTATTTTTAATCTCAAGCTGTCAATAAAGAGAGTCATATAACTTCTAACCAGAATCTGTCAATTCTTATTTCTTTTTTTCTCATTCCACAATGCCATCACTTTCACGGAGGCTCACCTTATTATCCTGCACCATTTGACATTTTAACACATTTTCCTATAAGGAATCATTGCAGACCCCAAGCATCAGCTTACAGTAGCTTTCAGGAACCCTCACACCTTCAAAATGGGGATTTTTGAGTCCTACAGTGTCAGTCCTCTGAAGAGAAGACCCGCATCTCTGTCAACCTTTGGCAGCCCAGACAAAGCCTGGGACATACTCTGTGCTTAATAAGTGCTGATTAGAATTCAATTTAATCACTGTTACTCACAAAGAACGCTTTTCATTTCCCAATACATTCGTTAGCTCATCTCACAGATACTTAAGTTTCCTCAACATACTCTGGTATGTTTTTTTATGAAGTTCGATCAATACATAAGGTAACCATACATTTCAGTGTCTCCTGGGGAGGAATATCCACATATATATACTCCTATGATAAATGTTCATATATCATACATGAACTGGCTTTTATATCATATCTCACCTCTGTGACTCATCACATTTGTGGAAAACAAAGGTCTCATTGCATCACTAAGAACACAAGATAAAAGTACTTTCAAATCGTTGCTTACATTGGAATGGAAGTAGTGAGACTCTAAAGAAATGACTTTTAACTTTCAATAAATCTTATGGAACCTACACATGTAAGCGCTCTTTTCCAGGGAAAATAATCTATTTAAGATGCTATACAAAATATTTATATGTTGCTATCATTTTCAAGAATCATTTTGGAGTGACTTTCATAGCCATTTCATAAATCATAAGAAAAACCGTATTTCAGAGTGTCTTCTTGCACAAAAATCTTTATTACCCATCTCAGTGACTCACTCTAGTCTCTAGACATGGCTATAAACACTTTCCAACCATTTTTAAAAATAAAATCTACCCTCAAAGAAAGAACATGTGTTCCCACTGAGGATATTCAAAAGAATTCATCACAGGACTTCAAGTCACCACTGTGTGAGAGATTCTAAAATATACTCTGAAGAACAGGAACATAAAACCCCAAGATGAATTCTAGGGGATTCTACACATCACATGAACTCCTCTAAGGTGAGGCTGCATGTAAACGATAGCGTGTGGTAAGAAGGCTACATTAACTGTTCAGGAATGGCATTTTTTGCTCACAATAACTATCACAGTTATCGGGGCACCTGGCTCAGTCGGTTAAGCATCTGCCTTCGGCTCAGGTCATTATCCCAGAGTCCTGGGATCAAGCCCCAAATCAGGCTCCCTGTTCAGTGGGGAGTCTGTGTTCTCTCTCTCTCTCTCTCTCAAATAAATAAAATCTTAAAAAATAATAATAATAACTAACAGTACCAAGGCTCCTTCTCTGATTTCACTACCTGATTCACATGAAAAATCATGTACTATTCATAATATAGAAATGCAGTTTCCTAGAAGATAGCACTGCATTCAAATCAAGGAAAAGATGAACAAACTTCTTGGGATGTTACTTACATCAACAAGCTGATTGACTCCACTTGCTGTTTTCGCCAGTGTGACAAGGTCTTCTTGCATTTTATCCACCCATGACTTGATGCTGCAGAAATCAGAAGAGAATGTTCTATCAGATCTCTGGCAAATTGAAGCCACACACATACTATATTTGTGCTGTAGATAATTCATTAAACTGCCTCTAAATCCTTCTTCCCCCTCCAAGTTTCTACTATGTCCACCCTCTCAACCCACTTTCAAATTACAAAACCAACGAACCTTCAGTGGTCAACTTCTTAGGATGCTGAGATCCCACAAAAAAAAAAAAAAAAAAGAGAGAAAATGACATAGATGTCTTGTCCAATATAAGGGTACATGTTTCCTTAATTTTTATGAGAATTCTATTAATAATTAGTTACTAAATAGAATATTCTAAACTAAACTTTACCCTTTAGCTTATAATTCTTCTTAATATAATACAAAGGGTATGCTACATACAGAATATTTTAAAAAAAGAAAATATAAATATTTTTAAATTTCTCATAATTCCATTACCCAGGGATAACCACTGTTAATATTTTGATGTATTCCATCAAATATTTTGATATATTCTAGTCTTTTAAAATTCTTTCACATGGTTGAAAGCCTATTATGTTAAATTCACATCTCTGTTTGCTTTAGGTCATATGATAAATACTCTCCCATGTCATTACAAATATTTCATAAACATTGATTTTAATGGCCACTTAATTTTCCATTATCTCTACATCTCATAATATATTTGGCCATCCTTTTTTGTTAAAAGACAGAGTTTCATCAGCTTTAATGACTACAAATTACACAGCAACAAATATCTTAGTGAATAAAGCTTAAAAGAATTTCATTTCCTTAGCTAGACTCTTAGATTTGGAATTCTTGGATCAAGGCTGATGTTTTAAAGGAATGGTTTTGAACACTGAAATCACGATTGAAAGATTTCAGTTCAAATCCTTTTTATGTATATATTTCAGATTAATGAAATGGAGATCTTATAATACAAGTTACAGATGTCAGGACATTTTAGAAAAACTTAAATCGGGGCGCCTGGGTGGCTCAGTCGTTAAGCGTCTGCCTTCGGCTCAGGTCTGATCCCAGGGTCCTGGGATCGAGCCCCGCATCGGGCTCCCTGCTCCGCAGGAAGCCTGCTTCTCCCTCTCACACTCCCCTTGCTTGTGTTCCCTCTCTCGCTGCCTCTCTCTCTGTCAAATAAATAAATAAAATCTTTAAAAAAAAAAAAAAAAGAAAAAGAAAAAGAAAAACTTAAATCAATGGTCTTACTTCTTCCTGGCATTAAAGACATTACCAAACAGCACACAATGTTCCCTACTCAAATCAATATAGTTTGTAATCCCTTCATATATTATATTTATTCATCCTTATTTGTAAAAAGATATACAATGTGTATTCTTTTCTGCCCATGCAAATATAAGAAAACACTAGTTAGAATGACAGGAAATGACTTATATTTGAATTTGAACTTCTCTCTACACATATATGACATGTGTATCTCTCCGCGGCTTATTTATCCTACCTCCTCAAATTTTATTAGCACCAAGTGTTCTCCCACCTTTAAGAGACCACATCTAAGAGTGGTTTTGAAAAGTGCTGTTCTGAAAAATAACTATGTATTTCGTAAGTGTTCCATCATGAGATTTAACCGCATTTGTCTTTCTTTTCCTTGGATAGATAAGAATTCCAATAGAACGACAATGTTACCAACTTTTCGTCAGATATATTTAAATGTAACAGAATAAAAAAAATAAATGTAGGGGAAAAAAGCATAATGTAAAAAAGGGATTTTTTTTTTTTTAAGATTTTATTTATTTATTTGACAGAGAGATACACAACGAGAAAGGGAACACAAGCAGGGGGAGTGGGAGAGGGAGAAGCAGGCTTCCCGCTGAGCAGGGACCCTGATGCGGGGCTCGATCCCAGGACCCTGAGATCATGACCTGAGCCGAAGGCCGACGCTTAACGACTGAGCCACCCAGGCACCCCTAAAAAAGGGATTTAAATGAGGTGCAGGTGAACATACAAAAAATAATAAACTGATAAACTAAAGAGGAACAAGGAAAACTGAAAGGCAGTCACAAGAAAAGGATGAAATGCTTTTAAGAAAAACACAGTGGCTTGACTCACACGTGAAGTGAACTA
The DNA here is from genome assembly GCF_964656455.1 of Halichoerus grypus. Taxonomy (NCBI): domain Eukaryota; kingdom Metazoa; phylum Chordata; class Mammalia; order Carnivora; family Phocidae; genus Halichoerus; species Halichoerus grypus. The sequence continues at coordinate 27,357,620 of NC_135723.1, forward strand.
GTTAACAAATAAAATACATAAAAGCTGGGGATACTTTCACATGAATGAAAATAAGGAAGAATATTTATTGAACCATGCTGTACGAATATGATCTTAAAAGGTAAATATCAAGAAATAAAACAATAAATACATGGGAAGAGGGTGTGGAAAGAAATGTATAGAACCATTAAAATGAAGGCTGTAAACCACATTATTCTAATACTATACTTCCTCCTGTTTATAAGCTGGTGCATATTGTAGGGGCCAAGGGCAGGCCACCAAGATGGGCCCAAGATGGACCACTTTGGCATGAACATTATTTTGAGTCAAAGGCAATCAAAATCCAATAGATTCAGGAAAAGCTCTTTACCTCCCCCTCAACTGCCTACTCATATAAGGAAGACAGCTATGAACAGAGATTCTTCTTTACCTAAGAAACTTATCTCCCTAATAGGGAACCTCTATTTTAGAGCCATCTCCCCTCACCTCCGTGCTAATGGTCTCTCTCCCCTCTGTATCCTCAGACTCCACTCCTCTCCTTAGCTCATATAAGTGTCGTGCTGCCTAAACATCTTTGGAATTTCCATGTGTGTGTGGATTTCCCACAGGTATGCTATTAAATTTGATTTTCTCCAGTTAATATGTCTCGTGTCAATGTGATTCTTAATTGAGCCAGAAGGAGCTTGAATGGCAGGATGAATCCTTCTTCCCTGATAATCCATTTGAAAAATACTATAAATACAAACTAATATTCATATTACTGTTATTAGATAAATATAAACGTGCTCCATTTTTACGTTCAGAACAATAAATTACAGTAGGGAGCAGGCAGGAGAAAAGAGCACCAACACCAATTTTTTTAAGATTTTATTTATTTGATAGAGAGTGCATAAGCACGGGGTGCAGGGCACGGAGGGAGAAGCAGACTCCCCACTGAGCAAGGAGTCCGAAGCAGGACTCGATCCCAGGACCCCGAGATCATGACCTGAGCCAAAGGCAGACACTTAACCAACTGAGCCACCCAGGTGCCCCCTGACACCATTTTCTAATTCACATCAGTAACTCTCCAAGCAGTTACTGAACAAGTCCTAAGACCCAGAGAAAATAAATCAGCTCTTCTTAAATATAATTCCCAACACTGACAAATAGTAAGAAGTGTTATATATCCCTTTAGTTAAGAAACTGAGCGACAAAGAATATATATATATGTAAAAAAAAAAAAAAAAAAGAACTTAACTCATGCCTGAATTCTGATTTATGCTAAAGTGATCAAAAATGTGCATTCTAACTTGACACCTGAGTGTACTGTCACTGCCTATGTTCATCGAGTTTAACCGGTTTTGGCTGAAAGCAATGGAGGACCTATCCAGTCCCCTTGCCCCCACTGACAAGCTGTCAAGAACACTTTAGGGAAGCAAGGATAATTTTTCAAAGATACAGGGTGTTACCTGGTTTTCCTAAAATTCGTAAGTACTATGCCTTTCAAACCTGGAATGAGAAGATTACAATGGCCACGAAATAAGCAAAGATCCCATTTGTCATGAAAGTGAAAAATTACACAAGGTAAAACACTCATAGGTGCAGTCTTTTTCTTTCCGGGTCTTTCTCTTTCTGGGTAAACTGTCAAGCACATATGTATAATAGCTAAGCCCTATTTTACTAAATATCCCCAGAAGGTACTATGAAATTTCGGAGAAAATCATAGAGGATATATCCTTTTCACGTAATAAAAAACTAACACAGCACTCCCCAAGGAAGAATTTGTTGTTTGCTCTGTTAACCCATTCAACAGATACTAAAAACTGCAGATGCAGTAATGAAAGATATATGCCTTACAACGTGGTTGGTCTTGAAACCAGATCTGGCAGGAAAAAGGCAAAAGAGAAAAAAAACATGGTGGTGTAGGGGAGGAAATTTTTTTTTTTCTACCCTTCTAAGTTCTTAACTTAGATAATACTTGGACAGTAGAAGTCTCCTATAACAAAAGGCAGATTAAGAAAGGAAGAGCCTACACATTTATTTAATACACATTTTACATGACACAAGAACCTTTATAAGGAAATGAAGACCAAAAAAATGGTTAAACCAGAGTGTTCTTTGCTAATCTGATAAAGAGTAGGAAGTCGGGAAAGATATCATAGAGCCAAGAGTATGAACTAACTGTAGTAAACTAGTGGGAACTTCACAAAGCCTATTCATTCAGATTCTTCTCTCTGTCCCTTGTCTTCAGAGATAAGGATGCTCCTTTCATCTGGGTTTAGGGGAAGCAACTTTCATATGAGGGGAAGGTCAGAAAGTCCTTCTTGCACACGCCACTTCTCAAACTCCTTCAGCTTAAAATATTCAGTATCATATTGTGGGGTAGTGTGTCCTGAATCCCATGAGTGGGATACATTTCAGGACCAACAGAGAATCACTTAAGAGTTTATTAGGCAGTAGGGTAGGGAGGTAGATAGAGAAGGCTTTCTGGACTAGTAGGTACTTGAAGTGAGATTTGAAAGACAAGTGGAATTTGACAAAATTGAGAAGGCAAGTAAGGAAGAATGAAGGCAGAGGGAATACAAGACATGGCGTATGCAGCAACTACAAGTAGCCCGAATGGCTGGAGTCCAGGTTCGTTCAACAAATGGCATCGAACGGGCGCAGGCATGGCAGGGACACAATTCAAGCAGACAGATGGGCCAGACCAAAAGTCTTAAATAACATTCTGAGGCATTTAGATTGTGTTCCCAAATAATGGAGAGATCATGGAAAATGACGTTAGAGAGTAACAAGATCAATTAAGTATACATAAACATGATGAAACCATTTTTTTCTCACAGCCAAGTGGATGGTGGCTCAGAGGGAAAATGAAAAAATAAGAAGGGAAGGTCTAGATAAGTAAGAAATGAGGGGGATTAAAACCAGCTCAATAGTAGTAAGAGGAGAGAGAAAAGCGGAGCAGAGGCCCAGTATAAGAAACTATGAGCTCAACAAAAAATCTGAAGTATGGACAACAGGCTTTCATGTACTACTGGATATAGAGAGTGAATGGAGAAAGGATTTTGGGATGACTCATGGAGTTCTTCACTTAAACAATGATAGGACATTTTGATATAGAAAGCACGGGAGAAAGAACAATTTAGAGGGACATTAGTGTGTTTCTCTGGTTTAATTAGACATGTTTTTGAGAGATCCATGTGTAGATATTCACTAGGCAATTGAATATACCTGGGTTTGGAGTCCTCAGAAGTTCCAATAAGAATATAAAGATTTGGTGTTTACAATGTATATAAAGGACATAGGTAAATCAATGTATGACTCCCAAAGGACAGTGTACAGGAGGAAGGAAATACCTAGTACTAGAACTCTGGAAAATAAAGTTTAAAGAAGAGACAGAGGATCTGAGTAGTGGCAAAAGGGAAAGGAATCCAAGAACAGTGGTATCAGAAAACCCAGAGAAGGGAAAAATTTCCAGAGAGAGGATGTAGTTATGGAGTCATCAAATAAGGTGGGAGAAATTTATCCAATCCTTATGTGTAAGGAGAATGACAGAAATGGTGTGGAATCTAAAAAAGAATGAAGAACAAAGGTACTTATTTTTCTTTTTTAAGATTTTTATTTATTTATTTGAAAGAGAAAGAGAGAGAGCAGAAGCAGCAGGAAGGGCAGTGGGAGAGGGAGTGGGGCAAGCAGACTCCCCACTGAGCAGGGAGCCCGACAGAGGGCTCAATCCCAGGACCCCAAGATCATGAGCTAAGCCAAGTCAGATGCTTCACCAACTGAGCCACCCAGGCACCCCAATTTTTCTTTTTTAATAGAAGAGATTTAGGCATGTTTCCATGTACAAGGAGAACAGCAGGTAGAAAAGGAGACACTGAAGATTCAGGAGAGAACACGTAATGTTCTTCAGAAGCTCTAGATTAGGCTTGTTCTTGCTCAACCCCTGTATTCCAAACATGAGGGTGGAGAATGAGTGAAGAAATAAGCATAACCCAGGAGGAGCCTAATCCATGGCTAGAAGGATACCTGTTCCATAGAGATTGGAGGGAAAATGTAAAAGCTTTTGGGTAAATGGAAGTAACCAGAGCAACTTGATCAAAAAGCTGAGACAGTTCTACTTATTGGTGTCTATTTCTTTTGTAATAAAAGAGACAGTCATCTGTTCAGAGACAAGCAGCACGTATTAAGGTAGGGTAGCTGGAAAGAAAGTTGGAGATTTAAAAAGAGCATTAGCCAGAGGGTATTTAAAGATGGGCCCTAGACTGGAGGTCAGCATTTTTTCTGGTACTAATCAGCATAAATGTGTGAATGTCTTCACCATCTATCTCTTGACTGGAGAGGGAAACATGAGAGAAAAAAAGGCATTCAGATGAATATGGGGCAGATATCAGCATGTAGGAAAGAAGGATAAGGAAAAGTGAATTTAAGGGCCTGGAAATTTCAAGCTCTCTATGCATTCTAAATAATAAAGACAACCAAAAATCTCATTAAAATGTTACAGTATTGTATTAATAAGGCTTATTTTCCAGTCACCAACCAACCTCACACATTTCCATGTGTGCTGACTGTCCCTTTCCATGTTCTGCATTTGCTCTCTAACCTCTCCCTGAAATTAACCCTCCACCTCCATTGTGATGGAATAAATTGCACAAGTACTGCATTATCACCTTTCACAACCTCCCACACTAAAAATTTTCTCCTCTGTCCACTAAATCCAAAAGCCTTTTAACTGTGCTTTGTGCTTATTCTTCTGTACACTTTCCAGATTAGATGGATATACTTTTATTCTCTTTCACCACTGAATCCTCAAATACTTTTTATTACAGTGCCTTGTATACTGTAGGCAAACAGGTATTTATTGAATACATAGAAGAATGTGTTGGAATGAAATATAATTGCATTATTGTGTGTTTAAGAAGCACAGTTATCTTTATTTAAGTAGAGAAAGTGATTGACTTACCAAATTTCTTCTTCTCTCCACAATCCACATCAGAAAAAATGAACTGCTGGACCTACGCATCTATAAAAAGCACCCACTTTTCAACAAGGGGCAAATTTTCAAAATATGACTTACTATTATAAGGGGATTATTAAATCTCTAAAGTGAACACAATCTTTCAAGTGAATACGAATGTCATAGAAAAAAAAAAAAAGGTCTTGTAATCCTTCTCTGCCCCTACAATAACTCAGAGTCAACTAGCAGTATATGTTTCCAACTGATGATGTCTGCAGACTCAGGGTAAATTGGAGAATTCGCTATGAGATCTCTAAATACTGAGACAAATATTTTGTTGAATAATTAAGATAATCTCTTATATCCTGGACTTCATTTTAAGGTACAGAAAGAGCCCAAATTTTTAAAAGCAAATATATAAGATATTCAAGTTTTCACTAAATTTGAAAGAAAAATACTTGCCATGAAATTAATACTGTTCCTTTGAGATCGGATTTGCCTGTTACACAGCTTTCCAAAGGGTAGTGCATAGTTCAGGAAACTCTTTATTTAAGGAAAAAAATATGGTAATCCATTTCATTTTGCATGCATTTGGGGAACATCAAATTCAGAACAGCACAAATTACACCCTGTTTAATCTATTGTAAAGTGTAATGGTTGAGTACAAAGTGTCAAGTCTACATAGTTATCTATTTAATTGTTTTAAATGCTACAGAGAGAATTTGCCTTTTTACTGGTTGGAACAATGGAGCCAAAGTGATAGCTAAGAATTGTTATAATAGGTCCTACCAAGACTAACTGTCCTTCCTTGCTATATTTGATGTGGTAAGTCCTCTAGAAAAGAGAAGGATGTGTATGAACCCACTGCTATTAGCAAGGAGAGAGGAGTAAAACAGACATCTTTCTTCCACACCCTCCTTGAATTATCACACTAGCAATTATCATAGAGACTAAAGCAAAAGAGGAACAGGAAATACACAGGGGAAGGGGAAGGGGAAGGGAGGGGGTTACAATAAGGAGGAGCAGGAGAGTGAGAAGTCTGCACCCTTTAAAGCCCTTGTCCTAAGCATTCTCTGCCTATGTCACTATTCTTACAAAATAATTTTATTTTTAACCCAAGGAAATAAGAGACATAGTTATACCCCGTGGACCTGGGAAAAAATTAGAATATCACAAGATCTGACAATCTGACCACTTCGGTTGTGTTGATATATGTAAAGAGCTTATTCATAAATTTGAAGTACTAAGATCATATATTTCAAAAGTGTTCTACTTGCTATAAATATCCCATCAATGCCACACTGCTTTTTGTTATGTAATAAATCACCCACAGTGTTCCTGTAGTTGGATAAATATAACATAAGTAAGCCAAAGATGTAGATAGCCCAGACAAACTATTTTGCTAAATAGGCATTTCTTATAATGTAGATAACTATATCATTAACTACTTTTTTTTTTTTTTGGTGCAAAAGGAGTGTTTGATATCTGCATTAAATCTAGGATTGTTTGTGAGATGGGTGTTATGCCAGGAATGTTAGTTCCTGAAATTATTCTCAATTGAAACCATTTTCAATAACACTACTGCTGTGTTTTTAGAAAGCTATTTAGACTTGTGAAATGCTTTAGTATTCCATTTTTATCTAGAGTCAATCCTGTAAGAAATGCAGAAAGCGATGTGAACGAACTAATCACAGTGGAAAGGTAAAAGTCCTTGAGAGTAGGAAAAAAAGGGCGGGTTATCAATAAAATCAGATTTTAAGCTGTTCATGTTCCTCTGCCTTCATTTTCTGTTGGCCTTTTGCTGCTCCTGCGTGTGTGTGTGTGTGTGTGTGTTAAATCTGTGTCATAAATACACACACTCACTCCTCCTTCTCAAAGATCAAAGATTCTTCATACCTACTTCTTATATCATCTTGGATTGATTTTTGTTTTATCCAAGAATGTTTTCATTGTTTCTTCAGTGAATATTAATATTTTGCCTCAGCTCCAGCAATTTGCTTCCAGCTTCCAGGACAACAAACGAGCAATACACTTCAGGGCTGATATGAATGTAGTTCCATGGTTTACAAGAGGGGGAAAGGTTCTCCTATGAGGGATCTGTGCCCTTGAGGCCCTGAGAGCTTTGTCTTTTAGCCTTCCGCACCCCAGTGAGTTACAACCTCCAGCCTCGTCCCTCTAGCCTGGTGCCAATGGAGGTGTCCCACATGGGCCACACAATCTGCTGCTAGTGTTTCTATAAAACAAAATGAGCTGAATTTCTATTTGCTTATTACAAAACCTCCATGCATTTTATTGAAGATCTTCCCTTACATTGTGTATCTGTATCTTTTTCAGTCACTGCAGGTTGTTCCCAAAATTTATTTTAGCCTCATTCAAGGATGTGAATATTATATAATGTCCTGATAAAAATGTCCTCATTTCCTTTCTTCTCTGAATTATGAACAGTGCATTCCTAATATTCCCAACACTACCAAATACTCAAGTGCTTATTATATTTGGATTCTAAATGGCCAATCCATTTCCCCATATGGATCAACATCTGCAGTCAAGCCAGTTTAGCTGCCTCACAAACATGGCAGTTTTGTCATGTTAGGTAATCACGTTTCCCACTCACCTGAAATTACCTAAGTCCCTTCAGCTCCCAAAAATCATCCTTCAAGTCTGCTTAGATCCTACTTCTGGGTGATCCAAGTCCTCAAAGCCTCAGAAATTGTTCTTTTCCCTACGTTTCTAAGATTTATATAGCCTGTCCTACAAAATGTCACACATACTGATATAGGTCTTATGTTAGTATTATTCTTCCCCAGCAATACTTAATTTCAGGGAGTGGATAGGCCACAGCCTACAGTTCTGTATTCTGAGAATACCTGACATAGTTCTACATATACAGTAGGCACTCAATGGGTAGTAGATAATATCTATTGAGCACCTAAGTGTGAGGAGCTATTCTAAACATGTCATGTGAACATCCTCTCATTCTTACAAAAATCTATTGAAGAAGTACTGTGTCCTACTTTACAGATAAGGAAACTGAGGCATAGGGAGGTTAACTTACTTGCCCAAGATCAAAGAGTTAGTAAATGACAAAGTGGAGCAATTTGCCCTAAGAAGCCAACAGAGCAGGGGCGCCTGGGTGGCTCAGTCAGCTAAGCGTCTGCCTTCAGTTCAGGTCATGATCCCAGGGTCCTGGGACGGAGTCCTGTGTCAGGCTCCTTGCTCAGCGGGGACCTGCTTCTCCCTCTCCCTCTTGCTCCCCCTAGCTTGTGCTCTCTCTCTCTCTCTCTCAGTCTGCTCTCTCTCTCTCTCTCTCAAATAAATAAATAAATTAAAAAAAAAAAAAAAAAGAAGCCAACAGAGCATACTATTTTAATAAGTGCTAATTGACAGGGTCACCTGAAACTTGGCTTGGCTCTCATCATTAAACCACCAGATAGGAGTCCTCAAGTCTTCTCTCACCAGAACTTACAATGTCTCATGTCTTTTATTTTACAGACGGTCAGAGCCCTGGGTTCTAAGTTTGCTTCACTGATGTAAGGAGAAAAAAATGGCAATTACAGAAGTCTTATTTTTACATGGCAAGAGAAAAGGAAATTAGGAAATGAGGATTTAAATAATTGAGAAAACCCAAATATTTTTTTCCTTAAAAAAACTTTGTGGAGGGGCGCCTGGGTGGCTCAGCTGGTTGAGTGTCTGACTCTTGATTTTGGCTCAGGTCATGATCTCAGGGTCATGAGATCGAGCCCGGGGTTGGGCTCTGCACTCAGCAGGGAGTCTGCTTGAGATCCTCTCCCTCTCCCCCATCCCTCTCTCTTTCTCTCTCTCTCTCAAAATGAGTAAATAAAATCTTAAAAAAAAATTCTGTGGAAATATGCACATGATTACTGAAATGCTACAATTTTTCCTCACATTAAGTTGTTAAGTCTTCATTCATATTATCAAATAAACAAGCACTATTTGTTTTATTTACAAAACCATAAACTGCTCTGCTTTCATTAAGAGCACAGCATCATCGGTATTAGGCACACAGCCACTGACTCTCCTATTATTCACAACATGCACACAGACTTGACATCAAGTAGCAGGTTAGATGTAGAGTCAGCCCTGCTATGTTTCTAAATAGAAAATATTCTCAAGGCAACATTAAATCCTTCAAATATGAACGGAAGATATGACTTTCAGCTGGCCTTCACTGTCTTCATAATGAAGGTTCAGATACACAAACAAATACAAGAATGTAAAAGCCTAGGCTCAGACTGACTCATGCGGCCTTCCTTTTAAAGATAGCCCATAGTATAATTTGTCTGACAGCTATTCCAGGACAGAGTTTATTTAACAACCAAAGAGCTGTCAATGCAAATTTATTAACCTGCAAGTGCGAAAAACGAGAGCTCTCCTTCTGAAGACCATCAGAAAGGAACATGGTAAGGGTAGCCTACCCCCAACTTTTTTTCCTTTACCATTAGGCACAGAAATTCTGGAAAAAAATCAGAATGAAACCTTCAAATTTGAAGTGGTAAATACCATTTCGGCTCAGAAAATACAGTACAGTTTAATTGCTCTCAACATTTTTGTCCCCACAGACATGTGGTTCTCTTTGACCCTCTTTGCCTGAGCAACACATTTACTGCCCTTGCTCCTCTCTGATGGTCTGAGCACAGTGAGCATGCCCAGCACAAGACTGCTGCTTGGGGAGGAACCAGAACCAGCCCTCCTTCCTGACCTGCTCAACAGAAACACAGAGCTAAACTAGTTGTCTTAATCAAATTGTTTTTCTCCACTAACGCCGTGAAATTCACAGTGAGAATTGTTGCTTAAACATGAATTTATGCGTATCGAATGGTGAAAAGGTTAACAACTTTTAGCACTATCTAATAACTCCTTGCAAAGAACATAAACCATTGGTGAAAGGCCTATATAAATTATCAGAGGAATACAGGAAAAGAAATTATTTCTAGTTTCTTGGTCACAATTTCAAACATTTTTTTTTTATTTGAATTAAGTTTTTCAAATTATGTAATGCATGTAATACTTGGTGATGTTTAAGTTAGGGTATTATCAAATTATGGCCTTTTAAGTACTGTATGTGAAAAAAAAACTGAAAGTCAAGACAATTAAATAGAAAAACTTATCAGGGAGAAAAAGCACTTTAGGGAGCTAAATCCAATTGAAACTTCTATGTCATAGCCAGTAAATTAAAAAAAAAAAATGCTGTGAAGCATGATTCACATTCGTACAACTACTTAGAAGGCCTTTTTAAACCCATACTTAGAACGTGAATTTTCTAGTTAAAATAAATCTTCATTATCAGATGATTTGCTATTACTAATAAAAAAAAAGGCAATAAAAAAAATCAGCCCTGGGTATATTTTCCCCTTCAGGAAGCAAATAACATGATGATTTCTGGTATTTAAATTATTCATATAAAATATAAAATAAATAGTTCATAATACAATGGTCAATCTCCTTATAGAAAGTCCTAGTGTTGTTGTGTGTATCTTTCACATTGGGAATAACTCTTCTGCAATTAGAAGGAAAGACTTAAACATGGATCCCATTCAGTCATCTAAGAAACAGTGGCAAGCATGTCACAAACCCTAATAAACGGAGGACAGCGTTTGGTAAGATGGCATGCCCGTGTAACCCATCGTCTTTATGAAATATGAAGGAATCATGGAGCAGCCACTAACATGAATCAAACATCAACATTCAGAATGAATTGTTGCAGAATTCTATTTTTTTTTTTTTTTTAACAGCCATTCTGTCACTGTTCTGGGGCTCCGTTCAGAGCACATCCCAATGTGAATTTCAACAAGCAGTTTTAAAATGGACCACCCCGTATTGTAACGTGGAAATCTAAAGATTTCTAAAGCCAGATGTGTGAATCATATGTGACTCAGCGGCCTCCCACAGGTTTGACAGCCCACAATGTCTCTCTCCCAATGCTCCTTCTGCATAAGAGAGGCTGAATGGACTCCTCTTATTGCTATTCAAAAATACAAAAGGGTTTGAGCGTAGGCGATAATCTGTTAGAATTCACACTACCTGTTGTAGGTCACTTGTAGTAATAGAATGAAAAAAAGTCCACTGGCATATCTCTTGCTGTCTGGCAAGCTGTCTTTTCCACTATCTCTGGTGTATCTCTCCAAGGTCCGGATCATCCTCGCCTATCTCTTGATCACATCAGAGAGATGGTAGCCTCATTGGAATTGACATCACCTTGGAACTCCTTGCAACTAAATCTCTAACTGCAGTTATTTATCCAATGACTGCGGGTAATAAACATTATTTTCAGTTCTAGTAAGTGCAGAAGAAGGAAACTTCTTGGTCTTGCTGTCCAGTTTCCTATTTAATGGAAGCTGCCCATACACATTACCCATGAAAAATTATCATGCCAACTATCCCAAATACTTTCTGTGATAGGCATGTATCACCTTACTAACAACCTTGTTATTTGGAGGAAAAACTATTAGAAAGTTCTTCTGAGGCAAAAGAAACTGTGGTATATCTATCTTATAAACTATTAGGTAATCATCTAAATAAGATTTAGTTTGGGGGCTCCTGGGTGGCTCAGTCAGTTAAGCATCTGCCTTTGGCTTGGGTCATGATCCCAGGGTCCTGAGATCGAGCCCCACATTGGGCTCCCTGCTCAGTGGGGAGTCTGCTTCTCCCTCTCCCTCTGCCTGCCACTCCCCATGCCTGTGCTCTCTCTGTGCCAAATAAATAAAATCTTAAAAAAAAAAAAAAGATTCAGTTTTTATATACATTCTACATGGCTTGATTTTTTAATGATGATTATTGATTTGGAATTTACAACTAAAATTATAAAAATTTCAGAAAAAAATTAAAAGTGTCTTTAGACACCCAATTCCTAATGCCTAGCCAAAGGAAAATGGATACACTGGACTTAATTGTGGCCATATGACTGCCATTTTTATTTGCCTTTATACTTAGATTTAAACAGAATGAAAGGGGTGAATAAAAATATATGGATATCATTAACAAAATAAGAATTTATATCTCCTCCCTGTTATTAAGAGAAAAGCAACCATCAACAACTAAGGGCAGACAGGTGATAATGATTAATAAACTCCATGTAAGTTTAATAGAAACATCTTTCTGACCAAGTGTTTAGTTCTAGGACCTGGGTTTGGGGTTTAGGAGTGGACTGAGTCTGCCATCGACCCAGGTTCTTTGGACTAGGTATGTAAGGAGGATCCAGTAGCTCATGTCCAAAAGCAAAGTTGGAGCCAAGAATCAGAGAAGTAGCCCACAGGCATAATGGTTTAAAGGGGCTGGGCAGAAAGAATGCAGAGCTCTGGGAAGAAAAGAGCAACTGGAGACAAGGACACAGCAAATTCCAAAAAGAGAGTAGGTAACTTCAGAATAATAGATCAAAAAAGTATCCCATGAATTTCATGAAGTGATTAAGGACCTATCAATAGAGTCCCTGTTTTCATGTCTCCCTCTGGATACAAAAGGAGCTACTAAAAGCCCAAACCGGTTAAGAGAAGTGGCTATGAAGTTTTGTTTAAAGACCTCCACTCTCTATATATCATTTCTTACTCTGAAATCAATCCCATGCATGTCATGCAAAATGCTACCACAATGTGAAATTAATTTGGTCTTCCCATTTCTTTAAGACAACTGAAGTTAAAGAAGTAAATAAAATAATTTTCTTTATGTTAACACTGGGGCTCCAATTATAACATTATAAAAACAACCAAATTGTCCATTGATGAATGAATGGATAAAGAAGTTGTAGTATACATATAAAGTGGAATATCATTCAGCCATACAAAAAATGAGAAAGTTCTGCCATTTGCAACAACATGGCTGGATGTTGAAGACATTACGCTATGTAAAATAAGTCAGACAAAGAAAGACAAATACTGTATGATCTCACTTATATGTGGGATCTAAAAACAACAACAACAAAAAACCAAACTCATAGAAAAAGAGATCAAACTTGTGGGTACTAGAGGCAAAGGCTGGGGGGGTGGGGCGTGGATTGGAGGAAGGTGGCCAAAAGGTACAAATTTCCAGTGGAGGTGAATAAGTACAAGGCCTGTAACGTACTCCACAATGACTACAGCTAACACTGCTGTATGATATATAGGAAAGTTTCTAAGAGAGTAGATCCTAAGAGTTCTCACCATAAGGAGAAAAAAAAATTTCCCTCTTTTTCTTTCTTTTCTTTTTTTGGTATCTATGTGACAGGATGGATATTAGCTGAACCTACTGTGGTAATCATTTCTCAATATATATAAATCCAACCATCATGCAGTATGCCTTAAACTCTTACAGTGATATAGGTCAATTATCTCTCAACAAAACTGGGGAGAAAAATTAGAACCTTATTCCTGAATCTCTCAATCAGATTGCTCCTGCTAGATTTTTCAGAAATCACTTTGGATAAATTCAATAACAGGGTGTATACTCTCCATCTGAAGAAAACACCTCTGTCAGGATTGTGGATTAAGGTGTTCTAATTTCCATCCAAGGGGGTCGTGTTCTCTAGGTTTACTCTTCTGATTTAACAGAAGGAGCGGTTTGTGAAATGAATGGGCAGACAAGAAAATTAAAGGAAGAGACTCCATGGTGCCCATCACAATATCTTTCCTTTTCATTAGAGAAATCCAGAGGAGTGAACAGAGCTGGGAAGCCCAGGGGAAATAACATGCTCCTGATTAACCAACTCTCCCTGAATCTGTAACACAGCCACCTGGTAGCAGATAAGATTAAAGAAAGGAAAATGAAACTGAAGAAATTGAAAGAGATTCAATGGACCCAAAGGAAAAAAAAAGAAATCAAGAGAAGGAATGAGGAAGAGGGACACATGGAGTTGGGAGGAGTGGAACAGAGAGCAGAAAAATAAAGACCAGAAATAAAAGCACATTTAAAAAAATGAATGTGAAATTTCTTTTAAAAAGATGAAAATTTACTTTAGCACATTTGAAAAAAAAAATGACCCATCACCAAAAACTTTAGACAATGCACTATATATTATTGTTCAAATAATCATTGCAACTTTTCAGATATGCAATTAGCAGTCCTAGAGACTCAAATGATATATAGCCTTTAATCCAAATATGATGGAACATAGGGTTGCATTGGTCTATTTCACAGAGAACAGGGAAGGCAAATCTCTTAGAAGACTTTTTTTTATTTGTAAGAATACTTTTTGTTTAAATTTAATTTATTGTTAAGAAAGGTAATGTTCATTGATCTTTATGGCTCAAATATAAGCTTTTCAGTGTGGATGAGGGATGTGAATAACATTGATTCTCGCTATACAGATCAATGACAGGTCAGTAAATGAATGGTGATTTATTTATAGCAGTCAATAGGTTGGCTCCCTGCAATGGAGTTCACATTTGCGCATCTCTAAATTTTAGCCACTCTTATATTTAAACATTTCCACAAAAGACACAATTTTAATGATTTCATTGCAGCAAATACTGAAGAGCTATAGAATATGCTATTTCTAAATCTTGGGCAGCCATCTTTCACATTCTCTTCATGAGTTTCTATGTGGCTAATAAGGAGAGGTTTGATGAAGGGCTGAAATTATATTATTTGATTTGCATAACCCTATTTTCTGTTCAACACAGTGGATGACACAAGAATTGGGTCATCAAGCTACTATGGGGAGGAGTCTTTGGTTGTTCTCTACAAACCTAACTGGGGGTTTCTTTACTCCTTAATATTTCAGCTAATGAACCAGAGAAAACTTTAGCACTCAGACTCAATGAAGGGAAAATGAATTCAAATGAGAAATAACTCCTGAGCCAGCCATCCTCATAGACCACTCATTGTCACAGCACAGATATACAGCCCCATGCTCTCACTAACATTTTGGTAAGAAGAAATTAGGATCTTGATCTTGCCACTCTATGTAGAATTTGACACCATCACTGAATAGCATGTTCTTGCCTGCTGTTTCTTCTGCCTACCATGTTTTTCCTCCATGTCTTCTCATTTCTTCTCATCCCTTTAAGCCCCATGACAAATGCCACCACCTTACAGACACACTCCTAGCCACACCAGCTAAATCAATCACTTTGTCCTGCCTCCTGTCCTTAACATCAGGCATTTATGGTTTCTTCAGGACACTCAGAGTCCTGCAATTATTATATTTACTTGTTTTCAATCTCTTTCCTCTTATAGAATGTAAACAATCTAAGAGAAGATCTTTCTTATCTGAAATCAAAAGCACTTAGCTTTGCTGGGATAAAATACTTGCCCAGTAAAATATTAATTAAATAAATAAATGTACAACTCTTTAGGGGAAAGCACAGAGAACAGTGAAATTGCGATATCTGCATTTATGCATGAGGCGTGGTAAACAAGGCTTCCATTGAAGCATGGTTGTAAATCCAAAAACTCGGCTTTTGTTTTTTCTTAATGGAATGGAGAAGGATGGGTAAAAATATTCTTGGCTGACACACAGAACATGAAGTTTGTATTAAAGTTATGTGCAAAAAAATCTACATTTCAAATTCTGAATTTTCATACAAAATGTCCATTAAATTTTTTCAGGAACTTTTGGAATGAGAAAAGTAAAAGAAACGTTGTTTCCTATAGCAAAAATTAGAAAATTCAACAGGGATGAAGCCAATGCATCAGCAACTGCTGATAAATCAGAGAGTAACAATTTCTGGGTACTGTCCACCTCTACCAGCTTTGATCCAGGGATACAAACCACTGGCAATTTGCTCAGCTACCTAGACTTCAACTGCTGTGATTATGGGAACACACCACATCACTTGCAGAAACTTCGACCCAAGGGATTGCAGAGTTATCTCCCTATGAAGCTAAAGTATTGGCATACTAAGGTAAATATTTAGATTCTTCAGAGAAAAGCAGCTACACAAATTGTGTGGAATTACACAGAGGTTACTTCTTAACACTGTATGGCTTTGCCGATTGTTAAAATTACTTTTTAAAGCTCATTAAGTTCTATGAAGAAGGAAAAAAATGACTCCATAGCCGATTTCTCATTCAAAGTCAAAAGGAGATTCTGAAATTAAAGTGCAAATAGAATCTCTCTATTTCTGCATTTTTAGAGTGCAAGCAAATCAATGGACCATTTTACTTTAAATTGTTAGAAAATATTAATTCCAAGAAATATGTAATTTTACATATTTTACATTATGATTTAATCGAGTCTCAATTTTCTAGATAGCTGCTAAGGGACTGCATTCCCTCTGTTATTAAACAATAATAACAAAAACAAAACAGTAAAGCCCTGAGAATATGTTACTCATAATCGTCAGATCCTATCATTTTACTCCCTGTTCAGAAATTTCCAGGTATATCACAGTCAGTTACATTTTAATGTTTTACGGAGCTTCCAAGAACTAGCACTTTCTATATTTCCAATCTTATCTTCTATCGATACTTTCTTTTCTTTTGCCGAACATAACAAGGATCCTTGTATCAGTCTTACTCCAGAATTACATGAATTCATCTTAAGATCATTCTGTATAAAAATCCAGAAATCTGAAATAATTTGAGTACAGGACGTTAATAACAACATCACATGCTGGTTTTTTGTTTTTTTCCCTAATGTACAAGTTCTCCACACTGTGTTCTCTCTGCTGGAAATACCTCTTCCTTGAAATCTTCCACCTAGAAAATGTCCATTCATCCTTTAAGTCTAAATTCAAATATTTACTTCTCAGTAAATCTCTCCAGGATCCTGTACAATTTACTTACAATATCAAAAGGGTGTTGTATTTCGTAGTAATTGTTTGTTTGTCAAGCTCTCCATTCAACTTTTAGCTTTATGGTGACAATGAGAGTGACTAGGGTTTGACACACAGGAAGAATTCGCTAACCGTTGAGTAAGTTAATATTAACGCTGTTACATGCAAAACTCTTTGTCATCTCCTTTCCATTCTCACAGTCACTGCTTTGAAGGACTTTTTCATCTAGTGTACGGGCTACTGCAAGAGTGGCCTGCTAAATGAACAATCTGACTCTACCTTCCTCTGCCTCCAATACTTCCATAATTATTGTTTCAGAGCAAATATAAATGATCTTTTGAAATAACATTATTTTTCTGACTATAAATTAATATGTACACATTAATTAAATTTTGAGAAATAGCAAAAGTTATCCCACTACTAAAACAAGGCCCCCCAAAAAAGACTATAAACTGATCTCATCTATGAACATAAGCAAAAACACCTCTATAAAATACTGATTAACCAAATCAAAGAGAAAATTTTTAAAAAACAGTAATAATGCACCATGACCATAGAACATTTATTCCAGGAAGAAACAGATGTTTCAACATTAGGATATTTTTAGTAATAGGAAATAAAGAAAATCAACCTAACATACAAGGACTCCTTAAGGAGTTGAAGATAGACACATCAATTCCACAGAATACACAGCAGTTAGAAGACTGAATAGAAAAATGAAGGAACGGGGCGCCTGGGTGGCTCAGTCGTTAAGCGTCTGCCTTCGGCTCAGGTCATGATCCCAGGGTCCTGGGATCGAGCCCCGCATCGGGCTCTCCGCTCAGCGGGAAGCCTGCTTCTCCCTCTCCCACTCCCCCTGCTTGTGTTCCCTCTCACTGTCTCTCTGTCAAATAAATAAATTTAAAAAAAAAAAGAAAAAAGAAAAATGAAGGAACAACAAAATAATTAATGGAAAGATCCCAAGATCTTCAGTGGAAAAGCAAGTCATAATAATGCATAGAGTATGAACTTATCAATATGTACATGCAGATAAATAAATATTTTATTCTGTAAGCATTCATACAAGAAGTTACATGAACAGTGGACATGATTGGAAAGACACAGACCAAACTGGTACCAGTGGAACAGGTAGTGGGAGCAGGGAGATGAGTCCTAAGAAGTGGCCTCTATAGTTTATTTCATACATATTTATCTGTTTAAATCTCTTACAACATGATGTATTTATAAGGTAATCATTATAGAATTTTTAAAGGCTAATTTACAACCCTCCTTAGATAGATATGGTCTACCAGCAATTAAGATTTGGAGCAATTCCTTCACAGTAATTGTGTTAAGTTCTTGGGCTCTTGGTCAGAATTCTTGGGTTTTATTTATTTTTATTTATTTATTTATTTATTTATTTATTTGACAGAGAGAGAGAGCACAAACAGGGGGAGCGGCAGGCAGAAGCAGAGGGAGAAGCAGGCTCCCTGCTGAGCAGAGAGCCCGATGCGGGTCTCGATCCCAGGACCCTGGGGATCATGACCTGACCCGAAAGCAGACACCTAACCGACTGATCCACCGGGTGTCACCCGACTTCTTGGGTTTTAATCCTCCTTCAGCTGTTTACTAGATGATGTAGGACAGCTGCTTAATCATTTTAAAAATTAGGCTGGTAATGGTACATAATTCATAGGGCTCTTGTGAGGATTAAAAAAGATCTTACCCACGAAGTGCTCAGAACAATGCCTGCAACATAGTCAGTCTTCACTAAGTTATTTTGCCTGCTCCACAAAGTCTACAATGTTAGAACCAGAAACTTAAGGTTGAGAAATAAATGTATTACTAATCTATAGCCCTAGCTTTTTCAAGAGGGAACCTTTATTTACATTGGAATAACTGTGCCTTTGATGTAAAACTTGACTGAAAACTCACTTGTTCCAGATCAGATTTTAAAAATAACTTTCACTATAATGAAATTCCATGAGATGCTTAACGTGCTATTTCACTGCAAGACTGCAGGCCTGAAATGTTGTACAACTGTTTGTCATTTTCATGCTTTTACTAAAATTCCCCTCTGTCATTTTTCTTTTCCTTTTTTCCCCTCTGTATTTTTCTATATTTAATATACTTCGTTATGAGAAAAGTAAAATGAAATGAAGTGATCTTCAATTTCATATATTAAACAAATTAGTAAGATCAGAAGTTTTGAAATTGTAATTTTGCTTGTATATTATATTTAATATAAATTTTTGTATTAGATAAAAAAGTGTGCTTAATTACAGCATTAACTTACATATCACTTCTACAATAATGCTGTCAAAAATAAAAAAATATAGCAAATAAATAGTAACACAAAAATAAACTATAAACTTTAAGATATGGTGTAACATCACTATAGTATTTCCAAAATTATTGGGTAGTTTTCCCATAATCATTCCTCAAAAAAATTTATCAATCCTCTGGAACTTAATGTGAGATTCCTCACTGCATTTAAGATATGCATGAATTAGTTCCCTAAGAAATAACTTACAGAACTGATTAGTACAACAAACAGAAATAATTTTAATATGGGAAGCCTGGGTGGCACATTCGGTTAAGTGTCTGCCTTCAGCTCAGGGCATGATCTCAGGATCCTGGAATAGAGCCCCACATCGGGCTCCCTGCTCAGCGGAGAGTCTGCTTGTCCCTCTCCCTCTGCCCCTCCCACCCACTCGTGTGCTCTCTCTCTCTCTCTTTCAAATAAATAAATAAAACCTTCTTTTAAAAAAAGAAAAATTTAATAGGGCAAAATCTCACTCTGTATTAAATTATAGCAATATGTTAGAAAATAGATTTTCATCTTCTAATCTCACCTAAAACATAAAAGAATAATTTTATTCAAACTCAGAATAGTTTGCAGAGAAGAATCTTGACAAGTATTTATAAAATCTTAAATATTGATAATATTGGAAAGGGCAGGTCTTGCAAGGAACCTATGACAATGGATAATTAAGTATCACTGTGTCTAAAATAAAGAGAAAGGCTTATGGTTTCCTTTATATATTTTTATATTTTACTATCTTAAGGTATAGCCAGAAGAAAAGATCACTAACATGAACAGGAGCAATACCGAATTGAGAAATTGCCAGGTTGTTACTATACTGTCATAAGCCTCGTAAGTCCTTTTCTTTGGGAAAGAGGCGTCTAATTGAAGTCACTATAATCAACAACTCTTTATTGCTTTTTTGAATGTAATATTAATATCCTGCTCCTTTGTTAAGGGAAACCACACAGTCCACAAAAACGCTTATAGACAAGGTGATTAAACAAGATCAGTCCTCTACTCAAGCAAGCCTCCACCATTATGATTCATTTTTAGGAACTTAATTTTCTGTGCTGTCAATTCCCCCTTTTTAATTGTTACAGGATCTCATACATAATGCATAATTTTATGAAAACACATAGTACTGCCTTGTGACATAGCATGAGTTGTCAAGTAAAACGTAATAATCTTTGGCCTCAACCCACCCATTGACATCAATAAAAAATGAAATACACATACGAGCTGGCTAAGAAGGCTTTTATACTGTGGCATTCGTAACTCCCTAGCTAATGGAAAGAACACTTAGCTCCTTAGCCACTCTCCTCTTTATTACAAATCTTTTCCTGTTCTGTTTTCAAGGGGTGGATTTATAAATACTGTTCTTCACTGCACAAGTCTATGCATTAGTCTATAATCTACAAATAGGTTTAATATGATCATACCATTTAAAAAAGAAAATATGATGGGCGCCTGGGTGGCTCAGTTGGTTAAGCGACTGCCTTCGGCTCAGGTCATGATCCTGGAGTCCCGGGATCGAGTCCCGCATCGGGCTCCCTGCTCGGCAGGGGGTCTGCTTCTCCCTCTGCCCCTCCCCCCTCTCATGTGCTCTCTCTCTCTCATTCTCTCTGTCTCAAATAAATAAATAAAATCTTTAAAAATAAATAAATAAATAAAAAAGAAAATATGCAAATGGTGTTTCATTTGCTTATATCTAGATATATCTAGGAAAAAAGCAAGTTATAGTCTTTTTAAACAATATAGCCTCAATTTCATTCAGAGCCATATTTTCTAAAGAAAACCCTCCCCAAGAAAAGGCTATTTAACAAAAATCGTATTACCCATGAGGAGCCCTCCTTCTGTTGCCAGCGAAAGGTTGACAAGGGTCACTCCACACGAAACTGGACATGAGTGACATTCAAGGGAAACCAGTTCCAATATAGCTCATTTCCCTGGGAACATTCCACTTCTTCTCCAAGACAGGGGAAATGTTTTAAGGTCAGAAGGACACAATGCCTGTCAAAGTGTTCCATGTATGTTAAAAAGACAGGTAATTTAGGAAAAGTCTCTGACATTTAAAAGGGAATCATGCTTTCACGGTCTCCCCCTCCTCCAACCTGACACGTAATTAACCATCAATACAAAACAATATAATTGAACAGATGTACTAGTCATTAACAGGAATTACCCATTCTCCTATCAAATCAGAATGTATAGAGAGGGCTCTATTTGCAATAGGGTTGACTTAATTGCCTGAAAATTCCCCAGAGAAATGTACAAATGGATCAAGACATCTAACACACTCACATGCACACGCGCACACGCCCCACAGCAAATACAGGTGCTCTTTCTAAGCTTTGATCCAGGCTTTTGTCATTGTTCCATCCATCTTTGCAAATGAGAATTTATGGTGGCTGCAATCAGTACCAGAAGATCAAATAAATAGATGGAAAAATAAATAAAACTAAATGAAGGGGTAAGAGAACTCAGATTTAGCAACAGCTTCATAAAAATGTCATATTTGGCAATGCTTTTTATAAAGGAGTTGTTTAAAAAATTTTTTTAGTAAAAACAGAGCACAGTAAACAAACAAAAACATCCATAAAAGCAAAAACAAAACAGGGGCGCCTGGGTGACGCAGTCATTAAGCGTCTGCCTTTGGCTCAGGTCATGGTCCCAGGGTCCTGGGATCGAGCCCCGCATCGGGTTCCCTGCTCCAAGGGAAGCCTGCTTCTCCCTCTCCCACTCCCCCTGCTTGTGTTCCTGCTCTCACTGTGTCTCTCTGTCAAATAAATAAATAAAATCTTTTAAAAAAATTAAATAAAATAAAAAATTTTTTAAAAAAGCAAAACAAAAACAAAAAACCACACACACAGAATAGGCAATGGTATCTTCCAGCAATTTACTGTACAGTATTTGTTTCATCACAAGGACGTGATTCTCAATTACTGCAGTTGCACAGTTTGTTGATTAAATCAGCCTATAGCCATCATTAAGGGGAGTTCAGAAATCCTGAAATGTGCCAAGTGATTCTCCTCACTTCATTACGCAAGGCAGAGAATCCAGAAAGTTAACACAATTATGTTCTCTGTCCCTTTGATTAACCGCCCTCGAGGGTATGTATACAGTATCTGCGGACTGATCTGACTCAGTTTACCCTTATGAAAATCTCTCTCAACAAAAGCATTTGGAAAGTAGGAAATTAGGCATTTCCGTAAAAGGCTAAGGATGTAGCTGAACTGTACAATTTACAGTTTAGAAGTCACATTCCAGTTTTCTAATCCCCAACAAACTAAAGGCACGAAATTGATGGAATATAAGAGATTTATTTCAAAAATATTATATTGGACCTGAATTTCTGCAGATAACGCAAATGAAAAATTGGCATTCCCTACCGGGCCAGAGATATATAAAGAGAAAAAAATGAGGAGCAGAAAAGATAGAGGAACACAACTTTCAAACTGAATGCTCCTAATACACACACACACATACACACACACACACACACACACACACACATACACACACAGAACATTTAGGTTTGCCACTATTCTATCTGCCCTACCCCATCACCCCACAGGGTCTGCAGCCCCCGCCTGATACCCTAAGTCATATTGCAGGCCACCAGAGAACATGAAGACACTGGTGGCTGCTTGCATTTCAGAAGCTAGAGGTGACACTGTCAGGCGTCATTCCTGGGCACTTTCAGTGACGCAGAGATTTTCCTACCAAATCATAAAACCTCTCCTATTGAAACTGCCAAGTGCCTTGATGAAAATCCCAGCTATCTCTATTGCAGGAGCATGGACGTAGGGAGGGGTGAGAGTGTGAGCCCCGCTCAAGCCTCTTCCTGGGCAAATGTTCCAAGTGGCTCCAGTTCCACGGCTCCCCCTCTCCTCTTCAGACCACATATTACCTACACCACTTAACTTCATCAGGTAGAGCTTCCAACCCTTCTTACAATTTTCTGTGTGTTACTTATGTCATAGAGGTTAACAAGCTTCCCATGTATAGATTCTCCTCCAGAAAGATGCCGAGTTTTGTGGCAGGACACACACATAAGTGTATTTAGCAGAGTGGTTAGCAAATACACACTCTGCCCCCCAAATATTATTGATTTCCTTGTAGACTGTCTTAATTGCCTACAGCCCCAAACAGTGTGCCTATGAGGTCCCTGGGGTGAAAATCAGTTATTGGTGATTGCCTCAGGCTCTCTCGGCTCCAGGAGCAATCTTAATGACTGAAAACACATTGGTTGCCCATTGGTGGAAAAGTCCACGTTTCACTGCGATTCTGTCACCTAGAGCTGGGGGTACAGAAAATAGGTGTCACAGAAAGGATCTTTAGGGTACTGGGCACTCTCTCTCTTAAAAAATACAAGAAATCCGTGTGAGTGTTTTTTCCCTCAAAAAAGAATATCTGGCTGGTTTTGTGCAATTTGCCAGCTTAGGGGGTCCGTTAAAAAAAAAAAAAATGTGGTTGGATTCCAAACATGACCAAATTTAGTTTTAAATTCTTTAAAATATATTTTTAAGTGACTAGGAGCTTTTAATGGTTATTTTTCCATCTTGCTACATATCATAAGCAGCTCAATAAATATCTGTCATTCACACACTAGAAATAAAACCAGCTTTAATGCACATGGCACCATGCTTACGGGTCGCCCTATTATTATCATATATAGAAAACAGCTGGGAACTTGACAACGCCCGCATAACACTCATGATTTTGGGTAGATCTGTCCTGGGTTTCCTTCCCTATCACAAGGCTAACGTTCTCTTCAAAGAGAAACAACCAAGACGTAACATATAACCTTTGACTATGCACTGGATATTCTTTTCATAGTCAAGTAAACAATAATCCCAAACAGCAGGTATCTTATTAATTCAGTAGTGTCACCCATGGTTAAACTCTTTTCATCTGAAAAGAACAGCTCCACACTTCTTTTCCAAAAATATACCTCTGTATCTAATTTGGGAGAATTCATGTGGGTTACACTCTTGATTCTATATATGCATGGAATTTCCATATAGTACCTAGCCCAATTAAATTTTTCCTTGCGACTAGCCTTCTCAGACACTGACAAGTAAAATATTTGGCGTTCAACAGCATTTCAGCTCACTGTTCATGAAAGTAAGTTGCACTGAGCAATGTCAAGTTTATACTTACAAGAAAATCTCTTAGGAAATGGAGGAAAACAGAAACAAAACCGACACAAGTTTAGAATAGAATGCTAAACAATGAAATGGAGGGTTATTAACTCTCTGCCACTTGAAGATTGTTTTCCACCCTTCGGCACACTGAGATAATTATATACACATGAAACTATTATACGTGCTGTTTGCCTACTTCAAAACTGTTCTCCAATGCAAGTATTATTGATTGAAGCTTCTTGTGCATTATGTTAAAGTCACCAGAAATTACCTAATTTCCACTGGGAGCTAATCCATTACTCAAATTTTGTCAAGGAAATTCTGGATGTACTGTGTAAAATTATTAGGTTCCATTCCTAATAAAAATTGATTCTTTTTTATCAGGGTCATATAGTCAGCTTTAAAAATCTAACACCTCTTCTTTTGCCAAAATCTAACATTCCAGTTATTGATTAAAGCTTCAGAGTTGCTCTGGAAGGTATTAGATTCTCTTTTCCGTTTAGATTGGGATTCTTCTATTAGATCAATACAACTGTAACCATCTGTTGGATTCAGCTCTTCCCATCAGCTTGTCTTGACCTGTAATTTATCTAGAGTTGGTAGGGTCAGTAAGGCTCTTAGGAGATTTAGGAAAACCGTCAAGAATGAAAGCTGAAAAATCCAATAAAGATTGTAAGACAGGGAACAGTTTTGCTTTCTGTCCATAACATGAAACACTTGTCTCCTTCCTCCCAGATAGAAGCACACCTCCTTACCTTTCCCTACCTAAAGGAAGGATTTCCTAACCTCATTGGTTTATACCTGAAATACTGATTGGCCTATACAGGAGTCCCTGTGGCATAAAGGACAAGGATGCTGTAAGAGAAAAGATCTTCCTCTCTCTCTCTTTTGCACTTTCTGCTTTTGCCACAGGATTATCAGACCTCAGACTGTATTATTCATGTTCTCCAACTTCTTCTGGTTCTGAGAATTTGGATGGAGAAGAAAAGACAAATTCCCTTTGTGGACCTAGCTTTCTCTTTCTCTTTTGGTCTTGCTTTAGCTCTCACCGTATCCACAAATACAGGAGCATTCGGGGCCCAAATTTTAGATTCACAAGACACTATTTACAGCTAAGCCATTAGCTCCGAAAACTGCACCAGCCTATCAATCACTTGGGAAGCATCTATGACAGTATTTCATTCCGTGAATTATATATCTGTATATACAACTCCTCTGAAAAAAATCCAAAACAAGAGCAGTGTTTGGCAGGAATTCATGCATTTCTAGATCTTTCTTTTAACGGCATCAAATTACACCAAAAGGCTTTCTTACAATCTCCAGAAAGATTAGCTCTGATATCCACCTGATGGGAAACAGGATTGGCCTTCTTACCCTATGCCATTAAATACTACAACCATAACTACTAGAAAGTCATGTCAAGTTGGATTCATGTAAGATCAAAGAAAATCATTAAGACGTGAAGTTGACATTAAACACAAAACAAAAAAAGGCCCTCAGCACATTTAACTCAGACTCTCTTTCAAATATGTGTAATCTAAATATATTACATTTAGACGTGATCTTCCTACTTGGAAGTTCAAGGTTCAGAGTCAGAGGAATTGGGATTTCCTGTCACATACAGCCTGTAAGATCCTAGGCAGGACAATCGGTCTCCCTGAATCTTTATTTTCTCACCTATAGGATGCAGCTATTTAGCAATCCCTTTCCCTTTTGGATTTGTGAGAATTAAATAAAATAACAGATTAAAAGGATGTAAGAGTATTTAGTTCACAAGTGCTCAATGAATAGCAATGATTGTAACTGGATTAAACATTATGAGTCATGACAAGCTCAGCTTCTTGAGAGTTCCATTTTTTGAAGAAACATCTTTAAGGTGAGCCATATTCCGCCTTCCCTATGATTTTCACTTCATTAGCCCTAAATTTCTGATGCTTTCATGTCTAATTCTGTCATGAATTCTTTGGGTTTGCTAAAAATATCAAATTATTATTCTTCCAAAAATATGATTCCTTGCTACTTTAGCATCCTAGTTAGTTTCCTTGAAAGTAACCTAATTTATCAATAAACTTATTACATAAAATTCTGACACTGAGACCTGAAGCCGACATCCAAGTTGTCATCTGACCAGGGAGAGTTCTGGGTCTCAGCAGGGATGGAGTGTTTGCTTGCTACCGCTGCTGAGGGTGGGGGTGGGGTGGGGTGGGGTGGGTGTGTGTGTGTGTGTGTGTGTGTGTGTGTGTGTGTGTCTGTGTGTCTGTGTGTCTATGCTATACTCAGGAGCTGTGTCCAACCCTGTTCTCAACTCTGTACTATAGACTGTAAACTAAAACTTAAAGAATTTATATTTTTTCCTGTTAAACTGTATTTTTCTTGAAATCGGGATGAGGGAGGAGACTGGAAAAGGAAATGGTGTTCTTTCTTTTTTTTTTTTTTTTTTGGTGACCTGTACCAGTTACTTTTTATTCAAAGTTTCTCAATGTCTTTCCCCAACCACTTGCATAATAAATTGAATGCTTTTTAAAATTACACATTTGCTGGTCCGGCCCCTTGTCCTCTGAATAATGAATTTCAGAGCATGGCTCAAAAAAATTCATGGAAACATAATTCATAAGACTTTTTTTCTCATGAAGCTATTAAACATTTACTTCTCCCTAGAAAAACATTTCAAAGACAACCTTCATAAATACTAGAAGCACTACCATTTTTAACCATTTAAAATTTGTAAAGGACTTCAACAAATACAAACACTCTTTCATGACTACCCATATAACAACTGTATGCACTTATAAAAACAATCATGTATATCTAATTTATTTACATCTATCTAAAATGCTTTGAAAATAGCATTTAGGAGGGTGCCTCGGTGGCTCAGTTGGTTAACTGCCTAACTCTTGATCTCGACTCAGGTCTTGATCTCTTAAAAAAAAAAAAAAAAGCATTTAGGAAAACGTGCATGTGTATGTAAATATTTGTACTGTCTTCAAACACATTCAAATACTATTGACTACCCAGAAAATTTCCTAAAATTTCAAACTTAATATACCCATTACCTGTTTAAAAATGTAAAAATAAAAATAGGGACGCCTGGGTGGCTCAGTCGGTTAAGCACCTGCCTTCGGCTCAGGTCATGATCCCAGGGTCCTGGGATTGAGCCCCTCATCGGGCTCCCTGCTCAATGGGAAGCCTGCTTCTCCCTCTGCCTGCCACTCCCCCTGCTTGTGCGCGCGCGCTCTCCCTCTCTCTCTCCCTGTCTTTGGCAAATAAATAAAATCTATAAAAAAATTAAAAATATAAAAATGAAAATAATACATGATATGGAAAGTTCTGAAATGAAAAGTAAAAGTTTCCTTTCATTCCATGCCTAGTTCTATTCCATGAAGGTACAACCAATTTTTTCAGTTTTTCTTTACATTTCCTGTTTTGGCCATGTTCATTCTTTTTTTTTTTTTAATTTATTTGACACAGAGAGAGAGCGAGAGAGGGAACACAAGCAGGGGGAGTGGGAGAGAGAGAAGCAAACTTCCTGCGGAGCAGGGAGCCTGATGTGGGGCTCGATCCCAGGACCCTGGGATCGTGACCTGAGCCGAAGGCAGACACTTAAAGACTGAGCCACCTAGGTGCCCCTGGCCATGTTCATTCTTGAAATAATCTGTTTTCACCTCCATTTCTTGGTTCTTGAGATGTAAAAAGGGCCTACTCACTCCTATGAAAATATATGGAAATTAACTCACATGTACTACACTTCCCTAACTGCCCCCATATCCCCATCTGTCTTTTTCCCTTCTTCCAACTTTTCTCAGTTATAATTTTTTTTAATTTTCTATTATTTGCATCCTTAGAATGAGATAGTATCTTAAGCAACCTACTGGATTATCCATAGGCTTCAGGCCATATTTCTCACTCGTTAAGTATGAACAGTAAAAAAAATAATGCCTCGCCACCTCCCTTCACCACTTTCCCTCCCTCATAACCCAGCTTCTTCCCATTACAGCATTACCTTTAAATCATCAACGTTTATTACATTTACATTCTGTTCTAACTATAATCGTCTTCCATTGCAATTATCCAAGAAGCAGAAAGTTCCTAGTTGGCCTTAAAGCATGGTTCATTTCCAATCTCATATTCTTCTCACCTCCAAAGATGATAAAATTTAAATAGAAAAATTAGTGTTATGACTGATTGGAAAGGTATAAAAAAGTCAAGTTGACAAAAACTCTGGCTTGTGCTTTCAGATAATTCATAACATCAACTTTGTATCAATACTTCCTTTATATTAATGTCCATAAATAGAAAAAATATCTTAAGATTATTAGTTGTTTTGAGGGTAAGTTTGGAGAACTGATCATTTGATTGTTCATGGTTTAGAGTAACCCAGAACTGTTACATAAAGAAAGCTCACTGTAACTCTAGATACCCTCCCAGAACACGTTTTTATAGAGAGCTAGGTGGCAGGGGTGGGGGCAGGAAAAGTATCCATTCAAAAAGGATTTTGATCAGATAAAATGAATTTGCACCAAACTTTCTAACCAACTACTCTTTCACTGTCAATGTAGTGTATAAATATGTCTCCAAGAAGCAACAAAGACCATCTAGATTCCAGGGTCCTACGAGAATATATTCTCAAATTATTTGTGACTGCTTTTATCATTAGCCCGATGAAATAAAGCAATTATTTATGGAAGACCATTTAAAAACATTCCTCTGGAGTCTAGATCTTATTTGCTGATCAAAGCTATGTTGTTCTTGAATCACATCATCTTAAAACCCCATAATATTACTTTTCCTAGGTTTGATTTTGCTATTAAACCCTCAGCTATAATGTAGAGAAGTTTACAAAATCCAGTCTTATAGTTATTAATCCTTCAACAACTCATACATGGAAAACCCATGGACGAATTTCTTTTAGACCTAAGTACCAGAAAAGGGATTTGAGCTTCCCTGTAAAATTAGCACACTACTTCTATATATAAATTTTATAACAGATTTATTTCCCTCCTTACTTTGGTCTCTAGGAGACTCAAGAATGAAATCGGCAGACCAATTTTTTTAAACTATGTAATACCCTGTGGTTTATATATTTGGATTTAAACTACACTAGCCTCTTATTTACATTTACCCTTTTCCTGTCTTTAACTCTGTATTATTTTTATATTCTACCATATTATGTCCTTGTAAGTGTATAAATACAAAAATATTCATAGAAGTACAGTTTTTCCTAATAGACTTATTTTACCCATATTACAGATGAGACTATTTTTAAAACCATACATCAAGGAGATCAAAAAAGCATCCTAACTTGAAAAATGAATCCTCAATAAAGACAGTTTGAACCCCAAAGTCATAGAAATAAAGTTCAAGCTGAAGCTGGGTTATATGCATACAGAGTCCTAGTGAGAAAGCAGACATACATGATAAATAACTGTACACAGCAATTCTTTTACATTTAAGGAAATTTCCTGATTTTCTGAGAGCCTAAGTTTGGTCCTTCACCTCGAAAATTCAG
The DNA here is from genome assembly GCF_964656455.1 of Halichoerus grypus. NCBI lineage: Eukaryota > Metazoa > Chordata > Mammalia > Carnivora > Phocidae > Halichoerus > Halichoerus grypus. The sequence continues at coordinate 27,387,183 of NC_135723.1, forward strand.
TAGAATTAAAGTGAAAGGAAAACAGAAGCAACTAGTCCTTACATGGCTTCTCATCCTGGAGCCGTCTTCTGTCATGGTGTCATCTAGGTGATTTAGACCCTAAAGTGTTCTTTTGTCTTCTTTGTCTAAAGTCATTCCCAGATTAGTTTGTGACTTGCTTGAACATGTTTCCCAGCAGTGATCCTGGGCTCTCCCATTCACTTCTGACCCGCACCTGCTCTTTTCAAGTGTTGCACCAAGAGTGGTGAAGGCCTAAACAGAGGCGTGCTGGCCCGTTCACAGAGACTATTCAGAGAACTGTCAGGGGAGGGGCAGTGGGCGGGATGGAGGCCCTCCAGAGAAGAAAGGAAAGTGACCTCTTAAATCAGAAAATGACCTTCTATTTGTCATTGGTTGTCTAAGTAAGTGTAAGGGGACCACCTCCTCCATAATACGCTTTGTGATACCGTAAATGTTACACGGCCTAAAATGGTGCTTCTGAAAAGATTGGATGAATTATTGGTATTTAAAACTAATCAAGTGACATGTTTAGATATACAGAAAGAGTATAAAATCTATTATATGACTGGCATTCATAAATATTTACTCTGTTCTAAAAACAAAGCATAAACATATTTGGAGACACTTCTGCATGAAAATATACAATGGTGGCAAGAGATGTGCAGATGACTTAAGTTGGTTTGGGACTCAATGGTTCAATTGCTTCTATTGATTGGGATTCTATGGTTTGGGATTCAATCATTCAATTGCTTCTACTGAAAGAGTGCTGTGATTCTTCTAAACCATCCGTTCTACAGTAGAAGAAGGACTCACATTGATATTTTATCTAGTAACCTAAAAGTAAGCAGAAGTTGTAAAAATCAACCACTAGGGATATTTACACATTTGCCATTTCAAATGCAGCCTTGATCAGAAAACCGATCGTCATTCACGTTGGGTATCTCTCTCCACTAGACGAGTTTACGGAACTTGTGCTTCAACTTCTTCTACCAAGATTTTTGGGCCACTGATCTATTCCAAAAGAGAAAAACTGGCCCTGGGCTACACTTTTCCATCCCAAGGGTGTTTATAGGCAAGGCTGCCAGGTGTACCATCGCCACTCGGAACCGAAAACGATTCGCCATTCGATCATTCATAAACAGCCCTTGTCTGGAAGAGAAAGCGCTAAGAAGAAATAGAGCAGCAAATATGTAGACTGAGAAGAAAGGGGATTTTTAATAGTTAGGACGGAAAGGGGCATCACAGAAGAATGATAGCTGAACAAGGGACAGAGACAATGTACTCAGAAATTCTGATAAAAATGGACCGCATCCTCAGTCTTTATAGACACAAAATAAATTAGGAGCAAACACGTCTGAAAAGTTCAATGAAATGCAGAATGAGCTGAGGCTTTCAGAGTAGGAACAGGCATGGTATGTATTTCTATTGCGTTGTGTCTATACCTGAGCTCCGCTCTTCCTGGACCCATCTCCACAGGAACCTTATCGCTGGCCTAAATCCATCTATTCTGAATTAGCTCTATTTAATATTAATGCTTATTGACTAATATACACATTCTAGATTTCTATCTTATTCAAAGTTCTTTTCACACAAATTAAAATTTCTGACGCTGCTGTCCATAAATATTTATAGAGTACCTCTTTACACTAAGGCATGTAGATGACCAAAATTTTACATATTTGAAAAGCCAAATGATTTTTTTTTTTAAACTAAACAAGCCAAAAGCAGCTTCTGGAAAAATCTGCAAGTCCATATGAAGTGTATATCCACTATGTACAGCCAAATGAGTGCTGAAAATACAAAATGGTGAAATACTACAGAAAACCAGTTCCTTGTCAGTCATACACCTAACACTCTCATTTATCAAGGTTCATCAGACAAACACACTAGAGAATTAGTGTAGCAATTGTAAAAGCTCCAGGGTGTTTTAATTTTTTACTTAATTTCAATGCTATGGATTGAATTGTGTGCCCCCCAAAATCAGTATGTTGAAGCCCTTCTCTCTGATGTGACTTATCAGGAGATATGGTCCTAGGGAGATAACTAAAGTCAGATGAGGGCATCAGGGTGGGGCCTTCATGATGGAATCAGTGGCTTTATAAAACCAAGGAGAGATGTTCTCTCTCCAGCAGGTGAGGACACAGTAAAAAGGTGGCAACCCACAAACCGGGAAGAAGAATCAAATCACTGGGTACCTTAATCTTGAACTCCTCAGCCTCTACAACTGTGAAAAATAAATATCTATTATTTAAACCACGCCATCTATTACCGTGTTTTGTTATAACAGCCCAAGCAGACTAATACAAATCACTGTAAAATATTTTGAAATTAAAATAAAATAGATCACTGATAGTAAAATGACTTAAAAAGAAAAAGAAAAAGAATACTCTGGAAAGAATTTATGTTTTACAATACGAAATGAATATTGCATTAAGAGGCTAAAGAATGTAAAGAATGTAAAGCTTACTTGTTTGCCTTGGACATAAATAACAAAAATAACTGGTCGAGGAAGAGATACTTTTCATATAATTTGAAGTCAGTAGAAGTTAGGGCACAAATCAACAGAAAGTGTATTTCGCTCCTGAAAATAGCAAAGATGGAGTTGTTTTTAACTGAGTGTTGATGCAAGACACAAGGGAAAATGGGGCATGATGTAATAATCAATTAATGCACATAGATGGAGCATAAATCACATTAATGTACTGAAAAGCCCCTACTGAAATACTGGGCCCAATGCAAATCTTTCTCCTCGGTCTGCATTAATAGTTTCCATCTCCTCATTGCAACATCTCCTAAGAAACTTCACCATTTCACAAGACCATGAACCTAAAGATCTTCTGCCTTCCCTCTGGATGGCAAGCTCCCCGAGGAACACGATCACATTTTGTTCAGCTTGTGCTTTGCTTATCCTTCTCTTTTCAGCCCTGCTACGGGCCACCCAAAGAGGCTGGAGAGCCTTCAGTCCCACTGCTGAAATAAGAAAGATACTTCAGAGTCTCAAACTGGAATGGATTGTAACTTACTACAGAAGGAAATCAGTAGATCTTCAGAGAAGGGGACTTTTCTTTATACATATTTCTTCTGCCCCCACACCTCTATCCTCCACCCCTCATACAAATGTCTCTCACTGATGCCCATGATGAATAAAGGAGGACAAAAGCCTGGTGGTCAAATAGAGTTTGAAATAATTCTATTTTAATTTATCTGGTACATGTGGGTTAAATGGGCTTTACACACTGACCTGGGAACCTGTTGTTTTTTTGTGATAAAATACATTATTTGTTTTCCAAATAATTCAACTTGCAAATACACTTTTGGAACACTACAGAAAAATACCACCTATGTTGGATATACTTTTTGACATTTTATTTGGTTTTTTTAAAGATTTTATATATTTATTTGAGAGAGACAGCAGAGCAAGAGAGCACAAACTGGGGGGAGGGGCAAAAGGAGAGGGAGAAGCAGGCTCCCAACTGAGCAGGAAGCCTGACACAGGGCTCACAGGGCTCCATCTAAGGACCCTGGGATCATGACCTGAGCCGGAATCAGACAGTTAACTATTTAACCAACTGAGCCACCCAGGCGCCTCTTTTTTGTCTGTTTTTTAACTATATAACATTAACTACACCCTGGCATTAATATTTAGATTTAGAGATGTAAATACATCTGAAAACACCCGAGCTAGAATTTCTCCAGGTAATTTCAAAGTATTTTTGGTCCATGGAATCACTATGCCTTCTTGGAATCTTTTGCAAAGTCGCCTAGAGACCACCAGCTACCATTAAGTAAGTGGCAGCTTCTGCCTGTTCAAATATCAATAACCACTGCAATAAGCACACTCAGCAAGGAAAAAAAAAAACACGGTAGTATTGAATACCCTTCCATTTTAATCAACCAGATTCCCAATTCTAATTTTGTACTGAGCTCTCCAGGGAAACTTTTTTTTTTCCATTAGTTTTTTTATTGTTATGTTAATCACCATACATTACATCATTAGTTTTTGATGTAGTGTTCCATGATTCATTGTTTGCGTGTAACACCCAGTGCTCCATGCAGAACGTGCCCTCTTTAATACCCATCACCAGGCTAACCCATCCTCCCACACCCCTCCCCTCTAGAACCCCCAGTTTGTTTTTCAGAGTCCATCATCTCTCATGGTTCATCTCCCCCTCCAATTTCCCCCCCTTCATTCTTCTCCTCCTGCTATCTTCTTTTTTTTTTCTTAACATATATTGCATTATTTGTTTCAGAGGTACAGATCTGAGATTCAACAGTCTTGCACACTTCACAGCGCTTACCAGAGCACATACCCTCCCCAGTGTCACCCCATCCCTCCCACCCCACCCCCCACTCCAGCAACCCTCAGTTTGTTTCCTGAGATTAAGAATTCCTCATATCAGTGAGGTCATATGATACATGTCTTTCTCTGTTTGACTTATTTCACTCAGCATAATACCCTCCAGTTCCATCCACGTCGTTGCAAATGGCAAGATTTCATTCCTTTTGATGGCCGCATAATATTCCATTTTATATATATACCACATCTTCTTTATCCATTCATCTGTCGATGGACATCTTGGCTCTTTCCACAGTTTGGCTATTGTGGACATTGCTGCTAAAAACATCGGGTGCACGTACCCCTTTGGATCCCTACATTTGTATCTTTGGGGTAAATACCCAGTAGTGCAATTGCTGGATCATATGGTAGTTCTATTTTCAACTTTTTGAGGAACCTCCATACTGTTTTCCAGAGTGGCTGCACCAGCTTGCATTCCCACCAACAGTGTAGGACGGTTCCCCTTTCTCCACATCCCCGCCAACATCTGTCATTCCCTGACTTGTTACTTTTAGCCATTCTGACCGGTGTGAGGTGGTATCTCATTGAGGTTTTGATTTGGATTTCCCTGATGCCGAGCGATATTGAGCTCTTTTTCATGTGTCTGTTGGCCATTTGGATGTCTTCTTTGGAAAAATGTCTGTTCATGTCTTCTGCCCATTTCTTGATTGGATTCTTTGTTCTTTGGGTGTTGAGTTTGATAAGTTCTTTATAGATTTTAGATACTAGCCCTTTATCTGATATGTCATTTGCAAATATCTTCTGCCATTCTGTCAGTTGTCTTTTGGTTTTGTTGATTGTTTCCTTTGCTTTGCAAAAGCTTTTTATCTTGATGAAGTCCCAATAGTTCATTCCAGGGAAACTTTTATATCAAATGCAATTGCACATCATTAGAAAGTGCAAAATATACACTACGTTAGAGATCTATTTGCACATGAGATTGAGGAAAAAAATTAGTTCCTGTTTCAAATTACATTTTAACATAATCATAACCTTTTGAAGCCAAGGGAAAAACAGGAGAAATACACAATGCAAGCACGAAGAGCGAGGTAAAATATAGTCCCACACCATTTAAATATTATATATGCAAAAGTAGCTAATCCATTGTAGTTTCATTGTAAAAATATACTGTGATAATTAAAAATTGTTACATCTCAAGCAATTAGGTTAGCACCCTCTACATACATACATATATACAAGTTAATGTATACGGTATAAAACAGTGACAATTTAAATATATATCATGTGGTTAAAGAATAGTTGTGACAGTTTAATTATTAATTATTGCACTTAAGATAGCTGTTTGGGAAAAAACCCATCTCCAATGGCCATATGTCCTTTATAAATCATTAAATGCCTTTACTACGATGGTGAGTGAAGTAATCCAAATTGTTAGCCCTTCCCAGGTTCAGTTTTTTTTATAAACAACCACTAGAAATAATACTAATGAAGACATAAATATTTGTGAAATAGCTTAGAAATAATTGTAGTATTCTTATCCTTCAAAATTTAAAGCATTCTTTGCTGCTATTCCAATCCCCGCCCCCCCACACCCCATGTTAAAAAGGGCATTTTCTTTATTGTTATTCTCTATGTGAAACTGAAGATCACTGCTGGATCAGTGAAGCTCAGATATCTGAGTCAAAAACATAAGTTTTTAAAGCAATATTGTTAGCTTGTTTTGTACTGCCAAATTTAATGTTTCTTCAAATTCACAAATGTTTTATCACACTTGAAAGTGCCAAGGGTGGCAAATTTTATTTATGAAGTTATAATATATTGATATGATGATCCAACAATGAAAGTTCCCAAGAAAATATCAGGTTTCACTTTCCTAAATGACCCCTTAATTCTCTGAGGTACTCAGATGACCAGCAGGAATAACTAATAAAAAATGACCTTTCCAGCCATATGCACCCCAATGTTCATAGCAGCAATGTCCACAATAGCCAAATTTGGAAAGAGCCAAGATGCCCTTCAACAGATGAATGGATAAAGAAGATGTGGTCCATATATACAATGGAATATTACTCAGCCATCAGAAAGGATGAATACCCAACTTTCACATCAACATGGATGGGACTAGAGGAGATTATGCTCAGTGAAATAAGTCAAGCAGAGAAAGTCAATTATCATACGGTTTCACTTATTTGCGGAACATAAGGAATAGCATGGAGGACATTAGGGAAGGAAGGGAAAAATGAAGGGGGGGAAATCGGAGGGGGAGACGAACCATGAGAGACTATGGACTCTGAGAAACAAACTGAGGGTTTTACAGGGGAGGGGGTGGGGGGATGGGTTAGCCCAGTGATGGGTATTAAGGAGGGCATGTACTGCATGGAGCACTGGGTGTTATACATACGCAAACAATGAATCATGGATCACTACATCAAAAACTAATGATGTATGGTGACTAACATAACATAATAATAAAAAAAAAAAATGACCTTTCCTATAGGATTTCAGACTTCTCTATTTCAAAATATCTGAGACCATAGCAGGAATAGTTTTTTACTTCCTTAGCCACTTGCAAATGTGAAATAGCAAAGAAAACTAAAATACATTAGAATAGCATATATTGTTCACATTCAAAGTAAAGGTTCCTCAGTTCAAATTAAATCAGAGCTAATCTCTTCATCTCTAGATCTGACTTTCCATTGGCAGGGAAAGAAGTATATGGAAACAGGGAAGAAGTACTGACTTTCTACTTATACATTCACTTCTCTTCCATGAATTAGCAAATAGTCTACAAATTTCATTGTATTTGATAATCAAATATTCAAATGTTGGCTTCCTTTACTAAAGGCAAAATGGAAGAGTGACTGGCTAGAGAACAGAATAGAAACTAAATTCCAGATGTTCTAACCACCAGTACACTGTTCTGAGAACAAAATGCACAGAACTGTGAGAATATAGTCAAGTTGGTTGTTGATTTTTTAGAGTATTCTCCATGACACGTACGGCCCACAAAGGTCAGGGCATCTATGCAATGAACACCTCTAGGGTACACAAGAGAAGAGCAGCAGGATGTAGACTAGGAAGCAAAGAACAGTCAGCAAAACTCAGGAGCATCAAAGATCACCAAACTTGAGGCTTACTTGCTTCTCCAGGGTGGCATTTTCTTCTCAGGAAAAGAAAAAGGAAAGAGAGGCTTGCTTGAAATTAGTGTGAGGTTCTCTACAGTTTCACCTTTCACAGACAAGATGAGAATACATGAATTTACTCTAAAGGTAGTATGTTCACGAGCTCTCCTCAAGAACTGACAATCTAAACTTTGTTTTCCAGAAAAAGTTAAAAGAAATTACACAATTGAAAAAAAAAATTAAGGTAAGTCAGACAATAAGGATGGAAGATTATTTTTAAATCCCTAGACTATTTTCTTCTACAGACAGCTCTCATTTTGGCTGTCATTTGTACCCCCATTTTAATGCACACTTGAGATCTGAATACTGACAAACAACTGAATTCCAAATTTTATTTATGTATATCTGACAAACAACTGAATTCCAAATTTTATTTATGTATTACATGTGCTCTGATTTTTTTAAAGATTTCCTGGTCCTTTACTTCATCTCCATTTTTAAATATGCAGTCTATTAATAAAGCTGCATGTATGTGCCCAGTAATATAAGGTATTATCTCTACTAGAATAATCTCCCAGTCTCCCTCCCCCACAGACTTCTTTTTCTTTTTTAAGATTTATTTATTTATTTGAGACAGAGAGCGTGTGCATGTGCACACGCGTGAGTAGGGGTGGGGCGGAGGGAGAGGGAGAGAGAGAATCTAAAGCAGGCTGTGCTGAGCACAGAGCCCCACCTGGAATGTGATCCCACGACCCTGAGATCATGACCTGAGCCAAAATCAAGAGTCTGACGCTTAACCGACTGAGCCACCCAGGTGCCCCACAGCCTTCTAATCATGCAGCTGGCCCACTTTGCTGAGAGTTGAGTTTGATGCCTCCTTCTCACTTGATGGACCACAGAAACTCTCAACCTTGGTTACCCAGCTTTAAAATACAGGTAGTGATACCTAACCTATTGGGTTGTTAGGAGGATTGCATAAACTAGTGTATGTAAAAATAAGCAAGCAGTTAAGTTAAATGTATTTAATACTATTCTGTATTGTTATTTAAGTTCAAAAAGAGGTACATGCATCAGGATCTCAGAGGACAAGACAGGGGTAGCAGGAATTTCTCTAGGACTTTAAGGGGTCAGGATAGAATAAGCAAAATCAAGATGAACTAGCATTCCAGGAATCTGCAAAGGTTTACAGAAAGGGCAATGCGGGTGTGGCTCATTTGAATGGCAATCCATAGAACATTCCAATTTAGTCAAAGTTAGTGAAAGACTCTGTAGGAGAAAGATTGGAGAGAGCAATTCTTCTCTTAGGTCTTGACTTGTGTTTAACAGAAAGCGGGGTCATTGGCCCTTACCTATGTGCTAACCTTCATATTCTCTTGGAGGAAAAGAAAAGCCTGTTGGGAAAGTTGAATATTCATTCTCCCTGCTTTCAAGCACCTCTGCAAACCTAGAGTTGAAATACAATGGAAGCCTGACAGACTCTTTAGGATTCCTTAAATCAGGTCTTAAGGACTACATCATCAACAAGAACTAGCCAGTTAGCAAAGCAATGAATAGCAAAGATACAACGATACTTCTAAAAAAAAAAAAAAAAAAGGATTTATTCAGCAATTGCTGTGAATGTGTACAGTTCCAGAGATCTTGGGAAGCCTGACCCCCACCTCCCCTCCAAAAAGGACTTGAAAGACATCTTTTTTCCCTTGAAGTGCTTACCATCAGTTATGGGATGGCACCTCCCACACACACACATAAATAAATACAAAACTATGTATCCAGTGTAGAAAATGTTAGTTACTAAATAAAATAACAGAGTTATAACACTGAAACAAATTCTGTAATGTTTAGCATAGAAATTATATGATTTTGAAAGAAGTATCCTTTTACATGATGCAGTAACTCCGTTTACTAAGAGTGGTTTTATTTAAGGTTGATGCTGTCCTGACATTCACTTTTTTTTCTTCCCCCATGAGAAAAACATAAAAGGACCTTTGGAAACATAAAAGGACCTCCTTCCAAGGTACGTAGTGTAGAAAAGCAGGGGGGAGAAAAAGCCAAAAACTGCCAAAAAGTTGTACTTCTAGGCAAGACAACCGGCCCATTAACAAATGTCTCCATTAATATCTTACCATCTGCTGTTTGCACTGTACTTGTCAATATTGAGCGTCACTCACAGTTCATATGACCATATAATATCTAAGAAAGCACAGAGTACCAAGGTAAAAAAAAAAAAAAAAGCTAATTCAAAGATGGTTTTAGAATGTGACAACACAGTCACCAGGCAAGGATATAATTAGATGATTAGGTAGTGTGCATGCTCTACGTGTCAGGAGGAAACTCCTCATAATATCTAACAGTGGATTGAATAGGACTGGTAAATTATGCAGTGCCATCTCTCCTTCTCCCTCTGACTCACCTGACTTTTTACCCACTTGTCCAATTCTGAAGCCTCAGATTATCCAGATTAACCTGCTCAAATTCAAAACACAGTGAAATTTTAATCATCGACATCAAAAAGAAAAATCGCTATTACAGCAAGCCAAGAGAGCATACGGCACAAAAATACTGTATTTGGCCTTTACATGCCTTAACTGTTGTCACGTAATAGACTATTTTTCCTTATGCTTTGCTTCTCTGCATAGATGCAAACCAAACAGAAAGGAGTTGTTTGCAGAGATAAAGTTAGGGGTCCTATATGGGGGGATTTAAAAGGGGCTGGAAAAATTAACTTCCTTCCCACCTGCAATTAGTCATTCCTTGTTTTATATAAACTTTTTCTTTCCTGAAATGTTGTTTTATTTTAAAATACCCTTGTGAGGGCTGACATGTTAAATCACTATAGGTTTAGAATGAATTTATTATTATGATTGAGAGAATAGATAAAACAATACGTGAACAATAACCATCTCAGGTAAAAAGGGAATTATTGCATCCTGTCTCATGTCAATGTAAAAATTCTAATTATAAATGTTTCCCCTTGGATGTAAATATTCAAGTGCCTCTGTAAGTCATTAGAAAACAGCAAAGACAAGAAATAAATATATTAGCCCTTTACCTTGAAAGATATTATTCTTCCTTTCTTAGTAATATTCTGGGAGTGATATCAATTTGATCATATTATCAACACCATGAGTTTTATAAATGTGAGCATATAGGTAATCAGTCTTCCAGCTCATTCCTGAAAGATTCAATAAGATAAAATTTCATACCTACACACACACACACACACACACACACACAGAGAGAGAAAGAGAAAAGAAAAGAAAACAAAAGAAAGAAAGAAAGAAAGAAAAAAAGAAAGAAAAGAAAAGAAAAGAGGTAATATCACTTGAATTACCTTGAAACAGCATCTGCATGTAAAATTTTTACCTATATACAGACATGCACTATTTTAATGAAGTAATGGAAATGAAGGTCATCGTGCAATAGGGAATTGCTTAATTCTTACACAAAGCACCAAATGCTAAGAATGTTCCTGAATATAAAGAATGTATAATCCGTGCTAAAGGCTACACAGACGTGTTCAAGTTACATAATGGCTCAAATAATAGTACTGAATCCATATTAACAAAAATATAGACAAATAAAAAGAGGAGCTAATAAAATACACATTTAAATTAGTGAGATTAAAAATAATATTTAATCTCTTGGGTATTTTATAATAATGTAACAGCAAATAAAAAAGATGTACTTTCTGAACATCCTTAAATTATTTTAATGTAATCAAAACTAAGACTTGAAAAAAATTCTCCAACAAGTAAAATCCATTTGTTAAGAATATCTGCCAGTGACTGCAATCTCTGGGGCATAACTAGTAAATGCTGCATTGTATGTATACTAAAGCTTTCATTTGTGTTTTCATGATATAGAGTAAGACTTTTAAAAAAATCATAAAGAAATATTTATTAATATTCAGAAATGTAAAATCAAACACACTTGCAAAATAGGTATTTGAGTTACTTATATATGTACATATATATAATTTATATACAATTTCTTATTTATAGGTAGATATCTTATAGATCTCTAATGAAACAACAATGAGAAAACAGAAGAAACAACCCTTTATTGAAATAAGAACTGCGGGGCAACAGAAAGTTGAAAAAAACTGCCAAAGGTCAAGGGTGAAAAATAAATTTACTCAACCTTTGGTACGTGCCAAGTATGCAATACAAGGAATAAAAGAGACACAATTCTTACTCTCAAATAATAGAGAACAATAATTTAATAAAATTTAATTAAAATTAAGCACATCAATAGAGACAAGTACAAGGTGAAATGGGACCCAAAGGAGGGTTTGATTAACTCTGGGTGCAAGTGGAGAATGAGAGGAGTCAAGGAGGACTTCAGGTGGACAGAGTTCTGAACATGTCTACCTGCATTTCAAATCAGAATTCAGAGACTTTATCATAGTACCTTTGCTTCTCTTTATAATTTTTAAACAGCTTACAAGAAAAATGACACAGAAAAAAAGAGAAAGGGAAGGAAGAAGGAAGGAAAAAAGGAAAGAGACAAAGAGGGAAGGAGGAAGGGAAAGAGGAAGCAGAAAATAGGAAGGGAAGAAGGAAAAGAAGGAAGAAAGGGGGAAAAACTGAAATAATCCATATTAAAATCTACCATAGATAAAATCTATCATACATAGATAGATGATGGATGCATAGATAGATAGATAGATAGATAGATAGATAGATAGATAGATAGATAGAGTAGGTGAGTAGATAGCAAGTGGGGAGAGAAAGAAAGAGACAGGTAATCAATATTCAAGATCATTTGCCAGTTAGTCTGACTCACAGACGTTTTTATGAGAGCAGTGTATCTTGCATATAGAACGAAGAATAAGGGACAACGAAGAATAAGGGACCATTCCCAAAGGAGCAACATGTACAAGGTTTATTTAGGGGAGTTTTTAGGGGCTTGGTTTTTTGGGTTTTTGGGTTTTGTTTTATTTGTTTTGTTTTTTGTTTTTTTGTTTGGTTTCTTTGCTTTCCTAGAATCCTTTCTATTTAAAAAAAGATTTCTCAAAAAAATGACAAAAATTTCCAGCTACTATTAACACTGAGAATATTATAAAGTTCCTAAGCACTGATAATATTATACTGGACCTGTGAGCTTCCAAATCAGTTTTATACTTGGGGTAGAAAAATTACAGATTAGCCATTACATTTAATAGCTAGAGTTATTGCATATAAAACATGAAGACGTAGAGAAATAATGATGAGAAAAACCGAACTGTAACACCAATGGCTTAAGTTACTAGCCTCAAATTCAGAATAAACCCAAACATCAGAAGTAAAAGAATCAAAGGCTATTTTTCCTGTAAGAGGAGACCAAAAAAGGGTTAAGTGTAACAGGAAAAGAATGGAAGAGGTTCAAGGCCACTTCAAACTTTTATTAGTGAGGAGCACATGAATCCATCCTCTCCTCTCCCTGAGTTTGACTAAATAGAACCATCAGATACTAACATATTTTACCAGAATGGAGAGCCCTTCTGCAAAACATCAGCCCACTTACTTGGAACAGTTTACTTTTAAACCTCTTTTACCCTCAACCACAACAACAGAAACTAACAATGATAATAAGAATAAGTGATAGCAACAACTGGCATTTCCTATTTGTCAAGAATTATGGGAAATGGTCTACATCTAAAGTACCCTATTGGCAGATAATACAGGCTTTCACTTTGAGATGGATTTACTGAATGCCTACTACATACATAGGCCATTATTCTAGACATTAGGAATACTATATTGAACAAAAAAGACAAAAACCACAACTTTGATAGATTGTACAATCTGGAAGAGTAAACTGAGCTATGGAGATCTTAAAAGATACCTGCCTGACATTGCACAACGAGTTAAGTGACAAGGGCCATGTCGAGCAATCTAATCCCAGGACCCATTCCTTTGTACCACGTGCTTTACTGCTGTGGAAGTAAAAACATACTTGCCAGGGCTCATGCCTGGCATTCTGCTTTGAAAAGCAGATTTTTCCACTTAATATTATATTAGTAGTAATTCAGTGTAATTAGGTTATAGTTAAAAAAAAATAAACCTCTAAGCAGAAAACTCATATTAAGTATGAAAGGCAAAAATGTTTATTCCAAAAATGTTAAAGGAAATAAACTGAATATTATGTTGTTCATTGATAGGAACTGCTGGTTACAATTAATAGTTTGAGTACAATTAACAGTATAAAGGAAGTTAGAATTACATTCCTGTCTATCTGTACTTATAATTCAACACTTCAGACTTTGGTCAATGTTTAGTATTTAGTAGTAAGTGTGTATTTTCTCAGCCTATAAAGTATTTTATAGCAGAAGAACATGATAATTGAAGTCAGGCAGACAACTCAAAACTTCTTTATTCCAAATAGGTTTGGACTTTCTAATATATTTTATTATTTTTGGCAATTATTAGTTAAAAGTTTTCTATGTGTAATTCAAATAAAAAATACTCTGCCCTTAACCCCTTCACCCCTTCACCCAATCTCAAGTTTTAGGAACCATTTTTTCTCAGTTGAAATTACCTTCTCAACTGCCATACTGGCCCTTTACTCTCCAAGCTTTTTCTTTCCAACTTTTAAGTTTTGTGTAATTTTCAAGCAATGCAGAGTTACACGTATCATCCTACAGGTCTCGTAATTTGGGTCTTTAAAGATGAAGGTGAATATTTGCATGGTCTTAAGTTAGCTAACATTTCCTTAATATTAACATTAGTCTTTCTCACAGCTGATTCGCTACTCAGTGACTTCACAATGCATTTCTGCCTTGGGGATTCCTTGCACTCATTGCTCCTTTACTTCTAAATAACTATTCCTCAATTTACAATATTACAATTTACAATATTACAATTTGTAATATTCCCCTTCATTTCTATTCATTATATACACCTTTTTATGTGAAACTCACCATTATTCTGAAGCTTGGTTTTCTTGGCAGTGGTCTTGCTATTTCCGGCATCCAATTAATGAAGGAAATCTATGATAAAACCAAGATCTAAACTACTACTCAAAATACTAAATTTTGGGTCCACAGGTTGGCAATACAGAAGACATGAAAAACATGTCTTTAGGGAATAAAAGTTTGATTCCATAATTAATGCTATGAAATAAGATTCCTTTTAATTTATATTCCTTAACTGAAAACAAAGTCCAACAACATCCCAAACCACCCATATATTTCTAACCAATTTCTGATGCTGTGAACTTGAATGCTTTTCTTTTTAAAGTCTTAATACGTATTGAGTTCTTCATATTTTTCATCAATTTCCAGATTTTTAATAAAAGCTGCATGATCCTCCTCTCCCCCCTCATTCCACAAAGGGTTGCCACCCAAAGTCATTTGGTGTTGGAACCAGAATCCAGACAGAAGAGGCATTCATTGACCAACCCATTTTCCCCTCAATTTTTTTTGTTTTTGTTTTTGTTTCTGTTTATCATTAGCATTTGATCTTTCCAACTAACAAGCTCCTTGCTCTCACATGGATATCATTATATTCTTAATTAAACTTTTAATAACTGTGAATAATCTTATATTGATATAACAGTATATTTTTATTTGAATATGCTTGTATTTAATATGCCCATAGTTTGGTACTCATAGTTCTTTCTTTCTTCCTTTGGCATTCTTCTGATCCTCTATTTTCTCCTTTTATGAATAGTTATACACTTTATGTATTTGTATTTACAACAACATTTTTAGATTGTGATTATTCCATTTTTTTTAAGATTGATTTATTTACTTATTTGAGAGAGAGAGAGCACATGAGCAAGGAGGGGAGGGGCAGACGGAGAGGGAGAAGCAGAATCCCCATTGAGCAGGGAACCCAATCCGGGGCTCATTCGCAAGACCCCGAGATCATGACCTGAGTCAAAGGCAGACACTTAACTGACTGAGCCACCCAGGCGCCCCGGATTGTGATTAGTCTTAACAATATTCATTTTGCCTAAAATTGAGCATTCGAAAAATGCAAAAGTCTGTGCAAGTAGAGCCCACAAACTAGTAGAGAAACATGAAGGCATACCAGTGATTACAATTAATACAGTAAGTATATTAATGAGGCATTTGTTCGAAGAAAGAGCAATATTAGCATAGAAGGTGGCATTTAACTTTTTCTGACCACCATATTTATTGAGCATATATTATCATATGAAAGACTGTGCTAAGCACATATGACCTCAGTTAATCATCGATGCCAAGTTTTGTGATAGGCACTGTTACATAAACCAGACACACAGAGGTTAAGTAACTCACCAAAGTAACACAGCGGTGGAGTCAAGATTCACATTGCTTACTAGATAAGACTTGAAACTGGGTCTTGAAAGATGAAATGTTTTTCACTAGATGATAAAAGGGGCAAAGGGCAAACCAGGTGGTGGGAATTAAATGACCAACAGCCAAGAGTCATGAGTAGGGGAAGGGACCGGTGAGACCAACCAGTGGGATAAGATTAGAAGGTGGACAGAGCGGCCAAGGGCAAAGCCCCCAGGGGAGGCTGTGTCCAACTGCTTTTTCCCCTAAATATCTAGAGATGAAGTCAATCCTTACACATCAGGACCGTAGGAGGCTGAGATCAGAGCACAACCACTAAAGTACGAGGAAGGACTCGATGGCCTTGGAGCCTCAGTCCTAAGAGCCCCTGCCTAACAGGGAGGAGAAAAACTTACAGAAGTGTGAAGCACGCTTAGCTGCGAAAGAAGGATCGTGATTACTTCATAATTTTTATTGCAGCAAATCAGCTAATTTACCACTTCCATAACTGGCTGTCTTTGCCACAGTAAGGACAAACATCATTCTGTTCAGAGAAGTTTATTAATATAGTTTTCAAATCAGAGAACAACTTTGTGGGGTTTTTTAATTCTTTATTATTTATTATGTGTTAATCTACTTATTATTACATGAATATATGTGTGTATATGTACTTGTATATCCACACTAATACGTCCAGTTGCTGCTGGAACACAAGTGAAATAAATGATTAAATAAAATTTTTTTTTAAATGTGAGAAAAAATATTATTTAGATAATTGTATTACCTAAATCTAAGTGCTAGAAAAAAATACAAGTTGCAAAGGGGGATAGGAAGTGTCAGGGTAGAGATGTAATTTTAGAAGGTGGACAAGGGTTAGTCTCTATTCTCAAAAAACTCAGCAAAAAAAAAAAAAAGGCTTATTTTTTCAATTTTTTTTATTTTTATTTTTTTATTTAATTTTTTTAGAGACAGAGGGAGAGAGAGAGAACATGTTGGGGGGGGGGGGTCGCGGTGGAGAGAGAATATCTTAAGCAGGATCCACACTGGGCAGATTCAGGGCTCAATCTCACAACCCTGAGATCATGACCTGAGCCAAAATCGAGTTGGACACTTAATGGACTGAGCCACCCAGGGGCCCCTAACTTTTTAAAAAAGTATATGGTAATATAATGTGATAAATGCTATGAAAGTTCTTAACAAAATGCACCTTTTATAACAGAGGGAGCTATGGCAGCTTCTCAGCTGGATTATAAAAGAGAAGAAGACATGCACAAAAGGGCTGAGCAGGACAGGCAAAAGCATATGCAAAGTCACAGAGCCCGATTTCAGCAGGAACTACTACTTCTCAGTGTAGAACAGCAATTACCACCTAATCTTGAGCCTCCCATGTCCCAGACACTCGCACATTATCTAATATTAACCCTCACAATATATTTATGGCTTTATTAATATTATTCCAATTTTTAAAATGATGAAGTGAGACCAGAATGAAGACTTTCCATCTTAAAAAGTAGGTTGAGGCCAAAGAGTTGAACTTTATCCTGTAAGCAATGCAGTCCACTGAAATTTTTTAGATAAAGAAGAGGTGTCGTCAGATGTTTGTCTTTGCTTGCTCATTCTTTTAAGCTATTAGACTGCAATGTGAAGGACAGGATGTTGTGGTTAAGAGACCACAATGTTAAGAGATTACTATTTGTAATAAGAAAATGCCATAAGAGGTGGAAAAGGCTTGCTCTAAGCCGTTATCAGTGGGGACAGAAAATGGAGGAAGAAAAAAGATGTGATAGCCAATTGATTCTGGGTGCATGGGGGACAGAAGAGCATCAGAAAGGGAGGTCCTGAGATGATTCTAAGTTTCCTGACTTAGAACACTTAAAGGGTGACACCATTAGCCAAGAGAAAAGAAAGAGAAGTTTGGGATAAGGAGGGTGGGGTGGAAAGTGCTCTAGTTTTGAACTTGGTGATACTCAAGTCAAGAGAGCCAGATGATGACCAGACTCTGACTGGAGGAAGGTCCTAAAGGTAACATATTTAAGAAGTGCCAGCAAACATATCTTTGTATTAGTGAGAGTGTTTTTGATAACAAGAGACAGAAAATTCAAATTGCTAGCTCATTTAATAGAATTATTTTTACCATACTTGCTAAAAATCTCTAAAGGTAATATGGACTTCAAGTGTGGTTTAATTAGGACTCTAATTCTCTTTCTCTGCAATTATTTTCACACTGCCTTCTTCCCTATATGTCACGATGGTTTCACCAGAGAGAGCAAAATCATGGAACAATCCCCAACTTTCCATATATCCTACAAAATCCAGAAGATAAATATTCTTTTCCCTACCTATTGAAAAATAGTCCCAGACACCCTTCTAAACCAACTTGGGTGTCATTCCCACCACCATCAAGAGGGATGGGACTGCACTGATTAGCTTGGAACTGGAGCCCACCAAAATTCTATGGATACCACATAGTGGGCAGAAAGTGGATTGAATTCTGGGGACACGGTCCCAATGTCCCCTCAATTCCCTTCCAGAGCTGACAGTGGTTTTTTACTCCATTACCTCAAAGGATTTTTTTTGCAATCACAACTAAAAAAAAAAACAACAGTATTTCTCTAAGATTTCTAGACTTTTTAAGATTGTTTGAGCTTCCGATATCACCCAAATCCAACCACACTCCCTTGCCAGATGTAGTGGCAATGAAAATATCAAGTTATAGGACAAACTATATTAGTAATGTAAGTGCTCAATAGTTTTCATGTGAAGGGATAACATCCAGCGCTGTTAACTGAGAATTTACTTTCTTCTCCCTTTCTCTGACTCCCACCCCTAATCCTTATACTGAGTCAGTAGTCAAAGGAGGATACCAAAGTACACAGACCAGAGAGTCAAATCCTTGGATGGGAGTTCTAAAATAGTTCTTGGAACTCTGGCCAAAAGAGAGACATGGAAGTGGCTGATAGAGGCCAGTGACCTGAAGGAACCTCACGGTTGCAATGAAGAGGACACAGAGTGACACATGCAGGAACATGCATATCTAAGGATCTGCAGTAAGGACAACGTTCAAAACAGATCAGCCGTTAGATTAGATTATCAAGGGATACTAGATGAACCCTTCCCTTCCGAAGCCTAGAAGAAGCCTAGAAACGTAATTGCCACCCCTGGGTCAAATGGATTAGTGAAGAATCCTTAAACTGACTGAGGTTAGTTGTGAGTAACTAGCTTACATTTTCTACTATCATTCTTCAGGCTCAAATTTAAAATTTAATTATAGAGGAATAAATACAGCTATATTTCTTGCATGCTTGCTTTTGTATGCATTATAAAATAATTAAGGCCAAATTCTTTAATTCCACATTTGGCACCATTAGATAACTTTTCAAACTAACTCATTTTTCACACCCTCAGTCAATACTAACTTGACACTGCAGAAAGAACACCATGAGACTATGCCTTCCGTCTCAGGTAGTTTCCCTCTGTGGTCAACAGAAAAGGTATTTGCTGGATCAGTGAAGTCCAAAGACAGCAGTGATTTGCCAAATATGACCCATCAGAGCACTGAGAATTCAGGATTAGGTTTCAGCATTTGTTGCTGTCACTCAAGTGCTAAATCTATATTTACTTGGGGCAGTGAGTGGAGATTTAAATAGAAGAATCCAAACCATCCAAGATATTTTCCTTTCCTGTGTTAGCTGATTTTGAGACTTATTCTCATTGAGCTAGAGTGTTTCAAAACTGGTTACACAGCCCCGCATCGGGCTCCCTGCTCAGCGGGAAGCCTGCTTCTCCCTCTCCCACTCCCCCTGCTTGTGTTCCCTCTCTTGCTGTGTCTCTCTCTGTCAAATAAATAAATAAAATCTTAAAAAAAAAAAAACTGGTTAAATAAAATTCTCTTGGTATTATAATTTTTCTTGAGGTAAAATGGGAGGGTTAGCAAAAAATACTGATAGTCTCTTTCACATTTTTAAATTATCTGATTAGTCATTTCATATCACCATTCTTAGGGGTTCTGAACATAAAATATGAATAAAGGCATATGTTTCAACATGTTGAAAGGCAACAAGTGTTCTCAATTTAAAAGTGAAGATGAATGTCTAATTAAGATAATCGCCACATGAAAATAATAGACCATTAGTACCTTTTTAAATGTATTTATTAAGTATACTGAAATCTAGCAGAATGGTCTAAAAAGACACAAAATTAAGGTTTAAAATCTTAAATTTTAAGATGCAAATTTGGATATACAAATAAGTTAAATTTATGCAAAAAGAATCTTATTCCTAAAGCTGGGGAAATTACAAAAGGCACTTCAACATCCCTGGCCAAAACAAAAACAAAAACAAAAACAAAACCCTATAGGAGCTGGGCAGTAGGAAAACGAAGGCCAAAGGCGAGGAATGCACACGGCGGCTGAGTGGTCATTAGCAATAGTGGTAATGTTGTTTGTGGGATTCAGAAGGAGATTCCAAGGGACATGGATCGGTCTGCACTTCTGTTATTTATATAATGCAAATTATCAGGTCTGTACAATTGGAACTACGCTTCAAGTATGGGGATTATAGTTTGAATGGTGTCTGTTGGAAGACATTCCCCAGCCTACCATCAAAAGACATCATATTCGGGGCACCCGGGTGGCTCAGATGGTTAAGCGTCTGCCTTCGGCTCAGGTCATGATCCCGGGGTCCTGGGATCGAGCCCCGCATCGGGCTCCCTGCTCAGCAGGGGCTGGGGGGGTGGGGGGTGGGGTCTGCTTCTCCCTCTCTCTCCTTCTGCCCCTCTCCCCTGCTCATGCTCTCTCTGTCTCAAATGAATAATAAAAAAAAAAAAACCACATCATATTCTCAACTCTTTTCACATCTGGTTCACAGTTTGGATTCTCGTGCTATATATAAAAGGAAAAAGACGTCACTAATGGGGGAGTCCATGCATGGGTGGAGGCGCAGGGCATACGGGAAATCTAGGTATTACCTTTCTCTCAATTTTGCTGTGAACCTAAAACCACTCTAAAAAATAGTCTTTTTTTTTTCTCACTTTTTAGAAGACCTGGCTCAGAAATCATAGTTTTGGGGTTCAATGCACTGCTTTTTTCTTTAAATCCTTATCTGAACCTTGGAAGATTTTCCCTTCTTTTTTTCTTTTTTTCGTCTCACCCCTTTGTTATTTTTAGACTTTTCAATTTCTTTTCAACTTTGTCCAGGTGATTATTATTATTTTTTAAACTCAATAATTACAATGCATCAACAATTATGTTTAAGTAATTTCAAATGATAGGCCTACATACATAAAAACGAATCTCAATAATCAAATATGCTTACTAGCCGTCTAAAAAAAAAACTGTAAAGAGGCCAATAAGGCAGTGATCTGTTGGTGGTAAACGTCCTCCACCCAGCAGAAGCCTGGGATTGGCACACAGAACTGCAGCACAGCTTAACTTCACAGCTGCCTGACAGCTGCCTTCAACTCTTTGTTCCAGTGTTTTCTGAGGGCTCTGCCTGCCACCCAGGCAGTGTTACCACAAGAGAGCACGCTCACTGGGTGTGTGAGCTCACGTTGCCAGAGCTATAAGAATATATTCAAAATTCAAAGAGGCGAAGGGAAATGGGTACGACATCCATATTTGAGTACCTTTATTTTGGACAGAGATAAGTAAAGTAAGTGTGCACAAAATGGCTCAGAATATTCTGTACCTCTTTAAGATGTATGCCTCCTATATCCCCCAAAAACTGAGAGATTGCTATTTGTTTTAATTCACTTAACTGAATTTTTGTAATTATCTGCAAGCTGGCCACAAAAATAACTAAGAGGAAGGCCCGCGAAAAATGTGTTTAATTGAGATATAACTGATAAAACAACACCTGCAGCTTCAGGTACACAACGTAATGATTCCACACTTGTATGCACTGCAAGGTGAACACCACAATAAATCTAGTCATCATCCGTCACCATAAAAAGTAACAAAAAGAATTTTTTTTTCCTTGCCGTGAGAACTTTCAAGATCCACTCTCCCAGCAACCTGCAAATAAACACTCCGATCCTATTGACTACAGTCACTACACTGCAACACACCACATCCCCATGACCTACTCATTTCATAACAGGAAGTCTACACGTCCTGAACCCCACAGGTAGTTCACCTACCCACCCCCACACCGCTCCCCCTGGCAACCGCCACTCTGTTCTCCATGTGCATGAGTTCTGTTTCATTTGTCCATTTGTTTCGTTTTGTAGATCCCACAAATCTACAGGGAGGGAGATCCGATGGTATCTGTCTTTCTCTGCCTGACGTTTCACTTATCATAATAACCTCACGGTCCATCCATGTCGTCAAAGGTGGCTAATATTTTTGAATGAGGATTTCTTTTAACAATAAATAAATAAAGTGCACATCTCCAAATATAATTTATTAATAATAACAGCACTGGCATAGAACTGAGGAATGGCAAAAATTATTATGAATAAGAGAGTTTCCATGTCTAGGCCATAATGCTTGGGGCCCATAAGGCTTTGAAGATTCCTTGGAAACAACTTCATGGCCCTCTCTAATGCTCCATCAGAGCTGGAGGAAACACAGAATGGGTCAGAGCATGGTAGTAAGAAAGCCCAGGAAGAGGGTCTAATGCTTGATGAGATCGGTTTTACTCTGTGTTGTGGCCATAAAACTGACACTTAATGGTAGGTAGGTTTTCTTCAAAGAGTGTCAGCCATCAAGAAAGACAATTCAGGGCCACCTGGGTGGCTCAGTCGGTTAAGCACCCAACTCTTGGTTTCAGCTCGGGTCATGATCTCAGGGTTGTAAAATCGAGCCCCACGACAGGCTCCGCACTCAGTGTGGAGTCTGCTTGACATTCTCCCCCCCTCCCCGCCCCTCATCCTGTGCCTGCATACGAGCTCTCTAAAATAAATAAATACAATCTTCCAGTTCAAAAAAACATGTTGGTCAAACTTAGTGAATCATTAGCTCTTTGCCACAAAGAATATCATTTTAATACATAAATTGCTTTTGCCTGGCTTTACATATTCCCTCTTTCATAACCTCTCAAAATGTGAATTCTCTTTACAGCTGTAAAGAAACATGCCAACAGTATCTTTCACAGTCCCCCATATCAAACATTTCATAAAATGAATGATGTGTACAATGAGATGAACTTATTTCCACACTTAAAGTAAAAATCAACATTTGGAACACTAGGATGTCACAGCATGCTACATATTAACTCACGGTGACAGAACTTTTTTTAAAAAGTTTGTATAGAGCAAAACATAAAGGTTCAAAGAACACAAAAAGTAGATAGCAGAAAAATATTGTAAATGCTCATTCCTTTTCCATGTTGGCAGCTTTATATGAGTAGACAGGAAATTAGAAAATGTCACTCAGACCAGTACTTCTGATACAATCTCTGACTGTTCCGGTGTTTCTCATTATTTCATGTAACCAAATTCTTAAAGTTTTTTTGTTTTTTTTTTTTTTTTAAAGATTTTATTTATTTATTTGAGAGAGAGAATGAGAGAGAGAGCATGAGAGGGGTGAGGGTCAGAGGGAGAAGCAGACTCCCTGCTGAGCAGGGAGCCCGATGCGGGACTTGATCCCGGGACTCCAGGATCATGACCTGAGCCGAAGGCAGTCGCTTAACCAACTGAGCCACCCAGGCGCCCTTCATGTAACCAAATTCTGCCCATTCTTCCTTTCTATTATTTCTTCTCTCCATCCTTCACTTGCATTTCTTCATCCCCTGAAGTCGAGATCATCTGCACCACTACAAAAGCCTCAGTGATCCCTAGGCAGCTTCCTTCCCCTAGAATCCATCACTGTCGCAGCTGGGTGTACAAAAAGCAAACACTAACAAGGACTCAACAGAGACAGAGCAGGGACTGCACTTGGGTCCCCTCAACACAGACTGCAAAATCCAGCATTCTTTGGCGGCCTCCATAAGAAAAGAAAAAAAAAAAAAAAAAGCTAAAACTCTATGCCTCTTAGGTAGTATATCTTGCAGGAATGCAGAAGGAGGATGCTTCCTAAAAGCAGGATGCTTGCTACAAAGACTGGGGAAGACCACACCAAAGCAATCTGTGCCCAAGATGGACCCCAGTGCTGAAATTTCACCAACGTTTTCCCTCATTATACTAAGAATCACACCCGGGGGTGGAGATTTAACATGCAAATGAAACATGCAATGTATGAAGACTCATGTTCCATCAACTTCACATGTGCACCCAACTTCCTGTATCCCCCTGCCCAGCCTGCTTAAAACATCACTCGTTTCCTGCCTCAGCCCCTTTAAAACATTCCCTAGCCACTGTTCAGAGAGCCAGTCTAACATTCTACCCGTGACTGTGCCTCCCTTCCCCTCTAGCTGTTGCCCCAGTAAAACCTTTGCCTGTGTTCCTACATTTTGTGTCCAGCCTAGTTTCTACTGTTGCTGGGTCCAAGGACCTGAGTCCGGTAACACAATTACCCAACAGACTGGTTCAACAAGATATGGAAAGGGCAGATGCTGTATCTTAATTCTATCTCCAAAGTGTGAGAGTCCTAGAGTAAAAGCACTCATTAACACAACTCTGTTCCCAGAGACTAGCTACTGTGTAGAATATGATATGTATTCAAAAAATTGTTTTTTTAATGAATAAGCATTTTTACTGCACTGATACAATCTATATATCTCTGCCATATTAATGTTCCAAAATACCGAAAATGTATTTCCCCTTCAAAAATCCTCAATGGCTCTCCACTCCCATCAGGATGAAATCCATTCTTTGGACTCACCCTCTTTCTTATACTTTCCTGTTGCCTCTTCCCATGATTCCTTTATACCAGACAGCACAGCACTGCTTCTGGTATCAGAATGGTTTCCGGACTGTGTTTGAATTTTGACTTGATGACTTACTGATGTATAACATTATAAACTCTTTGGGTCTCATTTTTTTTTTTTTACTAAATAAAAGTAACTAATACCTGACAGAAGCTGTAAACATAAGATAATAACAAAAATGCACTTAGCAGACAGGGCACACAGAAGATGAATTGTATCCACTCTATCACTACTGCAATAACTTTCCTTTTTCAATCAGGTATACTCTTTACGTTTGTGCGAACCTGAAGTGGGAAAATTCAATGTACGATACTTGCACCTACGTTCCGCTTGTTCTTTGAAGGCCATTTCAAAAGCTACCCTGTTCTGAGACAAACATCATATTCAAGGACCAAGCAGTTGTAAACACAAGGAGTAATCAGCTAATTACGGATGGTCCCAAGACAATGTGATTCAATGAAGAAAATTTATCTACAGGGGAAAGACTAAACAGGTCTGAGTCAGTGATGTGATCTCAGTACTTTTAAGGTCCCAACAAAACTTCAAAAAGGACTGAAATTTTAAAAGAAAAGCTGTAATGGGGAGGACTGCAAACCCACCATCTGGTAAATTTCACAAGCGACACACCACCTCCTGTGAACTCTTTGTGACGACATGAGCCCAGGGACGGTACTCTTTCTGCATTTACTACAGCACTGTTTTCCATTGCTGAGAAGCACACATAGCTTTGGAAGGTTAATTATTTCTTAAATTCTACCCATTAGCTCCCCCTAATCACACATAAATTCCTTGAGAACAAATAAAATGCCAAATCCCTTAGTCTCTCCATCTGTCTCCTACATAGTAGATATTAAACAAATACTTGAGTGACTCTTATGTGTATCTTATTTGGTAATGAAAGCCTTGTGACTTTTTAAAATCAATGCTAGTATACTTGAAAATGTTATTTTCTGCAAGTTACGCAAACCGTATCTAATTGGATGTATATACTTCTGAATGCACCTCACAGAGCTCTCCAGTGTTTAGAAGATGTTATCTCTTGTAATAGCTCTTAATACAAGAAACCGACACACAAAGAAGTGGAATGTGGAACTCCAGATAACGTATGTATCGTCAAAAGCAGAACTAATTGCTGTTGAGTTCTCTCTAAGTCCGGGGTTTTCAGCCATGGCTACACAATAAAATCACCTGGGGAGATTTTTAAAAAAATACCAATGCCAAGCCAATTATCAGAGTCTCTAGGGTAGGACTTAACCGCTGGTAATTTCTGAAAACTTCCCAAGTGATTCAAATGTGTATCTGTGCTATAAAACCACTATATCTCTCTAATTCCAATGAACACCATGCCTGCTGACAGTTCCTGAGAAAGTTATTATAGAGAAAGTCTAAGATCTCTTCTGCTCACTATTGTTTTCTGCGTTTTAAATTTTTAAGTATTTGAAACTGTGGCTCTTAACAATTCCTTTTAAATTGCTACTTCTACTTTTGTCTCGAGTAAAGAGCATACTCTGGATAAATCTCTAAATAAAAGTTTCTATGATTATGCACATGCACAATTTTAATAGAAAAAAATGTGTGCTCTGTCTGCTTTTATCACACACAAAAAAAATGGTATGTTTGTGTGGTCTGGGACATTTATGAGGCTTTAGCTGCATAAGGAAGACCCCGAAATACTCTTTTTCATCCTCTCCTTATGAATCAATCCATCACAGCAGTTTAATCCATTCTTCGTTAAATATTTTTTAATCACTCCTGCCCCACTATCTATCCGACCCCATTTCATTTTGATTGTCTTCGCCTGAAGAAATAACTCATACATGTTAACAGGCAGTAGAAAAATGATCTCTTCTGAGCTCAGCGGGCAGAAGAAGCAAGCTACATCAGGGGGTGGCCGACCCAGGCGACTGGCTTGTGACAATCAGGAAGTCCCTCACACCCGTCAAGGGTGCCAAAGACTCCAAGAGAAGCGGTGAGTCGGCCTGAGCAGGCAGGCACATCAGGGCAAACAATGCTCCAGACTGCCGTTAGCAGAGCTCTAAAAATACAGCTGCAAAAGCATAGGGAAGGCAGAGTGAATTCTTAGCGCTTGTTCTCTTCTATTTTAGTCTGGGACGAAGCAGGTGACCTCAGCACCGAGACATGAGTCTTTTAACTTTCTATATCCCCCACTTTCCGAAATGGTCTGCAGTTATGCGGATCATGACTAAATTCGTTCCAGCCGTTTCAAATTCATAATCGTAAAGAGAATCTTTTCCAATCTTTCAAGACTGCTCTCGTAGGATTGCACTCTGAAAGAAGTTTCTTTGATATTCATTTGCCTATTTTACTTTGAAGGTTTCTTCCACATGTATTATTCTGGAAAATGTTTATTCCATTAATACTTTATGTATTCTTTTGGGGACTCATGTGTAAGAAGCAAGAGTTAAAAGAGTCATTAATTTATCCAGAGAAACAGCAGTTTAAATGTCCTCCATTTAAAAATCACTGGTTTAGAGAAAGAAAAACTATAGACTTCCCAATAAGATTAATAATACTATATATAAATAGTAATATTATATAATTATATGTAATAGCTATATATTAATAACATGATAACTATATACTTATATAATTATATAATATTTAGTTATTAATATGTAATATGTTAAGATATTAATAACTAATAATATTTAATGGCCCAAATAAGGTCATCCTTGTTTTAAATTTTTTTTTTTTTTTAAGAGAGAGAGAGAGCAGGGGAGGAGCAGAGGGAGAAGGAGAGAGAGAATCTTAAGCAGGCTCCATGCTCAGCACAGAGCCCAACGAGGGGCTCAATCTCATGACCCTGAGATCATGACCTGAGACAAAATCAAGAGTAGGATGCTTAATTGACTGAGCCACCCAGACGCCCCTTACATGCTACTATTGTAAATGCTTGGTGCCCAAGCAGTTCTGCCTGAGAAGGCAATATAATGTTGTGTCTGAGAGCAAGTGTGGAATCAGACAGATCAGAGGCGTATCCCTGTCCCACTATTACTATCTATGTAGTCCAAAAAAGGACATTCGATTGCTTAAGACCCCAGTTTCTTCTTCACTGATAAAAGCAGAACATACTGTCTACCTCTATTTTATAAAGTTGAGGTCAGAATTAAATAAGGCAATATAAGTAAAACATTAGCATACTGCCTGGCATCTAGCACTTAATAAATGCTATCAACTATGGTTATTGCTTATAAATTATTTCTCACTAAGAAGCTGATGATCAAAACATCAAGAGGCAACACTATTTAAAATGTTGTTGATGTTCTTAAATAGGCACATAACATTTAAATTCAAGAATCCAAAATCTTAAAGTCTTTTTTTTTTTCATATAGGTATGTGGACACCTTGCCTTTACCTATTTTTCTGGCATATAGTTCAGAGGCGCTAACAGGGGTAGAAATTATCTTGGGGAATTTTTTTTTTTTCCAGAATCACAAACTGCACTGGAGGAACTTCTGCATTTTGGTACATTTCTCACAACGGGCATACACAAGAGATGTCTAAATTTGACAAAAAGTTGAAAAAATTGCATAGAAATTGAGAGCTGCTCAAGATGTTAGACTCCTCACCTCAGGCCAAAACATTCTGTCATTCATTCATTCTCTCTCTCTCTCTCTCTCATACACACACACACACAATCTATATTTGAAAATGTCCCCAAAATCCTAGGTCATGGCTGTTTATTATCTCTTTACCTAAATCTCAAACAATGTAATTGAGTTACCACCCACCTAAGTGTCACTGAACAGAGGAGAAGTAATTTGAAAAAGTGAACTTTGATCAAAACATTGGCCTCAGTGGCGCCTGGGTGGCTCAGTCGTTAAGTGTCTGCCTTCGGCTCAGGTCATGATCCCGGGTCCTGGGATCGAGCCCCGCATCGGGCTCCCTGCTCCGCGGGGAGCCTGCTTCTCCCTCTCCCACTCCCCCTGCTTGTGTTCCCTCTCTCTCTGTGTCTCTCTCTGTCAAATAAATAAATAAAATCTTTAAAAAAAAAAAAAAAAAAAACATTGGCCTCATTTCACAAGCACTGCCTCTGGGCCCTTGCTCGGCCTCCCCAGAGGCTCGCGGCTTCAATTCCATGTCCATATTTGCGTTTGAAGTTATCTGTGCAGGTAACTGCTTCAACCATTCCCTTTGATTTGGTTCTCAAAACAGAAAGAAATCAGTTGTTAATCTCCTGGTAAGTACTAGTTTTATTTTTGAAATATATACTGAATTGCTCCTCGCCTTACTCTTTAGACCAGAAGTCATCAATTCTTGGTATAACTGTGGAAAATTATGCAGAACCTGTGTTAAAAAGAATACTTGAAATTCAAAAGGTCTATTTAGAGTAAACATTATACATCTCCCTTGAGATTTTCAAAACACTCTTAAATTCAGAATTAACTGAAACATTTCGCAAGTTGTTTCAAAGACATAAAAAGAGACAAAAAGCTCTAAAATGCTTATAAGCCACTTAAAATAAGTATTAACAGTTTTCTAAAAATGAGGTATTTCATTCACTATTTTAACCATAATCACTTTATCTTAAAAATTAAAAAGATATTATTTGAATTCATCTGCATATCCATTTGTATCTGTTACACAAACTAAACAGATATCCCTTAGTGTTTCTTGGATAGCTTTTCTGAGGAAGTCTTAATTGGGCATTTCTTAACCAATCACTTTTTATCTCTTATAATTTGACTGGAGAACCACTTTCATATCTGGGCAAAAGGAACTTTGTATTGACTTATTTAATTTTTCTTCCGTAACATCTAACATTTACCCAAAGAAAAATGGGTCATCAGCAAGTTTATTTCTACTCATGCCCTGATTTCTCAGCCAGAGAAGTGATGTGTCTGCATTTTCAGGCCTGGGCAGCGAACTAGCTCTTCATAGGTCTTCTCGTCTCTTCCTGGCTGCACGGGTCTCATACTTATGACCAACAGCTTTCTAAGGGGCTCCAGGACAATGGCTGACATGGGTTTGGCTCTAAAGCTTCATTATTTCTTAGGAAAAGAAATGGAGCTTATTCTATTATTTATACTTTATGGAAAAACTTCATAGTATTTTTTTAATTACAATCAAAGTACTTGCAAATCTAAAATAATTTAGAAGAAAATTTTAATAAAAATAAAGCTTTAAGATAGCAGATGAAAGGGGCACCTGGGTGGCTCAGTTAGTTAAGTGTCTATCTTCGGCTTGGGTCATGATCTCAGGGTCCTGGGACGGAGCCCCACATCAGGCTCCTTGCTTAGCGGGGAGCCTGCTTCTCCCTCTCATTCTCCCTCTGCCGCTCCCCCTGCTTGTACTCTCAATCTCTCTCTCTAAAAAAAAAATAAAATCTAAAAAAAAAAAAAAAAGATGAAAATAATAAATACTAAATATCGTTACAACTATCCTATAAATTATCTAAGGTATGATCTTGTTCTATTGATTTTGTTTCTTCAGGGACTAATATACTGCCTGGCAATGTTTATTAAACTATTTCATTAATTGTATTAATGAGTAAATATGTATACATAGTATATACATGTATGCTATATAGATATATATACACGGAATGATAATACAGATCAAATTATTTTATTAATGAGGCTATATTATCATGAATAACATTTATAACTTACTTCTCCCTAATCCATCTGCCAGAATTTTAACCAGTAAAATAACAGAACGACAAACCAAGATCTAATTGTAACATGGTTACAATTTTAAAATCACAACATATAAATACAGCTGTCTAAACTGCATTTCAAATATAGGGTGAGCCCAGAAAAAGCTAGATAGTGAAATAGAGCCCAACCACCAACCTTAGTGGTGAATTTAATGTTCTACAAATCCAACACACTGGCTTAGTGAGGAAAATGAACAGCCTAACATCACTTATCAATCCTGCGCTGCACAGTTCTCACAGTATTCACATATACATTACCTCATCTGAGTGTCACAACAACACAGTGAGCTCACTAAGAAAGAGCATGTGAAAGCATTTTACTGCCCAGGAAATGGAGAAAGAGACATTACACACTGTACTCACGGACCCATGCCTAGCACAAAGGCCAAAATCACAAAAGATCCTACCCCTGGTGAAAGGAAACATCAAACCAAGCAAGAGAAATAAATAAATAGTGTGAAGACCTACTACACAGAACTCCAGACAATGAAATACTGAGTATTAATTTGTAGGAAGCAAGAGTGTCATGTGTGTTATAAGCACATATCAAGCGTCCTAGCCAGGGAGGCCAGGGTGAAAACAGTGTCGAGCCCTGAAAGAGAACACACACAGTACTGATTCAGCCTACAAGTAATTGTTATCCATTCTAGGGAGGGGCATGTGTCCGGAATGTTCACTGTAAAAATTTTCTCTTCAAGAAAGGGAACACAGTACTTGCACTCATACCTCAATTTAAGCCTGACCTCTGGTTCTAGAAGAGTGTATGCCCTGGGAGTGCACACCGCTGTGAAACTCTGTATTTAATGCACTGGTTATAGCTACCCATTTATATTTATAATCACATCATTAGCATTCTTTAAATGTACATGTTAACCAATTCATACTATTCTAACTTAAAATGTCCCAAAGTAGAAGGTACTATTATCACATTACCTTATTTTAGAAGAAGGAAAAAAAAACCACAACGTTCAAAATTGGCCTCCTTTTTTTCATTAAACAAATCTTTGAAAGCCTAAGGGTTTTCTTTATTTCTTGAAAAGTCTATCTGGCAAGAATCATCCTATTTACCCATCATACATTTTTTCCAAACCTGGAGCAGATCCATTGGTGTTATGCCAGAGAGGAGCACAGGACAAAACATCAGATATAAGTCTGTCTTTGTACGAGAATACTAGAAAAACTCCCTAGACATGAAGTGTGGGAGCTGCATGAAATTACCTGGAATGTTTGCCTTTAAGACCTAGGAGACAAGCTACATTGCACCTATCTTCGTTCTAGTCAGGTAGGCTATGCATGAGTCTTACCCACCACATAGGTTCTGCAGACCTATGCTTCATAAGACTTTAAATTTCTTCTTTTAGCTTAAATGCACTACACCTTATCTTTGGGAATATTGGGCTTATAAATCTATATTTTCTTATAAGAGAAAAAATATCCAGAAAAGATATAGGTAGGGTATGGTACACATACCCAGCAAAAGATCATTTGTCCAGAAGTATAAATACAGAAAGCATTTATAACTAAATGTTCTAAAGGAATTATTTTTAATGATGCCCTACTGAAAATGAAACTAGAGCAGCAATGGTGGTATATGATGACAAGTATGATGCACCAGGCCTGAAATAACTGAATGCAATGTCCTGAACATCCCTCCAGAGCGGCTCAGACCGGGTGATGGTGTCTGCATGAGTGTACGGCAGATGCCGTAACAAAGTACCACCAACTGGGTGGCTTAGAATAACAGAAACGTATTGTGTTGCCGTTTGGGGGTTCGAAGTCCAAGATCAAGATGTCAGCAGGGCCATACTCTCCTTGAAGATGGTAGGGAAGGATCTGTTCCATGCCTCTCTCGTAGCTTCCGGTAGTTCCTTGGCCTGTGGTAGCGTAACTCCAATCTCCACATGGCGCTGTCCCTGTGTGTGTGCTGGGGTCCAAATTTTCCGTTTACATGGATACAGACTATCCAGTATGACCTGATCCTAACCAATGACATCTTCGAAGACGCTATATCCAAATAAAGTCACATTCTGAGATTATGGGGGGGGGGGGTTCAAGATTCAACATATATTTTGGGCAAACATAAGTCAACCAATGACAGTGTCCCATGCAGGAATTTAAAAGCAATCTCACAGCGCTGTGAATTGTGTAAGACTGTTGAATCACAGACCTGTACCTCTGAAACAAATAATGCAATATATGTTAAGAAAAAAAAAAAAGAAGAAGAAGATAGTAGGAGGGGAAGAATGAAGGGGGGGAAATCGGAGGGGGAGACAAACCATAAGAGACGAGGGACTCTGAAAAACAAACTGAGGGTTCTAGAGGGGAGGGGTGTGGGAGGATGGGTTAGCCTGGTGATGGGTATTAAAGAGAGCATGTTCTGCATGGAGCACTGGGTGTTATGCACAGACAATGAATCATGGAACACTACATCAAAAACTAATGATGTAATGTATGGTGATTAACATAACAATAAAAAGTAAAAAAAATAAAATAAAATAAAGTAAAAGCAGTCTCACAGAGACTAATGCATAAATTAGGATTGTTCCTTAATGGTCTGCATAACTTGGTAATTCATAGCTGTTTAAAAACTTTAAACTGCCATTGTAGAATATATAGTAAATATCCCATTTCTTAATGCATTTAAAGGAAAGAGTACATCTAGCATATGAATAAGCTAGACCAAGTGTTTCTTTTTTTTTCCAAATTTTTATTTAAATTCTGGTTAATATATATGATTCATCACTTACATATAACACCCAGTGCTCATCATTACAAGGGCCCTCCTTAATGCCCATCACCCATTTAACCCATTCCCCTCCCACTTCCCGCCACCAACCCTCAGTTTGTTCTCTATCGTTAAGAGTCTCTTATGGTTTGCTTCCCTCTCTTTTTTTCCCTTCCCATATGTTCATCTGCTTTGTTTCCTACATTCCACATATGAATGAAATCATACGGTATTTGTCTTTCTCTGACTGACTTATTCCACTTAGCATAATACACTCTAGTTCCATCTACATCTGTGCAAATGGCAAGATTTCATTCTTTTCGATGGCTGAGTAATATTCCAGTGTATATATACACCACATCTTCTTTATCCATTCATCAGTCGACAAACAGCTGGGCTGCTTCCATAGTTTAGCTATTGTTGATAATGTAGTTTCAAGAGTTTCTTGATCACTGTGCTTTTTTTAGAATAGATCTACAATCCAGACATATGTTTAGAAGTTTATATATACTCAAATATTTCTACTATATATCACATTATACAATAATAATAAATAATCTAAATTTCCTAATGATGTCACCATAAATTGGATTACACACTAAGACGTACTGGTGAAATAGCCTGAGCACAGGGTATCCACATAGCTTGTTATCTAAGCCTGGACACTTTTGAGAGTGAAAGGGCATTATTAATAATTAGGCTGGACAATAGGCTGAAACCAAAACGGTCCAAATCAAACCCAACTTGAGAGTAAACAAAAGGAAGAGCTGAGCTGAAATAAAATGAGGTAGGTCTAGAACAGATTTCACAATGTTTGTCTGTTGTACAGAAAAGGAAAGGCAGTGGTTATTTTTCTCATGTACGAATAATGAGATACCCAAAAAAGGGAGAAAAATATGTGGAAATGCACTAGATTTTCCATACCCTAAGAGTGCAATATATATTTTTTAAAGATTTTGTTTATTAGAGAGAGAGACAGAGAGAAAGAGAAAGAGCACGAGCGTAGAAAGGAGCAGAGGGGGAGAGAGAGGGACAAGCATACTCTGCACTGAGCGTGGAGCCCGAAGCACGGCTCGATCTCACAACCCTGAGATCACGACCTGAGCCGAAACCAAGAGTCGGACACTCAACCGACTGAGCCACCCAGGCGCCCCAGTATATTTTTACTTTTGTTAATAAAATGATATGTACAAGAAAGGTATCACAGAGAGGACAATATAAAAAGGAGACACTAATCACATAAAAGTGGATCTTTCTGGCCTCTCCTAAGTCAATCAGTAGAATGGATCTGAAATACTTTAAGAGCCCCACTTAAGCCAATCAACTGAAGAGGTAAAATATTGTATTATTTCTTTGTAGCCAGAAGAAAAAGAAGCAGAGAAATTACTTTTTGATCAAATAAAGGAAAAAGATTACCGTGGACCCTTCTGAGTTTCCATTTTCCCTCATGTAATAGCATTCGCTCCTAACCAATGTAGACAGCACTCGCTGGGATTACTGTTACGATGCTACACCACTTCGTGCTGTCATTCTTGTAAGTGCACTGTCCTAAATGAGAACAAGCCAGCATGTAGCTGTTCTCCACTGACAGAAAAAGTCGATGAGCAGAAACACCTGGTATTCTTTTCATGATCATCAAGATATTTTTGGTATGCGATCAGTTCAGGCCAGCCCTGTAAAATTTCAAAGCCACATGTAAGATAGAACGCTACACAATACACCTACAAATGTACCTTAGTAGTACAGTGAGTCTGTCTCAATAGTGTTCTTATTGTTTTTGGGTCTCTGTTAATTGTTTCCCTCTGAAAAAATGGTGCACTTCTCGCCAAGAAAACCTTCATTAGTTTTCTATGCATCTTTCCCAGGTGAAACAAACACCCCTAACAAGAGTGTGTGTGTCCATGTTAATTACAGTTTGCCCACAGGCCACCCTGGCAAGTGTCCAGCATTTCTCGTATCTACAAAGCATTTTATGCAGTGTGCACAAGGACAGGATGGATTGGCTCATTTCCGCTCCAGACCCAGCAGGAAGGAGCAGACACCAGGACGCTTCTGTTAAAGACATGTTTCACTGCAAAATTTTCCTTCAGGAAATTCACAGATCTCCAGGAACAGGGGAATTGTACCCCTGTACCTTTGACTGTATGTTAAATAATTACACTTCCTGCTTCACAAAGCACTAAATTTAACAGCTTAATTTAGAAAATATCCTGAACTAGCCAATTTACCTTTTTTTTTAATAGCATACTTATTATCAGGGATTAATGAATAAAACTCACTGATGTGACAAAACGTTACCGAAATGCAAACACCACATAAGTATTATGAAGCCAGAAATAGACAGCACTGGCAATAGGAACACATATCATGGGCCAATTCATTGTGCAGATTTCACTTAGATCAGTGGTTCTCAACCAGGGGTGCTTCGCATCTCAGGAGACATTTCACAATGCCTGAAGACATTTTTTATTGTCATGACTTGGGGATGGGCTGCTACCGACTTCTAAGAGATAGAAACCAAGGATGCTACTAAATATCCTACAATGCACAGGACAAGCCTTCATTACAAAGAATGGTCTGTGAGAGAAAGACAAATATCATATGATTTCACTCATATGTGGAATTTAAGAAACAAAACAGATGACATAGGAGAAAGGAAGGAAAAATAAAATAAGATAAAAACAGGGTGACAAAGCATAAAAGACTCTTAAATATAGGAAACAAACAGGGTTGCTGGAGGGAGGTCGGTGGGGGGATGGGGTAATTGGGTGATGGGGATTAAGGAGGACACTTGATGTAATGAGAACTGGGTGTTATACGCAACTAATGGATCACTAAATTCTACCCCTGAAACTAATAATATGCTATACGTTAACTAAATTGAATTTAAATTTAAAAAAAAACTTTTAATAAAAGAAAACAAACAAACAAAGAATAGTCTGGTCCAAAATGTCAATAATGCCAAGCTAGAGAAACCCATCCTGAAATTGTGTGGCAAAATTAACGGCTTGGCATAAATTCCACATGGTAATACTATCTTTCCTGGGTGCATTTTAATAAACCTTAATAGTTATTTTCAGTCAAATTTTTCTGATTTGATTGTTCTAACTTGTCAAAATTATACATTGTTACCAAACACTATACATTATGAAATATAAACAAATATTATA
This sequence comes from Halichoerus grypus, assembly GCF_964656455.1. Classification (NCBI taxonomy): domain Eukaryota; kingdom Metazoa; phylum Chordata; class Mammalia; order Carnivora; family Phocidae; genus Halichoerus; species Halichoerus grypus. The sequence goes on from NC_135723.1 coordinate 27,423,223, forward strand.
AAATTAAACTAAAATAGTTTAGCCTTTATCACGCTGTATCTGAATTTAGGAGAGATCAAAGATTGGTAAGAAATATACATGAGTCAAGGGGGGCGGAGCAAGATGGCGGAGGAGTAGGAGACCTGGATTTTGTCTCCTCTCAGGAATTCAGCTGGATAGGGATCAAACCATTCTGAACACCTACAAACTCAACAGGAGATCGAAGAAAAGAGCAACAACTCTCTGAACAGAAAAGCGACCACTTTCTGGAAGGTAGGACGTGCGGAGAAGTGAATCCGAGGCGATATTCGGGAGGATAGACGGCGGGGGAGGGGCCTCCGACGGCCGCTTCTGGCAAGTGATAGAGCCGCGGAGCACAAAATCGGAACTTTTAGAAGTCTGCTCCGCTGAGGGACGTCACTCTGGTGGCGAAGTGGGGGGTGGAACCCTCGCGGGACAGTGTGGTCTCAGGACCCTCGGGGTCACAGAAAGACCGGGGGTGCCTGAGTGCGGCAGAGCTCCCAGGGATCGGAGCAGGGAAGCCGGCTGCAGAGACGGAGCCCAGGCGCGGGCTCTCAGCTCGGGGTTGTCATAAACCGTGATCCGCGGCACAGTCGGGCCACTGCTCCTCCAGCAGGGACCCAACAAGCGGCAGATCCGGGGAGACTCACCTTCTTCCCCCGGGAGGAGAGGTGCGGGAGCGCACCGCGGGGATCTGCTGGGTTTGGAGACTCCACCCGGGGTCGGGTGCCAGATAGAAAGGCGCGGTCACAGGCCGGGTGAGTGCGGAGTGTGGCCGGAGACCGGGGAGACGGGAGTGACTGACTGCTTTTCTCTGGGGGCTCGCTGAGGAGCGGGACCCCGAGTTCTCGGCTCCGCCAGGGCGGAGACTGGGAGGCCGCCATTTTCACTCTCCGCCTCCAAAGCTGTACGGAAAGCTTGCAGGGAACAAAAGCTCCGGAGAGCAAACCCGAGCAGATTACTTAGCCCGGACCGGCAAGGGCGGGGCAATTTTGCCTCCGGCAAAGACATTTGGGAACCACGGCAACAGGCCCCTCCCCCAGAAGATCGGCGAGAACAGCCAGCCAAGACCAAGTTTACTGATCAATGAGAACGGCAGAACTCCAGCGCTAGGGGAACACTGCACATAGAATTCATGGCTTTTTTACCATGATTCTTTAGTCTTTCAAAGTTAATTATTTTTTTTAACTGTCTTTTTTTCTTTTTTCCTTTTTTCTTTTTTTTTGAATTTTTCTTTTTCCCTTTTTCAACCAACATCTTATCAATCCCTTTTTTAAAAAAAAACATTTTTATTTTTCATTTTTAAAGTCATATTCTATCCCTTCATAGTAGTTACCCGTATTTTTGGCATATATATATAAGTTGTTCTCTCTTTAAAATCTTGAGATAGTTTCTTCTAACAGATCAAAATATACTCTAAATCTCTAGTGTATGGTTTTTTTCTACTCCCCTGCCTGATCACATTCTCTCCCTTTTTTCTTTCTTTTTTTTTTTTTTAATCCTCTTCTTTCTTTTTTCAAACAACTTATCAAATCCTTTTTTAAAATTTTTTATAATTTCCATCTTTACAGTCATATTCCATCCCTTCATCATATCAACCCTTATTTTTGTACCTATATAAGTTTTTCTTTCTTTAAAATTTTGGGAGGGACTTTCTTTTAACAGACCAAAATACACCCAAAATCTAGTGTGTGGCACTGATCTATAATCCAGCCTGATCATATTTGATCACATTCTGTTTTTGTTTTGTTTTGTTTTGTTCTGCTTTTGTTTGTTTTTATCTTTATCTTTTTCTTTTTTCTTTTTTTCTTTCCTTTTCTTTTTTCTCTCTTTCCCTTTCTTTTCCCACTGCTTCAGGTCTTTTCTGATTTGTTTAGAGTATATTTTCTGGGGACGTTGTTACCCTGCTAGCATTTTGTTCTCTCATTAATCTATTCTCCTCTGCACAAAATGACAAGACGGAAAAAATCACCTCAACAAAAAGAACAAGAGGTAGTACCGACTGCCAGGGACCTACTCAATACGGACATTAGTACGATGTCAGATCTAGAGTTCAGAATCATCACTTTAAAGATACTAGCTGGGCTTGAAAAAAACATGGAAGTTATTAGAGAAACCCTTTCTGGAGAAGTAAAAGAACTAAAATCGAACCAAGTAGAAATCAAAAAGGCTATTAATGAGGTGCAATCAAATATGGGGGCGCTAACTGCTAGGATAAATGAGGCAGAAGAAAGAATCAGTGAGATAGAAGACCAAATGATGGAAAATAAAGAAGCTGAGAAAAAGAGAGATAAACAACTACTGGATCACGAGGGCAGAATTCGAGAGATAAACGATACCATAAGACGAAACAACATTAGAATAATTGGGATCCCAGAAGAAGAAGAAAGAGAGAGAGGTGCAGAAGGTATAATGGAGCAAATTATAGCAGAGAACTTCCCTAATTTGGGGAAGGAAACAGGCATCAAAATCCAGGAAGCACAGAGAACCCCTCTCAAAATCAATAAAAATAGGTCAACACCCCGACATCTAATAGTAAAACTTACGAGTCTCAGAGACAAAGAGAAAATCCTGAAAGCAGCTCGGGAGAAGAGATATGTAACCTACAATGGTAGAAACATTAGATTGGCAACAGACCTATCCACAGAGACCTGGCAGGCCAGAAAGGACTGGCAGGACATATTCAGAGCACTAAATGAGAAAAATATGCAGCCAAGAATACTATATCCAGCTAGGCTGTCATTGAAAATTGAAGGAGAGATAAAAAGCTTCCAGGACAAACAAAAACTAAAGGAATTTGCAAACACGAAACCAGCCCTACAACAAATATTGAAAGGGGTCCTCTAAGCAAAGAGAGAGCCTAAAAGCAACATAGACCAGAAAGGAACACAAACAATATACAGTAATAGTCACTTTACAGGCAATACAATGGCACTGAACTCCTATCTTTCAATAGTTACCCTGAATGTAAATGGGCTAAATGCCCCAATCAAAAGACACAGGCTATCAGATTGGATTAAAAAACAAGACCCATCGATATGCTGTCTGCAAGAGACTCATTTTAGACCCAAAGACACCCCCAGATTGAAAGTGAGGGGGTGGAAAACCATTTACCATGCTAATGGACACCAAAAGAAAGCTGGGGTGGCAATCCTTATATCAGACAAATTAGATTTTAAACCAAAGACTGTAATAAGAGATGAGGAAGGACACTATATCATACTTAAAGGGTCTATCCAACAAGAAGATCTAACAATTGTAAATATCTATGCCCCTAACATGGGAGCAGCCAATTATATAAGGCAATTAATAACAAAAGCAAAGAAACACATCGACAACAATACAATAATAGTGGGGGACTTTAACACCCCCCTCACTGAAATGGACAGATCGTCTAAGCAAAAGATCAACAAGGAAATAAAGACTTTAAATGACACACTGGACCAAATGGACTTCACAGACATATTCAGAACATTCCATCCCAAAGCAACGGAATACACATTCTTCTCTAGTGCCCATGGAACATTCTCCAGAATAGATCACATCCTAGGTCATAAATCAGGTCTCAACCGGTACCAGAAGATTGGGATCATCCCCTGCCTATTTTCAGACCACAATGCTTTGAAACTAGAACTCAATCACAAGAGGAAAGTCGGAAAGAACTCAAATACATGGAGGCTAAAGAGCATCCTACTGAAGAATGAATGGGTCAACCAGGAAATTAAAGAAGAATTAAAAAAATTCATGGAAACCAATGAAAATGAAAACACAACTATTCAAAATCTTTGGGATACAGCAAAGGCAGTCCTAAGAGGAAAGTATATAGCAATACAAGCCTTTCTCAAGAAACAAGAAAGGTCTCAAGTACACAACCTAACCCTACACCTAAAGGAGCTGGAGAAAGAACAGCAAATAAAGCCTAAACCCAGCAGGAGAAGAGAAATAATAAAGATCAGAGCAGAAATCAATGAAATAGAAACCAAAAGAACAGTAGAACAGATCAACGAAACTAGGAGCTGGTTCTTTGAAAGAATTAACAAGATTGATAAGCCCCTGGCCAGACTTATCAAAAAGAAAAGAGAAATGACCCAAATCAACAAAATCATGAATGAAAGAGGAGAAATCACAACCAACACCAAAGAAATACAAACAATTATAAGAACATATTATGAGCAACTCTATGCCAACAAATTAGATAACCTGGAAGTAATGGATGCATTCCTAGAGATGTATCAACTACCAAAACTGAACCAGGAAGAAATAGAACACCTGAACAGACCTATAACCACTAAGGAAATAGAAGCAGTCATCAAAAATCTCCCAAAACACAAAAGCCCAGGGCCAGATGGCTTCCCAGGGGAATTCTACCAAACATTTCAAGAAGAATTAATACCTATCCTTCTGAAACTGTTCCAAAAAATAGAAATGGAAGGAAAACTTCCAAACTCATTTTATGAGGCCAGCATTACCTTGATCCCAAAACCAGACAAAGACCCCATCAAAAAGGAGAATTACAGACCAATATCCCTGATGAACATGGATGCAAAAATTCTCACCAAAATACTAGCCAATAGGATCCAACAGTACATTAAAAGGATTATTCACCACGACCAAGTCGGATTTATCCCTGGGCTGCAAGGTTGGTTCAACATCCGCAAATCAATCAACGTGATACAATACATTAACAAAAGAAAAAACAAGAATCACATGATCCTCTCAATAGATGCAGAAAAAGCATTTGACAAAGTACAGCATCCTTTCTTGATCAAAACTCTTCAGAGTATAGGGATAGAGGGTACATACCTCAATATCATAAAAGCCATCTATGAAAAACCTACAGCGAATATCATTCTCAATGGGGAAAAACTGAGAGCTTTCCCCCTAAGGTCAGGAACGCGGCAGGGATGTCCACTATCACCACTGCTATTCAACATAGTATTGGAAGTCCTAGCCACAGCAATCAGACAACAAAAAGAAATCAAAGGCATCCAAATTGGCAAAGAAGAAGTCAAACTCTCACTCTTTGCAGATGATATGATACTTTATGTGGAAAATCCCAAAGACTCCACCCCAAAACTGCTAGAACTCATACAGGAATTCAGTCAAGTGGCAGGATATAAAATCAATGCACAGAAGTCAGTGGCATTCCTATACACCAACAACAAGTCAGAAGAAAGAGAAATTAAGGAGTCGATCCCATTTACAATTGCACCCAAAACCATAAGATACCTAGGAATAAATCTAACCAAAGAGGCAAAGGATCTGTACTCAGAAAACTATAAAATACTCATGAAAGAAATTGAGGAAGACACAAAGAAATGGAAAAACATTCCATGCTCATGGATTGGAAGAACAAATATTGTGAAGATGTCAATCCTACCTAGAGCAATCTACACATTCAATGCAATCCCCATCAAAATACCATCCACTTTCTTCAAAGAAATGGAACAAATAATCCTAAAATTTGTATGGAACCAGAAAAGACCCCGCATAGCCAGAGGAATGTTGAAAAAGAAAAGCAAAGCTGGCGGCATCACAATTCCAGACTTCCAGCTCTACTACAAAGCTGTCATCATCAAGACAGTATGGTACTGGCACAAAAACAGACACATAGATCAATGGAACAGAATAGAGAGCCCAGAAATGGACCCTCAACTCTATGGTCAACTAATCTTTGACAAAGCAGGAAAGAATGTCCAATGGAAAAAAGACAGTCTCTTCAACAAATGGTGTTGGGAAAATTGGACAGCCACATGCAGAAGAATGAAACTGGACCATTTCCTTACACCACACACAAAAATAGACTCCAAATGGTTGAAAGACCTCAATGTGAGACAGGAGTCCATCAAAATCCTAAAGGAGAACACAGGCAGCAACCTCTTCGACCTCAGCCGCAGCAACTTCTTCCTAGAAACATCGCCAAAGGCAAGGGAAGCAAGGGCAAAAATGAACTATTGGGACTTCATCAAGATAAAAAGCTTTTGCAAAGCAAAGGAAACAGTCAACAAAACCAAAAGACAACTGACAGAATGGGAGAAGATATTTGCAAATGACATATCAGATAAAGGGCTAGTATCCAAAATCTATAAAGAACTCATCAAACTCAACACCAAAAGAACAAAGAATCCAATCAAGAAATGGGCAGAAGACATGAACAGACATTTTTCCAAAGAAGACATCCAAATGGCCAACAGACACATGAAAAAGTGTTCAATATCACTCGACATCAGGGAAATCCAAATCAAAACCTCAATGAGATACCACCTCACACCAGTCAGAATGGCTAAAATTAACAAGTCAGGAAATGACAGATGTTGGCGGGGATGCGGAGAAAGGGGAACCCTCCTACACTGTTGGTGGGAATGCAAGCTGGTGCAGCCACTCTGGAAAACAGTATGGAGGTTCCTCAAAAAGTTGAAAATAGAGCTACCATATGATCCAGCAATTGCACTACTGGGTATTTACCCCAAAGATACAAAAGTAGGGACCCGAAAGGCTACGTGCACCCCGATGTTTATAGCAGCAATGTCCACAATAGCCAAACTGTGGAAAGAGCCAAGATGTCCATCAACAGATGAATGGATAAAGAAGATGTGGTATATATATACAATGGAATATTATGCAGCCATCAAAAGGAATGAGATCTTGCCATTTGCAACGACGTGGATGGAACTGGAGGGTATTATGCTGAGCGAAATAAGTCAAACAGAGAAAGACATGTATCATATGACCTCACTGATATGAGGAATTCTTAATCTCAGGAAACAAACTGAGGGTTGCTGGAGTGGGGGGTGGGGTGGGAGGGATGGGGTGACTGGGTGATGGACACTGGGGAGGGTATGTGTTCTGGTAAGTGCTGTGAATTGTGCAAGACTGTTGAATCTCAGATCTGTACCTCTGAAACAAATAATGCAATATATGTTAAGAAAGAAAAAAAGAAGAAGAAGAATGTAGCAGGAGGGGAAGAATGAAGGGGGGGAAATCGGAGGGGGAGAAGAACCATGAGAGACTATGGACTCTGAAAAACAAACTGAGGGTTCTAGAGGGGAGGGGGTTGGGAGGATGGGTTAGCCTGGTGATGGGTATTGAGGAGGGCACGTTCTGCATGGAGCACTGGGTGTTATGCACAAACAATGAATCATGGAACACTAAATCTAAAACTAATGATGTAATGTATGGGGATTAACATAACAATAAAAAAAATTAAAAAAAAAAAAAAGAAATATACATGAGTCAAAACTGAATTGCATATAATTTTAATTAAAGATTCCAAAAACCTCTTTCCGGTTTTCATCCCATTATCAACTTGTGATTTTGTTTTCTTTACAAGATAAAACATTGCTTTTAACCTACCGCATCTTGGAGGCCAGAAACAGAACCACTCTCATTGTCCGATAAAAGCATGAGAAAAGTATTCAGAAATGCACCTAACTGGATATAAAGAGGAATCCCAGTTCTGCCTCTTAAAAAATGCTAGACTATCTTCTTTGTAAAACACTACAAGGAGTAAGTGCTTTAAGTGTTTTGAGATCCTTGTTTCCTTATTCTAAACAACAACAATTTTGCCGAGTACTTGCCTTTGATAAATTTGTATTTTGTTTTATGTGGAGTCAATTTTCAACCTTCAATTCAGAATGACACAAAACAGAAAAATCAGAGCACAAAAAGAAATCAAACCACACTTTCTCTCATGCTGGTTGTATCATGTAGTTCTTTAAGTATATAACTCAATTATTCTCTACAATTCTTTAAGTGCACGTCCTTGAAAACATCTTTGTCCCTCTTATCCTAATGATCTGCCCTTCTTAATCTCCTACACTGGTATTCTACTACCTTTAATTTTATAAAATAGCACTCTTGTTTAACTGTTATAAATACCACACATATCCACAGTAGTTCTTCACTGGCCATGCTCAGCTTATTACCACTCTGTATGTGCACTGAGAGCTATCAAAAATGATGACTTTTTTATAATAATAGCCGATATTAAAGGGGTAGAATGTGAAGTTAGACAGAAAACCCTAAGACTGCATAGTTGCAGTTACAAGACAGAAGAGAACTACAGAATTAGAGAAAAATCCCCTCTTTAAAAATAAGGTCTGCATTGATATGGTCTACACACTAGAGATTTATCTGTGCGAATGAGCTCTCTTTCAAATGATATCTCTAGAAAGGTTCTGTTTATTCAGTGGTTTGGGAAGGAAGAGTTCCTTAAAGGTCTGTTTGCTGTTGTTGTTTTAAGAGAGTGGGAGGTCTCAAATCATGGTTGGAACATAAAAGCAGGAATTTGATCAACCAAGGAAGAGCTTGTGGGCACTTGATCCATGGGGAAAAGAGTAAATATTGTGGCAGAAGAACAGAGAAAGAAAGGCAGTCGGACACAAAGCCACATGTAACACAGCTGGTGACTGCCTCCTACACAACGAAACTTAATGGCCACGTCCATTCCGCGGTGCTCACCGGGAGGCAGGTCCAGCTCAGAATTAGAATATCGGATCAGGTGTGCACAAATGTGCCTTAATTCACAATCTAATTAAAGATGGTCAGGAAAGAGAAAGAATAACCCAAAGACTTTCATTTCAAAACCATCAAAGGTCAATTAGAATAATCTCATAGATAATTTGGAGATAACACTTTGGCCTCCTAAAAATTACATGATGCAACAAAGGTTTTGGTGCCTCATCCATATATAACCTTTAAACATATTTTCCCTGTTGCTCTAGGTAGTTCTAAGAAAAAGGCCTCACCAAACCTTACCCAAACCTGCTCACAAAGAAGATAATACTTTATTTTTATTATTTTTTTGAAGATTTTATTTATTAGAGAGAAAGCACGAGCAGGGATAGGGGCAGAGGGAGAGAGAGTGAATTTCAAGCAGACTCCCCACTGAAGGCGGAGCCTGATGAAGGGCTCCATCCCAGGACCCCGGGATCATGACCTGAGCCCAAGGCAGACGTGTAACTGACTGAGCCACCCAGACACCTTAATGATACTTTATTTTTAGATGTAAACATAAGACAATGACATCTGGTTCTAAATTCTCGCTCACATTTCTGGCCAAATTGCAAATGCATAAAGTTAAATTAAAACATTCATGCATGCGGGTCATCTGGCCAAGATGTTTTAAATGATGTGCACATAAGATTAATAATAGTTAATAATCTATTGTAGTAATTAAGTATAATGGTTACCAAGGTGTTGGACAATTTCCATTAGTAAAATTTCAGCAGATTTCTCAAAATCATGGTCTTCATCATGCTCTAAATTACCATTCTCTTTCTTGAAGGAGATATTCAAACTACATAGAAATAGCCATAATTTCCAGTATGTAAGATCCATGAAATTATGTTATAAGGGAATTTATCAATAAGGTATTTTTTTGTGAGCCTATCCTGAAAATCACTTAGAAGGGCTGGCTGCTCTGGGAGGGTTAGCAAGAGTTTGTCTAGCACCGTCAATATTGACATTGTTCTTGGCTTGACATCCTACCTATTCGCTGGGAGATGCAGCATCTTTATAAGAAGAGTTGTTAAATTCGATTAGTTTTAAGTGACCCACTAAAGAATTGAGTAAGTACCCTTCGAGAGATTCTTAAAATATATAATTCTGTTTTTTTAGGAAACTAGTTTATCTCAATAATCAGGAAAAACTCTGAAAGTCCTTGAGACAACTGTTCAGTAGTAAGTGTATACTGATTGATAGAACTCAGAAGGGACTGCAGAGAATGGCATAAAATAAAGAACAGATCATCTTGTTTTACCAGTCTATGGCTAGAACTTCATATGTTTTGGTTTTGTTATGTAAAATCCTACAATTTGAGAACATCTTTAGCAAAAGGTTGTCAGAACAATCTCTAGCTGAACCGAGAGAAAACAACAAAAACTTCGTCGAAAATCAACAATTTCTTTTCATACATTATAATTTCAATGTGCGCAAATGCCTAAGGAGAAATCAGGGTCTATAAAATGAAAAGATTCTGCAATTCTCATGATTTACTAAGTGAACACTTGAGCCATTCTTTGAAAACTTTTAATTGCCTTTAAGAGAATCATATTGCTTGATATGGATGCATTTCAATAAAGTGAGAATATTTATACTTTTATACTTTGGCAGACACTCTGAGATGTGAGGTATCTATGGAGATTTTTATATACCCTCAGCCTCATAGGCCAAGTACACCTCATACAGATTTAAAAAAAAAAAAAAAAGGAAAAATAAAAAAATCAACCTGCCTCAGGTATGTATTTAAATGTTTTCATCTTGATTCTAGGACATAAGATATTTGTGGAGTAACAATTTTGGATCCATCTGTTTCTTGAATATATCCAAGAATCCATCAAAAGGGATTAGCTACCTTCCTATTAGCTCTGACTTACAGAAGTAGTCATAAGCAGTCTTCCTCTTTATTGCAATACCAAAATATTTGCTCTGCCAAAGCAAGTGTTTTGGCTCTTTCGAATAGTAAATGTTCAAAGGAGAATACACTAAAAGTCAAATTTGCTTGTAAGTGACATAAAATTCTAAGGAACTATATAGCATGTAGCAATCTGAAATAGGCAACTCCTTTTAAGCCAAAATATTATGCTTATTTTGGGGAAAAAGGCCATAGCTCTCCAATAACCAAAATAAAAACGTAGGTTACGTCACTTTAAAAAGTGATTTAACGTAAAAGTCTAATTTTTAAATGCCATTTTTAAACTGAAAATGGCCATTTAGTTACCTTAAACACCCAAACCAATTAAACCAGGGTTACTCAGATTGTGCTCTGCGGATCTGGCTCAAGGAAAAGTATAGAAATGGAGAGTGTTTAGACACATTTGTAATAGTTTAAAAAAGTAATGTTATGACTATTTAACCTAATTATTTAAAAACAAAGTTCATATCTTTTTAAATTCCATTTTCCCACTGATTGTCATTGTATTCTATAAAAACCAACAGTTGCAGTGGATACGAAATTTACCCAAAGGAAAAAAAAAATGAATAAACTCTATTCCTTTAGCACAGTTAGTGTGAAAATCACTGCATTAGACAAGTACTCTGGCCGGAATCCCCTGGTGTTAGCAAATTAATTAGTGCTAGATGTATTACAAGAGAAATCCTGAACAAATCAGGCAATCAGCAGTACTTCCAAAATGAAATGAGCAAGGGAGTACTGTATGCAGGATAGTGGGGCCCCCTTTTTAAGGTAAACTTACTGAGTACCCGGTACTTAGGTACTGTGAAGCAGCATTTTATGATCATCTTCCTCTTTGAAAAGCAGAAGTCACAGCTACTCACCTAAATCTATTCACTTCATGAATAGGAGAAATTATATACGGATGCTTTCAGTTACATATAAACATTTCTGCATTAATACTTTATAATTGGGGCATTAGTTAAAACATTACCATTCCATATAGAGATGTATAAAAAAAATGCTGATTAGGATTTTAGAAAATCACCTAGTTTATACGGGCAGGGAAATGCCTAATATCAGGAGACCTAAGATTTCATAAAGTATAAACCCTAACTTGGAAGTAACTTAATCCTTTATATTTCAAAAAAACTGTCTTACAATTTTCCACACACTTATTGACAATAATCTTATAAATTGGCTTAAAACCATAGCATTGAGAATTCTTTTCTTTGCAGAGGGTGAAAAGTTCAGCTAACAGAGTAAGGAGTTGTTAATGAGCTGTTGCAATTTACTTTCCTTACAGGATGGATCAGAACCAATGTTGCAAAGCACAGTCTGCCTGGAGGCAAGAAGATGATAGGTCATCTATTTCACAGCATTTCCAAAGTGTGTGAACATCTGAAGTGGGAAAGAAATGAGTATCCTATTTTCTAGTTTTTTGGTGTTTTTATGATTGTCTTATAGTAAAACCTGTAGAAGAAAGGATTCTAAGTTGGTTCCCATATATCCTCTACTCTCCTACAGTGGGGGTCGGACATGTGATTATTAAGGGACATCGTTCCCATGCTGAGGCCTGTTATGTGGCAAAGGTGAAGGGATTCTCTAGATGTAAGTAAGATCTCAAACCGCTTGATTCTGAGTTAATCAAAAGAGATTATCTTGGGCGTTCTATTTATTTTTTTTTAAGATCTTCTATTTATTTATTTGAGAAAGAGAGAGAGAACGAGCAGGGAGGAGGGGCAGAGGGAGAGAGAGACAGACTCTGCACTGAGCAGGGAGCCCGATGTGGGGCTCAATCCCAGGACCCTGGGATCATGACCTGAGCCGAAGGCAGACGCTCAACCGACTGAGGCACCTGGGCGCCCCGTGGGCATTCTATTTAATCAGCTGGAAGTTCTTAAGCAAGACTGGGCCCCCTTCTGAACAGAGATTTTCTTACTGGCCTTGAAGAAGTGAACTGCTCTGTGAGAGGAAAAGAAGTGAGTAGCCTCGGGGCGCCTGGGTGGCTCAGTCGTTAAGTGTCTACCTTCGGCTCAGGTCATGATCCAGGGTCCTGGGATCGAGCCCCGCATCGAGCCCCACATCGAGGCCCACATTGGGCTCCCTGCTTGGCGGGAAGCCTGCTTCTCCCTCTCCCACTCCCCCTGCTTGTGTTCCCTCTCTCGCTGTGTCTCTGTCAAATAAATAAATAAAATCTTTAAAAAAAAAAAAAAGTGAGTAGCCTCTAGGAGCTGAGAACAAATGGAAGGAGGGAGGAGGTATTCCTACAAACACAAAGATGTGTGAACAACCACATAAGCTTAAAAAGGGAAAAGAGAGTAACCCAAGAAGGGAGAGCAGGCGAGTCAACACCCACTGCTGCCTTGTGAGGCCCCGAGCAAAAGACCCAGCTAAGCCATGGCTAGACTCCTCATCTCAGGAAACAAACTGAGGGTTGCTGGAGTGGTGGGGGGTGGAGGGATGGGGTGGCTGGGTGATAGACGTTGGGGAGGGTATATGCTATGGTGAGCGCTGTGAATTGTGTAAGGCTATTGAATCACAGACCTGTACCTCTGAAACAAATAATACATTATATGTTAAAAAAAAAAAGAAAAGAAGATAGTAGGAAGGGAAAAATGAAGGGGGAGAAATCGGAGGGGGAGACGAACCATGAGAGACTATGGACTCTGAAAAACAAACTGAGGGTTCTAGAGGGGAGGGGGGTGGCGGGATGGGTTAGCCTGGTGATGGATATTAAAGAGGGCACGTATTGAATGGAGCACTGGGTGTTACACGCAAACAATGAATCGTGGAACACTACATCAAAAACTAATGATGTAATGTATGGTGATTAACATAACATAATAATAAAAAAATTAAAAAAGAAAAAAAAAGAAAATGGTGAGAAAATACACACTTACTAAGTTTGTGGTAGTATATTGCACAGTATTAAAAATACCAACCAAAATAAATAAATGAATCTAGACTAGTAAATTCTACACAAGGGATTCATGTTATCTATCCATCTTCATGTAAAATGCCTTTATGAAGATTCTGTCTGGTTTGCTTTCCTTTAAATCGGTGGTGAGTATTCAATCTCTTTTTTTTTTTTTTTCTTCAAAGATTTTATTTATTTATTTGAGAGAGAGAGAATGAGAGACAGAGAGCATGAGAGGGAGGAGGGTCAGAGGGAGAAGCAGACTCCCTGCTGAGCAGGGAGCCTGATGCGGGACTCGATCCCAGGACTCTGGGATCATGACCTGAGCCGAAGGCAGTCGCTTAACCAACTGAGCCACCCAGGCGCCCCTCAATCTCTTTTATATAATTTGATTCAAATCTTCCTGGCATACATGTTGAGAATTTAACAGGCTTCCTGACTTCTCTCATTTAGTCATACAACCACACTAGAAGGAAAGCTAGTCAACTGGGCACAAGGGAAACCACACACACACCTCTGAACTTTAAGATGCATGATGAGCTTGAATATAAACTGAATATAAAAACAGTATAATATAATTGATCTATACTGGGTTTTTGGGGTTTTTTTGTTTATTATTATTTATTTGTCAGAGAGACAGAGAGAGCACAACAGGCAGAGGGAGAAGCAGACTGCCCGCCAAGCAAGGAGCCGGATGCGGGACTCGATCCCAGGACCCTGGGATCATGACCTGAGCCGAAGGCAGTCGCTCAACCAACTGAGCCACCCAGGCATCCCAATTTATACTGTTTTTTAAAAACACTTCATAGTAGGAGCACCAGCGTGGCTCAGTCGGTTGGGGGGCCAACTTGGTTTCGGCTGGGGTCGTGGTCTCAGCCCCACCACGCAAGTGCATTCTCTCTCTCGCTCTCAAAAATAAATGAATGAATTTTTTTTAAAAAATTCATAATATTAATTTATCCCTCAAGGTAAAATATGATATATTTATCGCTAATCTTAAAAGGGGGAGAGGGGCACCATTCTGTGTTATACGTAGTATCACAATTATTGCTGATATGGTTTTAGAGTTACCAGCTTCGGATAGTTTGCAACAATTACTAGAAATATATTATCAAGAGAGAACATCTACAGGACCTCTTTCACAGAACAAAATCATGAGGTGACAATGGGCCACTAACATTATTTTTCTGTACACAAGAATGCTAGATCACTAACTTCATTACATATTTCTTAATATGTCCTTCAATCAAATATAGGAAGAAGCCTGGTACTATACTATGCGTTAGTGCAATTTGGGGGTAGCACAGAGTATTAAAAAGCACAGAAAACATCAAACCTCACCATTTTTGCTTTCAGAAAGATCAGAAGAAAGAAAACTGAAATACAGAGGTGGGAGGTGGGATCTTTGTTCCAAAGCATACCCACAGGCACTGGAGTACCCGGGTACCAAGAAAGATCTAGTTTATGTTCAACAGACACACTATAATACCAAGTTGTTAGGAAATAGTCAGGTGCTAAGCAATTAGGTGTTAGAAGGTGCTAAAGCCACCTCAGGAAATTCTTCCTCAGGCCCGTATCATTAGTGGTGGACACAAACAAGAACCCAAGTCGCCTGACTCCATGAAATTCTCCTGCCTCTAATCAAGTTATATTTACGTGGTGCTTTCTTTGTGCCCTTGCTTTACATGAATTAACATTCTTCATTCTCCAAACCTTAGGAGGTTTGACCAACCGTTCAAGTTACCCAGTCAGTAATTGGAGAGCTGAGCTCTGAATCCACACTTTAAACCAACCAGGCAAGTTCCATGAGAGAATCAAGCCGTAATGTTCCAAAGCATCCATTCTTTAAGAATTACCTTCTCTATGCTTCGAGAATGGTACTAGTTATGAACCATTTCTGAGAGAACTGAAAAAGAGTCTCTCAAATCATTATCTGGGGGTTCTGCAGTTCAGGTGAAGAAGCCTGGTTAGAAAGGCTGTAACCACACCGTAGATGAGCACTTTTTAGAACCCTAAGTACTTGGTAGTCAGGTACAAGAATGAAGCTTTAATGATACTTAGCATGAATCCAACATCCAAATTCCTTTAAAATACAAGAGACCTGCATGTCTTGGGAGGAACCTGTTTTACTTTGGTAAACTGGGCCTGGTCCCGACCGGCAGCTGATGCAGCTTGTCATCTCTCCCAAGAGACCTACAACCCAACGTCAGACAACCACCACGACTCAAACCATGAGGAACCTCGAGCCCGACCTCAGGACACTGAACAAGGTCTGGTGTGTTTCATTTTTGACTTAGTCCTCCCGTTCCCATGCTCATTCCAGGGAAAACTTTCTCCCAATGCTCTGATCTGTTTAACATGCACAGAATAAGAGATTATTTAGAAAAGCCAAGTAATCCCTAATAATGTCCACTGACAGCCCTAGGAGTGGATTAAAACTAGGAGAAAAACCTCCAGTTCTCCCGGTTGCGAAGTAAATAGGATGAAAGAAACCAACAGTTTCCACCCTTTGCTCAATACATTCAGTGGAATATACACATACCAGGACTTGACAGCCTCAGAATTTCCCCTAAGAAGTATGGAGTATGATTCCTCTTTTACAGAGCATGAAACTCAGGGAAGTTAACTTCCCACAATCACACAAACTATATCAGAGGCAGGGTTTAACCTTCACATTACCTGACTCAAAACTCTGATTCTTTCGACCACACCAGAATGCCTTCCTTGAGTCCTTGGGACTTGCAGAAGACAGACTAGTCTGGTTCTGGCTTTGCTTAAATGTCTTTCAACAGGCTTCCTAGCAACTTTCCAAGGCAAGTGGGGGGCAATATGGAATCACTGTGGGGATTGGAAGATGTGAAAGAGTGGGTACACAGGACTCAAAGCCAACAAAAAATTAAAATTATAATCAGCAAGCATACATCCTATCCCATCCGTCTTGATGTTTCAATTATTCCTAATGAAATTTGCGATCCTTCATTTGTACGATAGCACCTCTGGGTACTAGAAAGCATTTTCAGGTTTTATAATGTCTTCTAAATACATATTCTACATACATGTAACACATCTGAATCTATATGCGTACTTTACTAAGGTTTTATTATTTTCATTTCATATAAATCATGTTTATATTATATACAATATTTACATGCATTAACATATTTATGTTTACATATAATGTCTAATATATGTAATACCTATTATCCTAATATATTGTTATATTAGATATAATAAATATAAACATCATATATAATGTTTATACACACCATATTTATATGCAGCATATAAATATGATTCCCTGCAATTAGGGTAGGGATGTAGAGGAAACAGAAAAAAAGAAAGAAAAAAACAGATTCTGAGCAGCCTATTGATCTCAGGTTTAGATCCCCGTGCATATTATAAAAACAGAATTCCAGGGGCCAATCTACTTCGCTTGTAGAAAAACCCAGAAAGGGTGGGACCAAATCCAAGGCTTGCAACCCTCCAACCACCCCTCTGTCACGGTCATTTACACCCAGGGACTCAGCTGGCTTTTAGACACCACACAGACAGGTTGTGTCACATCTGATAATTTAAGGAGATGGATGACCTCATCTAATTATCATACATGGTTTGCTCTGTGATGAGCTACCATTCCCCTATGTTTATTTATTACCGTAGAGTATTAATACAAATTTTAAACAATTACTCACCAGCAGACCTTAACACCATGTATCAATCAATCCCCTGGGAAAACTGAACTACCCATGCACAATAAAATTTTACCTCATGAAAATTAATTCTGATTTCTACATTTATATCGACAGGAAAATCAGGTGTTTGCAGAGACAACCAAGCATTCTGCATGTCTAATTTAGAGCAATCTGCCCACCCTCCATTGTGCCCATCCTCCTGAGGCTTCACATGGCCCATTTGTTTGTCTCTCCTAACATTTCTGCAGATGCAAATTTAAGTCAATTCTAATATAATGTCTAGGCAATGAAGGGCTTGGTATTTTTAAAGTGACAAACATCATAAGAATTTTGCACATTCCTTTCTGTGGCAAATGTCAAGATGACTGCCATAAAAAGGCTGGTCCCTGGCACTCGAAAACAAGCTGCTTCAATGGTATCACCAAGTTGGACTCCTGAGTCATGTTATTAATGCACAGTTTCATCTAAAACATTGCTTTCCTCCAGGAATCGATTAGATATATGTGCAGTAGTAATTTTATTTAGGTGTTTTATTTCTACCAACAAAAGATCAAAGTTTGTAACAGGCTGACCTCCATTTATCCTGTAAAGTGAAGGGGTAGGGTTAAGTGAGTGTAACTAATCATCAGTTGGATGAGTCAAATGAAAATTGACCTTTTTCAGTACGCTCTTGGCAGATTTTTACTGACTTCTGTGTTGGTTGCTAAAAACGCACTGGCCTCGATTTTACTCCTCTGTGCTCGCCCAATTTGTAGGGTTGTCTGAAATCATTTCTATAAACATCATGGACACCCTGCTTTATTAACTTTACAACAGTCTGTCCTGAAGCTGAAAACTCACATCTGTGTTTGAAAATGAGAGGTTATCAGCAAAGGGGTGGCTTTTAAAAATAGATTCAACCTCCTGTGGCACAGTTCTCAGACAACAGGTGTTGGCTGAAATGTCAAGATAAAACACATCAAATCCTTTGTGGTTCTGCTGTCTTCATGGTCCCTTTTAGGACACGGGTTGTGTCCTTAACCCAGAGACAGAACACTTCACTCACTCTAGTCCTTTCATTTCCACTTCAGGATTAAAGGCTACACAAGTTTTAGGAAGAGACATTTCTCAGGACTGCTAAACGTTTCTTTGCCCATTCATTTCAGGCTTTTCTAATGGCCCGAGTGATATATTAGCACAAGAATCCAGCTCGCTAAACCTTAGTCATCAATTCATGATTTCTAGAAGGCAGAAAAATCACAAGTAGTACAAATAATAAAGCCTGCCTGTTAAACAGTCCTTCAAAGTTCCCCATGCATCCTCTCCTTTGATCCTCATAATATAACACTGTGATTCAGGATTAAGTTAATATTATCCTTGTTCCACAGATGGAGAAATCGAAACCGAGAGTTGGTTTTGCTCTGCTTTACAATGACGCCTCTTTCCACTCGACCTCCCTGCTGGAATATGCAGCCGTCCACAACTGGACCAGGTGAGAGGGTGGATGCTAACACACCGAGCTCCCGCCGTGATCGAGCAGCAACGTATAGCAGGTAAGTGTCGGGTTCTCAATCAAGCTGCTTGGGATCAAATTTTTAGCTCCTAAGGAAATTCCGAAAAGTTCTTCAAGTTCTAAAGTTAACTTTCCTCATCTATAAAACAGGGAAAATGATAATACTTCTCTTAGGGGACTGGCTTGAAGGTTGGATGGCTTAAAAAACATGCAGTGTTAATTCACAGTGCTTGGCATACACCAGGCGCTTGAAGTGATCAGAAAGCAATATTATAATCATTGGAAGATGGTTGTTAGTAATTATGAGTGTCCAGACATGCTGCAAGAAGAGACATCAAAATAAACTCAAGTACACTGTAAACACCTACGGGAGAGAAAAAAGGAACAAAGTCACAAAAGGGAACTAAATAGCCCACTCTTCCATCTGACTCTTCTCATCTCGTTACAAACCACAAGGGTGGTTTTTCCACACTGAGCTGGGACCAATGAGATCAAGACTGATTCTTAGATCCACTGGCATTTGTGATCCAAGCCACTCATTCAGTCATCTTGGACACTCAGGGAACCGCTGTGATGGCAGTTGCCAGTAATTTCCAGATCTTCAGGAGACGTGAGATGCCCTTTGTAAGGGGCGACCAGGGAGAGGCTTTGCAGGAATATTCTGTCAGGGGTCTGTGACCTTATAAAATCTATTGTTTTGTTTTCTTGACAAGGATCTGTTGCAATTCAAATTTCTGCCCTGTGCTAAAGACTGGTGGGGTAGGAGCACCTACAGGGTGGGCCAGGAAACTACCCCCATCTGCCAAATAACAAATAAATTACACTAGACTGGCAAAAGAAAGAACTATTTCCTCTTTTTTTCCTTTTCACTGCTATGTCTGCAACCTCTTCCCACCATAAACACATGCAATACTAAAACCTGCAAAACTACACACACCTTCAAGGAAATCTCTCAAAAAAGGGGTGGGGGGCGCCTGGGTGGCTCAGTCATTAAGCGTCTGCCTTTGGCTCAGGTCATGATCCCAGGGTCCTGGGATCGAGCCCCGCATCGGGCTCCCTGCTTGGCGGGGAGTCTGCTTCTCCCTCGGCCTGTTGCTTCCCCTACTTGTGCTCTCTCTCTCTCTGTCAAATAAATAAAATGCTTAAAAAATTTTTTTTTATTTTTTATTTTTATTTATTTTTTTTTTTTAAAGATTTTATTTATTTATGTGACAGAGAGAGACATAGTGAGAGCAGGAACACAAGCAGGGAGAGTAGGAGAGGGAGAAACAGGCTTCCCGCGGAGCAGGGAGCCCGATATGGGACTCGATCCCAGGACCCTGGGATCATGACCTGAGCCGAAGGCAGACGCTTAACGACTGAGCCACCCAGGCGCCCCAAAAAAATTTTTTTAATAAAAAAAATTTTTTTATAAAGCATAAAAGAAAAAGACAAAAGGGAACCAAATGTTGCTCCATCCAAAGGGAATACAGCGGTGAACTGGAGTTTTGTTACCATCAAATACTCTAGTTGGTGCATCTCAAAATTTGAACATTGCTAATGTGTATGTATTACATTTCTGAATCACGTCATTCCTTCTTCTCGAGAATGGAATCTGTAATTTGGAGCATTCCTCTAAAAACGTCTCCAGCAAATTAAAAGTGTGTCTATCTTACATTCCAACCATCTGCTTTAATTCTCAAGGCTATTTCATATTTCAGAAGTTACTCTGTAAGACATTGTTCTTCCTCTGGATCCCTGCCTCACCTGCCTCTGTCAGAACATTCTCCCATCAATCACGGCCTCTCTCATCTCTTTCATCTCTGCCATTTGGCCTTCTCCCCCTGATAAGCCCAAATCTCCCGTCTGGTAACACTTACCTAGTTGTCTCTACAACCTTCCCCACCCTCCAGGAGCCTTTTTCTAAGAACTGCCTCTTGCTCTATTCATGGTAATAGCAACTGGCCTGTTGCAGTGTAGGACCTCCCAGTGAGATGGTACCAATGTGTGCAGAAGTGACCCAAGCTCAGGCAACCAGAGTCCTTTTTCCAAAGCCCATCTCCCGGTCACAACTGAATGGGTTAGAGATGGTCATCTGGCCCACATTCAGAATGTCAACATACCTTGTTTAGGAGGCTATGTTTCAGACTAGGATTCTAGTCTCAAACTGTTCAGTGGAGAAACTGTAAGCCCTCACAGCCATTCAATAAACACTGGGAAGCAGAGAAAGCCAATTTGCAGGGACAGAGAAGAATGAAGACTTAGACAAAGAAAACCAGACACTGGAATGAGAGATGATCCTGATGGCAGTCGCACCCCTTTTTGCCATTGTTGGCACATCCTTGACCTTAAACTCCCATGAAGGATCATCCATCCACTACCAGTGAAAAATATTTCCCCTTTTGGTTTAAGATAGTCCTATGGGTTTCTACTACGTACAATTCCAAATTGCCTGACATAACTCTTCTAATTCTGTAAACAAAAGAATGCCAAATCCCTCAAACTCCCTTTTCTGAACTCTCTGTATCTCTCCTCACATTGCCAAATTCCTTGAAAGAACAACCCGCAGCTTGCTGTTTTATTGCCACCCGCTACCAACTCCTCAAGGCACTGAAACCATGCCTCTTTCTGCAACACTCTACTGGAAACGTTATATTATTCAAATCCCCTTCAGATACCTATTTCTAATGGCCGAATAGTCATCTACAGAGACCCTGCAAACTCAAGATGTCCGACAGTGAAACTATCACTTTCATCCCCACCATTCCTACTGTGTTCTCTAGTCTACCAAGTTCAGTGTAGCATGGTTTACCTGATAGAGCTCTTAGAATCATCTCTGACTCTGATCTCTTCCTACTTCCCCAAATCCCATAACCAACAGCACCTGAAATTTTACTTCTGCCTTATGTTTCCCATCTGCTCTGCTCTCCCCTCACCACTATTCTTTTTTGGACCTTGGGCATCTCTCACTCTGGGAACGATGCAATGGTTTACTAACTGCTCTCCCTGTCTCCAATTATTGGCGCTCTTGAATCTATCATCTACATACTGTGATTCAACATGTATTACTTTTCCTTTTTAATTTAAAAAAACCCTAGGATGAAGGCCAACATTGTTTGAATATGCAGAGCTGGGCTACCACAAACGTCCACATTGTTGTGAACACTGCCCATCCCCCACTTCAGGTCTTACGAAATTACAGCCTAGGTGCAAACATTTTACAACCGAGACTCAAACCAATGGCCCAGTCCCAGCAACATCTCTTCCCACCCAGAAGCCCTATGCCTAATACAAAATAGACAGTGTTTCTTCAACATGCTATGTGCTTTTCCTTAGTCATGCTCTGACAGATCCGGCTGCTTTAAAGTAGGTTGGGAGATGTAAATGTCTTCCTTGGGGACTCTCTTCCTCACTTTGGATACTCTGCATATAGTTCAGTGCACTACATAATTTACACTGATTAACAATACCTGCATTAATCGTTAAATTACATTTGATGTTAAAAATATCTGAAGCAGGAGACATTAAAAAAAAGACAGCGTAAATTAAAACATAAGATGTACTACGTACTCAGAAGTCTGAAGTCTTAAATGTACTACCTAGAATCCTACCTATCTGCAAGTTATTTCATTCTCTGTCATCTAATTGAAGAAATTTACTTACAGAATTTCTTTTTTGATGATCAGCACTTAAGCTTTTAATAAGGTGTTATACTAATATCTCTTATCTAATTAACCATTATCCCAAGGTTTTCTTTAAAAAAATGTTTAATTGCTTCTATTTTTTGAGATCTTGACAACTATATTGTCTTTGGTTTCTAAGGTGAATGTCCATATTATAAATATATTTAGGTCTCTATAAATGAATATGATGTTCAGGAAACATAATTTCCAGAATAGCCACGCTCACTTGGGAAGTCCGGGGAAAAAAGAAAATTAAAAAATAACCAGTAACCCCTTTAGCATCCTTAATGTAAATTCACACCATGTAAATCGGAAGGCTCCTTTGTCTGCCCCACGTACCATGCATCATTTCTCATGGGATTTTCACCACAACGCCTCTTGATCGCTTTTCTAAGACAGATTTCCTCAGTGTGCCTAAGCCCATTTATTTTACTGAGCCATCCTTCCTTTAACCCTCAAAATAAGACATCATTAATGTCTAACCGTCCCTTTCTATAGCCTGACAGTAGGCACCTTAGACAGAGAACAATTTTATTAGCTCTTTCTCCTCCTTCCCCTAATTATCCCCCACAGTAGGTGGGAAAATGTCAAAAGAAACAATTGTCTAGACTGTTTGACAATTTTGGTAGAAGTGTTGATCATGTATTACAGATTTATCTGTGAATTAAAATCCCTCAACAATTTCCCTATAGAGAGAAATGTCTGAGGGTAAGAGAAAGGCCCCTGAAACAGTCAAAGAAGATTCAAGTGAGAAGGTCCTGAGGTCTGGTCACAGGTCACATGGGAGAAAACAAAGCAAAAACTCCCCATTTGATTTGATGTTATATGCAAATAATAATGAATCATGATTAACAGTAAATGGGTAGGTGTATGAAAGACAGAGAAGTAGCAATTAGCTGTCTGAATAAAAGAATACAGGAGTTATTTTTCCAGTTTGCCCAGAGACAACTATAATAAATTTTTAATGACTCAGGAAAAAGAATTTTCAAATTGACAGTAAGATTATCCCCAAATCTGAAGCCTTTAAAATGGGCAACACCATTATTATCCATTGCCATCATTTCTCCTTTAAGTTGTTCTTCAATTTATGATACAGAATTTAAAATGTATCCTAATTTTTTTAATCCAGCAGAAGCATATGGTTAAAAAAAAATCAGAAGAAGCAAATGTTAAAATAACATTTAGCCAGAAATATCCCGCATTCATATTCAAAGAGAACTTTAAATATTGCTTCATATGTAACAACCTGATCCTGCATTATTGAAATTAACTGTAAAAGTGTGCCAGTTCGTTGTGGCCACAATGTCAATCTTTTCCTTGTTTATTATCTCGTTAAAATCTGTATAAATGGCAATTTTAAAGGAGCAATAATACTGAATCACTACAAATTATATAAACCCATAAGGGAAACCTAACAGTTTATATTTTACAAATAAAATTTTTAAAACTGTTCACATTTATCCTTTATTCCTAAAGCATATCACACCAAATGTGTTTCATTCTTACAAATTTCTAAGTATCCCATATCTAAATGTCTGAAATAAAAACTGCTTAGTATGCAAAGGCCTTCTAATAGGTGCCCAACATTTCAAATGCAGTAGTTTCTTTCCCGTACTTATTTTGCTAAAAAGATGGCAAAATCATACTTTATTTATTACTCATCAATTATGTTAATAACTCATCTCTATAGGACCTGAGCATTGCAAGCTGCTTTTGTATACAGTGTCTCCTTTGATTCTCTTGACAAATTATTCTGAAATGCTAGTGTAACAAAAATATTTTGAAAGACATTCAACCACTAAAAACAGTTGTGGATTGGCAGGAATCTCTGAGCATCCATGACTGTTAATAAATTTACCTCACTGAGGTTTTTCTACCCCAGCAAACCACTTGAAGAAGGTTAAAAGAAATACATGTGCATGCATGCACATATATATATATATATATATGTATGTATATATATATAACATATATATACACACACATATGTGTATATATACACACATATATGCACACACAATATATGTATATATTACATATAATATGTATACATGTATATATTACACATAATACATATATACACATAAAATATTACCTAATAAATAAAATACTATAATATAAAGTAGACAAGTTATCTAACTATGCAATGTTGATATTTTAGGCCCTGAAGGAAAAGGTAAATACATTATTTTTCACAAAGTACTACCATTTTTATTTCAATTAACATTGAAGTCAATTGCCTTTTTCTTTCAAATCTGTAAACAAAAAGACACAACCAGTTTCATGATTTGGGGCATACACACACACACACACACACACACACACACACACACACACAATAAGTCTAAGCTACATGGTTGACCATCCTGATACAGTTTGAAGTTTACTGGAAAGCAATCCTATGAAAGGCTTGGGGACGTTTGTGGTACTAGACATAAACAGCCCATGAAAAGAAAAAGTGGCCGACACTGTGTGACACAGGGTCTGATGCACACTCTAAGTCTTAAGTAAATGAGGACTGGATGTGATAGAACAGACCTCATTCCCCATGGTGAGCAGCTCACAGGCTTTTCTGAAATCCTACAACGGTACTATTACAAATGATGGAAGGCTGACACTTTAGTAATAACAAAATGTTACTTTTTTAGAAACACTGACACAAATTCTGATTTTTTTTTCAAACTCCTATCTAAGTATGTTTATGTTGGAACTGATTATGTCTATACATGTAAGGGACTGAAGGAAATCAACAGATCAAATGATTTCCCTAAAATACAGTTTATTTTAACCATTTAAGTCTCCAGTTTAAGGTTATAAACAGTTCGAAGACATTCATTAGAAAACAAGATGTGAATTGAGAAGAACAGATTACTTCCCTGGAAATCCATATCTGTATTAAAAAACAGGGAAAAGAACAGAAATTTCTGTGTATGTGTTTTATATAATGATACACCAGAAAACATATCAATTAAATAATACTTTGTTATGGGTACAATTTTTAAGTCATTTTAAAAATTCCTAAATGCATTGTTATTTCTTATATATACTTATAAATCTAAACAGTAAATGTGAATACGTAATTTGCATGTGTTATTTTTATTTTTGCAAAACCTTACGATGTATAAACCCAAGAATTAAAAGTATTTTATTATTTTTTTTAACCAGTGTTGGAGAAATAATAGAAAAGTCTGCACAGCCAGGTTTCTTTGAAGAAAAAGAGTAGTAAAGTTTCTATTTTCAAAATGAACAACTTGCTATAGATTTTAATTTATATGCACTTATTAAATTAAAATTAAACTGGTGAAAGCCACACACAACAATAAAGGTACATCTTATTTCCTTTCTAAAACCATAAGCTTAGATTCTGTACCTTTCCAAAATGTTTTTTAGATCATATCCATTACTCTCTGCCTAATGCTCACATTCAAATGCCAATTCAAATAGCTACACATATACCCATGTATAAATACTAAGATATTTAACATCATGTTACTACTTATCTGAAAAATATACCTACTGTTGCATATTTTAAACATACACCTGTGGAATAATAAATGTTGTCTTATGGTTAAGCTTATGAGAACAAATTAAAGAGCTGAGAAAGGGATTTATTAATGGTCATTGTTTTTAGGTCTTAATTTACACTTATTACTTTACCTCATATTTTATCTTAAGGCACATTTCCTTATACATGTAGTATGTGAACAGAAATTGGTAAGCCCAAATGAAAATAATTATGTCACTTCTAACACATGAAAAAGATATCCATTCCCATGTTATGACATAAACTTATTTTCTATAGCCTGTAAATATAAATTTGTCTAATAACAGAAAAAAATATTTATATCTTAAGTATTTAAACCCCAAACTACTATTGTTTCATGAGATGTATCTATTTCCTTTAGATACCTATAATTCTTATTAATATGTGTATCCTATTACACAGTCTATATTAAAATCCTCATATACCAATGGGCTCTCAGCCAATTACTCTTGACTGATTGGTATTTTGATGTGACTGAGATAAAAGTTTAACATTAAATAGTTACAACTACAGTGATTTTTTTTTTAAATCTGGATTTGTAAATAGATTCTAAAAAAGCAATAGATTTAAATTAACGTTACAAAACTGGCTAACATACATATCATTCTGAGTTTTAAAACAAAAGTGTTTTCATTTATGTGCTAAGAAATTATTTCTAGAACAAGCAAGAACTCTCCCTCTTTGAAAACTCTTATCTTAAACTACCAATATAGTATGTGCATACTATAACATGAAAATGGTGTGACTTCCATTTATATATAAACCAATATGCATTAGGTGGTTGATACTATATGGCATATTTACAATTCACACTTTATTGAGACAATCATTTCCAAAAGTAAAGCCTAATCTAGCAAAAGAACTGTATCAAAATTCCTTTCTTGGTGGGGGGAGGGGAACCTTGTTATTTTAGTGTTAGGTCTTAGAACAGTTTAACTATACTTAAATCCAGAAGAATATGCTATGTGAGAATATATGCTAAACCAAGAAAAATTAAAAAAGAAATTTAAAAGGATACATTTGTTTTATTATAATAAAACTTAAACCTTTAATATTATTGTAAACACTACTTAAAAAAATTAAAGCTCTGTATTAGTAATTCTAATTCAGGTCCCACTCCAGTGAGTGCACAATTAATTTTATACTGTGTTGATGGCATGCTCTTCCTCTAAAACTGATACTACATTTTCTGGGGAAAAATAAAATTGTCAAAAAAAAAAAAAAAGAAAAGAATTTATCAATGATTTCCAGAGAAATTTATACATAGGAGTGTTAACAGTTTGCCTTCAATGATACTATGTAATCTTTGTACTGAGTTTTTATAAGCTTGGAATTCTTTTCCAAAGATTTGAGATTTATCATGATAAACACTCAATACGAATCCTTTTCTTGCAAGAAAAGCAAATGGCACACCTTGATAAAATTAACACTGCACTTTTTTAAATTTCATAAAGTTTATTCAGAAACCTAACAAGTACAAATGTCAACTCTCATTTCTCCTCTCCTCAGAATATTTTAACTTTAGGAATAAATTACTGAAGATGCACAAGACTTATACAAATGGCATTAACGTTACCTACAGGAGACTGACTTAGCTCTACAAAGTCTTTTATTAAGCTTTTACTCTACAAAAGAATTAATGTTTCATATTATTTGAAAATATCTTAAATTCCCATTGTTAAAAAATAAATTTCAAATCCTTTCAAGGGGAAGAAATTGTGGTTTCCTAATTCCTATTTTTCTTCCCTATTTATTTTCATCTTGTCTCCAGTGAATTTCTGATCATAAACATGAAGTTATTTTAATTTTAGGAAAGCATTTTTTGCAGAGGTCCTTCTCACAATAAGGATTTGTACACTAGTATTTTACAATGGTATGTTCTGGAATAAAAGGTTGTATTTTGTTGTATCTGTAAAAAGTCACAGTTTCCCCCAGTGGGGTGAATGATGCATTCCCTCCAAATGAAAGAAATATTGATAACTTGTCAGTTAAAAATAACACGTTAAAAATATGTCAACTGCACACACAGACTCCTTTTTGAAGAGCCACTTCTCCATTTGACACAAATGTAAGCGAGTCACTTGAGTTCTCGCTTTATAGGCCAAGCTACAAAAAGAATAAAGAATTCAATCAATAAAAGTGTAATTTCCTAATAAGAGTGAATAATTTTGAAGCATCTTTAGAGTAATTCTTACTCTATATATTTCAAAATATCCGCTTGGAACATCCTACCAATTAAAGAGAGATCTACAGATGGTATTTCCCCTTTCGCTTCATAACAAAAAGGATCTGCAATCATCTTTATGGAAGATTAACTAAAAAGGAACATGACTGTAAATCAATGACAAAAAATATTCGACACTCCCCTTCTCCGGGTGAGAATGTGCATCCTTCAGATTCTTACACTGACACCTAATGTAATAAATACTTTAAGCTGCATCTTAAATAATCGCTGCAGGGTTTCAAGTGGTAAAGGTTCACTGTTATTAGCATCCACCAAAAACTCCAGTATTCAGCACTCGGCCAACAAAGGACAGCAAATAATTCCCAACAGCAGAAATACCGGGAAGGCTACCTTGGGCTTTGTTTTTGTTATGTAAAATGCATTAAAGTGACTCATCCATTTAAGATCACCTACTCTTAGAAGCTTTAAAGTAGCTTTAAGAACCAAAATAAATGCTTTCCCAAAATGCCCGATAGGCTCTTCAGCGCATTTAAAAATGTGTATATATTTTTATGAGCTACTGACTTTGCTTTTTTTCCAGACTGAGAGAAAAGAGAATTATTATTTTTCATTCCCTTCCTGCCGTGTGACTATAGAGTTACCT
Source organism: Halichoerus grypus (assembly GCF_964656455.1). Classification (NCBI taxonomy): domain Eukaryota; kingdom Metazoa; phylum Chordata; class Mammalia; order Carnivora; family Phocidae; genus Halichoerus; species Halichoerus grypus. The sequence goes on from NC_135723.1 coordinate 27,451,754, forward strand.
TTGAATACTCTTATTTCCAGAACGGCAGCGAATTTTTTAAGTGATTTTAGAAATGTTAAAAATAAGAGAAAATTGCAGGCGACTCTGGAAACGTACATCGCTCCCTCAAAGAATAGGTTCTATTCGTTCTAAGAACAGGAACAGCGTGTCTGCCCGCACTTAGATGCTTCAAATGAAGGATGAGGAGGTTGGATGGTGTGGTCCCAATACCCGCGAGCCCCTTGAGTGGACAGCACTCTAAGCTGCGTCGAGCGAGCACTCTTCGGATGAGACAGACTGTCAAGTGTGCCCAGTAATTTGGGATTTAATGAGTTTGGGCACTACAGCAATTAGCATCCCCCAGGCCAAGTGCGGGAGAAGTCCATGCCACCCTGGCAAGCATGAAATTACCTATTTGTAAAACACCCAAGCAAACACAACTTTTTTTTTTTTTTTTTTCCTGCACTGGATTTGAGGACAGCGGGTATCTGGCTGGAAACTTTCTTCCCCCCAGTACAGCTAAACTCTGTAAGTCTAAGGAACCCTTTCGGAGACGGGCTGGGGCGCCGCGAGTCGTCGGCGGACGTTCCCCGGGACAGCCCGGCCCCACCTAGGCGCCCGAGACGCCGGTTCGGCGCGCATTCCGGCGGCGAGCGGCGCGCACCTCCCGCTCGGCCTCTCCAGATCCCAGCCCGGATCGCTCCCCACCCCCACGGGCAGAAAAGCCCCGCTAGTCGGGAACCGTCCCCGCGCCCAGCTCCCGCGGCACCCCTCGGCCCGCACTCGCAGCCCTCCCCGGCCCGGCGACTTACGTGACGGCCGAAGGGAACGGCTCCTCCGACGAGGGGCCGATCAGCCAAGACTGGAAAAGTGTCAGAGTCAAGGCCAGCAGGCAGCCAGCAGCCATCTTCGCGATCGAAGATCAATCCCGCCTCCCTCCCGAGCCGGGGGAAGGAACGGTGCTGGAAACCGCGGGAGGAGAAGGAGCACACGCCGGCCGGACCGCGGACGTCTGGAGAGCTGGCGCGCCCGGGGCCGGAGCGCGGACTGGCGCGGGGGGCCGCAGGGGCGAAACCCGGCGCGGGGGAAGGGGCGGCGGCGGGCGGACCCACTAGCGCGCGTCGGCTGCTCCGCGCCGCGGCTGCCGCGCCTCCGCCGCCATCAAGGGCGACTTTGGAAACAGACCTGGGCGAGTCCGCCGGCGCTCGCGCGCTCTCGCTATCTCCGTGCCTCTCGGTTTCCTCCCTGATTTATTCCCCTGATTGCCGGGGGAGCAGGCGGAGGCGGAGGCGGGGGCGGAGGAGGGGTGACGGCGCTGGGGAGGGGGTGGGGGTGGATGCAGGAATGGGGGAATGGCTGGCGGAGAGACTTGTGGCAGGGAGAGGCTCCGTCTGGCTTCTCCGGGCAAGTCAGAGGGAGGTGGCTGGGGGTGGGCAGCGGGAGGGCTGGGCGTCAGAGCAGTCGGGCGGAGACGGGCCCGGAGCAGCCCTCCATACAAGGCAGAGAGGAACTCCCAAAGTCGGCGTCGGCTTGCTCCCGCCGCGCGGCGTGAGGCGGGGGAGCGGACCCAGCCCCACGGGGCGCTCCCGGGGGACAGCCAGCCGCCCAGCGGGCATCCACAGGCTGCAGAGCTCCAGCCGAGTACTTGGCTTGCGTCTTCGGGGGTTATTTTTGCCCAGGCAGGCACGTTCCCCCAGCCAGCCCTTCTCCCAGGCGCGGAAGCCCCCGCCTGCCTAGGAATCGTGGAGAAGTGATTTGACCACAAATGTAGGAGGGGTTTGTATTTGCATTTTAAAGCACCACTTTTGACTCTACCAGGTGGCACTATTTATTTGCCCAGGAGTGCCAGAGGCTAGAGCCTCTGGCGTGGCAGAATGACAGTCGTGCCCGCGGCCCCACGCCCAAGTAGGGCTCACCTGGCGAGGACGGAGCCTCAGGGCCCGGGCTGAGGACTGTCAGAGAAGGAGCTGGCGCTGTAAAATCTTTCCAGACCTGCCGTTCGGTAGGACAGAGTGGTGGAGGGACGAATTCTCCTTCCCGGGAGGACAGTGCTGCGAAGGGCTTTTTAACATCCTAGTGAGACTACTTCCAAAAGGTTCAAAACGCCCTGCTTTGGCCACTGGGCCGCCTTGCCTTGACAGGGTTGCCGCAGGGGTGAGTTCACTCTGTCGATGTGAAAGCACGAAAAGGGTAAGCAGCAGGAACAGGTGGCAATTTGCGAAATGCGCTTGAAATGTGGAGGAGGAAAGAAAGGTGGGGGGTAAGAGCTAGGGAGCAGCCCTGCCAGGCCAGTTTCACCTCCACCCCCAGGAGGAGTGGTGCGGCGAGCTCAGCCCTTCTAGAAAGAGCAGAAGGGTCTTGGATTAGGCCTCTCCCTAGGGCACAGGCCTCCTTCAGGAAGGAAATGGTGTGCCAGTGGTGGAAAGGTTTCCTTGAATATCTTAAATTCTTAAACTCCCTTATAGTAATGTATTGGAGCACTTCGGGCAGGAAGTGAAAAGAATACCATTCCTGATGGAAAAAATGACCATCCTGCATATGTGTAAAAGCTGTAATTATGGGGTGGCTGTAAGATGTTTAATTAGCTCTTTTTTTAGTTTCACCAGGAGCTTGTGAAAGGAAAAAAGACCCTTATTAATTCAGAATTCATTTTCCAGCTTTCTGGGGCAGCCTCCCCAAACGGAAAAGACCCATAGTACTTACTAGCAAAAATTTTAAAGTGTATGTGATTTTATGATTCTTGACCCCGTAATGTTTTCTTCTCCCTTCGTCCTCCTTTTTTGTGCCTTATTTGTTTTCTTTATATTCTCTACATCTCTAGCTTGCACTTTGTTTCTTTCTTCCTATTCTGAGTGGCCTCACAAAAGGCACCCCACCGTGACTTAACTTAGTTTGTTTTTTGCTAAGCATAAAGACTGTGGCCACAGGGGCTGGCAAATGAGAAATCAAGTGGGATGTAATGGGATTGAGAAGTAGAGCTTGGGAAGGATATTTTATGTAACTGAAGATGGCCTTCCAGTCCAAATTTAGATAACCAAATAATCAAGCCCATCATTTTTTGCTTCAATTTTTAATGATTCAAAGCAGATTTTCTTTCTCAGCATGGGGATTACGAATAGCAGAATTAGATGCCCACTACTGTCTATGTGATATGTTGGTATCATAATAGTCTCCCTACATAAAAATATTGTATTATATTCTGTCAATTATTTCAGTAAGGACTTCAGACTTCCTACTAAGGAAGTACACCGTTTCCAATTTATATTTTTAAGAGAAAGAGCTTAAAGAGCAAAAGGAATGTAATAAACTTCTAGAGAAGGTAAGTCAGCCTTCATTATTTGTTGGCCTTTGAGCCAAATCTCAATTTCTTTGGATTCCTCTGATGAAGCACTGTGTTCTCGAATATCTGAAGTTGTTGAAGAAAGTTATTGCTTCTACAATTCTTTCTGAAAGTGCTGCTTATCACCTGTAAGCCTAAATCATTGCTTAATACTCTGTTATGAGGTTTGCTATTAAATGCTTTATTATCCTAAACCTTTCTGATGAGGATATTCAAAATGTGGCTTTTATTTCTTATGTATGATAACTAAAACAGGATCATTTTCACAACATAGCATTATGTGTCTATTGGATTAGCCATAGCCTTCTACAGTGCACTGTTTCAGCTCAGTTATTTTGAAAAATTCCATGAAAACCAGATCATATCCCATTAATTGTAATAAAATTTTGCTTATTCACCAAAATTTGGTATTCCAGATAAAATGTTTATAAATCATAAGGACTGATGATAAAACTTGTGTTATGGGCCATCTTCAAGCACGAAGTCAGAAATCAATATCTACTATTCATTTAAGAGAAGATAATCTAATAAGGAAGATTAATGAAGATCTGATGTCTGTATTAATCATTTCTAGAAGAAAGTTTAATCCAAAATATTTAGTTCTGACTTTTCCTCATGACCAATTTATGATGTCTAACTTTTGGCTAACTCTCAATTGCTACTATATGTAAATGTTTAATTTGTTCATATACCTTTTATTTTTATTAAAAATGGACAAAGAACAATATGAACCAAATAGCCATGAAATGTCCCCTCTTACTCCTTTTTGGTTTTAGGTTATACTGTGCATATTGGTAACATAAAATTCAAGTTTTGTTGCATTTTTCTGTGAGCGTATTTCTGTATGTATGTTAAAGCATTTTTGTAAAAAAATGTTTCAGTAAATCAGTTTTTCTTCAACATTTTTGCTTTAAGAGTAAGACAATGTAACTAAAATGTTTTGTTTTGTTTTTCTCTTATGTACAAACACACACACAGAAACTCTAGAAAGAAAAATAATTCTCCTTGGCAAAAATATTTAAAAGCAATGACTAATTTTCTAGGTTCTTTTGGTATCTGTTAAGAAACTAAAAAAACAGCGACATCAGGCCTTATTCATTTATTTACATGCCAATAGAAGGATAAGACCTGTCTCTGAGATATATAGTATGAGAGTCAGAATCAGAAATACTCGTGATTTGAGGCAGTATGCTTCTAATGCACACACACATGTGTTCCAGAGAGAGCCAAAGTTAAAAACAAATGGACAGAAAACTTCAACTATCTCTGTCCTTGGGGAATATTTTCAGGAGATGGGAATAAGAAAAGAAAGCAACTCAGAACTATCAATTCCCAGGAGAATGGTTAAGGGAGCGTGTGACGGTTTTTACGTCAGTGTTCAGTATTTTTAAACTAACACAGCACAGAGGCCATTATAGGAAGCACCATGGAAAAGACTCTACCTTGAGATGAAGAAAGATGGTCAAATATTCCCACAAACAACATAAATATTTAGAGGACATTTGTGGCCCAGGTAATACAGTTATTGGCAAGGCATTAAACTTTTAAGGGAAGAATGGACACAAAGGAACATTGAACAAGAACTAACTGGAAGCTTATTGTTTGCCCATCAGAATCCTATACTGACAATCTTCTGCTGATTTAAGTATTTAGAAGTATTACCAGTTATATTAAATGCTATCAAATCCTCAACAAAGCAATGGCACTTATGCTACTGTGTTTTTAAATTTCTGCTAATGATAGATTTCTTCACTCCTTTTCCTGCCTTTCTCCCTTCCCCATTAAATACAGGCACATCTCAGAAAAAAAAAAATCAGTACTACAGCATGACTTCCCATTAAAAAAAAATACTATTAAGCTTGAAAATCTAGATTTCATTTTAAGACCCTTCTTCACTCCATAGAGCTGGAGTTTTTGTTGTTCTTTTTCTTTTTCTTTTCTTTTTTTTTTTTTTTTGAACCATTAAGTTATAGCTCAAAGTATAGGGAATCCATTTACCTAGGCCTGCACAAAGGAAAGAATTCAGTTATTTATCCAAGTATTCAATAGCAGCAAAAATACAATGGAACATGATTAGTAAGAGTTAGAGGGTAACATTTGAAATGACCAAAACTAACAACTGTTGGCACTCTTTCCAGTTGTTGTTGTTTTTTTAATTTTATGGATGCAGCCTCTGATGAGAAAGAAAAAGAAAGATGGTTGATTGATATTACTCTGATACTAGGTTTTTAATATACTTTAAACACAGTAAACCGCCATTGTAACCTAGCATATTTTTATAAGATTGTAGGTATGTTATGGATCAAATTCACCACCCGTACAGATAATACAGAATTCATCTATTAGATGAGTGTCCACAGAAGCACCACAAAGCATGTTGCCAGGAATTTCCCCCTCTGCAATAATGGGTAATGGAAAGACAGTAAGAGAGCAGTCATCTTGCTTTTATGAGCACAGATTTTAGATTTATAGGATTAAAATTTCTGCTCTTATTGCAAAGAAAACATGACTACCTGGACATACCAGTAAACATAGAGTTACAATCCTGCATTCGACTGAGAGATGAAAATATCTCTATTTTACTCACCTATCACAGATGGGAGATGCAAACTTGTAAGTTTCAGATTTGGAAACATTGGAAAATCAAGACAGTACAAATATTTTTATACAGTAATAACATCTTCTTAAAAGGTGGGGGGGTTCTAAGGGTTTCTGACAATTTGGGGAAAAAAGATACTGTGATGCCTAATCACCTAAAGGATACTGTTGTATGCTATCTAATGTCCTATTGTTTTTTATATAATTAATAATACATCAACATTTTATACCTTTAAGACTAAGAATAAGGATCTACACAATTCTAAAAATAGCTTGCATCGTCTACAACTGGAAATTTATACAAATTTTCTTTTTCTTATTCACAATTCCTTCAATTTTACTCTAAGGTAACCCATTCTTTAAGAATATGATTCTGTCAGAATGTCCATAGCTGGCTAGAAGAAAAGAATTGATTTCATCAATTTGCCAACCTGGGTGAAGATAGCCCAGAATAAAACAGCAAACTCAGTCCTGAGTTTCAACCTAAGCATATTTATTACCTGCATGTTACTGCAAGTTCTGTTACCCACAGATCAATCTATTTTTGCTAAGATGTCATTCATTCTTGTGGATAGAATTTATACTGGCAGGACACTTGCAGAGTAAATTAGTAAATTTAAAGCAAATGCATAACTCTAAAGTATCAACTGGATAACTTTAAAATGAACGTTGCTATTTTTGTAATATCATAATAACATTTACTAATCCAGCTTCCATTAGTAATGACTTTAACTTTCTTTAATTATGTCATTCACAGGGTTCGTAGTCATTATTTGTAATAAGAACATGCGTGAAAACATTTTGGTTGGGAGGGCTGTGTAGACTTAGTCATCTCTGTCTCTTTCTTCACTAGTACCTGAAATTCCTTATATTCAAGACCTGTTATTGTCAACAGTAGAGTGTTACGAGATTTCCTATATATTGGATTGATTATGCAATTCTTTTAAACTTCATTTCTATTTCTCAAACTATGTACAACTTCTCCCTTTGAACAATAACACAATACTTATCACAGATGAACTGTCATCATAAACTGACTTACAACACAGTGACAAAACTTCAATTCAAGCCTTAACAAATGTCCATGATTCATCAGTGTTCAGGGACAGAACCCAGTTCTGCTCTTTTCTTCCCCAAGTTAACTAGCCAATCCCACTCCGCCCCTTCTCCACCCCTTCTTTTGATTTTTTTCTTCCCTGACAGACAATAGTTGAGTGTCTTTAACACATGACCAAAAAAGGGATTTTTTTTTTAAGTAGTAAGGAGAAAAGGAAGTAGAAAAATTTTGAAATGCAAAGAGAAATTAGCCAAGAAAAAAAGAAAAATGGATATATGAAGGAGGAACTACGTACAGGTGAAAATGAGTTTGTTCATACAATGCAGATAAACACAATGCAAAGAAGAAAGAGGTAAAACAGAAAGCAAGAAATGTGAAGGCCAAAACTGCCTACACAAGAAACCAGTACCATAAATGAGGCAAAAGTGCAGGACAGTAAATTCACTTCAGTATTCAATCAACAAAAATGTTTATCGCTCAATAAAATACATGTTCAATATCTCCCTACTTATAGAAAATATTAATAACCTAAGGTTCTCTGAAAGTGGAAGAGGTTATATAATGTGAATATTTAGCCACTTTTTTAAATTTAAAAAAATGATATGAAAGTGTTATATAAGGTATATCTACAGTAACATAACTTTGCAAATTCCCTTTGCATTTGATATCCCCATAGGCAGCAATCTGATCATTTATCATGCAGGATTTTTATAGCAACTCTAGGGAAAAACATCATAAGCCACATCATATAAAATATCGATTTGTATGTAACAAACATTTTTACAGTAAATCACTCATAAAATTTAATGAACCTACTTTCTTTCCATGTGCAACCTTCAGAACCTCTTCTTTCTCCTAATACCTTTTCTCAGGAAAAATTCAACAATCAGAAGGTGTAAATGAGTTTAGGGGGGAAGGGCAAAAGTGACTTAGCTGCTTCAATGACTTTGTTCTCACGTGAAAATGTGTGCACATTCAGAAAATGTTCCCGAATCCTGAAGTGAATTAAGTGTCATATGTCCCAGGCTATGTCCATGTCTTACATTAATTTGTTCTTCATGAGAAAACTTGAACTCGTTCATCTCTAAGACCTCCATCAAATACTCACGTTCTTGACTCCAGATATTCTGTTGAGTCTTGAAATCATTAGAAACTCTCAGCTGCTGAGAAGTATGCTGTGGGATGCTAGAAATGGCGCAGACCTACCGAACTACAAAGCCTAGCTCTGTCATTTAGGAGTTCAGAGATGTAGGCCAAATGACCTAACGTTCCTGAGCCTCGGTTTTAAATTTTTAAAGAATAATCCTGTGAGGATTAAATGATACAGCATTTCATTCATTCATTCCATTTTCTCATTAATCCATAACCACCCCCCCCCCAGTGAGTGATGTTGCAGGACCACAGATAAAGCATTTAGCCATGCAACGTGAAAAATGTCTCCCTCTCTACTGACTTAAGACTTGAAAAATCTATTTATAACAAATTATTTTTGAGATAACTAAACAATAACCTGTAAGGACAATTAACTGGCATGTAGTCTACATTTAATGAACTTTATGGTAGACACAGGATCTGAGGAAGTACCATTATTTTTCTCATTGTTTTGTAATCTGGGTGCATGCTTTAAATGTACATATTATGTCGGTACACTAATGATCAATAAAGGTAGATTCCATTGATCTCATGTGTAATAACAAAAAATGAGAATAAACCCTCTTCAAGGCTCAATTTATGTAGGCAAATTTAACGGGAAAAAATAGTTATTGGAAATATATAATAAGGTGTTTTTTTTCTAATTTGTTCTTTTTTAACAGTTTTATTGATATATAATTCACATACCATTCAATTCACCCATTTAAAGTGTATATTCTAATGGCTTTTAGTATTACAGAAAGATTTTCAGTATTATTTTTATTTAAAAAGATCAATTATTACATATTTAAACAGAGACAGTGTTTGGTGAGACCTGCAAGTATTAGCTATATCGATATGTAGACATGTAACAAATATTAATTCAACTTAACATTAATGCTAGACAAACTCTGATGACCTTGATTCCTAAATTACACAAATTTCTGATGGCTAGGGTTTTTTTTCAAATATACAACTTCAGCCTATATCCTGTACATAGTTTACTTCAAGCAGTTAATCACCATAAAAAGCTTCTATTTAAACTTATATGAAAAAAATAATCATTTGGGCACACTGTTACCATATATATATGTATATATGATGTACATATATACGTGTGTACGTATATAAATGTATGTACGTATACATGTATATAAATACAATAAAATTATAATTCAGACTGGCATATGTACCTACTTCTTTATTTGTATCACTTAGCCATATGTTATGAAGTTTATTTTGTGTTGTCATCTTGTACTTACACAATGAGAGAAGTATTTATGATATCGAAGTACGTGAGACTATAAATGACATTTCCATTTATCAGATACATCAACTCTGGTTCTACATTTAATCACTGGCTAGAGCTATTTACTACTTCATGTACTGTTCTTCCATAAACATCAATACCTCAGTAGGACACCTCCAGAGTACCGATTTTTTTCGCTTTCAGTGGAGATGAGGAAGAAACATTTTATAGAAATAAAACATCCTCACCTTGATCAAGTCAATAAGAAGCTTTAAAAAGTGAATATGAAACCAGAAAAATTAGATCAATAAAATCTATAAATGCATTTCATTTTGAGAACTTCTTTTAGATGTGCAAATAAAGGATTTGTCCATTTTAATTCTTAATGAAATATTAAGACAACTAACTGAATTTAGTGCTTTCTCATTGCAGTATTTTTTTGAAATTTAAGTAAAAATATCTCTTAAACACTGTAATAGTAATGGTAATCCAAAAATATAGGCAACCCTCAACCCACAAACGTGTTCCAAACAATGATTTTTATATCACTGTTTTGAAACACAGGCTTGCATTTTCTCATAGGAAGAACATATCAATTTTAGTCAGCAACCTGAGCGTGCATTCGAATTTCTGCTTAGCTTCAATTGCTAGGGCTATAATTACCATTTCTAATCATAAAGTCTAATAGACTTCAAATAACTTTAAATTAATAACCTTGGAAACATCAATCGATTAATGTAGGTTGATGGTCATCACTTAATCTCATTAACAGCATTAAGAATAATTTATTATATTTCATTAAGAAAAAAAAATCCAAGTTTTGCCTTTCACACATGAAGCATCTATGTGTGAGTGCACAGTGGAAATCTAAAGAACTTACTGTATGTTTTGATGTAAACTAGAAATTTAGATATGTCTTCATTCATTCGTTCATATAATTCCTATTTCAGTCAGCCATCTATTCACTTGTTATTAAGAACTTCCCAAGAACTTAACGTTCTGATAAGAATTGTGTGCTTCATGAATTTATGTTTCTATTTGCCACCCCAAAAGTGGATGAAATGTTTGTCTGTTATATATAAATGTTTATATGAGATATCTACTTCTTTTTTCTAATCTTAGGATGCAAGATGCCCTTTGGTATTTAAAAAAAAAGTTTGTGTGTGGTTTTTTTTTAAAAGATTTTATTTATTTATTTGTGAGAGAGAGAGAGAGCACAAGCAGGGGGAGCGGCAGGCAGAGGGAGAAGCAGGCTCCCCGCTGAGCAAGGAACCCAATGCGGGGCTCGATCCCAGGACCCTGGGATCATGACCTGAGCCGAAGGCAGACGCTTAACCAACTGAGCCACCCAGGAGGTCCCCTCCCAAAAAAAGTTTTAAAACTTGCAACTTGTATCCAGAATGCCAACTCAAAAATTCTTAGAAACTACACTGCAGGTGGGACCGTAAAGTGGGGCACCTGCTTTGGAAAAGGTTAAACACACAATTACCATATGACCCAGCAATTCCACTCCTAGGTATTTACTCAAGACAGATGAAAACTTAGCTACACAAAAACCTGTGCATGAAATGTCCAAAGAAGCAATCTTCATAATAGCCAAAAAGTAAAAAGCCAAATGTCCATCAACTGATAAATAAATACAATGTAGTATAACCATTCAATGAAATATTATTTGGCAAAAAAAGTTAATGACGTAATGACACATGCTACAACATAGATGAACCTTGAAAACATGCTGGGTGAAAGGAGCCAGTCAGAAAAGACCACCTATTATATAATTTATTTATATGATAGGTCCAGAAGACGCAAATCCATAGAGACAGAAAGTATCTTAGTGACTGCCTAGGACTAGGCTGGATGGTTGGGCAGTGGGGAGGAAATGGGGAGTGACTGCTTATGGGTATGGGGTTTCTTTCTGGGGTCATGAAATGCCCTAGGTTGTGACGGTTCCACAACTTTGTAAATATACTAAAAACCCTTGCATCATACACTTTACATGACCTCTCAATTATGTCTAAATTACATCTCTGCTATATACAATTCTGTCCAGTGCAATTTCCTCGACTGCAAATTTTATATACAACACTGCTTTTAATCAAGAACACGGGCCAGTAGTAGGCACTCTATAAATATATGATGAAAGACACAGGGCAGGTAGGTAAACAAGCCAAAAGCATTACATGCAGAAAAATTAATTGAAATTAGGAGTTGTGTTTGTTTCAAGTAAACCCAGTATAACTGAAATCTGTTCTAATTATCCTCCTAACAGCCAAGAGAAATTCACAGGCAGGTTGAATCCATAGTCATGAGTGTTTGTCCTCTCCACCAAGCAGTTTCAAAGAACATATTCAGCACCAGGGAATTGAGACGGAGGCTGGACCAAGGCCCTGCTGGTAGAAACCTTAATGACAGGAGAAAGCTACAGCTCTAATTTTAAGCTACAGTATCATCCATACACATGAGTGGTTCTCAAATTTAAGCATGCATCATAAACACCTGGAAAGCCTACCAAAACCCAGATTACTGGTCCCAGCCCTGAGTTTCTGATTCAGTAGATCCGGGTGGGCCCTAAGAATTTGCATGTCTAACAAATTTGCAAATGAGATTGATTCTGCTGGTCAGGGGAGTTCTGCTGGTTCTTTCTAAAGGGAATATATATATTTTTTTTCACGTTGGAGATGATGGGAGGTGGGCTAAGGAAAAGTAGAGGAAGACATAAGAAAATGACATAATGAATACAAATTTTATCAATCAATAGCTTAGAGCAAAGCTTCCGACACTGGTAGATCATCTTGGTACGAGGTGAGAATGGTGATTCAGTGAGGTGAGTTTTATTATCAGGTGTTTCCATTAACACAAATTCCTGAGTTAAACTGCCTGTCAGATTTGCTGCTGCCTTTCATGTATCAAATTCTCTGATAACTGGCCCGCCCGAAAACAGCTCTAATGACGTGTGAGGCCCAGTTGGAAGTCTGCTCTTCAGTATGAGAGGCAGGATGTGTCAAAGACCTCATTCTGCCCAAAGCATGTACCCCTCAAGGCCATCTGCCTCCCCTACTTGGTTTAAAACTCCATTATCAAACTTATTGCGTTAGGTTGGTTAAGAAGTGCATTCATATGCATAAGCCATCAGGTGAAAGCACCTCTTGCAAGGACACATAAATATCCATCTGTCATTACCAAAAATCAGTTTATCAAATGAACTAGCTACACCTTGAATGGAGATTTCCAGGCACAATGAAAAGTTATTTTGGTTTTGGTTAAAAAAAAAAAGTCAAAACAATAATCAACATGAAAACATTATTAACAAAGAGTAGTTCAAACATAGTCTTAGATGTTTCTCCAATATACTTTGTGTGACACTGAAGGATACTTTTATGTATTTTTACTCTCTCTTACAAGACTTAAGCCTCATATCAGTCACAGATTCCTTTCAAAGAACAAAAGCAAAAATAAACAAAACTCTTCATAGGTTAAAAAAATAGAAGCTGGTCTCACTACCTTAGGCGGAAAAGTAATCTAGGTACTACAATGAATCGTTATGGAAATAAAAATAATTCAGTAAGAAAGTATAGAATTGTAATCAGCCTTCCTCTTCATTCAATTATCTGAGTTTTCCAAAGAAATCTGTGTCATCTGGAGACAGATATTTTGTTCTTTATTTCTATAATGTCAGTATGAATACACAGCTTTAGTACAGAGATTAGCACTGGTAAGCACATGGACTGGGTTACTGTAGGTTTAGGAGTTTAAATTAGAATTTTGTAAGCATAGTGACTTTTGAAAACCATTTCCAAAGCCATGTAATGGTTTTTTTTGGTTTTTTTTTATTTATTTTTTTAACGTTTTAATTTATAAGAAATACTGCATTGGAAATATAACTATTTGATCATTCACTATTCTGTTCAGTATCAGATTATGTGATGGAGCAAGCTAATTCTTGAGTTTAAATTAAAACATAAGTAACATTACTACACTAACCTGATACCATTAAGGGAGCCAAAGTCCTGAAATGTTATGGTTAAGTTAGCAGTAATTTACAAAACTAGATAGGTTAATTCTTGTCATGATACGCTCAACATTTGCAGGTGTTATTACCCATAAAATTTGATTCTATTTATACCCCTTTTACATAAAACAATAATGGTAGTTAATAGTCATATATTTTTTTCTCTTTACTACAAAAATTGTTCCAACCTTAAAGTTGATGTAACAAGATTATATTCATAGAAACATAATATAACGAGGACCCTTAAAAATAAAAATTGAGGATTATGCTAAATTATATCAAACAATGTATTTTATCTTCTTATTTTAAAGGAATATTCAACAGAACACTTTTTGTTATTTTAGGCATTTTTGTACCTAAATAGTGACAAATTTTAACACTGATTAAAATAGTCACAGAACTAATTATTTATGCACTCATGCTGTGATTTTCATAAGTTTTGGTGTTTTAATAGGGGAAAGATGAACCTACTTTAAAGTTAATTTTTTGTTTCATAAGATAAGGTTTTTTTTTTCTTTTCCCTTGAGTATTTAGGTAATTCTCTATTAGGGAAATCGTGATTTATGTGACAAATAATACCTTACATTTTAAGGACTTAACATGGAAGAAATGTATTTTTTTCCTTATTTAGTAATCTAGTGCAGGCTAGATTGTCACCAAGCCTATTTTTCCTAGCGGTCATTGAAAGAGCAAGGTTCTTTCCTTCTCATGGCTCCTCAGTCTCCTGGAGTCTTGAACCCAAACAAAAAGAGAAAGGGACACTGAACAAGAAATCTCCACTTCTTTTTTGGGTTTTGTTTTTTTTTTTAAGATTTTATTTATTTATTTGAGAGAGAGAGAGAGAGAGCACAAGCAGGGAGGGGCAGAGGGAGAGAGAGAAGCAGGCTCCCCACCGAGCAGTGAGCCCGACAGGGTGCTCGATCCCAGGACCCTGAGATCATGACAACTGAGCCACCTACGCGCCCCAGAAATCTCCACTTTTTGATGGCTTGAAACATATCACCTCTACCCTCATCTCTTGTGGTAAACTAGCCAAATGGCCCCACCTAGATGCAACTGGAGGTTGACAAATGAGGTCTTTGTCCAGGCAGCAACTTTCCATTAAGTACTACAGAGCTGGAGCACAAATTTTGGTACCAAGTAAGTGGTCTCTGACACAGGCTATCCTGTGACCATCAAGGGCTGTGCTTCCTTCTTCCCACATATAGAACCTTCTCTACTCTTCTAAGCTAAGTTCTTGTCCCTTCCCTTAATCCAGCCTCATGTCAAGGAACTCTACGCAATGCACAATTCTAATTCATTCAGATATGGCTCCCCATGATGCAGCAACCTCTGAAGAACAAATTTCTGGCTCCTCCCCTTACCACACGCCAACAATATAGAGGTTGGTCAGTGCAGAGGTTACTGCTGCAAAAAAATCCCCATTTGCAAAATGAAGAATAGTATATACACAATAGTTACTGTTCCTCAGCAATGACAAAATCCTGCTGAGTAGACATGGCAAAGACCACATATCCTTAAAGAAGTTCCATGATAAGGCCCTGATTCCTGACTCTGAGATGTACTTCCTTATCTATTATTTTCAATGGCTTCTGCTTCCAACCTTGTCCATTATCCTCCATGACTTTCTGAAATGAACTGTAGGGAGTATACCCATTGTGACAAGAAGAATCATATCCCCCCAAAACGGTTTACATTTTAATCCTTAGAACCTGTGAATATGTTATATTACATGGGGAGAATTAAGGTTGCAGATGGAATTAAGGTTGCTACCTAACCTTAAAATGGGGAGATTATCCTGGATCATCTGGGTGGGCCCAATACAATCGGAAGACTCTTCCTACATGAAGAAGGGAGGCACGCAAGTCAATGTCAGCATAGCAAGACGTGAGAAAGACTTAACCAGCCAGTTCTGGGTTTTAAGATAGAGGAGGACATGAGCTAAGCAATGCAATGGTCTCTAGATGCTGGAAAAGGAAAAAAAAAATCTCATGGAAGAAGAAACACAGCCCCAACTGACACGTTTATTTAAGTCCAGTGCACATTTTGATATTCTGACCTCCAGAACTATAAGACCATAAATTTGTGTTGTTTAAAGCCACTGCATTTGTGGTAATTTGTAAAAGCAACAAAAGATTTTGGATCACAATTCCTGTTATAAATTTGAGGGGACAGACGTTTTTTTTTTAACAGTTGTAGGCTTTTTCTTTGAGGCCATGGTCACATTTTGGTTTGGTTTGGTTTGGTTTTTAACAAAAGAATTCTCTAAAAAGGTAGAGGCTTCTGGTCTAATCACTTCCATCAGTACCAAGTTATAATAACCCACTCAAAAGTTCTTTCCTAGACTGAATACTCAAATCTGCTTTCGTTCTAATTTTTCTCTCCCTTTCTCTCTCGGGCTGTTTCTGTCTCTCATCAGTTTCCTTAGTGCCATATGAAATCAGAAACTTCTTTGGAATGAGAGACTCTTAAACCAATCTCTGCCATAGTGCTGAACTTTTCATCCTGTTCTTACACGAGCCCTTCTCTTCCTTGTAAAATTCCATGAGGTCATGCAAGAAACATCCAACATGCACTATCTCCATTATGGGCTTTTCTTTTCTTTTCTTTCTTTCTTTCTTTCTTTCTTTCTTTCTTTCTTCTTTCTTTCTTTCTTTCTTTTTTTTTGACAGAGCTATAGTTTTGGTGGTATGTAGTGTCTTTATAAAGTTCTAATGGTACAATCTGATTAAATGTTTTGACACTGCAGAACATAAGTCTCTATTTCCCTAGCCTGTTAGATCAACTCCTTTGCTGATCACCTCCTGACCGCTGAACCAAAGCCACATATTTTAGAGTTTTGTTCTGGTATCACCCAGCTTAAGGAATCAATTTTGGGATTAGTTTAGCAATGTTAACTGTTGTTACAAATAAACCCATATGTTTCAGTAGCTCAACAAAATGGGCATTTCCTTCTTATTCTATTAACAGCAAAACACGGGGATTCACCCAGAGATTATGAGCAAAAATGTTCCATTAGTCTTGTGGACCCCAGCTCCCTAAAACTGGCACTTGTAAAGGAGACAGGAGAATGAAGGCTTTCTTTTTTAAAGATCTGATATAAAAGCAACTCACAAAATTCCTGCTCACATTTCAATGGGGAGAACTAATTACATGGTCCTGTCTAGGAGCAAATGGGTTGGGAAACAGTCTTTTTTTCCAAGCGTAGACTTGCCAAAGTCAGTATTATACTATGGGAGGAGGGCTACACGTTCATTAGACAGTTAGCTGTCTTTGCTACTGATACATATTCATCATACTCAAAAGAGTATTTTAAAATTTTTCTTATAAAAGTTTTGCTAACTAGGACTATGTCCTCAGACAGGATGGAAAACCACTGCTTTAGCAGTACGATGCCACATCACAGGAGAAGGAATAGCAACCACAAAAATGCTGATTAGTTGAACTGAGTGAGTGAATAGCTCACTGAGATACAGGTCAGGGACATACAAAAACTATAAAAGACTCTGAGAAAGAGGAGAGGGGGAGAGAGAGAGGGAAGGAGAAGGGGAGAGGGGAGAAGGAGGAGGAAGCAGAAAGTGAAGGAGGAAAAGAAGAAGAAAGTACAATGGTTCCTATACTTTTGGACCTTAAATTTTTTTCAGGGAAAAGGGCATAGGCAAATAACATTTAATCACAAAAGGTGAAAAGTGCTATAAATGAAAAGTATAAGATACTCTAAGAAAGTTCAACAGCAAAACTTAATACCAATTGATGAGTTAGTAAATAGTTTCTCAGAGAAAGACATATAGCAAAAGAATGACGGGTAAAAAGTGGGGTGAAAAACATCCCAAAGAGAGGAAAATCATGTTAAAAAGTTGAGGCACATTTCTTGTTCTGATAGAATGGGGCAGCTGGTAGCAGACCAAAGTTTCTTTTGAGAATAATAAGAAAAGTCACATAAAATGTGAAAGAGCATCAAGGAACTCCTAAATCAACCAGAGTAAATGTGCCAGAAATCTGGAGAAAGGGAGACTATAGAAAGGTGAGTGAATATTCCTCAGCAAATGCCTGAGACATGGACTCTGCCTGGGCGAAAGATCACCCATGGAGGGAAATCAGAAGAGATCAGCAGTCTCATAAGCCTGAAAAGATAGAGAGAGAGAAAGGAGGCCTGGGGTCCAAGATCCTGATGAGAAGAGAGGCTTGGAGAATTATTCCTGACACATGGCCAATTTAATAAGCCAAGAAGTAAGCTCTTGAAAAGCAAAGCAGAGTTTTCAATAGTTGCACTGTGCTGGGGGTTGGGTGGAGCAGGGGAGGGAAGAATCAGAGTTCTGGAATTCCAGAAAAAGGGCTCAGATGTTTCTTTAAAATCCCTGAAGGGGAAGGCCCTAGAAGCACGACAAATCCAGAAGCAGACAAAACATTACTAAAACCTCAACGCAGAAGATACTGAATATATTAAGGAGATCAGTCTGAATATATTTTCCTGCAAGAAGAAAGGGAAGGGATGCCTGGGTGGCTCATTCAGTTAAGCGTCTGCCTTCGGCTCAGGTCATGATCCCAGGGTCCTGGGATCGAGTTCTGCATCAGGCTTCCTGCTCAGTGGAGAGTCTGCTCCTCCCTCTGCCCCTCCCCCTGCTTGTGCTCTATCTCTGACAAATAAATAAATAAAATCTTTAAAAAAAAAAAAAAGCCAAAAAACAAAACAAGAAGAAAGGGAAGGATAACATAATTTGGAATCTCCATGTTTTGTTTTGTTTTGTTTTTATGCCTAATGTCTAGAATTTAGTCAGATATTCTAGAGATGCTAAAAGACTGAACCACAGGATCAAACATTTAGAAAACTTAAGAAAAAAAAAAAAAGAAAACTTAAGAAAATAAAAATAGACTTATAGGGATCCAAACAGTAGAGACAGCAGACAAGGACATCCAAATAATTATGATTAAAGTGTTCAAGAAAAGAGAGTAAAATATGGAGAAATAAATGAGGGAAATTTTTGTCAGAGAATTTAAAACTGTATAAAAAAAGAAAACGATGGAAATTTTAGAACTGAATAATAGCTGTGTTTAACAGCATACTGGACATGCAGAAGCCAAGATTAGGGAATTAGAATACAGATTTATGCAAACTATCCAGACTAAAAAGAGAGAGAGGAAAAAAAGAGAAAAATACAGAAAATTGTATATAGACATGTGGGACAGAGGGTTAAGGTCTAACACACAAGTAATTGGAGTCTCTCAAGGAAGGGAGGGAGAATAGGGCAGAAGCAGTGAGAATGGTTGAGAATTTCTAAAACTGATTAAAAATGTCAGCTCAGAAATTTAGGAAGCATTGTGAAACTCAATCAGTAATACAAAAAGAATGTCACATTTAAGCATACAATAGTCAAACCGCTAAAAATTAGAAACAAAGAGGAAATTTTGAAAGCAGTCTGATGGGGCGCCTGGGTGGCTCAGTTGGTTAAGCGACTGCCTTCGGCTCAGGTCATGATCCTGGAGTCCCAGGATCGAGTCCCGCATCGGGCTCCCTGCTCAGCAGGGAGCCTGCTTCGCCCTCTGACCCTCCCCCCTCTCATGCTCTCTCTCTCTATCTCATTCTCTCTCTCAAATAAATAAATAAAATCTTTAAAAAAAAAAAAAAAAAAAGAAAGCAGTCTGATGAAACAATAGGGCCAAATAGGGCCAGAGGCAGGAAAGAGTTTGTCACATTCAAGAAAGAAATTTTAAAAGCCAATGTTGTTGGACTTTAGTTAAACAAACAAAATCATATAAAAAAACAGGAGTGATTCCATAGAAGACTACAAAGGGAAGAAAGAGTCGAAATTATACAGAATCTTTCAAGACCATGTTGAGTTTAGATTTTATCTTAGGGATATGAAAAGCCATTGAAGGACTTAACTGAGGGATGAAATGATTAGGTATGCACAATTAAAAGTTTATCTTTCCAAATCTGAGGAGAATAGATTGGGGGGGTGACAAATAGGGGAGATCAGGAATCTGGTTCCCAGAACTAGGAGCAAAATGCTGTAAAATAAGACGAGGCATGTTTGGAACAACTGAGGCACAAGTTAAGAGAACAACTACCAGCGAGGATTACTTGATCTTAGGTCTCTAAGCACTGAGTGAGATCTTCTAAAAATGCCTCCAACCAGGGATACTGGCAAGGCTGAAATTACTGGACAGAGTCCAATGATCAATGATCAAAGCTGGGGGTTCCTAAACGCAGCCAGACGAGGACCTGAGAAATGTGATACAGCTCATACGCCCTGAAAAGATATTTTATCCATTATTTTGGTTTTATCCATATGATTTTAGAGATGTTGAGGCTACATATAGTCATAATGGGTATAAAAATCTACTTGGGTTAATGGAAGTTCAGGAAACTAAAAATTGTTAGGCACTTACTAGCATCAGACGCTGTTGTATGTTTTATATTTATCAGCTCACTGAATTTTCACAACTACCATGTGAAGGTCTAACTCCCCTTATACAAACTGAAGCTAAATTTAAAGGATTTGTTGAGAGTGAAAACAAGATTATGAAACTTTTTTAGGAAGGCACAATGCCAGGCTTCACTGACTCTGAAGACTGTGGTGTTCTTGCTGTATCCTGATCTGGAAAACTCTTTAGATTTCTTCACATTCTCCTCACACTTACAGTAAGGACTAAGGTGGAGGGTGGATTTAGGTTCCATAGAAAGTTGGGCTGGGAAGGATGTAATCACTGCTGTCTCAGGTTGTGGAACCACAGGGTTGGGGCATAAAGGGAAGGTGACTCACTTCTGATGATTATTCCGAGCTTTTTTCCCCAACTTGGTGAGTCATATGTAATTTTGTTTTATGATGACTTCTACTAACTACAATGATAAAATTTTCATAAGCATATATCATTCCACAGAATAAGGTCATCACAATGATGTAAGAAATTATTTTTTTTTAAAGATTTTATTTATTTATTTGAGAGAGAGAGAGAATGAGAGAGAGCACATGAGAGGGAGGAGGGTCAGAGGGAGAAGCAGACTCCCCGCTGAGCAGGGAGCCCGATGTGGGACTCGATCCTGGGACTCCAGGATCATGACCTGAGCCAAAGGCAGTCGCCTAACCAACTGAGCCACCCAGGCGCCCAATGATGTAAGAAATTAAGAGATGGTTACAACATATGCTAACATTTTGGAAAAATATATAGAATCTTAACCATTTTTCCTTGTTTATAACCATTTGTGATGGTTTCTGGCTATAAAACTGTATACCCGGCACTCCCCTCAGTGGGTTTTCACTTAAGACTCAGCTAAAAATTGGGCGCCTGGGTGGCTCAGTTGTTAAGCGTCTGCCTTCGGCTCAGGTCATGATCCCAGGGTCCTGGGATCCAGCCCCGCATCGGGCTCCCTGCTCAGCGGGAAGCCTGCTTCTCCCTCTCCCACTCCCCCTGCTTGTGTTCCCTCTCTCGCTGTGTCTCTCTCTGTCAAATAAATAATAAAATATTAAAAAAAAAAAAAGACTCAGCTAAAAATACAGAATATATTTTCCAATTTTATTCTTTAAGATTATGTACTAGATGAAAAATCCCATGCATTATATAAGACTCACTATTTCTCTGGGAAGAAGATGAAGGATTGAAACAGAGGAAGATATGGTAATGCATGAAAATGCATTTAATAAAAGTGACCTAATGCCTTTGCTACAGATTCCAAACTCAGTATCTCATACAGGATGACCAGTCTTGAGAAGAAGCAGACAACTGTAGAATTTCTTAAAAGGTAAAGGTAGAAACTCAGATTTTAATCTTGTAGCTCCTGAAACAGTTTGCCTAATATCCATGAGACTGAGCAAAATTCTCATAAATGACCTAGTTGTATTCTAGAAAAGATGAAGGGAAGTTCGTGGAGGCTTTGCCGGAGAGGCTTACTTACTCATTACCTGGGCACCGTGATTCTTGGAGCCTTAAGATACCAGTCTGTCTGTAATGGGATTAATATCCCTACTCTGCCACTTACCAAATATGAGACTTGTTCAAATTTCCTGGGATTTATTTCTTTCAGTTTAATAATGTGAAAAATGAAAACAGCAGTAGAATGTCGCCCATGAAGTTATTGTAACGGTCAAATCAGTGAATATATAAACTGAGAATACTGTCTGGAAAATACTGCATAATTTTAGATACTACATCATCATTAGGATTATTTCAATCTTACTGTTAATATATCATCATAACCAACATTGCTCTGTTCTTTGCAACCTTCCCTTTGGGATTTCCATTTTGCTCAGACAGACTGGTCAACTATTTTATTCTCTCTTTCTTTGTCATTATTTTTTCCCCTTTATCTTTTCAGTTTTTCTCCCCCCCCTTTCCTTTCTTTTATAACTCCATGTTTTAAATTATTTTACATTAACTATTTGATGTACACAAAACATTCATAACAAATTATAAGTTTTAATGAAACTTAATAACTTTATATAAAATATAATAAATAAACACTTCCATACCCACCACTCAGGTTAGAAAATAGAGCATTTCCAGGATACCTTGAAGCCCTTGCTTGCCCTGCCCTACTTCCATCACTCCCCACCGCCTCTTCACCATGAATTCACTAATATCTTGAACTTTGTTTGTCATGACTTTTTTTTTATGTGTAAACATTTTTATCTCTTATGTCTGTATTTCTAATCAATGTATTGCTTGATGTTGCATATATCAAGACTTTAAATAAATGGGATTTTACTGTATGTAATCCTTTATGTCTTATTTTTCTTCTCAACCTCAGGACTCCATGGTACAATCATGTTCATTTTAGCTACAGATCATTCATTTTTCTTGCTGCCTAGCATTCCATTGTATAAATTCACCACAGTTATTTGAACCATTTTATTGTTGACAGACCTTTGTGTAGTTCCTAATTCTCTGCTATCACTAACGGTGTTCCTGTGAACATTCTTGTACCTATTTCTTGGTTCACATGTTTGAGAATTTCTTTAGGACAAGACTCTAAGAATGAGTTCTTGGGTAGTGGGGTATGTACCATTTTACTACATAATGCTAAATTGTTTTTCATAGTAACTACCATCAATGTATAACAATGTATAAGAATATAGGTTACTCCAGAGCCTCACTTAACACTTGACAGTATCTCTTTTTTTTTTCCTCCTTGCTACAGCAAAAACTTAAAAGGAGATTGAATTTGGAATATCAGTGTTTATAGCATTTTGTGGGACCAAAAGACATGCATCATTTTATCACAGTTAATGAACAATTTCATCTTTGAAACTTCCAGTATTTTTACAAATTTGGCAAATGAGAATATTGGTAAGAGTAATTTACAGAAAGTTAAATTTTTCAGTAACATAATTGGCCCTCCCATGTTCAAGCACATAAAAAAAAAGAATATAACTCAGTGCGCTATAATGGCTAGACAGTTGAAAACATATCATTGCTATATGAACACGTTGACAAGTTGGAGGACATTCTCTACAGAAAGGTTAGGGATCAAGGATACAGAGATTAAATTCCTCCACCTTGTGCTTTTGGAAATGGCATTGAGTCACGCCAGCCAAGCTCAGTGTGGAGGCTGACTTATCTTAAGAAGTGTGCATTCTCCAGTTCTACAATTCCAATGACAATAGCTAAAAAAAAAATCAGATGAAATAATTTGCTATTATTAAATATGAAAACTATACAGTATGCATAATGTTTCTAATAATTAAATGCATAATGAAAAACAAATTTATTTATCTATATTTAAGATCCTTTTAATAGAAATTCCTGTGGTTTCCCATATTAGAAGTACAAAGTTTGGTCCCATAAGCACAATTTTGAGAAGGGCTCCTTTGGTCTTTGAGAATTGCAACATAAAAGATTTCCAATGGAGAGAGTTAAGTGTATGTGCGTATGTATATATACATGATGGGGGGTATGGGGGGTAGATAAAGACTGCTTGGGAAGCAAGAAGTCTTGCAAAAATTATCAGGCCTACAAAAATTCCATTCAGGCTGCCAAATTTGCATTAGTCCCGCCCACAGTTTGAAATGTCACCCCACCCTCTCTTCGCCATCTGCACCACCACCTACTGATTCCTATGTCTCTAGTCTTAGAGAACAGAAGCATCTGCCTATGACAGGCACATTCAGAATTGCCCCCCAAACACAGATTCAAATGAAAAATTGAAAGTATATATTAAAGTCAGGATGTACATTTTAGAGTCAGAACTTTACCATCATAAGGTTTTCAAGCTGGTCTCTTTTTCCCTGATTTCTCTATATTATAATAATACAATGAAGAGAGCAATTTTTATGGTGGATCTAAAATCACTTGGATTAGTAACATACAACCTGTGTAAACTTCTTTGCTTGCTGCTAATTAAGTGATATTGTTATTTTTTTCCACTGATATTTGCCATTTATTAATTTATTCATTCAATACAGTTTTGAGCCATACAAGTAACTGAAGAAAAATCAATAAAATATGTTTTCTCTCTGTCTGAAGACTATGATCTAGGGTAGTGCTATCTAGTAGAAATATAATGTATGGCACATACGAAAATTTTTTAAATTTTCCAGTGGCCAGGTTAGAAGGAGTAAAAACAAAAAAGTGAATTTTAATAATTTTTAGCTCAATATGTCCAAGATGTTATCAACATGTAATCCATATACAAAATTTTATTGTGATACCTCATATTATTTTTTTGGTCCTATTTTCAAAATCTGGTGTGTATTTTATAATTACAGCACATCTCGATGGGGACTAGCCACATTTCAAGGGTTCATGAGTCACCTGTGGTTAGTGGCTGCAGTACTGGACAGTAGAGTTCTAGCAGAGAGAAGGCACTCATTCATCATTCCAGAGTGAGGAAAAGAGCAAATAAATAAATACAAAGCAATCAAGGGGTAATGAGGGTAAGAAGGGCTATTTAGGGAGACCAGCAAATCTTAAGAAACTGGAATGGTTTTCCAGAAGGATTTCAGTTCAAGGACTGATGATGAACAGGAATTATACTTGCAAAACAGGGAAGCACAAGGAGAGAGGGAGACAGTTTTCCAGGCCAAGTGAATACCATGTGACAAGTTCAGGCTCTGAAATAAGTCCACTACAGGGAAGCATATGCAAAAGATAATGGCAGGTGGGTTTACATAATGGATGAACGTTCAAGTTGCAATGGGAGTATGTAGAACAGAATAATTCTGGGATCAGGAAAGAAGGCAAGATTGTAGCCAGGACTTAAAGAATGGATAGTTGTTTTAAAAATGGAGGAGGAGGATTGGGAAGGAGAGAAGGCTTCCCAGGTAGAATGTAAAGCTTGAAGCTGTGAAAACAGCATGGGAACACGTGAAATTTGACACAGTTCCTTTAGGCCAAAAATTAGGGTGTTAGTGTTCGTGGCAAGAAACAAATCAAAAGTGCAGCACTGGATCCGGATCGTGAAGGGCCTCGCTTGCCAGGAGAGGTAGGAACTTTATGCCATAGATGATGAGCGACGATTGAAGAGCAAGCCGTTGCCATGATCAGGATCAGGCTAGCACGGTAGAGCCATCTCTCTGCAATGGAGAGGCACTGCAGACAGAGGTGCCATGTGGGAGGTCCACAACCTCTCCAACTGCCTTTATTTCTATTATCCAGGAATTTTTAAAAATATTTTATTTATTTATTTGACAGAGACTGACACAGCGAGAGAGGGAACACAAACAGGGGGAGTGGGAGAGGGAGAAGCAGGCTTCCCGCCAAGCAGGGAGCCTGATGCGGGACTCAATCCCAGGACCCTGGGATCATGACCTGAGCTGAAGGCAGACACTTAACAACTGAGCCACTCAGACGCCCCTCCAGGAATTTTTTTTTATGTAGTCACACTGAAATTCTTATTTGACTCTTGCCTGGTCATTTGGCCAAGTGGTAATCATGAAATTGTGGAGTGCTAATTGTTTTCATGTGTTAGTCGGCTTAGACTGTCATGAGAAAATACCATAGACTGGGGGGCTTAAACAACAGACATTTACTTTGTTATAGTTCTGGAGGCTGGAAAATCTAGGAACAGGGAGTCAGCATGTTAGCTTTCTGGTAAGGACTCTCCTCCCAGCTAATAGATGGCCATCTTCTCCCTGTGTCCCCACCTGGAGAAGAGAGCTGGTGTCTATCTCTTCATATCAAGACCCCAGTCCTATTGGATTAGGAGCCCACCGTTATGAATTCATTTAACCTTAATCACCTCCTTAAAGATTCTATTTCCAATTGAGCCACATGGAGGGTTAGGTCTTCAACATAGGAGTTTTGGGAGGACACAATTCAGTCCAGAGCCCAGCCTCACCAGACCAAGATACTTAGCCCCAGTCTTTAGGTCCAGACCACCTTGGGTCCTGGAAACCATCTTGCTCCCTGGCAGGGGTAATCTTGGAAAAGTCTAAAAATTGAGCACAGGAGCCTAAAACCAGCCTCAAATCTGTTCTTTTTCCGCATAAACCCATAAATTCTGCTGTATCACATTCTAATCACCAGAGTCCTACAAACCAAGAAAATACCCATATTTTTGCCTTGGTAACTTAGAACTTCTAGGACTTTTGCTCTCTCACTTTGCCTTCCCTCATTTTGCAATTTCAGTATAAGCCTATCTTTTGATAATGGAATCCAGTATCCTACAAGCCGGACACATGGTAACATCTCATCATATGTGCAATCCATTGCTTGGATCTAATCGGCTTGCAGGTCCTGTGGGTCCTAAGAAACCATATTTATTCTTCAAGGTCTACCTTAAATGCCAACTACTTAATAAAGATTTTTTGATTTCATCCATTGGAAATGATTCCCCTTTCATTTGAACTCTATTTTGATTTACTGGTATATTTTATTTTTTTAAAGATTTTATTTATTTATTTATTTATTTGACACAGAGAGAGAGAGAGAGCACAAGCAGGCAGAGCAGCAGGCAGAGGGAGAGGGAGAAGCAGGCTCCCCGATGAGCAGAGAGCCTGGCATGGGGCTCCATCCCAGGACCCTGGGATCATGACCTGAGCTGAAGGCAGATGCTTAACCGACTGAGCCACCCAGGCACCTCTATTTACTGGTATATTTTAAATAATATACTTTCACTGCCCAAATTTTGTTTTCTTTAACAGGATTTGCAACTTGGAATCAACATACTACAGTGTGATTGGCAGTGGAAAGAATCGTAAAGAGAATGTTTTGGCATTAGAACAAAAAAGTCTATGTTTACCCTTCTTCGAGAGTGGTCATAAAGAAGTTGCTGATGTATGAACATTTGATCAAAGACCTGAATGAAGAGAAGGAGCGAGCTACCAGACCACTGCGCGGGAAAGGTTCCACAGGACTTGACGCAGGGCCTTCTTGTTTTGGCAGACGACTAATCATGAGGCCAGCGAGGCTGTAGAAGATCAGTAGTAGCTGGTGAATGCATCAGAAAGGTACCTAGGGACCAGATGAAGTGGAGCCTCCTAGGCCACAGTGAGAGATCTGGATATTATGGTTAGTGCTGCATAAAACCATTTGTAGGATCGGGGCACCTGGGTGGCTCAGTCGTTAAGCGTCTGCCTTCGGCTCAGGTCATGATCCCAGGGTCCTGGGATCGAGCCCCACATCGATCGGGCTCCCTGCTCAGCAGGAAGCCTGCTTCTCCCTCTCTCACTCCCCTTGCTTGTGTTCCTCCTCTCGCTGTGTCTCTCTCTGTCAAATAAATAAATAAAATCTTAAAAAAAAATTTTGTAGGATTTAAGCAGCAGAGGGACATACTCTGACTTTTATCTTAAAAGGATTATACCTACAGGTGTGTGTGCAAAACAGACTTAAAGTTGGCAAAACTCTAACGGTGAGCAGTGAAGAAAAGATCACAAATGTCCATGCAAGAAATGATAGTGGCTCAGATGAAAGAGGCAGTAATGGAGATGGATGGAAAGTAACCAGATTTTGATTGTATTTTGACCTCAGACATGGTCAAACCTGCTGATGGATTTGCAATTGACTATTAGTTTCACAGTGAGGTCAAGACTGATGTTCAAGATTTTAAACCCAACAACTGAGTAAGGGGAACATTTATCGAGACAGAAAAGGCAGAAGGAGGAGCAGATTTGGGGTAAGAAACATAAGATTTCTGTTTTAGGTATGCTAATTTTGAGGGAGTATGCTAATTTTAAGCTTTTAATTTGTCATGCAAGTGGAACTGTTGAGCAGGCAAATGGGTATGTTTGTCAGAATTCAAAGGTGAGGGGTGCCTGGGTGGCTCTGATTCTTAGTTTCAGCTCAGGTCAGGATCTCAGAGTCCTGAGATCCAGCCCCACCTCAGCTCTGTGCTCAGCGGGCAGTCTGCTTGAGATTCTCTCCCTCTCCTTCTGCCCCTCCCCCCATCTAATAAATACATCTTAAAAAAAAAGAATTCAAAGGTGAGGTTTGGAGTAGAGATATAGATTTGTGACAAAGACGTAGCCTGTGTATATTCACATTTATACACTGTCCCCTAGATCCTTATTGGCTTCCACTGTTTTGTGTTGCTTTCATCATTTCCTTACTGAAATGGGCTCTGACTCTTGGAGGCATCCCACTGACACTCCCTGAAGCTCTTCATTCCAGGCATTTGTACTTCCAGGTGAAAGACTTCTGAGTCTCTATTGTCCCACTAGTCTTCCATTGCCCCAGTGCTCCTCCCTCTAGATATCTCCTGCCTTCAGGGCTTGGGAAGGATCACAAAGAATTCTCCATGTTTCAACCTCTTTCATGATCTATCCAGGTAAGTGAGCTACTAACTTCAAATACTTTTAGTTTCCTCTGATACAGTCTTAATACTTCTGTAATGTTCTTCAAACTCACACATCTCACGGGGAAGGGAAAGGTATTTTTCCCTTTCTTTACACTTTCTCCCTTCTCTTTACTCTAGAAACCTCTCTAACTACCTTCTTCCACAAGTGCCAAGACTCATTTGCTTGGTGTTTCTCTACCTCGCTGCAGATATAACTGAGCACTCCAGCTGGGAAATCTTAATGTGCTAATAGAAGTTTAAAGAATTTAGAAAATCCTTTTTTTTTTTTTTCAAAATCACCTGGAGTTGAGACAACTGTCTTGCAAGACACCCCCAAAATCCAACTTTTGTCCTTCAAAGCTGAAGACCTATTTCTTTTTCTTTGTCAGCTCTAATTCTGCCCCATTATGCATGCACACAGTAGCTGATTGCTGGAAGATGACATAGTATAGACACATGACAGAGAAAAGCACATTAACATATTTCAAAGGATTATTATACCTATTACACGTGTGAAGGTCTGTGACCATTTCTTTCTTCCTTTCGATATATTATGAGCTCCACTGGACATCTGTTTTGTTTCACTAATTTATTCACTAATTTAAAAATATTTGCCAAATACCTGCTATGGTCAAGGCACTATCTTGGTGCTACATAAATAGGGATGAACAAGAAAGATGAGGTCCCTGGCCTCATTGCGGAAAGTGCTAGGAAGAAAAAAATAGGATAATTGGATATCTAATGTAGCAATGCGGATGCTTCTTATCTGAAGTTATAGGAAAAACAAAATAAAATTTTGGGAAGGACATTGATTATCTCACATAACATGAAGGCGGAGCTAGAAAAGTTCCTGGATGACCAATTCGAAAGCTCAGCTATGTCACCGTTTACAGAAATTCTTCCTTCTTTGATATTTTTCTGCATCTTGGCCAGTCTTTTTTGCCTGGATAGCCTCAGGAACTCCAAATTAGCTGACAGTCTTAGATATCCTGGGATATCTGAGGGATATCTTTTTAAGAGATATCTTAAATTAAGGGAGCATTCTTTGTAAGAGATACATTTTTCTAGAACTGCCATGGCTTCCTGCCTACCCAAAGCATCCTCTGAACTGTATGACAGATTTATGCCTAAACTGATCTCAATTGGTAATAGTCTGAGATGACCACTCTTGCCTTAAAATAACCAAAAGTCAGGCCTTGGGGCTGAGAGAGGTCTGGTCTCCCTGGAAAACTCTGTTCTCCTAGGAGATGTGAATAAAATCAAAGCTCTGTTATCAAAGAAAAATGGCTATAGAATAAGAAGCTAGAAGTGTCTGCTACAGTGAGTGACTGGTTTGGAAGGAGTGGGAGCTCTGAGAAATCTCTTTGCGATAAAATTGAACTAAGATGTGACTGATGACAAAGACACAACCATGCAGAAATCTGGGGGAAGAGTATTTCAGGCAAAATGCAGAGCAAGTGAAAGACACCCAAGATGGGGAGAGGTTTGACATGCTTGAGGCGCATGAGAAAGGCAGCATGAGTGAAGTTCAGAGAATACCTGGGAGAGTGGCACGAGGACAGGGCCAGCAAGGGAACGCTAATGAAAGCTGCAGGTCTTGGAGGCCCCTGTTAAGAGTTGGTTTCGCTTCTATTCAGAAGTGAAAGTCTTTGTAAGAGTTTAAGCCTGGGAACATTTTAAGTCATCTTACAATGGTCATTCTGGGTACCATGTAAGAATGAACCACACTGAAGAGTGAAAGCATTTAAGAAGCGAAGGTAGTCCAACAGGCAACAAATGGCAATAGCTAGGACAACAGTCATGTACTAGGGATAGTGAGAAGGAGTCAGATGTTAGGTTTGTGTAGGTGTCATGCTGACATGACCCATGAATGGATTGCTTGTCAAGAATATGGAAAAGAGAGAAATCAAGCACAACTTTGAAGCTTGAGGCCTGAGCAAATGAGTTGATATGTGTATGTGTCGGGGGGGGGGGGAACTCTTAAGGAAAAACTGATCTTGTTGGGCTGAGGGAAATCCGGGGTTCTTTTTTGCACATGTTGAGTTAGATATGCCAATTCCATGCTGGGAGAAATATGAATAGAGGGTTGGGTATATGAGCATGGATATCTGGACAGAGTTTTGAGCTGGAGACATAATTTGGGTAATTAGAATATGGATTAGATTTTAATTTGGGGGCCTGGATGAGATCACCTAGGAAAGTTTGGTGGAGAAGAGGGCTCAAATTTTATCCAAGGGGATACTAATATGTACAGTTTTGTGATACGAGCAAAATGTAACAAAGTAGCCTAGAGAGGAGCTATGAATATGGGAAGAGAAAAACTAAGATTCTGTGGCATCTCAAAAATCACAGAAGGATGTGCTTCAGGATTGAGAAGTAGTCAACTTTGTCAGTGCTGCAGAGTGGTGGACAGAAGGCTGTAGGACTGACCATGACTTCAGCAAAATGGAGATTGTTGATGACCTTGATAATAGCCTTTAACATAGTCAATTCTAAATAAAGAATCGATGGGTGGGATGCTAAATCAGTGTACAGAAATATGTTGTATTTCTATACACTAATAATGAAGCAGCAGAAAAGTGAAATTAAGAAAAGAGTCCATTTACAATTGCACCAAAACCAATAAAATATCTAGGAATAAACTTAACCAAAGAAGTGAAGGACTTGTACTCTGAAAACGAGAAAACACTGAAGAAAGAAATTCAAGACAATGCAAGAAAAGGAAAAACATTCCATGTTCATGGGTTGGAAGAACCAATATTATTAACATGTCTATACTCCTCAAAGCAACCTACAGATTTAATGCAATTCCTATCAAAATACCAACAGCATTTTTCACAGCACTAAAACAAATAATCCAAAAATAGCCAAAGCAATCTTGAAAATGAAAAACAAAACTGGAGGTATCACAATTCCAGATTTCAACTTATATTACAAAGCAGTAGTACTTAAAACAGTATGGTACTGGCATAAAACCAGACACATAGATCAATGGAACAGAACAGAAAACCCAGAAATAAACCCACAATTATATGGTCAATTAATCTTCCACAAAGGGGAAATGAATACGCAATGGGAAAACGACAGTGTCTTTAACAAATGGTGTTGGTAAAACTGGACAGCCACAGGGAAAAGAATGAAACTGGACCACTTTCTTTTACCATACACAAATAAACACAAAATGGACTGAAGACCTAAATGTGAGACTAAAACCATAAAAATGCTTGGAGAAAGCACAGGCAGTAACTCCTCTGACATTGGCTGTAGCAACATTTTTCTAGATATGTCTCCTGGGCCAATGGAAACCAAAGCAAAAATAAACTATTCGGACTACATCGAAATAAAAAGCTTCTGCACAGCAAAGAATACAAACCAACAAAACTAAAAGGCAACCTACTGAACGGGAGAAGTGCATATGCAAATGACATATCTGAGAAAGGGTTAATATCTACATTATATAAAGAACTGATATAACTCAACACCCAAAAAGCAAATAATCCAATGAAAAAATGGGCAGAAGACATGAATAGACATTTTTCCAAAGAAGACATCTAGATGGCCAACAGACACATGAAAAGATACTCAACATCCCTCACCATCAGGGAAATGCAAATCAAAACTACAAGGATATATCACCTCACATCTTTCAGAGTGGCTAAAATCAAAAACACAAGAAACAACATGTGTTGGTGAGGATGTGGAGAAAAAGGAACCCTTGGGCACTGTTGGTGGGAATGCAAACTGGTACAGCCACTCTGGAAAAACAGTACGAGATTCCTCAAAAAATTAAAAATACGACTATGCTATGATCCAGTAATCACACTACTGGGTTTTTACTCCCAAAATACAAAAACACTAATTCAAAGGGATATATGCACCCCTCTGTTTATTGCAGCATTATTTACAATGGTCAAGACACGGAAATAGCAAGTGTCCATCAACAGATGAATAAAGAAGAAGTGGCATATATATATATACAATGGAATATTATTCAGCCATAAAAAAAAATGAAATCTTGACATTTGCAATCACACAGATAGAGTTAAGAGTATAATGCTAAGTAAGTACGTCAAAGAAACACAAAAACCATATGATCTCATTCATATGTGGAATTTAAGAATCAAAACAAACGAACAAAGGGAAAAAGAGAGCGATAAACCAAGAAACAGACTGCTTAAGTACAGAGAACAAACCGATGGTGACCAGAGGGGAGGTGGATGGGGGGATGGGTGAAATAGGTGATGGGGATTAAAGAGTACGCTTATCATGATGAAAAAAATAAATAAAATAAATTTTAAAGAATTATTACATAAAAATGATATTCTGGTTTGCCTTATTTCCTATCTCACTGACATCCCAAACTCCAACTGTGATTGATGTCTAAAGTGTAAACAGTTTTATTGTAATATAATAAATAGTTTTTACTTTAACGCAGCCTCATTGATTAGGCATCCTTAAACAGCTTGATTTAACATACTGTTGGAAGTAATTCTCCATAGGTCTCTTAGATTCTGTTCAATTTGCTCGTAGAGGAACTCAACAATTTTTGTTCTGGACTATCTTCCTGAGGACGTTTGTATAAGGAGCAATTTTTTAATGATGAAAATAGTGTCTCCCTCTGGAGAAAAAGTTGTCTTACTGTTGTGCATAAATAAATATAATGTCTTCTTCTGGGGCAAAGGTCAGTCAGACTTACTGCCCATTATAAAGGATTTATTCCCTAAACTCAGGATTCCTTTCCAATAATGTAACCCACTCCAGCTATGGATAACATTTCCTCTTCAAATCCTTCTGTGTAGATTGGAGTGCAAGCTTAAATGCTGATACTTCATTATCAGCTGATATAATGAGAAATAAGGTATTTTTCTTTGACCCAGCTATGAAATTGTGGCAAGCCAACTTGTTCATTTGCAAGTATGATAACATTTCCAACCCTTTGCAGTGCTTGATACGTACCTCAGGTGATCTTAAACAATTTCTTTCCAGAACTTAGTATAGCTCACAGTAAGTCTCCAGGTACATACTGTTTTTGATCTATGACAACTTATAAAAACTATGCACTTCAAGCCTTAACAAAATGATTTTGACTGCTATTTCTACTAGAAAAAGAGGTGTTATTTGCAAACCGTTAGTTAAATGAGGTATCTTAAACAGACAGAGAGCGTATATTAGAACAGGATTTCAAAAGCTCTCCACAGATTCCAGCAGATTTTGGAGTTTATATTCTACTTTTTTTCCCCCGAACTGGAAATAGAAAATTATGATGTTTTGAAAAGGACACATTAGTTTCTGTGAAGAAGCAAAAACAAAAGCACTGACATTCTGTGGTAACAAATATTGCTTTGATGATGAAATGATGATTTATTTCAGCCTTTCTCACACACTCAGAATAATAAATGGCAGAGCTTGGAGAGCATGATTTCTAGCTCCTACTTTTGCAGTTGAAGAAACAAAAACTCAGGCAGGCTAAGGAAGTTGCTTTTGTTAGTTATAATACCAGGACTGAATTTAGACTGCTGATTGTCAGGTGATTTTTTCTTCCACAATGCTTTATATACTTGTTGCCTCTCTCTTCTGTTCCCAGTTAATTCCTCAGTGCCAGGAAGGAGGAATGTTTTGAAAAACAATATAGACTGAAAAGGGGGAACAACATGTCAGGCAAGGGAAAGAGTGAAGGTGAAGTTTATAGCTGAGACTCCCCAGTCTCCTACAGCCACCTAGCGCCCACATATTCTACTGGAAAACAAAGGACCCAAACTGGAACTGCATCATTTTGCTCACTTAAAAAAAAAAAAAAAAAAAAATCCTATTGGCTAGGAATTCAGAGAAATTGTTACGAGCAAGTCATCAACAAACACGTTACCACCATCCTCACATCCATTTATTCTTTTCATTAGTTCCCTGGACCGGTCAAATGAGAGAATAAATCAAACTTGTGACTATTTCGCATAAAAGCTTGGGGCTTGATATCAACACACACGCACCCCTGATTTTTTCTCATACAACTAGTTTCTAGGCACATAGAGAGAGACATGACATGAGAATCCTTCTGTGACTGGAGAAAACCCACGAGATTTTTACTAAACTATGACTCCATTTAGATTGGGTCGTTGGTCTCTATTTAATTGTTCGTGCAGAGAAGGTACACATTTCAGTTTTATATTTATCCCTAGGCACAATAACAATCTTTGGTTTATTCGAAGTTCTACGATCAACTTCGTAGTTGATCGTAGTCCCTCTTTGGAATCCACTAAAAAGTGCACAAACTTCCATTCCCCTTTTTCCTGTTATGTGTACTCTTGTTGATGACGGTGGAGTTGGCTTGACGTTAAGAATGGTTGATTTCTATCTCCAACCACGAGAATTTTGTTCTAAATCAACTCCACTGAGCTTCTGATTTTACTCTGACTTCAGAGCTATAAAGCTATACTATCTTATTAGCAACAGAAATAATATTATCTATCAAGTTCTTGATATTTGGCTAGAAACTGGGAAGTTTATCTGCTGCCTGCTAACCACTGAGAACTATTTTTACTGACATCAGTCATTTCTGTGTTTAAATGAGAAGCAACAGTGTGGAGAGTCTGAGCACAGCAGTTAACAGCTGTTATGACAGAGCCATTTTTTTCTTTAAATTAGCATCAGCATTATGTCCCATTGCTTGTTAAGACCACTTCTGGTGTTTCCTAGGTTTATAAGACTTTTGAATGTACTTGAGTGTTATAGTTAAGAAACCAGTGGCAAACAGAAAAATTTCTTATTTAAACCAACAACATATACTTGAACTCATCCCGATCCGTATAAAAGCTGATCTTTTAAAAAAATATGCAGAATTGTCATGTTTCTTCTAACACAGAGTGAGTATAGTAACATGCTTACCCCTAAATTTGCCAATAGATGCCACTTATTACTTAATAAGTGGGATTCAATTTCACAGCACAGCTAAATTTAGCCGCAGTTTCATTACTCATGAAGAGACAAACAAACCAAAATGAATTTCTCATGAAGGGTGAGCCAAGTTAAAGTGAGTCTCCGTATGATCACCATACATTATCCTTGCAACTGAAAACCTGTGACAAAAAGCACAGTGTTCTGTCTTGTGATCATTCTGTACTTAATTCAAAGACCTGCTCATTCTGTCTTACTGATCTTGGGATATCTCTTGCTTTCTTGATTGCATTGTGATGCTTCACTCTTGCCAGCCTATCATTTCTTCATTACCAAAGGAAAATACCTTAATAGTGCTCTTCTGGCTTTTTCTAGGAAAATCTTGGCCCACTGCTTCTGTTTTTAGACCCTTACCCCCCTCACAGCTGCTGCGATTCACTCACTGGTTTTATGTCATTATACTGCCGATAAACAAAACTGCCTACAGCATTACCACTAAGGGATTGTTGTGTGTATTCATATGCATATTTTAAACTTTCTTGATATTATGGGCCATTGTTAGACTGAAGTCAAAAAGAGTTAATCTCTATTGCACTGTTAAATTCTAGTTAATTAAATTTCTAAACTATTGATAAGTGGATAATACATTGCATTTAGTCAAAACATTATTATTCACTTATGGAAATTTATGTGAGTGCTTTTTTTCCAAATAAAATGATCAAAGGAATTCACTAAAATGGGAGTTAGGAAATTATCTCAGCAAATCTATTTACAATTTGGTAAGATCTTTTAATAGAGCATTTAACTGCTCTAGACAGCTTGCTTTTAAAATTAGCTTAAATTATTTGCAATAAACTAAAATCATACACAATTCAGATTTCCCTCTTTTATTTACGTTTACCTACGAACATTAATTTTTTTTCAAGTTTGAAGCAAATTATTAAAAGTTGTGGTGTATTCTTTGCAAATATTTGCAGGCATTCTTCATCTATTACCTACTCTGTTATAATTGGTTTTCTTCTCAATTCTTACCTAACAGGCAGTCCCAAATGCTGCTGTAAAATTAATGTCCTTAAATTAGAGGTCTTGTATCATTATTCTGTTGGAAAACATTCAGTGAGTCCAATTTTTTCTTAGACCAAGGACAAATGTTCTGGACATTAAAATCATCCACAATTTGAATCCAACTTTTTTTTCCCCCCAATCTTATCCCCTTTTACATTCTTTCACAGAATCCAAGAGTTTACAGAATTCAACTGTAAGCTATTTAGTGGGGGTTTTGAGGTCAAAACTACTTTCAAGCATCTTAATTAGAATTTACCTTAAACAGTATTTTTAAATTCTTTGGTTGTGCTATACACTGTATTTTTAAAGTAGGCTCCATGCCCAGCATGGGCCCCGACATGGGGACCAATGGGGGCCCCAAGCAGGGCAAGCCCACAACCCTGGATCAAAACCTGAGCTGAGATCAAGAGTCCGGCACTTAACTGACTGAGCCATCCAGTCACCCCAATGCTATACACTTCTTATAAGCTGTCACATGTTCCTTTTCCTTCTCTTGATATTTTTTTGATCTTGGACTGAAGTAACACTAACCATAGCACTGATAACGAACACACCACTGCATCATTTCCAATTCGCAGGACATCGTCTAGCACATTTTTTATTTTCTAAAAACTGTGGGGCTACCTCACTTGGAATTATCTTCAGTATTCAAGTGAAGAAACTGAAGCTCAGAAAGTTGTCCTTTGCTTGACATAACTCAAGTGACAGTGTCAGAAACAGAATCTCCATCTTTGACGTGCATCAAATGGGTTTGGCTTTTTTTCCATAGTTGCAAGCTGCCTCTGTAACATGTTAGCATACGAACGTTGTTCAGTATCACCAACATTAGTATTACAGAAAAAGGAAGACAGGCAAGCAATCAAAAGAGAATGGTAGTTATTAAATAAATACTAGACATTACTAAATCGATATGATTAAATAATTATATAATTAAGTATATACTAATATAGTTTTTACAGAATAGCAAAAGCAAATGTGAAAACTGAGATTCAAAAATGTCAGTTGATTCTTTTGACGCCTGGGGTAACATTTTATACACCATTTAGACACGACAGGAAACTGAAAAGAGATTATGTTTTGATCATTCAGAAAATAGGATTTTTAGGTACGTCATATCATCACCAAAATTTAAGATCATATGAATTTAAGATCTAGAAACTAATAATAAATAACCAAAACCGGGTGTAAACTTCAAGATTGCATGGTAATAGATGAGAACTTGATGACTTTTAACAATCTCTTGTTTCCAAGTAGCAGAACTTAATTACTTCAAAACAACTCAAGTTGAAAACCTGTCAGTGTATTAGGGGCTAAACTTGCCCGGTTGGAATCCTGGCCCCACTCCTTACTGGCGTGAGATGTGAGGCATGTTACTAAATCTCAGTTTCCTTATCTACAGAATCAAGATAATGGGAGCACCTCCCTAAGAGTCTTGTTTTGAGGATTGGATGAGTTAATTTGTTTTATATACTCAAAATCCTTTTTGGCGCAATAGATAAGATCATTGTGGACTGTGAACAGTGCCTGGTTCAGTAATGTCAGCCTTCAACGTCGTCATCGTATTCATAATTGAAAATAGGAATAAGGAGCCTATGAAATTAATACTTGTAAAATTTGAGAAAGAAACATATACCCAAAGATGATACATTTTCCAACAGCAGTTTGGGGTTAAAAAATAAAAGAACTAAATGATGTCTAGCTGGAAATGTTTAACCAAGTTGATTTAAATAAATCTAATGTATGACTAAAATGGAGACACTCTGAAGAAACTAGTGAGCCTTTGTGATACTTAAAAAGTGAATTTGGGATTTATCAGGAATTGTAATCATTCTAAACATTCTTCCTAAATGTACTGCCAGATTTCTGTTCTATCACAGAGTGTGTGATTATGTTTGAATAACAGACTTCGCATGTTTAATATAAGTGTTGGTTTATTTTTGTAAGTTAAATCTATCAAATTTATCTAAATGATAAAAAAAAAAAATCCTAACTAAGGGGCACCCGGATGGCTCAGATGGTTAAGCATCTGCCTTCGGCTCAGGTCACGATACCAGGGTCCTGGGATCGATCCCCACATCAGGCTCCCTGCTCAGCTGGGAGTCTGCTTCTCCCTTTGCCTCTCCCTTCTGCTTGTGCTCTGTCTCTCTCACACAAATATTTTTTAAAAATCTGAACCAAAACATAAAATAAAACATAAAACTAATGAGTCTTAGCTTTTAGTTAGATTTATTTTCAAATAAATCACTTTAAAAATAAGTAGCACAATGTCACAGGAAAGACATAGGAGGGCTCAGTTTCTAGTGAGTTGGCTCCTATCAAGTCATCAAATCACTGTTTGTAAATTATCTCAAAGTATAAGTATGACTCCCTATAATGAAATTCTATGAAGATAAATAGTACTTTTAAATATAAATTGTTACATATTGATTCACTGAAGTGTTGTTTTGCAGAAATACTTTCATATTGGGAACTGTGGCTGTGTTTTTCAACTCACCCTCTAGTGGCTTTAAACCAATACTGCATTATCCCTTTCAGTAGGGGCATGGGAGTCTCTCCTCTCTCTGGTGAACAATTGTTTCACAGAACAAGGTTAAATGATTTAGTCACATCTCCAGATTCATGTAGAGCAGTTTTTCAGTCATAGAAAGAAAATGGATTTGCTTTATTGCCTTAATGATGTTAACAGATTAAGGAATCCAGTCATGAGTTGTGACATCCACTTCTTCTTTTCTAATTAAGCATTTTTGTTGAGGGTTTCATACCTCCAAAATATGCTCTCAAGATCCTCATGGAGGGAAAAAGTAATTTACATTCTTCTGCGTGTTTACCTTTATTTTTATTATTTTTTTAAAGATTGTATAATAATCTCTACACCCAAAGTGAGACTCGAACTCACAACCCAGAGATCAAGATCTGGATGCTCTACCAACTGAACCAGCCCCATGCCCCTGAATGTTCACCTTTAAATCAATTTTAAAATCATAAGAAAATGGTAAAATATTAAAAATTTGACAAAAGAAGGATAAATGTACGCATTTTACTAATCTTATTTGGAAGTTTGAAATATATTTCAGTTTTCCACGAAATGGCTAATGAATGAAAAAAAATCCATTTTTTTAAGTTCAATCATTTATGTTACTTGAAACTGATGTTGGTTTTGTTTTTACCATAATGTGAAGTAAGCAAATGTAAAATAGTCTTACTAGAATTACATGGATTCCCAACAATGACACTGAGGACACATCCGAAGTCCTTATTTGCAAACAACCACCCAAATAACTTTTCATTAAGACCCATTAAGGAGAAAATCAGGCTGCAGGGATTTTTTTCCTGCAAATAACGCTTTTTCTCCAATAATTTTATGAGGGATTCAGAATTCCACTATTTATTCTTTGACAGAATCACTGATGACATTTTCAGATGAGCGGAAATGCAAACCAGAGCTTGTTATCTGCATTTTTTTACACAAGATACACTGTCATGAAGGGTAAAACTTATGCTCGGGTCTGGTATTACATCTGTTGTTACAGATTAATTTTTAATGATGCTCATTTTCACTCTCAAAAGTGCCCCAGTTTAAGATAACTAATTACACTGTCACTTTAGCTATGAGACACTAGGCAGGTCCAAAATAGAACCTATCAACAATAGCGTGTCAGGCTAAAACCTCCCAACCATTATTAGAATCTGCCCAGTACTCGGCAGTATCCTCAATTGCAAGCCATAAAAACTCTCTGCGGAAAACTTAAGGAAAATAACAAAAAGGAATTTCTTGGAGGCTATGAAGAGAAAACTATAGAGCATGTGTCCCAGGGCACAGGACAGAGAACATCTCCGGGAGCCTAAGTCATAGAAACGAATAAACTTTCTGGCTAGGGTTTTTTGGGATATTATGGGATATTTTGCCTAAGTTTCACAGTCTGTGACATTCTGCTAAGATTTCGGTTTCAAGATCAGAGAACGTGGGGCGCCTGGGTGGCTCAGTCGTTAAGCGTCTGGCTCAGGTCATGATCCCAGCGTTTTGGGATCGAGCCCCGCATCGGGCTCCCTGCTCCGCGGGAAGCCTGCTTCTCCCTCTCCCACTCCCCCTGCTTGTGTTCCCTCTCTCGCTGTCTCTCTCTCTCTCTCTCTCTGTGAAATAAATAAGTAAAATCTTAAAAAAAAAAAAAAAAAAAGATCAGGGAACGTGACTGCTCTTCAGTCATATGTCCCTCCCGAGGCCAGGGAAGGTCTGGGTCCTTTCGTTGGCTGTTCGGCCCAATCAGCTACAATGGGGAAAGCAACACTGCAGTGAAGGAAAGGAAGGAACGCCAGGCAGGCAAACCACAAACGTCCACCCTGTACTGTTGTGGGGTGGTATGAAGAAATCAGCTCAGAGGATGTTTCAACAGTGAGAAATCCTCTTTTATTTATCTATTTCATTTATTTATTAAATTAATTAATTTATTAGAGAAATCCTCTTTTAGAACTTGAATTCATACTTAAGACTGATAAAGATATTTATATCAGGGACGCCTGGGTGGCTCAGTTGGTTAAGCGACTGCCTTCGGCTCAGGTCATGATCCTGGAGTCCCGGGATCGAGTCCCGCATCGGGCTCCCTGCTCGGCAGGGAGTCTGCTTCTCCCTCTGACCCTCCTCCCTCTCATGCTCTCTGTCTCTCATTCTCTCTCTCTCAAATAAATAAATAAAATCTTTAAAAAAAAAAAAAAAAAAAGATATTTATATCATCCTTAAACCAACGGTTTTAAATGTCGACATCAGTTTGCTTTTGCAAAATCTCTCAGGTCAAAGAAAAGAGGCCTGTCATGAACAACTGCTGTTTTCAGGTAAGCAAGTTCATCACTTTTTAATTGATCCAGATCTTAAGTTCACGTTCTGATTTACAGATGGAGTGACTCAGGAACCAAATGAAAATATTAATACAATGTTTGGGATCCATACTTCTCAATCTGGCATTTAATATCCTCCACAACCAAGCCCAATCTTATTGCCACTGCTCTATCACACACATTCAATATCCTGGGAAATAAATCTGTCACTTCCAAACATGCATAGCATTTGCTTGATCCTTTGCCTTGCTGGATCTCCTTAGTATACCCAGCTGTGATGTATCCTCCAAGGGCCAGCTCAAGTTCTTACTGGGAACAACTTTATCTTACCATCTCAGGTCAGAGAGAGCTCTCTTATAACTCTGCCTGACAAATGCAGTGTCTTGCACAAATTATTTTTCATGTGAATATGTCCTATACTTTTCACAACAGCACACATTTCTCAAGGGCCAGAATTATTTCTCATCATTTTTTAAAAAGATTTTATTTATGTGTTTGTCAGAGAGAGAGAGAGCGAGAGAGAGCGAGTGTAAGCATGAGGTAGGGAGAGGGATAGAGGGAGAGGGAGAGGCAGGCTCTCTGCTGAGCAAGGACCCTGATGTGGGGCTCGATCCCAGGACCCTGGGATCATGACCTGAGCCAAAGGCAGATGCTTAACTGACTGAGGCACCCAGGCACCCCATTTCTCATCATTTTTTATATCCATAGCTGTGTGCCTTGACGTTTATTGACTGAATACCAAACTAGGTTTCAAGTAGCAATAATCAACATCTACAGATAAACCAAAATAACTACTATGCTCTCTGCTTTTTAAATATATATATTCAAAATTACTTTCCTACCGTCTTTAATAAGTTTATTTGAGCAAGTCTCCATATCTTTTAAATACCACTGGGATCTTAGCCAGTTAGGCCAATAAGTTCATATCTGTTTACAGACTCAGAATGAGGACACTCCTCCTGCATGACTCCAGTTGATGTAATTCAACATCCTTTTATGACCTGAAAACCAGAGTGATAATTTTAAAAATAACGAGACCTATAATTCCATGCATTTTAATCTTTCAATTAATTTCAATGTTTGCATTAAACATAATGCAAAAGAACATTTTCCTTTCGTTCCTTTCTATTAGATAAGCTCTGTATACTGCTCCTAAATTTTCGGCAATATAGAGTTGCTGACAAATCATCAAGCATTTGGCTGGTTTTATATAAATCTTTGAAAGAGCTTGGAAAAAATCCAAAAGCAACATACAATTCTCTTATTGAAAACATCCATTGCTGCCTAAAGTTTACTCACATAACTATAGTCATGGTATCTTCAAACGCTAGAACTTTTTACTAAAAAGATGGTACTGTAATTGGTAATTACAGATTCTTTTCTATCACCTGTCATGGAGTTGTCTGGTGCCCTAAAAACTATTTTATTTTACATATACACACATAACTCAAAGATTTAATTTATCTGGTTTTTAAAATAGATAGATGAGGATGCCTGGGTGGCTCAGTCGGTTACGCGTCTGCCTTCTGCTCAGGTCATGGCCCCAGGGTTCTGGGATTGAGTCCCGCATTGGGATCCCTGCTCTGCAGGGAGACTGCCTCTCTGTCTCTGTCTCTCATGAATAAATAAATAAATAAATAAATAAATAAATAAATAGATGATAAATAAATTAAATAAATATAAATAAATAAAATAATAAATAAATAATAAAATAAATAAATAAATAGATAGATGATAGATAGGTGATAGATGGATATAGGTCACAAATTGCCCTTTGCTCGTAATTGGTGATTCTCAACTTTTACAGTAGTAACTTTAAAATGACATTGAAAATCTGTAATGTTTTTATCACTAGCTACTCATGTTTGTTTATCCAGTGCTGTTCTCCTACCTACAAGAATTTTTCAGTTGAAGTCTTAAAGTCTATAATTTTTCTGTCCAAATTAAGATCTATAGATTCTTTGAAGCCTTATGTGCAATTTGAACACGCAGTCTAGCCAATCGCTTCATATGACTATGGTTCTTTGTGATTTGACACATACACATGAAACTGTTTAAAGCCATGGCATTGTCAGGTCAAAAGTGCATCTAATTCTCTAAATTTAAGTGACAATGTAGTTACTGGAAAGCATAGTGTTCTTTTAATCTTCTATAAAAGCAAACATATATGCTATAAAAATCCAAAGAACCAAATGTGCAAAAATGTGGCCAGGGTCACACCATAATTACCCCAGTATTTATTCAATGCAAATATCAATATGCCATATTGTAGAACATTCCCACATCCACCTTAGTGTTATAAACTCTGTTTATTTTATTTTCAGGATCAACAGCTTGTCAAATATAATGATATGCTTCTAAGGGAAAATGCATAATATCAAAGATAAATATGACTCTCCAAACATGGCAGCATCCTTACTAACCCACCCAAAGAGTGCCCTAGTGGCATTTGGTCTCCTTTCATAAAATCTCCATGAACACAACTCTGTATCTGAGCTTTCCTATCCAGCTCCTTTATTGGGTTTTCACTATAGGCATGATTAATTGAATCATTGCCCACATGAATGAATTCAGTCTTCAGAGCCCTCTCTTCCCTAGGGGTCAGGTTGATTGATACGTGGCTCCAAGCCCCGGTCCTCTAACCATACAGTTGGTCTCTCTGGCCTGAATAGCCACCATTCTGAGTCATCTTCTCACCTTAAACTATGCAAGGGTCTACCATGAGTCACCTGGTTAGCATAAATTATCAGAGTCCACCATGAAAACAAAACATTTCTATCACCCAGGAAATTTCAAGGATTTGAGGCTACCTCCCAGAAACCAGGGGCCAAGGTCAGGCAAATTCTAACTATACACCACCCTCGCCCAAATCAATATTCTCTCTTGCCAGGACTAGTGCAATAGTCCCCTAACTGAGGTATTCCTCTTCTCCTTTCACTTTCTCAGAGCCAATTCTCCACACATCAGCTAAAGTGTTCCTTTCAAAACTTTGGTTGAATCACGTAATTCCTCTCTCTGCCCAACACCTCCCAGTAGTGGCTGTTGCGTTCCCTCAGAGTACAATCTGAGGTTTTACCATGGCAAATGAGGTCCTATGTGACCTGGTCCAGAGCCACCTATCTGAACTCAACTCCCATCAATCTCCTCCTCCTTTATTCTTTGGTAGCCCTGACAGTTTCCTAGCTACTCCTCAAATTTACCAAACAAAGAAAAGAATTTCACAGTTATGCTCATCTTTCTCCCTCACTTCAACTTTGGCCTATTTCTCACCTGGGGCATAATTGCACTTATTTGCATGTTGCTCAGGAAAATTCCACCAGGTAAACCTGAGTCTGAATCCTGCAATCTTCAACGAAGATTATAAAGTATTAGCAATTAAAACAAGTTTACAATTGTAGACTCAACATATTTTAACAGGAAATTCTGACTTTAAAACTGAGACATCTATTATTTTTTTAATTGATAATATTGTATGTGTCAGATTAAGGAAAAGCAATCTAAAAATATTTTTCACCAATTAATAAATGTTTAAATGACTAAGGGCTCATTTATTGACTAAAATAATCAATTACTAATTCATCTTTGAAATAAGGATAGTCTATTCTTTCTCATTTCAATTTCTGGACTAGATTAATATCCTAGTGTCCTGAGAAGGTAAAGTGGAACACTGTAAACAGGAATTGACAAGCTTTTTCTTCAAAGGCATAGATAGTAATTATTTTCAGTGTTGTGCATCATAAAGTTTCTGTCACAACTACTCACAACTCTCCCATTGTACTGCAGAGTAGCCACACGTAATATGTTAATAAGTGGATGTGACTATGATCCCGGCCAACCTTGCTTACCAAAACAGGCAGTGGGTGATATGTGGCCTGTGAGTCATAGGTGAAATAAAAAGGATATTATGGTAACTGATAATTTGTGTCAAGCAGAATTTTCTCAATTCAAAGTTAAAAAAAAAGAAAAACAAAAATAAAATAAAAAAATTACCC
Organism: Halichoerus grypus; assembly: GCF_964656455.1. Lineage (NCBI taxonomy): Eukaryota > Metazoa > Chordata > Mammalia > Carnivora > Phocidae > Halichoerus > Halichoerus grypus. The sequence continues at coordinate 27,496,602 of NC_135723.1, forward strand.
AAATCAACTGGATGCTGAAGGTCACATGAGACTTCCATCAAATAGTCTTGCTGTTCTCCTGATAAAATTTGTGATAAATAAAAGCTATCAATTTGAAAATATAAATTTATTTTCAGATTTCCACTTTGAGGAAGATGGAATAGATGTATTGTTTGTTTGTTTTTTTCGTAGTCCTCCCACTAATTACAACTAAAAATCCTAGACATTATATATAAAACAAAAATAACAAAACTCAAAGGCAGAGAGGAGAAGGCAGGCCAGCTTGAGATCTTGGGACCAGAATATAAAGCATGATGTTAAAGAGTGGGTTTTCTTTTCGCCTCATATATCCCAGACTGGATGCTGGAAAAGTGGCAACCTGGAAATACAAATGGGGCAGACAAAAATAACTCCAACAAAAGCCTGCTCTCTCTAGCCAAATGATTAGGAAATGGGCAGCTCAGGCAGAGAGAAACATGTTAAGCCATAAATAACTGCTCTACTCCAGCCAAACACCCGAGAAAAAACTATGGCTCCAACTCTGCCTCCCTCATCAGCAAAAGTTGAGGAAAGACTATCTCTGGGTTGTAACAAGGTTCCCCAACCCACATTGTTGGTGGTGCCAGGAAAGGCCAGGCTGGGAGCTAGGACTTCATGCCCACTGGGCAGTAAGGAGTGCCCCTTTCCACACTGTCCGCGGGGACCGCGTGGGGGACACGGTCTTCCACTACCAGCTACGGTGAGTGAACACCCCTCTCCCTCCCCACCCGGGTGATGTGACAAGGACTAGAATCAGGATTTTCTCAACACCCAGTGATAATGAGGTCACTCTTTCCACCCTGATGCCCCCGGGGGCCAGAACCCCTACCCCCACTCAGCAGAAAGGAAGCACACCTAACTTTCCCAGCCAGGGTGGTGTACGCGGAGGCCTAGAGCGGAGCTGGAACTCTACCCTACCCAGCAAAAAAACACCCTCCCCGGTCTCAATGGAAGCCGAGTGGAAATTGGACTTCTAACCCTTCCTGGTGGTAATAAAATGCCCCTCCCTTTCAGGGTGCCTGGTTGGCTCAGTCTGTTGAGCATCTGCCTTTGGCTCGGGTCATGGTCCCAGGGTCCTGGGATCGAGCCCCGCATTGGGCTCCCTGCTCAGTGGGGTTCCTGCTTCTCCCTCTCCCGCTCCCCCTACTTATGCTCTCTATCAAGTAAATAAATAAATCTTAAAAAAAAAAAAAAGGTGCCCCTCACTTTCTTGCCTAGCTGCAGAAGTGTGAGAGAAAGCCAATTCAAAAAGGTTTCTAGAAAATCCAGTCTCATAATTTAATACCTGAAATATTACATCATATAGAGAACTACAAAGACCACAGTTTGAATTTAAAAAGACACTAAATATAAACACTGAGATGGCACAGAAAAATCTGACAAAGATCTTAAAGCAGGGATTTTAAAAAGGATTCAGCAAACATTATAAACGTGCTTAAAACAGAAAAAAAAAAAAAAAAGCAGGGTGGGGGAAACGTTTCAGAAAAGAAATAGTCTCAGCGAAGAAGGAAAAAGAAGAACCCAAATAGAAACTGTAGAACTTAAGTATGCAATAACTGCAATTAAAAACTCAATGGATGGACTCAGCAGAACGAAGAAGATGGAGGAAAGAATCAGTGAAGTGTAAACTAGAACAGAAATCACTCATTGGAACAACAAAGGGAAAACAGACAAAAAAACAAACAAACAAACAAATAGCAGGGGCGCCTGGGTGGCTCAGTTGGTTAAGCACCCGACTCTTGACTTTGACTCAGGTCATGATCTCAGCATCGTGAGATGGAGCCCGGCATCGTCTCTGTGCTGGACATGGAGCCTGCTTAAGATTCTCTCTCTCCCTCTCCCTCTGCCCACCCCCCTCTCTAAAAACAGAACAAAACAGAGCCTCAGAGACTTGTGGGACAGTAACACAAGACCTACCACTACTGTTGTTCCAGAAGTCCTGAAATGAAAGTGGAGAGAGGGCAAGACTGAAGAAGTATTAAGGCCTACTGACTCCAAAGTAGAATCTAGAACAATAAGGAACTCTGAAATCTCAATAGTAAGTAACTAAACAATCAGACAATGAACCAAAGGCATGAGAGCTACATTAGGGTGAATTTCAGAAAGTTTAATGTCCCGATCCTGCTGGAAGTCAGAGTGACCATTAACCAAAAAGAGGACCTTTTCCATCCTTTCTGGGTAACTTGGGAGTTTTTTAAACTCATACAAATGTACTCAGTCGAATGCTTCTGCAGGGAGCAACTAATAATGAAAAGCCTGCATGTGACACAGAGGGTGGTCTTTCAGCAGATCAGTTACTTTTGTTAATACCACATGTAAATAGCGTGTTTTCCCGTAAGAACAGTTTCCTTTCGGAGGATTGCTTTTACTGACTGTAAAAGGCTGTTGACGCTAGGAGTAATAACAGTGATTCCTACCATCACATTTTGCTATGACTTAATGGAAAAAAATTTACTAAGAAGTATTTATTTTATACATGAATGTCCAAGACTGCATATGGCACAATTCTGATTTCATATCATTCATGTACCAATGTGAATGGAGAGCATATATTACTATATGGTTGGGTAATCCTTATGGGGAGCAGCTATTAGTAATACATTACTTAACACTGATTTCTTTGGTTAAGTTCAGCCATTAGTTTACTTCTACTGACAGCTCAGTGTATAACAGCCTCGATAGGAGTCTGTGGTAGAGAATATGTGAATTTCACAATATGTATGTACCAAGCTAAATAATTCTACAAGGCTTCCCTGACAATATTCTTAACATTAAGTTACTATATATGAGTAATGACAATTTGGCTTTAAACAAAGAATTAGTTAATAAAGCTGGCAGTTTTTCCTTATTTACAATAAATGGTCTAAGTTGGAAATACCTATCACATATATGACCAAAGGGTAGGGTTTTTTTTTTCTTTCTTTTTTTTTTTTTTTTCAAGAAAACCACTGTGCGCTCCTCATCTTCATATTCCTCTCAGGGTTACTCAGAGTATTCTCCACCTACTAGACTTTTAAAGTATTTGTTGAATGAAGGCATGAGTGTGAATATTTATTCTCCTTGAAATGTTTATCCTAGGGTGTTTTTTTATCATTTTTAAGGACAATATTCTTTTTTTTTTTTTTAAAGATTTTATTTATTTGACAGAGAGAGACACAGTGAGAGAGGGAACACAAGCAGGGGGAGCGGGTGGGGGAGAAGCAGGCTTCCCGCGGAGCAGGGAGCCCGACATGGGGCTCAATCCCAGGACCCCGGGATCATGACCTGAGCCGAAGGCAGACGCTTAATGACTGAGCCACCCAGGCGCCCCTAAGGACAATATACTGCAAATTTATCACTGGAGTTAAAATTAACTGACTTGTGGCTATGTTTTGAGCATTCATTTAACAGAAAACAAAATATCACAAAACTTTGTAGGCCAGAAGGGAGTAGTAGGATATATTCACGTACTAAAAGGAAAAAACCTGCAACCAAAAATACTCTATCTAGCGAGACTATCATTCAGAATAGAAGATAAAGAGTTTCCCAGACAATCAAAAGTTAAAGGAGTTCATCATCACTAAACCAGCCTTATAAGACATGTTAAAGGAAATTCTTTGAGTGGAAAGAAAAAGCAATAAATCAGGAGTAAGGAAATCATGAAAGGAAATATAGAAGTGATATGGATGTTAAAGCAGAGAAGCAGTAAAATCAGTTATATCTATAAAAATTATTCAAGGGATTCACAAAAGAAAAGGATGCAAAGTATGACATCATACACTTAAACAGTTAAAATTTAGTGCTTTTAGAATGGGTTCAAACTTAAGCTACCATCAACTTTGTACAGACTGCCATAGGCATGAGATGTTATATATGAACCTACTGGTGACAAATCAAAAATCTGTAATACATACACAAAAAATAAAGAGAAAGGAATTCAAGCCTAACACTAAAGAAAGCCAGCAAACCGCAAGGGAAGAGGAAAGGAACCAAGAAGAACAGGAAGAAAGGAAGGAAGGAAGGAAGGAAGGAAGGAAGGAAGGAAGGAAGGGAGGAAGGGACGGAGGGAGGGAGGGAGGGAGGGATGACAGCCCTAGACTTTTAAAAAACTGGTCTGACCTTGACAGCTAGGACTCAGTGTTGTCAGAAGCTGGCTTGTCACTCACAGCTAAGGCAAGACGTTGTTCCATTAAAAAACATTTTCAGAGTACATCAACATCAGACAAGTTCACTCTGAAACAAAACAAATCCACTCTATAATTTTATTTAAACAGATAAAAACAAGGTCATTGTGTCTCCTACAAACCACTAAATACTCTTCCAGGAAATATGAGTGACTGCTTTTTAAAAAAAACAAATTACAACCTTATCTTCATTCTAGTTGGCTCTCTATTTACATTTACATGTATTTATTGAGATACCCAGTCTTAACATTGTCCCTACTTTTCTTTTTTTGAAATTATTCTTAAATCAGATATGTCCTGGGTTGTCTGGGGACTGAAGAAGCTTAACAGCACCTTTCTTTTGAAAAATTTTCAACCTACAGAAGAGTGGAAAGAACAGAACAAAAAACAACCATAACGATTCCATGTATATTCAGCTGTTCTTAACATTTTGCTACATTTGGTTACACACACACACACACACACACACACACACACACACCCCTAAATTGCAGACTTATTCCTAAATAGCTAAACATGTTTCTCCTAAGAATAAAAATAATTTCCTAAATGACCACAATACCCCTGAGTTAGGTGGAGTGATGCTCTACCTCCTACCCCTTCCCACCTCACAAAAAAATCCACCCCCAATATGGAGAACCTGTGAATCATTATCTTTGCTGATGTGATTAAGTTAAGGACCTTGGGGAAATTATCCTGGAGGATGTGAGTGGGACCAACCTAATCACATGGATCCTTAAAAGTAGGAAATCTTCCCTTGCTGTGGTCAGAGGGAGATGTGAGGGGAAGACAGGTTAGAGAGATGGAATGTTGCTAACTTAGAAGATGGAGAAAGAGAGCCCCAGAGCTACCGTTGCTGGTGGCCTCTAAAGGCTGAGAGATGCAAGGAAATAAATTCTCCCTTAGGGCTTCCAGAAAGGAATGCAGCTCTGTCAAAACTTTGATTTTAGCTCCATTAGACCAGTGTGGGACTTCTAGCCAACAAAGCTTTAATACATTTGTTTTTTTGTTGTTGTTGTTGTTGTTTTAATTTTATTTTATTATGTTATGTTAACCACCATACATACATCATTAGTTTCTTTTTTTTTTTTAAGATTTTATTTAATTGACAGAGAGAGAGAGGCAGCGAGAGAGGTAACACAAGCAGGGGGAGTGGGAGAGGGAGAGGCAGGCTTCCCGCGGAGCAGGGAGCCCGATGCGGGGGCTCAAGGCGGGGCTCGATCCCAGGACCCTGGGATCATGACCTGAGCCGAAGGCAGACGCTTAACAACTGAGCCACCCAGGCGGCCCAGGAATGTAACTATTTTCATCTGTAAGAGAATGAACTATGATTTCTTATCAATATACAGTCTACATTAAATTTTTCTCTAATTGTCTCCAAAATATTTGTTATCGCTATTTTTTTTTTTCAGATCCAGGATCCAGTGAAAGTTTACATATTACATTGGTTATTTTGTCTCTTTAGTCTCTTTTAATCTAGAACAGTACATTTGCCCTTGTTTTTAATGACATTGACTGATTTACTGAAGAGTCCAGGACAATTGTCTTGTAGAATGTCCCTTATTCTGAATTTGTCTGAGTGACTTCCACATAATTAGATTCAAGTCACATAAATTCTTGGCAAAGACACTTCATAGGCAATGATGTATACTTTTTTTTATTGCCTGAGAACTTCAGGAACATAATGTCATATTGTCCAACTTGTGGTGACACTAAATTTGATCACCTGGTTGAAATGGGGACTGCCTAATTTCTTCATTGTAAAAAGCTATGCATTTGTAATTGATAGGTCATCCATAGACTAGCATTTTGCGAGTTGCAAACGTCCTGTTCCCCAACAACTTTTCATCCAAATGGCTTCACCACTGATGTGATCAATTGATGCAAGATGCTTATTTTTCTCATGTTATGAGTCCTTCTACATTTATTAAAAGAGACATTTTTCTATAAATCCAAGCTTTCCCATTTTCCCCAAACCCTCCTCTCTCTCCCTCCCTCTCTCTCTCTCTCTCAATAATAAGGTTACTTAGGGAATTCTTAATTCGATGTATAAAAATCCACAAGTCTCTTCAAATCAAATACTGTGTTCTTTTGAATCCCACTCATCTCAGAGAATTTCCTTACTTTCAGGCATAGGAGGATATCCCAGGTTTACCTCGTACGTTTTCTGCTCCTAAACTGTAATCAAGCACTTCCATATGGACAGGAATCTCTGGCTTCTTTTAGTGTATCTGCTGCCGAAGTGAGCACTCTGGTTTCTTTTAAAGAGGAATAAAATATAGAAACCAAGACCTGAGTGCTATATGCACTCATTGCTTCTCGAGATGGATACGAGGTTATTGATTTTTCAGGCTTTTTTCTTCTCTATACATTTCTACATGTGGCTTTAGCAGCATCCCCTATGTTTTGATATTAAGTATTTTACTGTCATTTCATTTAAAAATTTCTAGATTTTCTAAATATTGTGATTAAGTCATTCAGAAGATTATTGTTTAATTTTCAAAACTGAGGATTTTGGTAGGGCGGGGGTATTGTTTTTTGTTTTTTTGTTTTTAATTTCCAGCTCCATTGGTCTGTGATTGGAGAAAACACTGTGTTATTTTAGTACTCTGACGAATGTTGAGATTTGCTTGGACAAGCAAATAATCAATTTTGTTAAATGTTCTGTGTGAACTTGAATGTGAATTGTATTTCGTGTAGAGGTAATGCTTATTAATATGTTAATTAGGTCACCTTTGATAGTCCTGTTGTTCAAAGCTTCTATATCCTTATTGAGTTTTATCTATTAGTTTCAAAGGGATTTGTGTTAAAATCTCCAACTCTGAATGTGGATTTATTAGTTTTATATAGTTTTGTTTTATATATCTTGAGGCAGTGTTATTACGTATGTAAAAGTCTAGGATTGTTATATCTTCCTAATGAAGTGAACCTTTACTCATGAACTATCTCTTTACTGATGGTAATGCTTCTTGCCATATATAAGTAGAGCTATATCAGCTTTTTAAAAACTGTTCGCATATTTTTAAAAATTCTTTTACTTCTGGTCTTTATATCAAGAGTATCTTTTTTTGTAAGCAGCGTAGTTTTTTTTTAATTTTTAAAAAAGTTCAGTTTGACAATACTTGTCTGTTAATTGGAGTGTTTAACCTATTAACATTTACTCTACCTCTATATTTGAATCCAAATCTACCATCTCGCTCTCTGCATTAGGTCTCTTTTGTGTGCCTTTTCCCTCATTCCCAGACTTATTTTCTTCTTACTATATTGTCTCCTTTGTTAGACTTATAATCACATATTCTTTTACTGGTTGCTCAAGGGATTACATTACTGACTTATTAAAGTCTAAGATAAACTAATAATCATCATTTCCTAGACAATGCAAAGATATTGGAACATATTAACTGGATTTATGCCACTCTTGCTTTATGTATTATTATTAAAAGTATTTAAACTCCATAAGACACTGTTGTTACTGCTTTATCAAGTCAATGTTTATTCAGATTCACCCGTGTTCCTTAGGCATCTCATTGTTCTTCGTTTCTCCTCTATCTCCATGCTGACTTATTGGATCACTTTTGTATAGGCAGACCCTTAAAGCACATCTTGGAAATAATGACTGAGACAATATTCCAGGTAAAAAAATGATGATGAGATACGGTAGATATGGTAGGGAGACAGAAAACAAGTAAGTTGGGAGGCATTAAGTTTGAAGAACTGGTAAGGTAGCCACAGAAAGATCTACTTGTAGGAGGGCTTCCGATTCCTTGAGGCTGACTGCAGGCTTGCGGGTTTAAGACACTTAAATCATCTAAGAATCAGAGTCAACTTTAAAACTTAGATGAAACCCTAAATTGGAATGAAACTGACTTTGAACCATGAGAGAACTGGTCCAAAGACAATGTTTTGGACTGGCGTGTTGTGAGTAGAATTACTCCCTGTAAATTGCCCTCTACTCTCTAAAATTTATACATGAGCCCAAAGAAGGAAAGGGCTAGGAAAGAAAAGACAAGAGATAGTATATTTATTTTAGTTCCATTTAGAACATGGTTTCTGAGACAGTCCTTAAATTTGATCTCAGCTTTTATACTTTCTAGCTTTTTGATCTTAACCAATTCTCTTTTTGATTTTTTCATTTCCTCAGCTAGATAATGATGTAATGAAATTGATTACCTTACTGGGTTCTGAGGAATAAATGAAATTATCCATGTAAAGTGATAATAAGTGTCTTATGCTTAATAAGAACTCAATAATGTTAGCCTACCACATTCATACATTTATCAATGGATATGTGTGTATGTGTAAGCCAAATATCGCAGAAGTCTTTTTCTTTTTTTGGCTCATGACTGGTCTAGAGGAATAGAGGGCAATACGAATGAGAAGATCCTAACACACAAGGAAGTTGTCCAGTATGTAGTGGATGGCATTGGTATCTTTCTCAGATCACCTGTACTGGCCAGTGCCCCCCAGTCAGCAGCTGCCATGTGGGTTAGCTGATAGCAACTCACAGCTGCCCCCTGCATGGAAGAATTGTTGAACTATAGTTATCTCACCTCGAAGGGCATCCCTTGCCCAGACCTGGGCACATGGACATGGGAACATACAATGGCTGCTCCCCTTGCTCAACGTGAAAAGAACTTGTCGGTCTAAACTTTGCTCAGAGTCTACTCGGGGTCTCAGACTGAAACTAGTCTATCACTGAGACCATACTTCTGCTTCATCCTGCTCCCATCACTTCCCTTTTCCTAAGAAATCACTCAAACAAAAATCCTAATCTCAGGATCAACTTCCAGGGAACCCAACTTAAGACAAGAGGAGATATAAAAACAACTCTCAGTAGCCTTGAGGACAAGTGAATATCACTGATGAATTTTCTTTTCCAGGCTCCAGTGTTTTATGACATTAAGCACCTAGAAACATCCTAAGAAATATTTAACGGACATTATTTCTACTCTTCAACTAACCATAGTCTTGCATGTTACTAAAAATGTCTTTTTCTTTTAAAAAATATTTATTTTAGACAGATGGGGGGTGGTGAGAGAAAGGGGAGGGACAGAGGGAGAGGGAGAGAAGGTATCCTAAGCAGGCTCTGTGCCCAGCTCAGAGCCCAACGTGGGACTCGATCTCACGACCCTTGAAGTCAAGACCTGAGCTTAAATCAAGAGTCAGAAGCTTAACCGAGTGAGTCACCCAGGCACCCCGTCTTGCGCTTTTTCTTATTGGAATTATTATTCTTATTAAATTGCATTTTAACTCACTCCAAGGTCATACTGCACCCTCTCCCTTTGGAAGCGACAGCCTCAGTATCTCTACAGGCTTGTCTAATGATCATAAAAGGAATAACAAATGCTGTCATTTCTTGAGTATTTCTACTTTCCAATAGCTGTTGCAAGTCCTTGCATGGATTGATTCAGTTCACCCTTCTAAGTGCCTCATGAGTTACGGACCATTATGATCCCAGTTTCAAAGAAAAGGAATCTAAGGCACAGAATTATTAAAGGCAACTTCTCAAGGTCAGAGTTAATAGAGATATTAGGATTCAAATTCAGGCTTTCTGAATCAGCACTCCTGTGTTTAACCACTGCTCTCTTCCATCCCATATACTCTAAGCCAGAGGGGGGTGATACAATGGCTTGTCTGTGTGCTGGAAAAGGCAAGAAAAGAGATTCCCTCGAGAGCTTATGAAACAGGAACACAGCCCTGCCCACACCCTGATTTTAGTCACGGATACCCATTAGACTACTAACCTACAGAACTATCGATAAGAAATTTGTGCTATTTTAAGCTGGCAAATTTGTGGTCATTTATTACAATGAGAATAAGAAGCTAATACGGAACTCATCGAGATGATATGTGTAAGGCACTGATCCAGGTACACAGCTGGAACACAGACCTAATCTCCCAGTACTAAATAACAGTATTCCTGCTGGTACGATCTGTTATTATTTATTATTAATGATATCATTCTGAATGTCTGAGAAGGCTTCAAAGACCAGTTGTAGCATGGATTGGTCTTGAAATATTGATAAGCAGTAAACAAGGGGAAGTGCCAGATAGAAGGCAAAATGTTGGCAAAAATAGAAGAATGGAGTAACACAAGATTGACTGAGTACAAGGGTTTGGAGGTCTTTCAATGACAAACTTCATTCTGCTGGAAACTTTTAAGAAAAAAGATATGTTGGAAACTGTTTTCAAGAGTTTAATCTGGCATATAATTAATTGACAGCAGGAAAAGTTCAGGAAAAGGATCCTAACTCCTACTGAGATAAGAGCATGAAATAAGGAAGTATAGGGAAGGAGAAAGAATGGGTAGGCTAGGAGTTTCCTGAGGGCTGGCATTGTGTCTCCCTTTCTTGGGCACATGTAAGAGAGTGTGTCTCAGTACTGGTCACTGAATACACACTAGTTTATTAAGGGAAGAAGCCATTTATTAAAAAGACTAAGACATGGCTAATTGTAAGTCCTTGGGACACCTGGGTGGCTCAGTCAGTCAAGTGTCTGCCTTCGGCTCAGGTCATGATCCCAGGGTCCCGGGATCGAGCCCCATGTTGGGCTCTCTGCTCAGTGGGGAGTCTGCTTCTCCCTCCCCCTCTGCTGCTCCCCCTGCTTGTGCTCTCTCTCTGTCAAATAAATAAATAAAATCTTTAAAAAAATTGTTAAGTCCTTGAAGTGCTAGGTTAACATCTAACATACTTCTTTTATTCTCAGTATTTAGGTGTTTCCACTTATAATCAAAAAACATTTCTTTTTGGAGTATTTTACAATATTATTCCAACTCGGTGATGAACTGGAGCTCTGTGGAGAAGCCAGAGTGGGAGATGTCTGAATACCTTAAAAAGGTGATGACTGAATCCTCACACGTGGGTCAACTCACTCTCAGGCTATACTCTGTACAGTGAGAAGCTGTGAATGGCTGGTCTGGTGATTTCCACAGTTTCCCAGAAGCTGAACCTCCATCTTCTCGTTCCTTCATCACTGCCTTTAGAAATATGAAACTCATTATTATTGTTGTTTAAATATTTTATCTATTTGTTTGAGAGAGAGTGAGGGAGAGTACAAGCAGGCAGAGGGGCAGACAGAGAGGGAGAGAGAAGCAGACTCCGTGCTGAGCAGGGATCCCCATGTGGGACTCGATCCCAGGGCCCTGGGATCATGACCTGAGCTGAAGGCAGATGCTTAACGACTGAGCCACCCAGGCACCCCTAAACTAAGGATTATTAATAATCATTTACTAGAAAATAGATCTACCTCCAACCTTGCTGTGATTATTAAGTACCAAATGTAAATCTTGAGGCAGACTCTGAAGGATTGAAAGTATCTGGAATAATGATTTAGAAAACATTAAGATGTTATTTCTGTATTAACAAGGATTCATATGCTTTTATTTGTTCCTTACAAAAGAATCCTGATTTCTTCCTACATATTAAATCATTTGATTGTACACTTGGTCTTTTAAGACTTCCTAAATGTCATGCAGTTTTAATATGATCTTTGTGTGCATGTGTGTATTTTGAGAAAGGTGTGTTTGCTAATAAATTTAAGACAGCATGGCTACATTTTATATGGCACATAACCTCAGTTCTGTGAAGCATTGTCATGGTTACCTGCAAAGTAGCAGGATGTATGTGGGTGAAAGACAAGGTTCAAACAGTGTAAGAATAGGCTCTTTAACAGAAACCAAAGATTATGGACAAAGAGAGGAAGGTGGAGGAAGGTAGGAGGAAGTGTGAGCCAACCGATGTTCAGCTGGTTTTAAAATAAGAAATTGGTTAAAGAATTATTTTCTGTAGTCATGATCTGATAATTATTAGTTTCAAATGGCTATGTCTCAGAAATTGCCTTCCTTATGGAAGTGGCCTCAAGAAAATGAGAATAAAAATATGAGTAATGAAAATAAGAGAACTGATTAAGAAAATATTGAATGTGTTCATGAGGACATGGTGTGGTCTTCTGACTTCAGACATTTTAAGATTACTGAAAAACTTAATAATCTAATTTGCAAACATAACTACATTTACCTAGAATATTTAGCCATTTTGTGTTTAAACTGCTTTGCAAGGATAATTTATTGTTTATAAGTCTTCTAAAGAATAAAATTTCCTTTTATAGATATTAAAAGTCTTAATTATTGCTCAGAGGTGTCAAAATCTAGTTTGACTTGACTTATTTGTAACAACTTACTTATTATTTCATTTTGTTTCTTACTTTTCAGCAGCTTGGTCAAAGAGCAATATTAGCTTTTTATTTTTAGACTCTTCTATGAATTTAAAGGAAAGAGAGAAGGATGAAAGAAAGCCAATTTATTAATAAAAAATCTAGATGACTCAATAGTAAATTCAACAACTATCTAGCCCTTAGCAAGTACCAACCTAAGTGTTGGGACAACAAAAAAAAAACTGATAAAATATGATCTCTGCTACGGAATCTTACAAGAGTGAGAAAAATGCCACATACACAAAACAGATAAGCAGACAAATGTAACAAGGCTGATGTTAGGCTGAGGAAGAAGGTGATTGGGAGAATTGAGAAGAAAGAGCAATTCAAAAGAGGCTAAATTTGTCAGCAAAGATTATTCAGAACAAAACTACAACACAGCCTTGTTTATGATATCCAAAATGAATAAGAGAATATTTAAAACAATTTTCTCGACATCTCACTTTAGTAATAAAACTAGAAACATTCTCTCACCCAAAGACAGCACCAAATCCTTCATGAAAAATGGAGATGTATTCAATCCTGTGATTCCAGTTTAACTTGTCCAGTTCTATAAATAATCTCAGATTAATGTTTTATAATTGGAAATCGATTTCTCTTCCGATTGGCTTAAAACTGTCTTTAAAATATACATAATAGAAACATAGGCTGAAATGCTCAATACAATGAACATAAAGTTTGCCACAAAATACACAACTTCATGATGTAGGATCAGACTTATGAAGGTACTACTTCCATAAAGTTCACTTTTTTCCCTAATAAATATTTTAGTATTATCAAACTCTAGACTTTAAACTGATGCTCAAGATGCACAGGAATGAAACTGGTAAGAAAGGAGCTATGGTTTTCCTGTTCCTGGGAGAAAATCCTTGAGCTGAAGAAGGACACTTTTTCTCCAGGGTCCAATTATAACACAGCCAAATAGGTTTTGTGATGCATTTACAATTCTCCTGTATGCCCATGGAGTAAAACTTTCCACTTGTATGTACTGGAATTTGCTAATGCATATTCCAAACATTGCTTCATTCATCAACAGCACTTTCTCTCCAAAGGGGAGATGGGAACTAATGCATGCCTTATGAGCTCTCCAAATGATGTCAAATATACAGACATGTTTCAGAGCAGGCTCCTAGCTTAGATTAAGCCAGGGTCTTCAAAGTAAGAACCAACGAAGACACGCAGTTTCAGCTGATGGTATGATTTTGTTCTTTAAAAATATGACAACTACTTTTCTGCATCCCTCATTCTCCCTACTACTAAAAAGAAACCTTTTAAGAATAGGAATCTAAGGGGGCGCCTGGGTGGCTCAGTCGGTTAAGCGTCTGCCTTCGGCTCAGGTCATGATCCCAGGGTCCTGGGATCGAGCCCCGCATCGGGCTCCCTGCTCAGCGGGGAGCCTGCTTCTCCCTCTTCCTCTGCCCCTCCACCTGCTTGTGCGCTCTCTAATAAATAAATAAAATCTTAAAAAAATAAAAAGAATAAGAATCTAAGATCTCATCTGCAGCCTATTGACCCCTAATCCCTAACATTGTTGTGTACGTGCTGTGAAGAAAGCAAGTATATCTCTAATGGTTGTCATAATTAGAAAAAAGATTCAGAAAATATGAACATTTGCAAGACACAGAATCTTTTCTTATGAGCTTTTGGTATGACTTCTCTTTAAAGTAAACTGAGCTGTCATTCTTTTCCCCCATAAATAAAAACTTACCGTTTTAATGCCAGCTGGTTGCCCCGCATCAGAACTTATAATAAAAAGAGGATTTTTTTTTTTTTTAAGAATGAGATTCTTTTTTACCCTCTTTAATAACACTATGTCTTCTAGTGCTTGTTTTGACTTTCCAAAATATACAGTCAGAAAGTATTCTCTGATAATAGAAGAGTATTTTTAAACTTATTAATAAACATTTTTACAACAGACTTAGAATCGTAATGTTAGAAGTGAAATAAGTACAGCAATCTTTCCATCTGAGCTAATCAATTTTATAGGCGTGGGCTTGAGGTCCACAGAAGTTCACTGGCCAAGGTCTCCTATGAGGGTCAGGAATGACACTAGGCCTAACATCTTCTGATGGGCTTTTACTATTCCTTAGAAGGGGAAGAACATTTGAATGAAGTATTTTGCTAAATCAAAAAAAAAAAAAAAGGCAGCAACAATACATTAATGATTCTGGGTCAAAAGGGTAGATTAGAAACTTAAGCTTATGTTCTTCCGTTCCCCAAATCACAATACAGTGATAATGATGAAGATTTTTAAATTGTACCCTACTACATCAACAGAGAGGACAGGAAGGCAGGGCATCAGCAGAAAAGAGGTTTTATCAAATATCTGGAAAACACTAAGTGGAATGAACAATGCCAGTAGATAGCGCAGGCTGTGGGAATCCATTACACAATTCTGACAGAGGAAATGAAGAGGAGGAAGACCGGATTTGAACATGGAAATATTATGTAGTACTGAGCACTAGGTACTTGACACCCTATCCCCAAGCCTTCACATAAAGAACAGCCTGCTGCTAGCATGTTCTTAGTTAAACCTCCAACAGCGTGTAGTTCCCTAAATAACTCAGTGGAATTCTGGTGAGAAGGAAAAGAGCGAGAATGGGTGTTGGCATCCCAGCATAAATTTTGGAATTTAAGGCAAACTCAGCATAAAAGTCAGGTCCTTGACTCACCTTTAAGAGAGTTGGTAAACATCCTCTATGCATAAGATAAATAGCCCTCTTTCTTATTATTTATGAATCAATAATCAAGATGTTATTCATATTATTATTATGAGCTGATAATCAAGATATTTGAAAGTAAAAGACCAAAATAAAAAATAAAGAAACTTTTAAGAGGAAACGAAGGTAATTTGAAGAACAGAAGATAAAATAGTTTGTTGCTGTCATTGAACACATTCACTAACATACTATATCCATGGAAAGCAGTTACAGGTTGAGCAAAAGTAGCAAAGAAAAAAAGAAAAACCTACTGGAAAGAAATTGCACAGCTGACAAACATAGATCCACGTTGACTTTAAAAATGGAGTCAATATCCTCCTCAGTGAGGGTATGTGCTATGATGAGCGCTGTGAATTGTGTAAGACTGGTGAATCACAGACCTGTACCTCTGAAACAAATAATACATTATATGTTAAAAAAAAGAAGAAGATAGCAGGAAGGGAAAAATGAAGGGGGGGGAATTGGAGGGGGAGAGGAACCATGAGAGACTATGGACTCTGAGAACAAACTGAGGGTTCTAGAGGGGAGGGGGGATGGGTTAGCCTGGTGATGGGTATTAAAGAGGGCATGTTCTGCATGGAGCACTGGGTGTTATATGCAGATAATGAATCATGGAACACTACATAAAAAACTAATGATGTATGGTGATTAACATAATAATAAAAAAATAGAGTCAATAAAATCTCTCAGAATGTAGACTAAAAGAACGTAGAGCAAGAAAATGTAGAAGAAAAATCTAAGAGAGAAATGACTCATCTAAAGATCCCAATATCTGACTAACTGGAGTTCAGATAGAGACTAGAGAAAATAGGAGTGCAAGTAGGAGGAAATATCAAAGAAATAAAAACATAAGAGGGACAGACACGTGTTCCGATTGCCCCCATGGGGGGCTAATGCAGAGGAATCAACAAAGGCCTAAGGATAAAGATAAGATATTGGAAACTGAGAGCAAAAGTGAGAGAGACTTGAGGACATATTTTGGCAAAATAATGGACTAAGAATGATTATTACACTGAATCCAGAAAAAGTGAATTTCACCCACAACAGAAATAAAAGCACATCCTATGGTGACAGCCAGACAGCAATCTATCCCAGGTGGAGAAGGATGGCTCTTGGAGGTGACCTTTGGGGGTGGGGGGAAGTTCAACAAAGAAAATATACCTGCAAATTTAGAATAAATTAAGGGTATAAAAAAGTAATAGCAGCAATCTAGGTGAGAAATAAGCATGATAGCGGAAGAGCTGAGAAAACACTGCATTTGGTTTTATTCTGAAGGTAGGACTGATAGTATTTGACAGAAGATTGCATGTTCAATGAGAAAGAATGAGCAGGGTCAAGTCCATGCCCAGAATTCTCATTTTAACAGCCCAAGGGAATAAAACTCGTCCTTCAAAACTTAAGGGCCATTTAAATATCTGCACAAGAATGTGTGGTCTAAATACAGAGACGTAAATCCAAATTAGAGCCAAAAATCTGTAGCCTCCAAAAAAGCAAATGTTACTTTTCAAAAATAAATAAATAAATAAAAGCTAGAAAATCCAAGAAAAAAAATTAATAAAACTGTTCAAAATATTCATGATCCAAATATAAAACTAACCAGAATGTGGCATTAGTTTGAGTCATTCATTTATCCATTCTTTTACTCATTCATTTTATTTAACAATGAGCTGTTATGTACCAGGCACTGTTAGATACGCGGAAACACAGTGAACAAAACAGATATATCTTTTCTAAGCCTTCATTAAGTGGAGCATCAGATAACAATTAAGAGATAATATAATTTAGTTAAAGTTACCTTGCAGAAAACTAAAGCAAAGTCAGAAAACAGAGAGTAATGAACATACTTTTAAAAATGATGGTCAAGAAAGGTTTTCTTGAGGAAGAGACATTTAAGCAGAGACAGGAGTTAAGCAAGGAGAGAGTCACCTAGAATCTATAGGGAAAAAGTTGTTCCAGAAAGTACAAAGGTCCTGATGCAGGACCATGCATTAGTATCAAGGACACAAGTGTGGCTCAAGTCCAGTGAGTAAGAGGAAGGCGGAAAAGACAAAAGGTTTTTTAGAAAAATTTGGGTGCCAGATCATGTAAAGCGTTTATAGCTCTTTTAAGTGGGATGAGAAGTTCATGGAGAGTTCCAGACCGGGGATCTTATTTACATTTTAAAAGGATTGGTCTAGTTATTATGGGAGAGTAAAGAGTGAAAACAGAGATAATTTAGGAGGTGAGGGCAGTAATCCAGGGGAGAGACAGGTGTGGTAGTGGTGGTATTGAGAAAACACTGGTTTGGGGTTATATTCTGAAGGTAAGGCTCATGGGATTTGCTTGAAGATTGGCTGTTCAAAGGGAAAGGAAAAGCAGGGTCAAGTATAGCTCTAAGATTTTAATTTAAAAAGTTAGTAAATGGGAGGGGGCACCTGGCTGTCTTGGTCAGAGGAAGGAGCGACTCTTGATCTCAAGGTGAGCTCAAGCCCTACACTGGGTGTAGAGATTACTTAAGAATAAACAAACATAGGGGCCCCTGGGTGGCTCAGTTGGTTAGATGTCAGACTCTTGGTTTCAGCTCAGGTCATGGTCTTGGGGTCATGAGATCGAGCCCCACGACGAGCTCCATGCTCAGTGCAGGGTCTGCTTGAGATTCTCCCTCTGCCCCTTCCCCCCATTCACGCACATGCACATGTGCTCTCTAAAATAAAATCTTAAAAGAAACATAAATAAAAAATTAAATTAATAAAAAATAAAAAATTTAGTAAATGGTATTAGAATTTACTGAGACAAGGAAGAATGAGGTGTGGTTACTGCAAGTGAACACCTTTGCTGTCAAAATGATTTCCTCTACTAAGGGCTATTTGGAAAAGCATAAAAATGATTTTGATTCTTAAGTTTAAGCTGTGTCCATCTTTTTCCCCTATGGCAATGCACATAGAAACCTGCTGCTCCTTCCGTATTGAGGGAAGAAATGGAAAGAAACATACTTTGGGCAAAGTAACCTCTGCTGCTACTTCCATGGGAGATCACTATAATATGTATGTATAAATAGATAGGTATGTGTGCATAAACATAGATCTTACATACACATTCTTGTTAAAGCATCTGAGAGGCACTTTTAAAAACTCATCATAAAATGGTATCCTAGAGCATGACACAGAAATGTGAATGCCTGTAACTTATGAGGGAGTGCTTTTCAGGGGCGACGAAACCCTGACTGGGCACCTGGGTGGCTCAGTTGGTTGAGTGGCTGCCTTCGGCTTGGGTCATGATCCTGGAGTCCTGGGATCGAGCCCCGCGTCCGGCTCCCTGCTCAGCGGAGAGCCTGCTTCTCTCTCTACCTCTGCCTGCCACTTTGCCTACTTGTGCTCTCTCTCTATCTGTCGAATAAATAAATAAAATCTTTTAAAACAAAACAAAACAAAAAAAACCCTGACCAAGGAAGGGAATGAGAGATGAGGAGTAGGATAGGAATGGGGAAGTTGCTGAGCAAGAAAGTGGTCTCAGTAAATTCTAGCCTTTAGCATGATGAAGGAAGGGACCTCTGGAGCTAAGTGCATCTGTAATTCCTTTCACTCTGAGAGAAGGGGGCTGGACTTCTGTACCTCTCTATCAATCACTGAGCGATTATGGGCTGTCCTGGAGGGGAGAGACCTCACTCTTGGGTGAGGTGGCCTCTGTGGACGAAGGGCAATTCTTTTAAGAAAAGGACAACTGTGAGCTCATTTTTTTTCTTTAAAGATTTTATTTATTTATTTGACAGAGAGAGACACAGCAAGAGAGGGAACACAAGCAGGGGGAGTGGGAGAGGGAGAAGCAGGCTTCCCGCTGAGCAGGGAGCCTGATGTGGGGCTCGATCCCAGGACCCTGGGATCATGACCTGAGCCGAAGGCAGACGCTTAAGGACTGAGCCACCCAGGTGCCCCATGTGAGCTCTTAATTGCCAAAAATCACAGCAGTTAGGACATGGGCCCATTGGCCCGGTGGAGGTGATACGGATGCAGATCAAGGGGGAACAAATACATTCTGAACAAATTAACAAACAACATACGAGATTGTAGGTTAAGATTATCTACCCCAAAAGCCATATAATCATCACTACTAAAAGTTCCACCCTCTAAATTATAAAATAACTTTCTAAATAGCTATAAGGTCAAGGCAAAATTCAAAACTAAGATTATAGATGAAGTGATCACAGCTATACTTACAAGCAAATTCATTTTATGAAGTGTTATCATTACTAATTAAGTGAAAATAAGAGGTTTTAAAGCATTCAAATCAAGAAGTTTGAAATAAAGACAAAAAGAAGGAAAACGATAAAGAGAAAATCAGTTAGAATACAGAATTTTGTAAATAAATCCACTATCTCCAGCATGTTTTCTTCCACTTTAACAGGTTTATTAAGGTATAATTTACATACAATAAATTGTACATATTTAAATGTACAAATTGATGTTTCAACATATGTGTACACTCATGAAACCATTGCCATAATCTAGATAATAAACATTTGCCATCCCAAAGTTCTCTTCATGTTATTTCGTAATAAATCTCTGATCCTCAATCCAAGAAACTACATATCTGTCTTCCGCTGCCGTAGATTTGCAATTTTTAGAATGTTATACAGCATGAGCTTTTTTTATGTCTGACTTCTTTCACTAAGCATAATTATTTCAATTTTTTTCTTGTGTCTATTGATCTGTTCCTTTTTATTGTTGGGTGCTATCTATTTTATGTATATATTATAATTTGCTCATCTATTTATCTGTGGATAAATATTTGGGTTGTTTCCAATTCTGAGCTACTACAAACAAAATCGCTATGATCAGGAACAAGGCAGATGTGTGCACTTACCACTTCTAACCAACATTAGATAGAATGTCCCTCGAGGCAGGGAGATAACTAAACTTTGTCTCAGTCCCCCTTCCCTGCATTGCACCCTGGCCACTCCCTTCAGACAGTAAGCTGGGGCAATTGTAGGGCTTACTTTGTCTTCCATCTTGAGAGGCAATTTTCATTGCATTTCTACAAGTTTTGTGACAGTTTTTGTCCTGGAATAGTTTTTCAAAGATGTTTGTACAGCAAACAGCCTTAGAAAACACAGACAGTTCTCCCTCTAGAGCAGAGGAGAGATTTCTGCCAGGATAATAAATATAATGTCTTCCTCCAGGGCAAAGTTTGGCCAGGCTTGCTAGTAGTCCCCTAATAAGACTGAGGGGTCTTGGGACTCCTGGGTGGCTCAGTCACTTGAGCATCTGACTCTCGATATTGGCTCAGGTCGTGATCTTGGGGTCATGAGATTGAGCCCTGCATCAGGCTCCAGACTCAGCAGGGAGTCTGCTTCCTCCTTCCCCCCTCCTCCACCCCTTCCCCTCTCACTCTAAAGCCAAAAAATGAATAAATCTTAAAAAAAGATTGAGGGGTCTTCTAAGTTCAGGGTACTTCCCCTGTAATGTACCCCCAGCATGTACAGGTAACACTTGGTCCTCATAATGGGAATTGAGGTTGGGGAAAATCTACTCCAAGTTGTTACTAATTGCTACAAGTACTCAACTGTCCAAATCCAGGCAGGCAGCCCCTTGCTGGCCCAGGCCATGGAACTGTGGCAAATCAGCCCAGCCACTGCCACCGTCCTGCTGCTTAGCAACGACCTGACTACACGACATCTCCTCTTTCAGGCATCACCTTCCGGGGCTGCCTCATGTCAAAAGTCTGAAAGTTATATATATATTTTGCATTGATTTTTAATTGTTTCAGGTGAGAGGATAAATCCAATTCCTGTTTCTTGATCTCAGTTAGAAGCAGAAGCCCCCATGCTGTTTTCTTCAAACACAAGCTAAAAATAATAAAAACAGACAGATACTTAGCAGTTCGAGTCAAGACGAAATCAGGGGAAACAAATTCACAAAATGAGAAATAAGCTTTGTAACATATCCAAAAAGACTAAGTATTATAAGATGGTACTTATGGCACGTACCATGTAGGGCTGATCTAAGATCGAGCCTCCAAACAGAGTGTTGATCAAATAAGTAAAGAAGTTAAGCACTGTGGGAACCAGCTTCCTCAGTATCATAGAAGGGAACTGGAAATATGGAAAGGGAGAAAGCTAAAATGAACCCTGTGGTGTTGAAATGGAACAGGATGTATCAGTGTGAACTCAGAGTTTCCGACATATGGATACATAAAGCAGTAAATACACAGTACAGTGTGTGTATGCGTGTGTGCACACGTGCGTGGCTACCCACATACACTCTCTAGTTCTGTTTCCTATCTGCGTCAGTGACACCTCAATCGCCTAAGCCAACCTAGAGCTCAGATCTTGGCTTCTCAAAAGCATTTCAACTAAATGTAACCAGGGCACTTGGAAGAAATGGTAACATCACGCTCGCAGCAAGGAAATTACAAGATGAAACTGGAATATCTTGTACGAGGGAAAAGGCGATGCTCAAAGAATGATGGGACAGATAAAAAGAGCCACCTTGAAAGGGCTCCCATTGGTCACATCAGAAACAACATAAGCCACCCAATAATGGTAGTGATGGATTATAACCCACTGAATATAATGAGAAACCATGAATCCATACCAAAATAAATATATACAATGAACTGAAAATATGATGAGGAAGAATATACTTAACTAGCCTCAAACTGTCTCCACACAAAGTAGATACTAATTTCAAAAGGAAAATAATGACCTTACAGTGGACAATCCCAGGAGATATCATCTTAATCAAGGGCTCAGTGTGAACCACCAAGAGCGCTGGGAAAAGTTGAAATCACGTGTAACCCGAAAGGATGCAAAGAGGAGGATGCAGCCATTACTGTCGCATTCCTGCCAAAAACATAATCTGAATCTAATCATGAAGAAACAACTGAAAAATCCAAATGGAGAAGCATTCTACAAAATAATTACAAACAATAGCAATGCCAAGGTCAAGAGAATCAAGTATGGAGGAACTCTTCCAGACTGAAAGACCAAACAGATATGAAAGCTAAGCACAGCCAGTAATTATCAACTGCATGATTTTGCAGAAAAGACATTTTTTGAACAAGTAGTAAAATCTGAATGGGTTCTGAGAATTAAATGGAAAAGTCTATCAGTGCTAATTTCCTGATTTTGATAATCATATTTTCTTACCTAGAGGGAAAGTCCCTGTTTATAGGAATTGCACGATAAGTTATTTGAGAGTGATATGCTATCAGTTTGGGAAATTAAGTTTCAAATAATTCATTAAAAAAATCTTACTGTTCTGTAAATTTGTGATTATCCCAAAACAAAAACTAAAAACAAACAAAAAATATATGGACTCAAAAATATTCTCAAAGTTATTCTGAAACCAGGTAATTTGATTCCACACTTTCGAAATATATTATTTCTTATTTTATGGGAATATATGATCATCACACTATTAACTAATGCAGAATCTAGACCGAGAGGAATAACATTTCAAATTGGTTTATGAAGCTATCATCATTCTGACACCCAAATGCCAAAATATAGTATATATGAGACCGAGCGCAATCATTGCTGTGAATGTAATACAAAATCCTAAATAAAATACAACCATTCTAAATTCCATAGTAAATCATGAGCAGTTAGGGTTAAGAGTAGGAATAGAAGGTCTATATTAAATGTAATGATTAAATGCATGGGCGCTGAGGTAAAATAATGTGACCTTGAGTCCTTGGGCTGCCACTGACTAGCTGGGTGAACCTAGAGAGGTTACCTAACCTCCTGAAGCCTCGGTTTTTTCCTTATAATCTACTTCATACATATAGTGTATATATATGTTATAAATACACATAAGCTAATTATTAAAAGTAGAAGATACATCAGTATTTCTCTAATAAAAAATGAGTAGTGGGGCGCCTGGGTGGCTCAGTTGTTAAGCATCTGCCTTCGGCTCAGGTCATGATCCCAGGGTCCTGGGATCGAGCCCCGCATCGGGCTCCCTGCTCAGCAGGAAGCCTGCTTCTCCCTCTCCCACTCCGCCTGCTTGTGTTCCCTCTCTCACTGTGTGTCTCTCTCTGTCAAAATAAATAAAAAATCTTAAAAAAAAAAAAATGAGTAGTTCCCTTTGAATCTAAAAGAACACTTAATAATACCTAAGATACCTAATTCAGGACAAAATACACACACACACACACACACACACATCAGGCAATACAGCTATTTTAACAAAACAGAGACTGTATTAGCTCTTTATTGCTGCATAACAAATTACCTCAAAATTTAGTGGCTCATGGCAACCATCAGCTTATCCCTCTTTCTGTTTCTAGGAATCAGGAATTCGGAAAAGCCTAGGCAGTTCTGTCTCAGAGTCTCTCATGATATTGGTCAAGATATTGGTTGAAGGGGGGCGCCTGGGTGGCTCAGTCGTTAAGCGTCTGCCTTTGGCTCAGGTCATGATCCCAGGGTCCTGGGATTGGGCCCCGCATCGGGGTCCTGGGATCAGGCCCAGCATCATGCTCCCTGCTCGGCGGGAAGCCTGCTTCTCCCTCTCCCACTCCCCCTGCTTGTGTTCCCTCTCTTGTTGTGTCTCTCTCTGTCAAATAAATAAAAAATCTTTAAAAAAAAAAAGATATTGTTTGAAGGTGCAGTTATCTGCAGGCTTATATAGGGTGGAAAGTTTTGTTTCCAATGTTGCTAGACCTCATTGCTAACAAGATGAGGCTGGACACTGGAGAAAGGACTCAGTTTTTCTCCACATGAGCCTGTCCTTCAGGCTACTTGAGTGTCCTCATGACATGGTACCTGGGCTCCCCTACAGCGAGCAATCCAAGACAGCAGGGCTGAAGCTCCTGTGTCTTTTACCACATAGCTTTAGATGTCTTCCATCACCTCCAAAGTACTCACATGGAGCAGACAAGGGTGTCAACACCAAGGATGAGGGATCACCAGAAACCATCTTGGAGACTGTCACACTATCTTAAGCCAATAGTTCCTCTGTGGTGGAACTTGGAGTGGACAACTTGGGGTTGACTACACGGCCCTCCCACAAACCTCCTTTGTTAGTGACATTCACAAACCACAAGCCCAATGGTACACCAGATATTTCCTGCTTATTGGAACTGACTCAAGGCCGTGGCCACATTTATTTGGTCATATGACTCAGATCAAGGCAGGCAGTATCCTTTTCCTGGGGACAGGAAGCTTCCAATGTAAGCCTGGCTATCCTCTTAAAAGGAGGTATTCTAGCCTCAGAAATGGTAGTGAATGGTCACTTTGCAATGTAAGAAAAAAATGAAGCAATGTACACAGAGAAATTTCTGAGACCTGGAGAGAAAATATATACTGCAGTGGTCACTGGTTCGTTGCCAATGGAGCATCGATTTTTACTTTTTAAGTTCTCAGCACATCTATGTTCCCTCTAGGTAGGTTCAGATATGCTCATATCACTCCTGTCTTGTGGAGCAAAACACATTACCAAGGCAGGGCTGATTATCCCATTCCATCTTCTGGATGTAACAATGGCCTGGGGCATTGTGAGCATAGTGAGCTTTTGGTCTCAGTGAATCTCAGATTTTTAAAGACACTTGGTCTTTCCTGAGAGAATAATAATGCAGACAGACTTCGGATGTACTGGGTGTCATGCTGGAATCAGGTTTAGGCTAAAGCTGGCATTGAGGAAGACAGAGGGAAGAAACAGTAGAAAAACAGTTCCTGTTAATATATTTGAAAAATTATGCTCAGCTTTCTGTAAAGCCTCATCTACCTCTAGACTTTTCAGTTATATGAGCCAATAAAGACACTTTTTTTTTTTCAAGCCAGAAGCATTTTTATTTTGCAATTACCAGCATGTAGAAACACTCCTTTTTTCCCCTCAAAGTTGTGCTGGGAGGAAATAATAATTTCCAGATCTCTAGAAGTAACCTAATGTGAGAGTAGTTTTGGATCTGGCAGTATTTTCACATTTCTTTTATTTAAAGAGCTTCTTTTCTCTCCTCTTGTAGTTTAGTGATAAGTTACGCCTCTCATTATGCAGGCTTGACTGACAATGGGGATACTTTTCTCCTCATATAATCATCAACCTAATAAAAAGGCTTAGTTCTTTCTTCTGGCCTTCATAATACAATTGAATTCATGTCCATACTGCACACAAGATGGTTTTTCTCTATTCTTATGTGTTCTTTCTCCTCAAAATTTTAAAGAATTTCAAACTCACATAAATATTGAAAAAATTTACAAAGAACAGCCATAAATATTTTACCCAGATCATTGACCAATTGTTAATATTTTTTACCATTTGGTCTTTCTCTCTTCTTCCTGTGTGTGTGTGTGTGTGTGTGTGTGTAGATACACATAGATCCACAGATTCTATTACCCATTGGTAATAAAGACGCCTACTCCAGACGTTCCCCTCACTCCTTCTGCTTCCTGAACAATGTGGGTGATTCTCTGAGTGGCCCTGCATGGTGTGGTGTCTCCTCTTCTCTAGAGAATTATGAACAACAAACTACCTTTTCAATGGCAGCTGCTTTCTGATCTATTGGCCTCACCATAACTGAACAATAAAATTCAAATTTAAAAACTCCTCTCTTTGTGGTTTGGTCTTTGTATGGGATAATGGGTGTCCATAGGAAGGAGACTCTTCCAGACTCTTAATGCTTGGACCCAGAAACTAGCAGAGCACCACCTCTGCCATAGTCTATTGACCAGAGCAGTAACACAGCCTGCTCACATTCAAGGGAAAGGTACATGAACCCCACCTTGCATGGGAATAAGCAAAAAAGTTTTTGCCATTCTTAGTCTGAGTCCATCTTTTTTCCACAAATTATTTATAGCCCTCTCATATACAAACCTATAGCCTCTTCCCCCCTCCCAAGAACCCAGTCTCATTATTGTTACAGCATCATTCTAGGACCCTGTCCTCTAATTCAGGTCCAGGTCCAAGGGAAGCCACTGGGGTGATGTTCACTGAGTATGGTGGCTTTCAACATGAAGGCCTATAGACTAAACAGCCAAGTTATCTGAGGTCCACAGACCCAACATAAAACAGTGAAGCCAAGATACAATAACCACAATAGACATTCCCATTGAAAGGGATGTGAGAATGGGAAACTGAGTCATAGTAGTAACTCCATTGCTCCATAGCAATTCTGAAATCTTGCTGAGCACTTGTCTTAACTGATTAGGGTGTAGTCCTATTCCCTGGAATGATTCTTTGAAATGTCTGGATCTAGGCTCCTGGTTTTACTGGCTGAGTCACTCTGCCATTTTGGTAAAGAACGTGCATTCACAGCTGAAGAGATTTTTGGGCTTTCTACCTGCCTTTGGAAGATCTAGGAACCAAAGGCCTCTTTTCACTTTCTACTCTCTCTCATTGTTTTTTACAAATCATTATGGGATTCATTCTATGATCTCCAAGTCATTCCCCCAGATCTTGTCAGATAGGCCTTTCTGTATTTATACCCAGTATGAAACTTTTGTGGGACAGGGCCCCTGAGGCTCCTAGGAGTCTTAGAAAGGGACTACAAGTCAACCTGTTCAGATCCCTAGAAAGTTTTTGCTTAAATGAAACACTCAATTAGATCCTTCTAACTACAGAAACAGAAAGTCCTACAGGGGCATCCTGGATTGATCTTTGCCCTGAAGTCATTACTTATTTTATATATTTTTTTTTCAGGGAAGGGCTGGTAATATGAAACCATTTTATTTTTAAATCCAGAAAGTCCTAGCTCCTTTATATTATTTTATAAATTATAAAAAACCAAACGGCTCATTGTTAGTTCATCTCTTTCTTTTTGTATTTTTTCATAATATATTAGTTCCCCAGAACTGCCATAATAAATTGCCACCAACCGGTAACTTATTCTCTCACATTTCTGGAGGCCACAAGTTCAAAATCAAGTGTTGGTAGGGCCATGCTCTTTCTGAAGATTCTAGGGAATAATCTGTTCCTTTCCCTTCTCTTTGCTGCTGGTGCTGCCAGCAATTCTTGGTGTTCCTTGGCCTGTAGACACATCACTCCAATCTTTGCCTCTATTGTAACATGGCATTTCCCTGTTTGTGTCTTTCTGTGTGTTTATGTCTCTTCTCCTTATAAGGACACCAATCACTAATATTTTCAAACCCTTATTAATAATCTCCTTGACGCTCTTCCAACTTCTATCACTCAATCCCAAAGTCAATGCCACATGTTTGCTGTTTTTTAATACACAGTCCCTCACACACACACACACACACACACACACACACACACACACACACATTTATATAGTGAAACAAATTTTCAGAAATCATGACGGTATAGATCATGTCTTAGTACCTTGGCAAATGTCTTCTAAGAGGCTATTCTAGAGGAGCCAGAGTTACTCAGCTGAGAGCCCTGAAAAGAGGGTCTCACTAAATTAAGAGACTCTCCTTGCATGATGGATGAAATAAGGAGCCCCATGTCATAGAAAATTACATGCCCCCCCAAAAGAAGAAAAGGAAAGCACATGGCAAGGAAATGCAGATGGCCTATAGGATGGAAAGGCAGCCTTAGCTGACAGACAGTGAAAAAGCATTCAGCTACAAGGAAATGAATTCTGCCCAAATTCTGAATGAGTTGAGCAGAATATTCTCCCTTTATCAGGCCTCCAGATAAAAATGCAGCCTAACTGACATACTCCAGCCCTGTAAGACACTGAGCAGAGGTCCTAGTTACATTGTACTTTGATCCTTGACTCATGGAAACCATGAGGTAATAAATGTATGTGTTTTATACTGCTAATTTTGTGATAATTCATAACACAGCAATTGAAAACTAATATACTTTATAAAACACAATTAAAAAGTAAGTAAAAGAAATTAGTTAGGAAAGATGAAGGAATAGGAAGATCCTGAGCTCACCTTGCTTCTCAGACACACTGTGGCAACAACTACATCTATAAGCTGACGGGAAATGACCCAAAGACTGGCAGAACAGATCTTCCACAGCTAGTCATAGCAAGATGGCCACATCAAAAAGGGTAGGAAAGGTGGAGATGTGATCAGAAACCAAACCCTCAACATGACTAACCACAAATAGGAGGGAGATCACAAACAGAGAAGCAAGGGGACCAGACAATAACACATCAGGCCCTGAGCCCTGGGAACCCACACTGGGAAGACAGAGCACCCATGTCTGGCTTTGGAAACCAACAAGGCTAATTTCTGGGACTGCCAGAGGGTGAGAGGAAACTAAGTCTCTGCCCATAAAAACCTAGCTAGCTAAATAACAGTCTGAGACATAGCACAGAAGCAGCAATTTGAAAGCACCAGGAGTAAACATGAAGGAGATTTACTGACTAATCTTAGAATGTGTGCTGGAGGGGCAGGAATCTTCATATTTCTCAGGAAACAAAAGTGTTGGCAAGTACCATTTTTCTAGCCCTCCCCTAGCCTAGATGGCCAGACTTGGGAGGCAGTGCTTTCTCATTTCCTGCTAGCATGGCGTGCCCCTCTCTAGCAGTCCCCTACAGACCCAGCCCATCCAACTTACTTGCCTCAACAGGGAATCATCTATAGCAGCTCCTGCCACACATGACAGGGAGCCCTAGCTGACCTGCTCCAGTCCAAAGTGGTTCCTGCCCTGGGGAGTGGGAGAAGATAACCCCACACACCAGCATGCATACAGTTCCTGTAGCCTGGCCTCTTAGTTGGCTGCATAGGGAGCAAGCCCTTCTCTTTGAGGTGCCTGCAGCCATACTAAAGAGTATAGCTAACTGCAGAAAGAGGCTAACTGCAGAAAGCTAGGCTGAATGCTGGCCCTATTCACCAATGAGCTTGTGATGGCTATAGCCAGGCTTTTCAACAGTGCAGGGAGCAAACCTTGCCTAGTGCACTCACAGCAGGCAAAGCAAGTCACCGCAACCAGATGGGCTGAAGGCAAATGTGGCTCAGCCACAAAAGGAGGGTGCAAGCTGTCCACATGCAGAACACCCCTGGAACACCTGGTTCTGGTGACCAGGGTGGGGTTGCACTACTGGGAACCAAATGACATTATCTATATTAAGGCCACTACTTTCAAGACCAGGATATATAGCTGACATACCTAATACATAGAAAGAAACACAGAAAATTAGACAAAATAAGGAGCAAAGGAATATGTCCCAAATGAAAGAACAGGACAAAATCACAGAAAACGAGCTAAATGAAGTGGACATAAGCAATATGCCTGATAAAGAGTTCAAAGTAATGGTCATAAAGATATTCACTGGACTTGAGAAAAGAGTGGATGAACTTCAACAAAGAGATAGAAAATTAAAAACAAAATAAAACAGAACTGAGGAATACAATAATTGAAATGAAATAGAGATTAGAGGAAACCAACAGCAGATTCAGGACCAAATGATTTGGCAGGTGAATTCTACCAAACATTTAAAGAAAGGTTAATACCTATTCTTCTCAAGCTATTCCAAAAAAAGAGAAGAGGAGGGAAACCTCTAAATATGTTCTATGAGGCCAGTGTTCTCTTATATCAAAACTAAACAAAGACACCACAAACAACAACAACAACAACAACAACTACAGGCCAATATCTTTGATGCAGAGAGATGCAAAGTTCCTCAACACAATGTTAGCAAACCAACTTTAACAATATATTAAACAGATTATTCACCATGATCAAGTAGAACGTATTACAGGGTTGCAAGTATGATTCATTATTTGCAAATCAATTAACGTGATACACTGGGGTGCCTGGGTGGCTCAGTCATTAAGCATCTGCCTTCGGCTCAGGTCATTATCCCAGGGTCCCGGGATCGAGCCCTGCATCTGGCTCCCTGCTCAGCAGGAAGCCTGTTTCTCCCTCTCCCACTCCCCCTGCTTGTGTTCCCTCTCTCACTATGTCTCTCTCTGTCAAATAAATAAATAAAATCTTAAAAAAAATTAATGTGATACATGATATTAATAAGAAGGATAAAAACCATATGATTATCTCAATAGATGCAAAAAAAAGCATTTGAGAAAATACAACATCCATTCATGGTAAAAACTCTCAATAAAGTGGGTTTGGGGGACCATACTTCGACATAATAAAGGTAATATATGAAAACCCCACAGCTAACATCATACTCAATGGTGGAAACCTGAAAGCTTTTCCTCTAAGATCAGGAAATAAACAAGGATGTCCACTCTTACCACTTTTATTCAACACAGTACCAGAAGTCCTAACTGCAGAAATCAGACAACAAAAAGAAAGAAAAGGCATCCAAATTGGTAAGTAGGAAGTACAACTGTCACTCTTTGCAGATGACATGATACTATGGTAAAAAAAAAAAAACAAAAAACAAAAACAAAAAACTCAACTCCACCAAAAAAGTGATTAGAACTAATAAATTCAGTAAAGTTGCAGGATACAAAATTAATATACAGAAATCTGTTGCATTTGTACACACTAGTAAGGAAGTAGCAGAAAGAGAAATTAGGAAACAATCCCATTTACAATTGCACCAAAAAGAGTAAAATATCTAGAAATAAATTTAACCAAGGAAGTGAAAGACCTGTACTCTAAAAACTTTAAGACACTGATGAAAGGAACTGAAGATGACACAAATAAATGGAAAGATATACCATGCTCATAGATTTGAAGAATTAATATTTTAAAAA
Organism: Halichoerus grypus; assembly: GCF_964656455.1. Taxonomy (NCBI): domain Eukaryota; kingdom Metazoa; phylum Chordata; class Mammalia; order Carnivora; family Phocidae; genus Halichoerus; species Halichoerus grypus. Next base: position 27,527,273 of record NC_135723.1, read on the forward strand.
TATCCATGGTACCCAAAGCAACCTACAGATTCAATGCAATCCTTATCCAAATACCAATAGCATTTTTTTAAAGAAATAAAGCAAATAATCCTAAAATTTATATGGAAGCATAAAAGACCTTGAATAGTCAAAGAAATCTTGAGAAAGAACAAAGCTTGAGGTATCACAATCCCAGATTTCAAAATACACTACAAATACACAGACAGTCTCTTCAATAAATGGTGCTGGGAAAACAGGACAGCTACATGAAAAAAATGGATCACTTTCTTACACCATAAATAAAAATAAACTCAAAATGGATTAAAGACCTAAATGTGAGAAGTGAAACCATAAAACTCCTAGAAGGTAACACAGACAATAATCTCTGAGACACTGGCCTTAGCAACATATTTAAGGATATGTCTCCCTAGACAAGGGAAACAAAAGCAAAAGTCAACTATTGGGACTATACCAATAGAAAAACCTTTTGAGCCAACAAAATGAAAGGAAAACCTACTGAATGGGAGAAGATATTTGCAAATGATATATCTAATAAAGAGTTAATATCCAAATACAACTCAAAACACACAAAAAACAATCTGATTAAAAATGGGGAGAGGGAAATAAGTCAAACAGAGAAAGACATGTATCATATGACCTACTGATATGAGGAATTCTTAATCTCAGGAACCAAACTGAGGGTTGCTGGAGTGGGGGGTGGGGTGGGAGGGATGGGTGGCTGGGTGATAGACACTGGGGAGGGTATGTGCTATGGTGAGTGCTGTGAATTGTGCAAGACTGTTGAATCTCAGATCTGTACCTCTGAAACAAATAATGCAATATATGTTAAGAAAAAAAAAAAAAAGAAGATAGCAGGAGGGGAAGAATGAAGGGGGGGAAATCAGAGGGGTAGACGAACCATGAGAGACGATGGACTCTGAAAAACAAACTGAGGGTTCTAGAGGGGAGAGGGGTGGGAGGATGGGTTAGCCTGGTGATGGGTATTAAAGAGGGCACGTTCTGCATGGAGCACTGGGTGTTATGCACAAACAATGAATCATGGAACACTACATCTAAAACTAATGATGTAATGTATGGGGATTAACATAACAATAAAAAAATTTTTAAAAAAATGGGCAGAGGACCTGAATAAGTATTTTTCCAAGAAAGACATACAAATTGTCAACAGACGCATGAAAAGATGCTCAGCATCACTAATCATCAGAGAAATTCAAATCAAAACCACAATGAGATATCACCTTACAGCTGTGAAAATGGCTAGTATGAAAAAAGACAAGCTATAACAAGTATTGGTAAAGATAGGGAGAAAAGGGATCCTTAATGCACTGTTGGAGGAATGTGAATTGGTGCAGTCACTGTGAAAAACAGTATGGAGTTTCCCCAAAAAATTAAAAATAGAAATACCATATGATACAGCAATTCCACTATTGGGTACTTACCCAAAAAACACAAAAATGCTACTTCAAAAAGATATATGTACCCATATATTTCTTGCAGCATTATTTACAATAGCCAAGATATGGAAGCAACCGAAGTGTCCATTGATAGTTAATGGATGAAGAAGATGTGGCGTGTGTGTGCATTTACACACACATACACACACACTGAACTACTCAGCCATAAAAAATAATGAAATCTTGCCATGTGTGACAACATGGACGGACCTAGAAGGAATTATACTAAGTGAAATGAATCAGCCAGAGAAAGACAAATACCTTATGATTTCACTTATATGTGGAATCTAAAAAAACCCAACAAATAACCAATAAACCCAGACTTTTTTAAAAAACAATTTAAATTCAATTAATTAACATATAATGTATTATTTGTTTCAGGGGTACAGGTCTGTGATTCATCAGTCTTACACAATTCACAGCGCTCACCATAGCACATACCCGCCCCAATGTCCATCACCCAGCCACCCCATCCCCCCCACCTTTGCTCCAGCAACCCTCAGTTTGTTTCCTAAGATTAAGAGTCTCTTATGGTTTGTCTCCCTCTCTGGTTTCATCTTGTTTCATTTTCTCTTCTTTTCCACTATGATCCTCTGCCTTGTTTCTCAAATTCCACATATCAGTGAGATCATATAATAATTGTATTTCTCTGATTGACTTATTTCACTTAGCATAATACCCTCTAGTTCCATCCACGCCACTGCAAGTGGCAAGATTTCATTTTTTGATGGTTGTGTAATATTCCATTATATTATATATTATATATATAACACATCTTCTTTATCCACTCATCAGACAGACTCTTAAATACAAAGAACTGATGGTTTCCAGAGGGGAGGTAGGTGGGTGGATTGATCGGTGAAATAGGTAAAAGAAATTAAGAGGTACAAACTTCCAGTTATAAAATAAATAGGTCATGGAGATGAAAAATACAGCATGGGGAATACAGTCAGTAATACTGTAATAACATTGTATGGTGACAGATGGTGACCAGACTTACTGTGCTAAACGTTAAGTAGTGCACACAATTGCACAATCACTGTGTGGTACACTTGAAATACAAATTGTATGTCACTGTACTTTAGTAATAAAAAATAAGTAAAAAAATAAAAGCAAAAATGAAATCAGTAAGGCAACTTTATCTCTAATATAATCTTATTTAGAGGGTGTATATACTTCTATGATAAAAAGATTGGGAAAAAAGCAACAAACCATTAAGACTATCTCAAGAGGCTGGGGTTACAGGTCATTTCCATAGTCCTTTTAATTCTTCCATGGATTTTACACATTTAGTAGAATAAAACATTTCAAAAGAAATCATTAAAAAAAAATCAGAAGTAGATACTTGATAGAAACACAAAGTGTTTGACTTTCATTGAGAGAGTGACATGATTTGTGTCCCAGACTTCATTCTATCTCTAAAGGGCTACTCAATCTACATTAGCATATTATCTCTGAGTAGAAACAGTTAATTCCTAACCTCCTTTTAACATCTTATATTTGGTGGTTTTACTGTCCCTTTACCAGGTCAAAATTTCTTTGCCGTATTCACTAGAGTTTAGGGACTCTTGTAATATCTGTAAGTCTTGATTCTTTTGAATTAAAAGTGAAATTACATGAAATGTCAGTAGGATCTTCAATCTCCTAATATTAACACATAATATGAATACTTTACATTACTACTACTATAATTATTATTACTACACCTATTACCAACTATTACTACTACTACTTTCTACTACTACTACTGGTACACAAATTTCTCCCACCTCCAAAAAACTTCAACACATCCTTAAGTCTTACTTCAATATTGTCCCCATCTTCAGTATTATCATTTAAGAAGAACCATGTATTAAGATACTTGAATATTTCAGAAACCAACCTTTGAATAGGACTCAAAAAAATACATGCTGACTAAAGCTACAGCACCATGTAAGATGATTTGGGAAAGCTTTACCATAAATTATGTGACAATGAAAAAAGGAAGAATTTGTTATCACTCAGAAAAATGCCCTATTTGTAGCTTCCTTAAAAGATAATTAGAGTAAATGAACACTAAATACATGTGGCAATTAAGCCAGACTAGAAATAAACATGCATTTTTTTTTCTGAATTTTTGCTCCACATTCATCAGTACTGCTAAATTAAATGTATGGATTTGTGTTAATTGTTAAAAGGACTAAATTACTAAATTGATAGGATTGCTGATATAACTCTATTCCACATTTACTATATTTTTGTTCATTCACCTCTTACATGCCATTTTTGTTGTTTTGGTGGTGATAAAAGTTATTGAGTTCTGACATACCGTTACATAATCAAATCTTAGGGAAAACAGGATAACTGTAACAAAACGATGAAGAAATTAAGTAGATGGTTAGTTGGTTTCCAAATTTCATTAGATTACAAAATTTGTCCCTGTTGGCTCTGTATTTTTATAGGAAAAGAGCTCTAAACTGGTTGCTTTTATGGAAGGAGCCAGCCTATATGAGAATTTCTAAATAGAAAGAACGTGCCATAGGAGATCTTGAAATATTTGGATCTTTTGCATACCTTTTCAGTGTACGATACAATGATTTTGTAAACTGAAATTACAAAAGAAAGAAGAGTATTTATATCAGCACACAAGTAAGGGCCACAGTATCTCTTAATGCTCTGAATGAACTTGATTTGGCTCCAGGGGCTAATTCTTCTAACTTTAAGAGCCTAAGTGATTACCTATTATTTATTATATTACTTAATTAAAAATGCTAAGGGACACCTGGGTGGCTCAGTCCCTTAAGCATCTGACTCTTGATCTCAGCTCAGGTCTTGATCTCAGGGTCTTGAGTTCAAAGCCTCATGCTGGGCGTGGAGCCTACTTAAAAAAAAATAAATAAAAGTTAAAAATATGTTTTTAACAAATAAAAATGCTAAGTAAAATGCCATCTATTATCGTCAATTTGCTTTTTAATATTTATTTGGCATGTGAAGACTCCAACTTTCCATGTAATAATTATGAAATGAGACTATTAATATGCTGGCTTATGCACTGAGATCAGCAAAGGTCATATCTAGTGTCATTTGTAGTCTTTTTTCACATAATTTTCTTGTGATGAAAATAATATTGAATTATATATGTATGTTCTATTTAAGAAGCATGATATATAGAATTTTACAAAACTTTAGCCATATTTTTTTTAAATTTAAGTTATATCCCATATTAAGAAAATTTTCTCAAAGAAAATTTCCAGATGAAGAAAGTAATTGTTGAGGTATCTCAAAGATTAATATTTATGCTTTATTTCTTCACATTTTACTGAGTTCACACACACAAAAAAGAGTATCTTACTGAAACTCACTGTAAAGTTAGTAAAGAGAGACTCAACTTTTATTTTTTTATTTCAAATCAAAAATAGCCATAATAAACTGCTACCTTTTTGACATGGTATTTTTCATTTACTTTCTCATTAAAATTACTTTTTATATCAGAGTTATTATGGAGGAAGCATTACAAGGAGAAACAAAATAAATGTATATATTTCTACATATTCTGACCCAAATTTTTATGAGCATTCCAGGCACGCTGAATTTATTAGCAATGGCTTCCACACAGGGAAAGCATTTTAGGTTATAGTATCACTGCCTACTTTCTTTTACGACGAGGGCCTGAGGTTTCATATTCAACAGCAGAATGGACAAAAGCATCATCTGGGAATATACGACACACAGAAAGTAGATAATTAAAATGGAATTTGTAACATCTATATAGAAATGTACTGTTGCACAATATCTATTCGTTAGTCTGCTGGGTCTTAAACTAAGCAGGAATAATACCGAAGGTTATTCATCATTCAATTTTCACAGCGGTGCATCAGCATGAATTTATTTAGCACAGCCACTTGCATTATTTTGACACATTAGAAAAAAAAATTGTTCCGTCTAATTGGCCTTCAAACTCCCACTTCCACCAGTATGTTGTGTTAATCTATTATTATTTCATAGGATCTGTGCTACGTGGCACATCGTGAAGGCTGCCCAGCTTTAGATCTGCTAACAAAGTTTCATTGTGCCATCCCCACATCCCCTTTAATCACTCTCCTCTGCTTCTGTTGCGGTGATTATAAAAGCGGACATCTTCAAAGAAAGTCAAGACAGACATGAAATCTACAGTCGCATTCTCGAGTCAAGCCCAGGTGGAACCTCACTGTCTGAAGAGCTGAGAGGTTCTGAAGGCTGAAAGCAGAGGCAGATGAGCCCAGTGCCATGAGGACCCCAAATACCTTTTTTCTCTCATTTGGTTATCTTCAAGCAGCTTTATCGGAGTCCATCACTGAGAATTGTTCACAACCCCGATTCCATCAGATGTCAAGATAAAGTAATTTCACGGAAAAAATCATCTGAGAAACGAGGTGCTTTTAGGACTATATCACACCCTTCACTTGTTTATAGACAAATGCTTTGACTGAGATGCTTTAGAAGATAGAGCTGCCTAAAAAATACTTTCTGGGTTTCCAGGCCTATTTCGTGTTTCTCTTTTCTTTGCTAACTTCTTTTGTTCCCTCACTGCTTCCTTAATCTCACTTATTATCTTGCCTTATATTGGATTCGTGAAATGAGAAGCATTCATTTAGGAACTGTGAATTCCTCCCACTGAGTAAGAACTACGCACATCTGCTCACAGGCACCCTACCTTTTCTATTGGACAAAGGCTCCCTGCTTTTATCAAAGGTGAACTTGAACTTCTCTGCTTCAGTTCTGGGTCTCATTTCCTCTCACCTCAGCAAACTTGTGCTTAAAATGACTCTCTTCCTAACATCATCAATTTCTTCCGTCCACTGGATTACTCTCATCAGTGCGTAAACATGCTTTAGCACCACTTAAAACAAACCAACCCTGCTGTCCCACATCTTCTCCTACTGTCTCACCATTACTCCTCTTCACAAAAAAACATTTTGAAAGAGATGCCTAGAATTACGCTCCACATTATTTATCAACATTACCCAACTCTTGCCATTCTTGCTTCTTCTAACACTGCTTCTAATTATTTTGCTCACATATTTCAAAATAAATCTCAGACATCTTATCTTTTGTTCATAAACACACCAACATATATCTCTCAGATTAAGTCATTTAAAAGTAAGTATAATATTAATGCCATACTTAACAAAATACCAGTAATCCTGAATGATTTAATAACCAGTTAACGGTGTTAACTTCAAAATATTTAAGTGTTTGCAGTTATATTCCAAAATAGAAATGCTCAGATCCAGTTGCGGAAACTCAATTTTAAAATATCCAGTTAAGGGTGCCTGGGTGGCTCAGTCGGTTAAGCGTCTGCCTTCGGCTCAGGTCATGATCCCAGGGTCCTGGGATCAAGTCCCGCATCGGGCTCCCTGCTCTGTGGGGAGCCTGCTTCTCCCTCTCCTCCCCACTTGTGCTCTCTATCTCACTATCTCTGTCTCTCTCTCTCAAATAAATAAAATCTAAAAAAATAAAAAAAATTAAAAAAAATAAATAAAATATCCAGTTAATGCCCAATTTTTCTTAATTGTATCACAAGTACAGTGTCCCCATTATCCTTTTTTTTAAATTTTATTATGTTATGTTAATCACCATACATTACATCATTAGTTTTTGATGTAGTGTTCCATGATTCATTGTTTGCGTATAATACCCAGTGCTCCATTGAGTACGTGCCCTCTTTAATACCCATCACCAGACTAACCCATCCTCCCACCCCCCTCCCCTCTAGAACCCTCAGTTTGTTTCTCAGAGTCCATAGTCTGTCATGGTTCGTCTCCCCCTCCGATTTCTCCCCCTTCATTTTTCCCTTCCTACTATCTTCTTCTTTTTTTTAACATATAATGTATTATTTGTTTCAGAGGTACAGGTCTGTGATTCAACAGTCTTACACAATTTATAGCATATGGCCATTTTTTAAAATTAATTAATTTATTTATTTGACAGAGAGATTGAGAGCACGCACAAGCAGGGGGAGCGGCAGGCAGAGGGAGAGGGAGAAGCAGGCTCCCCCCTGAGCAGGGAGCCCAACTCGGGACTCGATCCCAGGACCCTGGGCTGAAGGCAGTCGTTTAACCAACTGAGCCACCCAGATGCCCCCTCATCCTTTTAAAATGCCACTTATTTTTTGAAGCAACTGGATCATATATACCATGGAATTCCTCTGATTACATTTTCTTGATGTCACCTGACATGTCCCTCTATCCTCCATATTTCTTGCAAGTTGACAGATCTAGAGGTTTAATTTGATTAAGGTTTGATATTTGGGTTTTTGTGGGTGAGATGTCGATACTGGTTACATTGCCAAGGATTCTCACCTGAAGAAATAAAGTCACCTTTCTTCCCTAATTCTCCCCTTTTATAAACGTAATTTTTTTGACCTTCTAATAGTGCCAGCTCACCCCATCTCCTACTTCATGTGCAACAGATAACTTCTCTGCTACTTCAAAAGGAAAGCTGTTAGGAGGAAAATCTCCCAACATCCTGCTACTGAATTAGTAAATGTACCCACATAAACACTTGAGTTTGTTTTTGTTAAAACTGGAAGTGATGTTTTTCCTAAGACTCACCCAACCCTTAGAGAACATGCTCCATTGACACCTCTCTTCTAGTTCAACTTATTTTTTTCTGCTTTTATTCTGTTAGCTTTTGAACAAGCTCCTATTTAAAAAATAATCAAAGAACTCTCTTTTAGTCCCTCAACCTTCTCCAGCTAATTTGTTCATCCTGATTCATAACAAAACCCTTTGAAGGAATTTTTTACACTCGTCACGAATTCTTTTCTTACCGCCCACTCATTTCTCAACCCATTGCAATCTGGCTTCTTCATCCCAATAGTTCCACTGAAATTTCAGTTGCTAAGGAAATTAGCAATTTCTACATCACTAAATCAAATGAGCATCTCTCAGTCTTACCTTGCTTTACTGCCTAGAACTATTTGTCAGTCTGGATAACGACTCCTTTCTTGAAAACTTCCTCTGCTTTGTTAAAACATAACCTAATTTTGGCATACCTCAAAAACCAACCAACCAACCAAACAAACAAAACCCAATACTCTCGGCTACTTAGGAGCCACCCCCAAAAGAATAATTTTTAGCCAACTGTCACTTCTGTTGGAGTGACACAATTACCACCAGAGGAGGATCTCCAAACTGACCCCTCTGGAATAAAGTATGATCATAGTTCCAAGATTTGTTCTGCCTCTATTTTTTTTATAATTTCAATCTCTGCTATAAAAAACCCTCATTAATTCCTAATGTCCATTTCCTTCATTTAGAGAGTTTTAATCAAGATAGTTAACCACTTAGGAGAAAAGTCAGTCTTAAAAGTGTACTCTTTTGGGTGCCTGGGTGGCTCAGTTGGTTAAGCGACTGCCTTCGGCTCCGGTCGAGATCCCAGGGTCCTGGGATCGAGCCCCGCTTCCGGCTCCCTGCTCGGCGGGAAGCCTGCTTCTCCCTCTCCCACTCCCCCTGCTTGTGTTCCCTCTCTCGCTGTCTCTCTCTTTGTCAAATAAATAAATAAAATCTTAAAAAAAAAAAAAGTGTACTCTTTCTATTTTATTTTACTCCAGACAAACAAGATTTTCTTTCTTCCAAAATCAGCTAATTAAAATGGGTGAATGGAGACCGGAAACAGAATTCCTGATTGCTGTATCTAAGAAATGTTTATGCAGCTGATAAAGCAGTATTTTTTTTTTAAATTCTAGAGCCCCAAGGATTTAATTAAAAGTGGATTCAAATAACGAATAGAAGGGCGAGGTGGTCTTGCTGGACAAGCCATTTTTATAATTACCAGCTTCATTCTCACAATTCTATAATATATATTAGAGCAGCCTCAGAATAGATGCTCTAATACATACATATATATGATTCTCATTGCTCGTTTGTGAGCAAAATATTTTTATAAAGATATTTTTATGGATTTTTGCAAATATTTTTAAACAATTTTTATAAAGATACTCTACAGAAATAATACTACTATTAAGAAGAGACTCACACAATCACAACTGGATATGTGACACTGACTTACTATCCTTGTTATGTCTGTCTGAGGACCACGTTGGTCTTAGTTCTACTGCACTACAGAGAATTTTATTTCTATTATGAAAGGAAATACTGTCTAGACTCTTTGTCACGTATTATCTGACATCATACATGATAATGCATTGATACTGGAAAGAATCTAATTACTTAGTTAATATTATCTGGTAGTTATCACATAAAACTTGATTAAAAGTCAAGGTAAGCATGGTAACATCAATTTTGTCTTATTTGTGCATAAATTATTTGATTGTGATCTGGCTGTCCTTTCTACTGAATTTTTATTAAATTAGTTAAGATAATATTTTGGAGTACTTATTCCATAATCGGGCAAAACATTATTATTGCATAGTGAGTTATACAGCTGAATATGCTATCCACTTCTACTCATTGAAATAAATACAGATTTAAGTATACCATTACGTAAAACTAAGAAAGATGTAGTGATAATGTATGGCATATATATGACCAGTAAACTCAGACCAACGATTCGGAAGTCTAAGGATCCTGAGGAATCTAAAATGTGAAACTGTGCTCTGTAAAATGCGAAATGTAAAACTGGTTGTATTGATGTAGAGATTCTAATTTGATTCTTTTTTTTTTTTTTTTAAGATTTTTATTTATTTATTTGACAGAGAAAGAGAGAGAGCACAAGCAGTGTGAACGGCAGGCAGCGGGGGAGGGAGAAGCAGGCTCTCTGCTGAGCAGGGAGCCCGATGCGGGACTCGATCCCAGGATCCTTGGATCATGACCTGAGCTGAAGGCAGAGGATTAACTGACTGAGCCACCCTGGCACCACTCTAATTTGATTCTTTATCTCAATATAAGTAATATCCAATTTTCACAAGACTGTCAATGTGTGAAATAAAAGCACTTTACCTCACATGTATGTATACACATTCTATCAATTTATTATTTATCCATGTGCATGAATATGTCAGAAACCTAGGGTTGTGTGTGAGTAGATAAAATTTTGTACTCCAAAGCACTACAAAATATTAGAATTATTTCTTTGAATTAATTAGGATAAGAAAAGGTCTTCATTTATGCAAAAGAATGCATTGACTTTCAGGACAGACTCCAAATTACAGAAAAATTTATGAAAATATTCTACAATCAGCAAAGATTATTCATTCTAATAAAGTAAAAATAACACAGGTTCTAATACTAATATATTTTTAGGTTATTGGAGTTATATTGCCAATAGTATATCAAGGTTGGCATACAACACTATATGACTGCAGAGTACCTCGGTTTACTCTTTAGTTCCTAACTACCACTGACTGGTAGTAAGCAGCTTCATGGTTTACCAGAAGGAAAATTATCCTCTTCGTTCATTTCAGATTTTCCCATTGAAAACAATGAGCAAGGTTATATATTTATTCAACTGTAATTCAACTACACTAGTAGTTATTTATTCAAAAGCAATTATACTAGTAGACATTTATGCAGGAGAAATTCAAAGGAAATGAAGTACCCTAGTAGATGTTTATTGAGGAGAAATTTAAGTAGGTATTTGTGTCCACACAACACTTGTACATGAATGTGCACCACACATTTATTTATAAAAGCCCAAACTGAAAAGAATGCAAATATCCATCAAGCGGTGAATGGATAAGCTATGGTACATCCATACAGTGAAATGCTACTTGGCCATCAAAAGGCATGAACTGCTGCTATCCACAAAATAAAGGTATCTGGATACCATTATGCTAATCGAAAAAATAAGACATAAAAGATTATGTACTGTATGAGTCCATTATATGAAATTCTGGACAAGGCAAAGCCACTCTATGAGTCAAAAGGCATTACATTAGCCAGTTGGAGCCAAGTATAGAAGGATTAACTCCAAAAGTGTGCAAGGAAAACGTTGTGGGTAACAAAAATACTCTGTATATTTCATCTTTCAAGGTGGATGTCACTTCCTCAGGAAATTCATTTCTGGTTCCTGGGCTTTTGTTGTCCACTTCCTATCATTTTCTTTATCATTCTCTGCTATAATTATCAATTCATTCCTGTATGCTCGGCTCCCAGTATGCCTTTTAGGGGACAAGCGAATTACATTGTTTTGCTTTTCATGGAATTCTATCGTTCAAGTCCAAGCTAACCCATGGGCATTTCTTTGATGATATAATCTGTATGTGCATAGTCCATATAACAGATACTCATGATACGTAGCTACTGAGCCTCTGAAATGTTTCTAGTAAGACTGAGGAAGTAACTATTTGTTTTCAATGGATTTAATTGTAATCAATTTAAATTTAAATAGCCATATGTGGTTTGTGGCTATTGCACAGCACTGGTCTAAACAATGGCATCTCATATTGAATCAACCTAAAAATGCCAAATAAATAAAATATATGGCTGCATAAATAAATTACACATGTTCTATAGTTTTAAAAATTTGTCATGCAGAATTGAGAAGACTTTTGGCATAAGACTGACTTGTCAGTGATTCTGGACTCTTTTATCATGCAGTCACTTTGTAAAGAGGTGAAATGAATGCCAATTTCTTTTTTTGATGGTACTTTATGCTCTCAGGTATGGGGGAGAGGGGCTTTGGCAGCTTCTCCATTCTGTAATTCAGTGCCCCTGCCCCTGTCCTCTGGACAAGAGATGGTATTTTTCCCTTTTTATAATAAAGGTCTTGAGATTTACTCTGATTTGACTGTTTAGGTCATATCCCACACTAATTAATCCCAGGGACCAGTGGAATATGGTGTTTAGGACAGAGGAGTAAAGTTTACTCCTTTGAGAAACATTTGGACTGAGAACAGAGAAGCAAGGTGCTTTCCAGAAAAAAAATCAGAGTATGGGTACTAAAAATGGGAAACGTATAACAGGTGGCTGAAAAATCATTAATGTTCATTCAGAGATGCTCTAAATAATTTGAACTCCTTGCTTCTTTTGAAAAGAAAGGATTTAGAAACCTTTTAGTAAGGAAGAACGTGTTATGCCTTTTAGTGTCATTCAGAGTAATCAAAATGAAACTACCACAATGTGTCCCTCAAAGAAAGGACTGTCCACTGTTTTGATCATTCCATTAATTCTAAAGTAAGGTTGACCTATTACTTATTACCTTGTCTTTGTTACTGACACTTTCAACAAATATTGATACTTTTGTTGGTTTTTCAAAGGTAAGTCATAGTCATTTTGTTTTTTAAGTGGTTGGTTATATATTTCACTAGAACAGAGCCGACATAAATAAAATCATGGCAGCCCAGAAGCCTTAGTTCTGGGATGGACTTGAGAGTAAAAGTATTGAACTAATCTATTTTCTAGGTGTAGAAACTGAATTCCACATAGTTTGGTTACTCAATGTCATTTAATGGGCGAACTGGGAATTAAATCATTTATGTCCTATATTAGTATTCTTTCAGATCTCTTAACAGTCGACAATTCTCATGAATATTTCTGGTAAAATAAAAAGATATCTTTTGTTAAATGCATTTATGATAATAATATTCACGCATCTTGAGGTGTGGGATGGGAATAGATTAAATACAAATTAAATACAAAAATCACAGGAAGTAGAAGGGAAGAGAGGCCTTCCCATAAATTTAACAAAGGTCCAATGCATGTCACACGAGCAAGAGGGTCACATATTCAAATAACAGAGGCTAGTGTACTTCCTCTTCTGATGGTCAAAGAAATGACACCTAACTAAGTGGAACTCTGGGTCAGGTGTTGCTGTGAATTTTAAAAGCAGCTTCAGTAGTGTATCCCATAAAGGCTATAAAATTGCATGTGTTCCTTTTTATTGATTTTTTTAAAATATAAGGCACACAATAACATATGGTAAATGGGGTGGGGGAGGTTATATTACCATTTTCTTGTTTACTTACCCTGAGGTCTCTTTACAATACACGTTTTCTTTACAAATACATTTCTCTCAATCATTTGTGTAAATACACTTTACAACACTGTAAAAAGCACATTCTTCTCAGGCTTCTCTTTGAGGCTTGTTTTCTTTGAGGTATTTGTTGCTTTAAAATATCAGGGGAAATACTCAAAATCCATTCTATTCCATTGTAAGACATAAAAGGACAAAAGATATTTTAGTATGATTTGAGAATACAGTGATTTTTCTTTAGCATAGCATAAGGCCACTTTTGATCTGGTCATGTATAAATTCAGATGCATATCCATCACACATTTCTATATATTCTGTGGCCCAACCATAATAAATAACTACTAAGTTATTTATTAAGTGGTACTTTGCTAAGCACTGCTAGGTACTATGTTAAGCACTTTACATACATAATATGAAACTTCACAACTCTGTGACGGGGTGTAATATAATCCTCATTTTACTGCAGCGTAAGCAGAAACTTAGATAAGGTTAGTTAAGTTTGCAAGGTCACTGTTGGTAGTAGATGGAAGGATTTCAATCTCTACAGGATCCTAAGCCTAGGCTATTACACTCAGTGCCATATAAACTGCCTCATACTTCTTTCTCAGAAACCATCATGTTATTTAATACCCTCATGTTTTTATGTATTCAATTTTCATTGCCAGAAATGTCCTTAATCCTGTCCATCAGAAAAACACCTGTACATCCTTCCACCAAAATCTCAGATGAAGCTTCAGCCTCTCTTGTCCCTCCACTCTACACCATGATACTTATGATAGGGCACAGTAATTACTTGTTTTCTAGTAAGATGTTTTCTCGGGCTGTGAATTCCTTGGAAGTAGACTGTGTATTATATATCTTTGACCCTGCAGTCTATCATGTTTCAAGAATCTTTCTACAAAAAAAAAATTTAAAAAAAAATAAAACAGGGATACATGATAAACATGAGCATACTGCACCAATGTATTTATCTTTGACACTTTACCCTACTGTGTAAAGAATAGTTGGTACAATCCATAAGTAAAATATCTTATTGTTACCTCATCAGCACATAATAAAATCTTGAAAAGTGTTAAATCAATTCTTTTTTGTTTGCTTTTTCTATTCATTTTCTTTTTTAACTTTAGGTGCAAACAATGTAATTCAACCCTTATTGAATCTACAGTGTGGCAGAGATTTGAGAGCAGCTTTTCTAAGAAATTAAACTGGTCTCTGTTGGGAAGAGTGTCTGCAAAGGGCAGAGAGCTCCATGCTCAACTGCTTTCTTTCTCCTTTGCCTTCTCTCCAATTCTTTACCCTATAAATCTCCTAAGACTTTACCTTCAGCTTGGGTTGGCAATAAATCACTACTTGATCCTGTTTTGCTTGGAGAAAAGTGGCAGGGGAAGGGTGCCCATGGGGCTTCAGGTGGGGTCTGAATGATCAGAAACCTCCCTGGTGGTCAGTGCTCCAGAACACATAGCAAAAATAAAACTATATGCGGAGGATTCAGAATAGTAGTATAGGAAATCCTGAGCTCACAGTCTCCCATGGACACAATAAAATCTATAATTACATACCTAACAATTCCCTCTGAAGAGGACCCAGACAATGAATAAACAGAAGATCCATAACAAAGCACAGCACCGTGATGGGTAGAAGAGACAGAGGTACAGTTTTGCCTAGTAAAAACCACACCCCAGGCATGGTGTTCTATAGTCAGAAGGGATCTCAAAGGTATGGAAATTTTCTCTGAGTAGAAAGAAATCTGAGCTCCCCTCAGGCACCCTTAGATCCCACACAGGAGAGATAAAACTATAAAACCCCTAGCTTGGAAAACCAACAGGTAATACTTTCAGGAAAGCTATAGAACTGTAGGGAAAGGAAAACCTGCTCTTAAAGAGCTTGCATGCAGATTCACTCAACCTGGAAACCAGTGCAAAAATACCAGATCAAAAGTGCACACACCACATGTAAAGGGGAAATGCTTATTCATCTTAAAGAGGAGGCCAAAGAGGCAGAATGCAGCTGGCCTCTTCCTGAAGACTAACACACTGGTGGCAGGCATTTGTGCTAATTCATTCTGACATGCTAATCCCAATGTGATTTAGGAATTCTTCCTTAATACTGCTGGGGTGCCTGGGTGGCTCAGTCAGTTAAACATCTGACTCTTGATTTTGGCTCAGGTCATAGATCTCAGGGTCTTGAGGTCAAGCCCTGCATCAGGCTCACACACTGGGCATGGAGCCTACTTAAGATTCTCTCTCCCCCTCTCCTTCTTCCCCTTCTCACCCCCGCCCCCCCCTTAAAAAAAATACTGCTAATGCCAGGGGGTGCATCCCACTGACAGCCCCATACAATCCTGCACCTTGGCTGGATCTCACAGCCAACAGGATGATAACCCTGCCCATCAGCACACCACCAGGAGTCATGGCCCTGCCAACACAGGACAACAAATGTAGCCCACATAAGAAATATCCCTGGAGAACCTGGCTCAGTGGCCAGGGGTGATTGTGCTTCTGAGCTTCATAGGACAGCTCCCACAAAAGGCTACTCCCTCAAGATTAGGAGACATCACTGAATTCCCTAATACATGGAAAAAAACACAGAGAGGTAGGCAAAACAAAGAGACAGAAGAGTATGTTCCAAAGGAAAGTACTAGACAAAACCTCAGAAAAAGAACTAAATGGAATGGAATATGCAATCAACTCAATAAAGAGTTCAAAGTAATGGTCATAAAAATGCTTACCGAACTCAAGAGAAGAATGGATGAACACAGTGAGAACTTCAACAAAGAGATAGAAACGTAAGAAAATACCAGTAAGAACTGGATAATACAGTCAAGAGAATCAACAGCAAGTTAGATGACACAAGAATGTAATCATCAATCTGGAAGACAGAGTAATAGAAATCACCCAAACTGAATGGCAAAAAGAATTTTTAAAAAATGAGGATAGTTTAAGGGACTCTGAGACAATATCATGCATCCTAACATTCACACTATAGGGGTTCCAGAAAAAGAAAAGAGAAGGAAAAGAGTAGAATACTTATTTGAAGAAATAATAGTTGAAAGCTTCACTAACCTGGGGAAGTAAATAGACACGTAACTCGAGGAGCACAGAGAGCCTCAAACAAGATAATCCCAAAGAGATCTACACAAAGATGCAGTATAATTAAAATAAAAAAATTAAAGATAAAGAGAGTATCTTAAAATATCTAGAGACAAGAAATTAGCTATGTATAAGGGAATCCCTGTAAGACCAGCTGCTGATTTTTTAGCAGAAACTTTGCTGGCCAGAAGGAGTGCCATGATATATTCATCATGTTAAAACAAACAAACAAACAAAACAAACAAAGACTTCCAATGAAGAGTACTCTACTTGGCAAGATTATCATTCAGAACTGAAGGAGTGCTAAAGACTATTCCAGACAAGCAAAAGCTAAAATACATCATCACTCCTAATAAGAAATATGAGGGACTTGTTTAAGCAGAAAAGAAAAGGCCATATATAAAAATAAAATACATGAAAGAAAAATTTCACTGGCAAAGGCAAACATTTGGTAAAGATAGATCAACTACCTATAAAGCTAGTATGAATGTGAAAAGACAAAATTAATAAAATCCACCATATCTAGAATAATTAGTTAAGGGATAAAAAAAATAAAAAGATGTAAGATACGGTGTCAAAAACAGCAAATGTTGGGGAGGGGAGTAAAACCGTAGTGACTTTGCAATGCATTCAAACTTAAGCAATGACCAACTCAAGTAGATGGCTATAAAACAGAATGATATATATGAACTTCATGGTAATCACAAACCAAAAAAGCTAAAATCAATGCACAAAACAGTAAAAAGATAACCCAAACATAACACTAAAGAAAACCATCAAACCACTAAGGCAAGAGACCAAGAGAGGAAGAAAGGAACAGAGAAAAACTATAAAAAACAACCAGAAAACAAGTAACTAATATATATACCAATAATTATTTTAAAAGTAAATAGACTAAATGCTCAAAACAAAAGACATAGGGTGGCTGAGTGGATAAAAAAATAACACCCATTCATACGCTGACAACAAGAGACTCACTTCAGACCTAAAGACACATACAGACTGAAAGTGAAGGGATGGAAAAAGATATTCCATGTAAATGGAAACAGAAAGAAAGGTACGGTAGCAATACTTCTCTCACAAAATAGTCTTTAAAAACAAAGACTGTAACAAGAGACAAAGAAGGGCATTACATAGTGATAAAGGGATCAGTATAGCAAAATGATGTAACTGTAAATATCTCTTCACCCAACAATGAAACCCTCACATACATATACAGCAAATATTAATAAACACAAAGAGAGAAATTGATGGTAATACAATGACAGTAGGAGATTTTAACATCCCATTTATATCAATGGATAGATCACCCAGCCTGAAAATGGATAAGGAAACAGTGTCTTTGAATGAAACATTAGGCCGGATAGACATAAGATAACATAACAGATATATATGGAACATTCCATCCAAAGACGACAGAATATTTATCTTTTCAAGTGCACATGGAACATTCTCCAGAATAGATCACATGTTAGGTTGCAAAACAAACCTCAATAAATTTAAGAGAACTGCATCTTTTCTGACTGCAATGTATGAAACTAGAAATCAATTACAAGAAAAAAACTGAAAAAAAGCACAAACACAGGGATACTAAACAACATAATACTAAACAACCAATGGGTAAATACAGCAATGAAAGAAAAAATAAAATACATGGGGACAAATGAAAATGAAAACACAATGATCCAAAATATTTGGGATGAAGCAAAAACAGTTCTAACAGGGAAATATATAGCAATACAAGCCTACCTCAGGATACAAGAAAAAGTTTATTTAAACAATCTAGGCTTACATGTAAATGGACTGAAAAAAGAACATGCAAGGCTCCAGGTATGTAGAAGGGAGGAAAAATGAAGATGAGAGTAGAAATAAATGAAATACAGATTGAAAAGACAATAGAAAGAAAAATCAATGAAACCAAGAACTGGTTCTTTGAAAACAGAAAAACTGACAAAGCCTTAGCCAGACTCATCAATTAAAAAAAGGACTCAAAATCAGAAACAAAAAAAGGAGAAGTAACAACTGATGAGACAAAAATACAAAGTATTAGAAGAGAATATTATGAAAAATTACATGCCAACAAAATTGCACAGCCTAGAAGGAATGGATAAATTCCTAGAAACATATAATCTTCCAAAAGTAAATCAGGAAGAAAATCTGAACAGATCAATGACTAATAACAAAATTGAATCGTTAACAAAAAACACCACCAAAAAATGAAAATTCAGGACTTCTGGGGAAGATGGTAGAGTAGGACAATCCTAAACTCACCTCATCCCATGGATACTACCAGATAATACCTATATCAGTGTAAATAACCCAGTAAAAAACCTGAAGACGTGTAGAACAGATTCTCCACAGCTAAATGCAGAGAAGAGGCCACATCAAGGAGGGTAGGAAGGGAGAACACACAACCTAGAGCTAAATGGACCCACGGGACTGTCTGTGGGAGGGAGGGATACCACAGGCATGGAGAAGGGCAAGACACATACCCTCACATCAGGTGCCACAAGTACGGGGAACCCACATGAGAAAGACGAATCCCCATGTTTGGCTTTGCAAACCAGAGGTACGTAATTTTTTTTATTTAGACATTTTATTTTGTTTTATTTCTGTTGCAGTTCATAAGATCCGAAAAATTGAAAGGAGGCATTCTATGTGAAAGGACTTCCACCTGATAATTTTGGTTTTCTTGTTTTTTTCTATGTCTTTATTTTTTTAATTTAAATTCAATTAATATATAATGTACTATTAGTTTCAGTGGTCAAGGTCAGTGATTCATCAGTCTTATGTGATACCGAGGGCTCATTATATCATGTCAGAGGTGCATAATTTTTTAAGTTCTTACACTCAGCAGGGCTTAATACCTGGAACTTTAAAAAATCAGCTGGCTCAGCTCTGGGGAAAGTGGAGGATGGAGTCCCTGCCCTTAAAGAGGTAGCACAACAAATAGCCCTGTAGGGATATGGCACAGAGCAGCAGTTTTAAAAATGCCTGGGGAGTATGAAGGGAGATGTGTTTATTAATCTCAGTACAGGTGTTAGAGAACAGAAATCCCTGAGAAACTTCTCCAAGAACAAGAAAGCTGGTGGGAACCATTTTCCTCCCCAACCTCCAAGCCTACATATATGGACACCTGCAGGAACCAGGATGGCACCAACACTCTTCCTCTGGCTTACTAACACACATCAACCACATTCCCCTGTGAAAATGCCTCCTCCATCCAGGCCTTGGTTCCTGGTCTCCCCCCACAGCAAACAGCTAGACAGCTACATGCAAAAGAATGAAACTAGACCACTTTCTTACACCATACACAAAAGTAGACTCAAAATGGATTAAGAACCCAAATGTGAGACCTGAAACCATAAAAATTCTAGAAGAGAGCACAGGCAGTAATTTCTCTGACATCAGCCATAGAAACGGAAACAAAAGCAAAAATAAACTATTGGGAGTACATAAAAATAAAAAGCTCTGCACAGCGAAGGAAACAACAAAATTAAAAGACAACCTGCTGAATGAGAGAAGCTATTTGCAAATGACAAATCTTATAAAGGATTAGTATCCAAAATATATAAAGAACTTATACAACTCAACACTAAAAGGATAAATAACCCAATTAAAAAATGGAGAGAACACATGAACACACATTTTTTCCAAAGAAGGTATACAGATGGCCAAAAGATACATGAAAAGATGCTCAACATCATCATTCATCAGTGAAATGCATATCAAAACTATACTGAGATATCACCTCACAGTTGTCAGAAGGGGATTATAATAAAGACAAAGAAACAAGAAATGTTGGAGAGAATGTGGAGAAAAGGGAACTCTCATGGACTTTTGGTAGGAATGCAAATTGGTACAACCACTGTGGAAAATAGTATGGAGATCCCTCAAAAAATTAAAAATAAAAATACTATATGATCCAACAATTCCACTTCTGGGTATTTACCCAAAGAAAACAAATACACTAACTCATATAGGGTGTGTGTGTGTGTGTGTGTGTGTGTGTGTGTGTGTGTGTGTGATGGAATACTATGCAGCCATAAAAAGGGATGAGTTCATGCCATTTGGGAAGACATGGATGGACCTAGAGGGTATTATGGTAAGTTAAGTAAGTACACAGAGAAAAATGAATACTGTATGATTTCAATCATATGTGGATTCTAAAAAACAAAAGAATAAACAAACAAAAAGAACAATCAGGCCTGTAAATACAGAGAACAAATTGATGGCTGCCAGATGGAAGGGGGGATGGAGGGATAGGCACAATGGGTGAAGGGGAGTAGAAGATATAGGCTTCCAGTTAGGGAATGAATAAGGCACAGGAATAAAAGGCACAGCATAGGGAACATAGTCAATGATAGTGTAATAATGTATTTTGCCAGATGGTAGCTATAATTATACTGAGTATAGCATAATGTATAGAGAAGTTGAATCACTGTACACCTGAAATTAATATAACATTGCATGTCAACTATACTCAAAAAAATTTTTTTTAAAAAAGAACCGTATACCATGATCAAGTGGAATTTATTTTAGGGATGCAAGGATGATGGTTCAAAATCCACAAATCAACAAACATGACATAACACGTTAACAAAATGAAAAATAAAAATTTTTTATGATCGTCTCAAAAGATGCAGAAAAATCACTGGACAAAATTCAACATCCATTTTTGATAAAACAGGTAGAGAAGGAATGTATCTCAACATAATAGAGGCAATGTATGACAAGCCCACAGCTAACATCATGCCTAATGGTGAATAGCTGGAAGCTATCCCTCCAAGATGAAGAACAAGACAAGGATGGCTGCCATCTACTTTTATTCAGCTTAACATTGGAATTCCTAGTCAGAGTCAAGAAAATTAGTCAAGAAAAATAAAAGACATCCAAATCAGAAAGGAATTAACAAAGCTGTCACTATTTGTTGATGACAAAATGTTCTATGTAGAAAATCCTAAAGCCTTCTGATAAATTGACATGACTGCAACCATTTTAAAAGAGAGCTGGAACAACCACTCTCGAGAAACTGCCTTTGCTATCTTTGAACCAGGCCAAAACCTTTGGACTGGGCAAAACTGCGATTGTTTAACCAACTGCTTGAGAAGTCAGTGGGAGAATGGATACTCTGATCACAAGACTGATGGCTGTGGACACTCTGGAGATTGAATCAGTATTTAATCAGTGTATAACTCCGAGTCATTTAGCTTGTTAACACCCATGGAAAACTTTTCTTCAACTCATGTAATTGCTCCTGCTTCCTTTTCCTCATAAAAACCTTTTACTTTCTCCTTACAAGTGGGACAGTAGTTGGGTTTCTACTGAATCCGGGCTTCCTGAATTGCAATTGTCTTATCCCAAATAAATGTATGTTTGTCTTTGATTGTGGCTCTTTAGTTTCAGGTGAACCTATGTGGTGTTGGAAGCGATCTCACCTTCATGGAATGGTGTCTTCTAGAAATGGGTATGGTACCTACAGCAAGCCCCTTATGCTCAGTCACTTCTACAGATGACTGACTCCTATTGTGAATTTTCTCAGGCTTCTGACCTTCTTCCTTTTGGTTGGTAGAAGTTACAGCACCACCAATCCCCCCCCCCACTTTTTTTGATTCTGGAGACAATACTCCAATGTGGGTATAATCACCCAAGGAGACATGGGTCTCTGCTGGTTCATCACCATGGCTGTCTGGAAGTGTTTCCCTATGTGGTAAATATCTAGGTTAATCTGGAGTAGCTCTCCTGGGTAGAGATTCCCCTATTAATTGCCCACTTTTCTTTAAGAGGAGACTTTAAGTTTCTAAAAATGCCTAAGAAATTTCTCCTTTGTAAACTCCAGCTGAGTTTATGTTCAGAAATTGTGGCCCCTCTTCCCTAAATTTTTATCTGAAAGGACTGAAATTAGTAATGATGATTTAAAACTGCCGAGGCTACTTTGGGGCTCCTCTGAGCTTCCATAACTTGTCTTATTGTGTACTTGACTTGAAAGACTGCAGATTTCAAATGAGATCCTTAATTCTAAGAAGTTAAGAGTGCCATTTTCCAACACACTTGCCTAGAGAACTACAGTCTCAGAAAGCTGTAATTATCTATAAAATGACAGTCTCATCATTTCATTTTGTGTCCTGAGAATTTGGCTTAGTAACTTGGGATCCTATGATTGGACAGAAATGTGGGTTAATACCCCTTTGTGGCAAGATATGGCTGCACAAAATTGTGGATTAAATTTAATTTGTAGCTAGGGTCCTACCAAACTGCTGTCAGCCCTCAGGAGAATTACAACTTAGAATAACTATGACCATTATGAAGAACATGGATTTAGGTAAAATCAAATAGGAAGTACACTTAAAAACACAGTCTTCAAAATTCCAAAATAGCTTTATTAAAAGTTTTGTTGCAAAAAGCTAATGAGATATTAAAGATATAAGAGGTGTCTACAAGAAGACACCTGGAAACAGAGACTGCCAAATTAATGACCATATGGATACTTCTGTATCTACCTTCAAAGGAGAGCCCCCACACGGACCCCTCCTAGAGTTGAGGAGATGCTGAATGATGTTCTCATAAATGGCTATTCCCTGAAATAACCCAAACGGAAACTAAAATTAAAAATTAAGGGGAGGGGTGCCTGGGTAGCTCAGTTGTTTAAGCATCTGCCTTCCACTCAGGTCATGATCCCAGAGTCCAGGGATTGAGCCCTGCTTTGGATTCCCTGCTCAGTGCGGAGTCTCCTTCTCCCTCTGCCCCTCACCCCACTCTCGTGCTCTCTCTCTCTCTCAAATAAATAAAATCTTTAAAAAAAAATTAATGGGATTATTCAATACTGTCAGAAATATTTGCTGTTTGTCCTGGCTGCAACCTGACAAGATATTTGGAAAATTTAATAACTCTGTAATAAAAAATTTGGCCAAAATGAAAGCTGACTTTCAGAGCCTCCTGTAAGCATATATCAGAAGCTTGTCCCTGTAACTTTAAGACAAAAATGTTAACTAGCGTCCAAATAATTTCTTTAAAGTACAATCTTCAGGGAAGTAATTCTTATCAAATGGAGAACAAAAGGGGAGAAAAGGTCACTTGAAATTTAGGGTGGAAAAAACCCTCTAAAGTGTCTTCTAAAATATTTGTCCAGTTTGTCTGTATGTTTGTGTGTGTCCCAGATGCATGAATATTAAAATTTAATTGATTCAAGGCAAACTTTTGTAAGGTTTGGACATACTTAATTCTCAGGGGAAAAAAATTAGCCCAAAGTGTTCTTCAAGTTCATGTGATCTGGAAAAATATTCAGGATTAAATCTAATTTAAGTATGTCAGTTTAACTGAAATAAACTTGTCTTTAGAAGTATCAGCATTAGGGCGCCTGGGTGGCTCAGTTGGTTGAGCGACTGCCTTCGGCTCAGGTCATGATCCTGGAGTCCCAGGATCGAGTCCCACATCGGGCTCCCTGCTCAGCAGGGAGTCTGCTTCTCCCTCTGACCCTCCTCCCTCTCATGCTCTCTGTCTCTCATTCTCTCTCTCCCAAATAAATAAAATCTTTAAAAAAAAAAAAAAAAGAAGTATCAGCATTAAATATAAAACTTTTATTCAACCCAGATTTACTAAAAATAAATTTGTGTTACCTCTGTTACAAAATTTGCCAACAATAACTTGGTTTGATGAAACTTTTACTTAAAGATAGCTCCCAAAATCTTTCTTGTAACTTAAAACTTTGGACATTTGCTAAGTTAAATTAAATAATAGCAATTTAAATGGCTAGATCATTTCCAACTAAGATAAAATATTAAATATTAACTATTAAAAATACGTTTGCCTACTTTTGGCATCTTTATTACAGGAAAACTAAAGATAAATTTAGGTCTGTTAAACATGTTTTGTACTTTATTGAAAGACTATACTATGATAAAGATCATTTTTATACAAATTATGAAGTATATTCATAAATCTAAAGAATGGTGGTCTAACACACAATTCATAATTCCTAACTTCTCAGTTTTTGCTAGAAATTAAGTCTTCTAAAAGTTAAGAATTCTAATAAATGTAATTAAAACTACTAGAAATATTAAAGGAAACATCTCTGTATACAAAAAAAAAAAATAAGATGTGTGCTTTTGGTAAAAGAAGATACGAGCAACAGAAATGTATTTTTTTTGAAGGAAAAGAAGGTAAATTTTGTCCTAAAGTAAGGTCAGTTATTATTTAAAGAGAGAAAACATAGGAAAAAATGTGAACGTAAAAAAGTTGCAGGTTTGTGGAAAAAGAATCTTTAAAAAGGAATTTTAATGTTTGTTCAAATTGGCTAGGATTAAAGTTTATTTAAAAATGAGTTTTAATATCAAAAGTACACTGGTGTGAAACTATAATTTGGTCTGCTCTCTCAGAAAAGGACAGTTTCTTGTGCCCTTGGTCTGTTCTTGATAAAAGAATGTAAAAGATTGTTCCTTAAAAGTGGCTTTATAGTTCTTTGGATTACTCTAAACCCAGTCTTTCCTACTGAGAGAGCTAAGGTTCCTGTAACTTGTTACCCCTCAGTATTTATAAAGAATGCAGTCTTTATCACCATGGCTGAAGGAGTAACTAAGTATTGTTTCACAGTGGCTTATGATCCTATTTGACCAAGTGTTTTAAAACTTTTAATATTTTAACAAGCTTCCCAAAGTGAACTTGTCACTCGTAATGCAAGTTATCTTAAAATACTGTGTCGCAAAAATAACTAAATTGTTTTCATTTCCATTTCAATGAATTCTCATTATATCTTTAACAATGGACAATAAAATCTATAAACATTGTGGCATATGTGGGCAAAATCCATTCTACTTCTCCAAAAATAAATGACCCCTCATTATCCGACTTTTGCTATCCTGACGTCCCTATAACATGGCAACAGTCTGCATTAGAGAAATTAAAATGGGTAAAAAATGGTTATAAATTAAATGAATAGTTGGAGCTGGAGGAAACACAAGACAGCCACTTGGTTCTTCCCGGTTCCCTGGCACACCCCATTTTTAGTTTTTGCATTCCTTTAGCCATCTTAGTGCATTTAAGGAGAATTATTTTGGTCCCCAGAGATCTCAGATTTCCTTCCACTAGACTTTTTGAACACCTGCACCTGGACTTCTTTCAATTGCCAGGAACTATGGGTTACTGTAAAATCTGTTTCCCACTGGGGCATACCTTCCACAATCCTGAATAATCACGGCACCTACCTCTCTGGACAAATTATACAAGCCATAATGAAAACCTTACAAATTTCTTAAAACTGTCACTGTCAATCAACATGCAAGATCCATAAAAATAATGGTAAAACTGGTCCCAAGCAGAATAAATATTAATTACCTTGGACTGAATGAACTAATATGGTTATGCTTTTAATGAATTTTTGTCTGAAGTATCACTGATTTTGAATCTTTTATCTTTCCACATTTTAGAAAATCTTTTTTTTTTTTTTTTAAGATTTTATTTATTTATTTGACAGAGAGAAAGACAGCGAGAGCAGGAACACAAGCAGGGGGAGTTGGAGAGGGAGAAGCAGGCTTCCTGCCGAGCAGGGAGCCCGATGTGGGACTCGATTCCAGGACCCTGGCATCATGACCTGAGCCGAAGGCAGATGCTTAACAACTGAGCCACCCAGGTGCCCCTAGAAAATCTTTTTTTTTAAGCTGTCAACAATTTGTCAAAATATACTTTTGTAAGCAAAAAGGAAACGTTTATCTTTTTTCTTCCTACTTGATCCCTTCAGAATCCAGACAATATTATTAGTTATTTACATAAATTCAGTAAGAATCCATTCTCCTCATTACAGGACAAAATTTAAAAAATTGGCTACCTTGCCAAGACTTTGACTGAAGTGTCGTGTTTGATGGATATATACAGAGAGTTAGATCTGACAGACAGCTTTAAGGAACTGCTTGGAAAAATCAGCCTACTACCTTGCTTATAAAGTTTGCATTTCTGTTTATTTTTTAAAAAAATTTTTTTAAAGATTTATTTATTTATTTGACAGAGAGAGACACAGCGAGAGCAGGAACACAAGCAGTGGGGAGTGCGAGAGGGAGAAGCAGGCTCTCTGCTGAGGAGGGAGCCTGATGCGGGACTTGATCACAGGACCCTGGGATCATGACCTGAGCCGAAGGCAGACGCTTAACGACTGAGCCACCCAGGGGCCCCTATTTTTTAAATTTTAATTCCAGTATAAATAATATACAGTACAGGTGTACAATATAGTGATTCAACAATTCTATACATTATTCAGTGCTTATCATGGTAAGTGTACTCTTTAATATCCATCACCTATTTCAGCCATCCCTCTACTCACCTCCCTTCTGGTAACTCAGTTCTCTATAGTTAAGAATCTGCTTCTTGGTTTTTCTCTTTTTTTGTTTCTTTCTTTGCTTTGTTTCTTAAATTCTACATATGAGTGAAATCATACAGAATTTGTCTTTCTCTGATTGATTTATTTTGCTTAGCATTACACTCTCAAGATCCACCCATGTTGTTGCAAAAGGAAAGATTTCATTCCTTTTTATAGCTGAACAATATTCCATTGTATGTATGTATGTATGTATGTATGTGTGATATATCACTTCTTCTTTACCCATTCATTTACTGATGGACACCTGGGCTGTTTCCATAATTTGGCTATTGTAAATAATGCTGCCATGAACACACTGGGGTGCATATATCTTTTTGAATTTGTGTTTTTATATTCCTTGGGTAAACACCCAGTAGTGTGATTACTGAATCATATGGTAATTCCAATTTTTTTTCGAGGAGCCTCTATACTGTTTTCTGCAGTAGCTACACCAGTTTTTATTCCCATCAACAGTGTATAAGAGTTCCCTTTTCTCCACATCCTCCCCAACACTCCTTATTCCTTTGTTTTTTGATAATAGCTATTCTGTCAGTTGTATGGTGATATCTCATTGTGGTTTTGAATTTCATTTCCCTGATAATTAGTGATGTTGACCATATTTTCATGTGTCTGTGGGCCTTCTGTATGTCTTGTCTGGAAAAATACTCATGTTTTCTGTCCATTTTTTAAATTGGATTATTTATCTTTCTGGTGTCGAGTTATAGAAGTTCTTTATATATTTTGGATACTAATCCTTCATCAGATATGTCATTTGCAAATATCTTTTGCCATTCAGCAGGTTGTCTTTAATTTTGTTGATTGTTTCCTCTGCTGTGCACAGTTTTTTATTTTGATGTAGTCCCAATAGTTTATTTCTGCTTTTGTTTCCCTAGCCTCAGGAGACAAATCCAGAAAAATGTTGCTATGGCCAATGTTAGAGAAATTACTGCCTATAACTTTTCTTCTAGAAATTTTTATGGTTTTAGGTCTCACATTTAGGTCCTTAATCCATTTGGAGTTTATTTCTGTGTATGGTGTAAGAAAGTTTTCTACTTTCATTCTTTGCATGTAGCTGTCCAGTTTTCCCAACACCATTTGTTGAAGAGACTGTTGCATATTCTTGCTTCTTTTGTGAAAGATAAATTGACCATATAATCGTGGGTTTATTTCTGGGCTCTCTATTCTGTTCTATTGACCTGTGTGTCTATTTTTGTGCCAGTATCATACTGATTTATTACAGTTTTATAATATATCTTGAAATCTGGGATTGTGATGTCTCTAGTTTTTTCTTCTTTTTCCAAGATTACTTTGGCTATTCAGGGTCTTTTGTGGTTCTATACAAATTTTAGGATTATTTGTTCTAATTCTGTTAAAAATGCTTTTGATATTTTGATAGGGATTTCATTAAATCTGCAGATTGTTTTTGGTAGTATGGACATTTAAAAAATATTTGTTCTCCCATTTCATGAGCATGGACTATTTTTCCATTTGTTTGTGTTGTCTTCAATTTATTTTGTCAATGATTTATAGTTTTCAGAGTAGAGGCCTTTCGTCTCCTTGGTTAAGTTCGTCCTAGGTATTTTTACTATTTTTGGTGCAGTTGTAATGGGACTGTTTTCTTAATTTCTCTTTCTGCTTCTTCATTATTAGTGTAAAGAAATGCAACAGATTTCTTTATATTGATTTGTATACAAATATATTTCTTTGTATTGATTTTGTTCTGCAACCTTACAGAACTAATTTTTCAGTTCTAGTAGGTTTTTGGTAGATTCTTTAGGGTTTTCTAGATACAGTATCATGACATCTGCAAACAGAAAAGTTTTACTTTCCCCTTACCAATTTGGGTGTCTTTTATATCTTTTTCTTGTCTGACTGCTATGGCTTAGGGATTCCAGTATTATATTGAATAAAAGTGGTGAGAGTGGACATCACTGTCTTGTCCTGACCTTAGAGGAAAAGCCCCTTTTTTTTTTATCATTAAGTCTGATATTAACTGTGGGGTTTTTATACATGACCTTTATTATGTTGAGGTATGTTTCCCCTAAACCTACTTTGTTGAGGATTTTTCTCATAAATGGATGTTGTTGTCAAATACTTTTCTGCATCTAATGAAATGATCATATGGTATTATGATTTCTCTTATTGATGTGGTGTATCCTGTTGATTGATTTGCCAATATCAAACCATTCTTGCATCCCAGAAATAAATCCCATTTAATCGTGGTGAATGATTTTCTTAACATATTGCTGGATTCAGTTTGCTAACATTAAATAAGGATTTTTGCATCTATGTTCCACAGAGATATTGACCTGTAGTTCTCTTTTTTGGTGGTGTCTTTATCTGGTTTTGGTATCAAGGTAATACTGGCTTCATAAAATGAATCTGGAAGCATTCCTTCCTCTTCTGTTTTTTGGAATAGTTTGAGAAGAACAGGTATGAACTCTTCTTTAAATGTTTGGTAGAGTTCAATTGTGAAGCCATCTAATCCTAGACTTTTGTTCATTGGGAGTTTTTTGATTACTGATTGAATTTCATTGTTAGTAATTGGTCTGTTCAAATTTTTTATTTCTTCCTGATTCTGTTTTGGGAGGTTGTATGTTTCTAGAAATTTATCCATTTCTTCTAGGTTGTCCAATTTGTTGGCATCTTACCTTTTCATAATATTGTTTTACAATCATTTGTATTTCTTTGGTGCTAGTTCTTATTTCTCTTATTTTTGTTTTATTTATTTGAAACCTCTTTTTTAGGAGCCTGGCTAAACATTTATAAATTTTGTTGATCTTTTCCAAGAACCAGTTCCTGGTTTGATTGATCTGTCTACTGTTTTTTTAGTTTCTATTTTATTTATTTCTGCTCTAATCTTTATTATTTCTTTCCTTCTACTGGCTTTGGGTTTTGCTTATTCTTTTTCTAACTCCATTCGATGTAAGTTTAGGTTGTTTAAGATTTTTCTGGCTTCTTAGGGATGGCTGTATTGCTATAAACTTCTCTCTTAGAACATATTTGCTGCATCGTAAAGATTTTGGACTGTTATATTTTCATTTGTGTCCATGAATTTATTTTCTCTTTGATTACGTGATTGACCCATTCATTGTTAATAGTATGTAATTTAGCCTCCATGTATTTGCGTTCTTTCAATATTTTTTCTTATAGTTGATTTCTAGTTTCATGGTGTTGTGGTTGGAAAAGATGCATGGTATGACTTCAATCTTTTTGAATTTGTTGAGAGTTCTTTTGTGGCCTAATATGTGATCTATTCTGATGAACGTTCCATGTGCACTTGAAAATAATGTGTATTCTGCTGTTTTAGGATGGAATGTTTTGGATATATCTGTTAAATCCATCTGGTCCAATGTGTCATTCAAAGCCATTCTTTCCTTGTTAATTTTCTGTTTGGATGATCTAAGTAAGTGGGGTGTTAAAGTCCCCTACTATTACCATAATCCTATCAATTACTTCCTTTATGTTATTAACTGTTTTACATATTTGGGTGCTCCCAGGTTGGGTGCAAAAATATTTGATTATTATATCTTTGTGTTGGATTGTTCCTTTTATGATTATATAGTGTCTTTCTTTGTCTCTTGTTGCAGTCTTTGTTTAAAGTCTATTTTGTCTGATATAAGTACGGCTATGCTGGCTTTCTTTTCACTTCCATTTGCATGGTAAATGCTTTTCCATCCTTTCACTGTCAATTTGCATGTATCTTTAGGTCTGAAACAAATCTCTTTTAGGCAGCATATAGCTGGGTTTACTTTTTTAACCATTCTGCCATCCTATGTCTTTTGATTGGAGTGCTTAGTCCATTAGCTCTCAAATTAATGCTAGGTATATCCTTATTGCCATTTTGTTACTTGTTTTATGGTTATTTCTGTAGTTCTTCTCTGTTCTTCTCTTGCTCTCTTCTCTAATGGTTTTCTAGCTTTCTTTGGTAATATACTTGGATTCCCTGGTTTTGTTCTGTTTATTTGTTTGTTTGCCTACCTATTACTGGCTTTTGATTTGTGGCTACCATTATGTTTGTATATAACATCTCCTACATAATATAGTCTATATTAAGTTGATGGTCACCTAAGTTTGAACTCATTCTTTACTCCTGTTTCCCCCCACCCCCCATGTTTTAGGTATATGGTGTCACACTTTATTTACATCCTTTTATTTTGTGAATCCCTTGACTGATTTTTATAGATATATTTATTTTTACTGCTGTTGTGTTTCCTACTTTTCTTTCTTCTACTTACAGTCTTTAATTTCCACAGCAAGAGTCCCCTTTAACATTTCTTGTAGAGCTGGTTTTGTGGTGATGAATTCCTTTAACTTTTGTTTCTCTGGGAAACTCTATCTCCTCTTCTTCTCTTCTGTATGATAGACTGGCTGGATAGAGTATTCTTGGTTGCAGGCTTTTTTCTTTCAACACTTTGAATATATAATGCCTCTGCCTTCTACCTGCAGTTTCTGCTGAAAAATAGCCTTATGGGGTTTCCCTTGTATGATACTAGGCTTATTTTTGTGTTTTTGTTTTGGTTTGGTTTGGTTTTTGCTGCTTCTAATTCTCTCCTTATCACTACTTTTTGCCATTTTAATTACTATGTAACTTGATGTGAATCTCCTTGGGTTGATTTTGTTGGGGGCTCTCTGTACATCCTAGATGTAGATGTCTGTCTCCTCCAGATTTGGGAGGTTTTCATCTAGTTTCCTCAAATAAATTTTCTGCCCCTTTACTCTTGCTTCTCCCTCTGGGACCCCTATAATGTGAATGTTTTATGCTTGATGGTGCTGCTTATTTCCCTAAGTTTGCTTTCATTTTTTTCCCCTCTCTCTTGTTCAGCTTGATTGCTTTCCATTACTCTGTCTTCCAGGTCACTGATCTGTTCTGTTTCCTTTTGTCCACTATTTATTTTATCAACTGTCTTTTAAATTTCATTTATTAAGTTCTTCATCTCTGACTGGTCTTGGTTTATGTTTTCTATCTCTTTGTTGAGGGTATCAGTGAAGTCCTCTACTCTTTTGTTAAGTCCAATGAGTATCTTCATAACTATTACTTTAAATTCTCTGTCAGGCATATTACTTATCTCCATTTTGTTTAGGTCTCTTGCTGTAATTTTTGTCTTGTTCTTTCATTTGGTGCATATTCCTCCATCTCCTCACTTTGTCCAACTCTCTCCGTTTCTATGTGTTAGGAAAGTCAGCTACATCTCCTGCTCTTGAAAGTAGTAGCCTTATGAAGAAGAGGTCCTGTAAGCTCTGCAGTGCAATGTTCCCTCTTCATCCGAATCTGGCTCTTCAGGGGCATCTCCTAAATGTGTTGTGTACACTCTGCTCTCATGGCTGAGATGCTTTTTCCTTCAGTCCAGTCATCTACAATGGCTCTCTTTGATTTTTGTGGGTAGGGTTTGGTTCCTGTGTTGTTAGTGGGCCAGTCTGGGGCCACCCTGGGCTTGAGTTGAGTCAGACTAGGTGTTTTCCAGAGATGCAGTAGCACTGATATTTAGGGTGCTTTTCCCTGTGTTGTCCCCTGAGCAGTATTTGCTGGTAATGTTTGGCTCTGAAAACCAGAGGGGATGAATTTCATAAGTTCTTAAAATCAGCAGGGCTTAAAACCTGGTAGGGCCTGCAGTCAGACCAGCTAGCTGTCTTCCCCTAGCCCACCCCTGGGGCCACAGTTTGACTTGTGTATGTGGTTATCTTTCCCTTTCCTTGGGGCAGAAGTCATTTTGGAGTGGTAGTGGCCTCTGTTGGGGTTTCTTGCAGACTGCCAGGCTTGCGGTACCACTTTGGAAGGGCTCTGGCCAAGGGTATATTGGAAGGAGCAGATCCACAGAACATGAGGTACAGTGCATAGAGCCAGCAAGGTCTGCACCTGTCCACTGTGGGAGGGCACCTGCAACTGCTGGGGACTGAGGCAGGCTGGGTTCGAGGGGAGCGCTCTGCAGATGAGTGCTGGGACAGGGTGTGCTTATGTTCAAGGTAGGGAACAAGTACTGGTGCTGCACTGGTTCCCACAGGTGTCTTTGTGTCTAGGTTGGGGGTTGGAGTGGGAAATGGCACCTGCCAGCTCCTTTGTTCCTGGAGAAATCTCCCAGTGATCCCTGCCCCTCTCATACACGTTCTGAGGTTAATAGAACACTTCCCTACCCTATACCCAGGCATTTTTCAAAATGCTGCTTTTATGCTGTATCTCTGTGGGGCTGTTTCTTGTGCTGTCTCTTTAAGGATGGGGACTCAGTTTCATATCGCCCTAGGTTTTAAGCCCTGCTGATTTTAAGAACTTATGAAATTCATCCCCTCTGGTTTTCAGAGCCAAATATTACCAGCATTCATCCTCCCCATGAAGATTCCTTGTGCCTGGGGTGCTGACTATGAGGGTTGGCTTTCTTCCTGAGCTGCAGAGTCCCTCTCTCCCACAGACAGTCCCATGGCTCCATTTAGTTTATCTCTAGCCACATCTCCATTCTTCCTACCCTCTTCAATGAGGCCTTATGTCTACATTTAGCCATAGAGTCTGTTTTGCCAGTCTTTGGGTTATTTATGCTGATGTAGGTGTGACCTAGTTGTATCCATGGGACAAGGTGAGCTTAGGGTCTTCATCCTCTGCCATCTTCCTGGAGAAGTCAACAAAGTAATCTTAAAAAGAATTTAGTCTGTTCCTATTCCTGCTGCTTTTATATAATTAGGCCAAGCTTAAACGAAACAAATTATTTTTGTTATCTTTTATTTTAAATGGGGGTAATTATAGAAAAATTTTATTTACACTTTTGCCTATGTTAGATTGTAGTCCTATAGATTTTCTTTGAGGTTTTGTTATATTCCTATAAGTTGGACTAGATCTTAAATTTTTCTAGTTTCCTCAAATATTGGGCTATGACTTTCCAAAATAATGTTTCCAATTTTCTTCCACCTTTCTGATTTGAAATCAGTTAGAACAAAGATTGCCCTTAAATCTCCCTGGAGAGGCTATACCAGGTCTTCCTCACTATCCAGATGGCAGTCAAACATCAGGAAATTGAGCCTTGAGTACACATCTCACAGCTAAAGAAATATCTACCTGACATATGGCCCTGTACAAACAGTGGGGATCTCCAAATCAAACTAAGAAAATGAAACAGACAACATCTGATATGGATAGCTAACCCAAGATTCTGAACCAGGCCTATACCCTCATGTATGCTGTTCTGACTCTGCTCTAATTCTTCTCACATTTGATCTACTTTACAACACTGATGAACTTCTTAAATTGGTAACTCCACATTTCTCTGGCCTGCCCCCGAATATTGTTTTTAAAGATTTATTTATTTATTTTGGGGGGCAGGGAGGGGCAGAGGGAGAGAGAGAAACCCAAGTAGACTTCACACTGAGCATGGAGCCTGAGCTGGGGCTCGATCTCATGACCCTGAGATCACGACCTTAGCTGAAACAAAGAGTTGGACGGTTAACTGACTATGCCACCCAGGTGACCCTGGCTTGCCCCGGAGTATTGATCCTCTCTTGAACAATAAAAGGAAGTCAAACCTTAGCTATAATAATTTGTTCCCCTTTTACCTTTTTATCTTTGCCTGGATGGGTGATTCCACTGTCTGCATATCACAATCCCTTGCATATGGAGGAAACTTAAATTGTTGGATTAGTCATTGGAGGCCTTACTTTGTACATGAATCAGGGGGTTCTTTAGTACATCTAATGACCAATCTTTGTGCCACTCCTCCCTTAACTTCCTGTGTTAATTGTTGAGCCTTCATATAGAGGGAGGCTCACTTGAACTCTTCCTAGGATTCCTTGCCTGACCACTCAAACCAAAGATTTGAAGGATGATATTTGTAAACAGAAAAATTTAAAGGCTACCTGATTTCTACCAGTTTAATCATTCTCTACAGATAAACTTCTCAATTTTTCATACTCTTCAAACCCTTGATTTGATCGTTTTCATTCTAGTGACCCCATAATTTGTGCCTCATTAGGGTTTGTTTTCACTTGTATTTGGCAAAAAGACCTGGGGAACACAGTGTCTAAATCCCTACCAAACTGAAAGTCATTGTGCACTTCGTATTAATCGTGTTAATTGGTTATGTCCATTTCATTGTATATAATCAATCAGAAACTCAGCATTAGGCATCACCTTTAAATTTACTTCACAGACTAAAGTGTAACACTGGCTGCATAAGATGGTTCAATGCTTGGCGGTATTAATCCCAGTGCAGGTGCCAGGTTTGGAAGATTACTTTTTCCCTGGGGAGGCACTGCCATAAACAAATACATGATCAGAAATCTAGCTAAAAGCTTGGGGGAGGGGCGCCTTGGTGGCTCAGTCATTAAGCGTCTGCCTTCGGCTCAGGTCATGATCCCGGGGTCCTGGGATCGAGCCCCACATCGGGCTCCCTGCTTGGTGGGCAGCCTGCTTCTCCCTCTCCCACACCCCCTGCTTGTGTTCCCTCTCTTGCTGTATCTCTCTGGTCAAATAAATAAATAAAATCTTTAAAAAAAAATAAAAATAAATAAAAAAATAAAAGCTTGGGGGATACTGTTAACTCTTGCTAAAGCAATAGCTGCCCAGATTTCTGGATTTCCTTGTAAGAGTAGTATTAGATAATAGACTTGTTTTTTATTACCTCCTAGCTGAAGAGGGTGGGGTTTGATCTGTAATAAACACCTCTTACTGTACTTGGGTAAACACTCTCTCAAAGCAGAAACCAAACTAGATAAAATCCAGGCACAAACCTGATGTTTAAATGCAGTGCCCAGGGGCGCCTGGGTAGCTCAGTCATTAAGCGTCTGCCTTCGGCTCAGGTCATGATCTCAGGGTCCTGGCATCAAGCCCCTCATGGGGCTCCCTGCTCTGCGGAAAGTCTGCTTCTCCCTCTTCCACTCCCCCTGCTTGTGTTCCCTCTCTCGCTGTGCCTCTCTGTCAAATAAATAAATAAAATCTTAAAAAAATAAATAA
Organism: Halichoerus grypus; assembly: GCF_964656455.1. Classification (NCBI taxonomy): domain Eukaryota; kingdom Metazoa; phylum Chordata; class Mammalia; order Carnivora; family Phocidae; genus Halichoerus; species Halichoerus grypus. The sequence goes on from NC_135723.1 coordinate 27,562,988, forward strand.
ATAAATGCGGTGCCCACTGACACTCCATGGTTCTTTGATTGTTTTTTTAGCTGGCTACCCTCAGGAATTGCTTCCTGGTGCAAGTCAATCTTCCAATTTGGACTCAGCATTTTGTTTATTATTATTCAAATTTTTGTCATTGTAAAATTTGGTCTCCTTTGTAGAGCTGAATGTTATAAAGAAATCACCCAAATAATGGTCACTCAGCATTTTGAAATGATTTCTAAGGCTTATGAGACGTCACAGGAAGAAGCTCCTGAAATTACAGAACACATTTGGCCTTAAAGGAACTTGACAGTAAAGCCTTTCTCTGCTCTGGGACTCTTGTTGCTCATATGTAGCCTATGGCTCCTAAAGAAATCATTTTCCTTCCTTCATGACATACCAGGAATGAGCCTTCCTGGCAATGAGGGATCAATACTGTTTGATTGTTGGCCGGCATAGCTTTCTACGAGTCTAACAGCAACGCTGTCCAATGATTGATCAATGGTGCCTTCTAATGGTTGATCAAGGATGCTTTTAGAGATTGAGATCAAATGAGGGAAATGTGAAGAACTGACATGACTGGAGCCATTTTAAAACAGAACCAAAATACCCACCGCAGAGAAACTGCCTTACCTTCTTTGAACAGTGCCCAAACCTTTAAACTGGGCAAAATGGCAACTGTTTTAAGTAATTGCTTGAGAAGGTGGCAGGAGAACAGGTGTCCTGATTATAAGACTGATGGCTGTGGACTTTCTGAACATAGAATCAGAAGCCAATCAATGTATAACTTGAAGAGTTTAGCTTGTTAACATCCACAGAAAACCTTTTCTCCCCCCTTTCTTTTCTTCAACTCATGGAATTGCCCACTTTTCTTTTCCACCTAAAAATCCTTTGCTTTCATCATAGAAGCAGGACACTATTTGGGTTTCTACTTGAATCTGTACTCCCTAAAGGGCAATTCACTGATCCCGAATAAATATTTGCTTGCCTCTCATGGCTACTTTTTAGTTTCAGGTAAACAGTCTCCACCAAAAACTATTAGAACTAACAAATGAATTCAGTAAAGTTGCACAATACAAAATCAATATACAGAAATCTCTTGTGTGTTTTTTTACACTAATAATGAGCTATCAAAAAAATAAATTCAGAAAACAATCTCATTTACAATTGTATCCAAAGAATAAAATACCTAGGAATAAATTTAACCAAGATGGTAAAAGACCTGTACTCTGAAAACTGTAAGACAATGATAAAGAAATTGAACATGACACAAATAAATGGACAGGTATACTATGCTCATGGATTAGAAGGATATTGTTAAACTGTCTGTACTACCTAAAGCAATCTACAGATTCAGTGCAATCACTATCAAAATACCAATGGCATTTTTCACAGAACTAGAATAAATATTCCTAAAATTTATATGGCATCACAAGAGACCCTGAGTAGTCGAAGCAATCTTGAGAAAAAACAAAGCTGGAGATATCACAATCCCAGATTTCAAACTATACTATAAAGCTATAGCAACCCAAACAGTATGGTACTGGCACAAAAGCAGACACATGGATCAACAGAATAAAGAGCCCAGAAATAAATCTATGTTTATATGGTCAATTAATCTATGACAAAGGGACAAGAATATACAATGGGAAAAAGACAGTCGCTTCATAAATAGTGCTGGGAAAACTGGACAGCTACATGGACATGAGTGAAGACAACTTTCTAATACCATATGCAAAAATAAACTCAAAATGTTTTAAAGACTTAAATATAAGACCTGAAACCATAGAATTCCTAGGAGAAAGCATAGGTAATAAGCTCTTTGACATTGGTCTTAGTAATTTTTTTGGATTTATCTTCTCAGGGAAGGACAACAAAAGCAAAAATAAACTATTGGGATTACATCAAAATAAAAAGCTTTTACATAGCAAAGGCAATCATCAACAAAACAAAAAGGTAATGTACTGAGTGGGAGAAGATATTCACAAATAATATATTCAATAAGGGGTTAGCATCCAAAATATATGAAGAATTCATAAAACTCAATATAAAAAATAATCTGAATAAAAATGGGCAGAGGACCTGAATAGATTTTCTTCCAAAGATGATAAACAGATGACCAACAAGCACCTGAAAAGAAGCTCACCATCACTAATCATCAGAGAATTGCAAATGAAAACCACCATAAGATATCACCTCACACCTGTCAGAAGAGCTATTATCAAAAAGACAAGTAAGAAGAGTGTTGGGGAGGATGTGGAGAAAAGGAAGCCTTGTGATTGCTGGTGGGATTGTAAACTGGTGCAATCCTGTGGAAAACAGTATGGAGATTCTTCAAGAAGTGAAAAATAGATCTAGCCTATGATCCAGCAATTCTATGTCCAGGTATTTGCTAAGGAAAATGAAAACATGAATTTGAAAAGACATATGCACCTCTGCTAATCACAGTATTTTTTACAATAGCCAAGATATGGAAGCATCTAAATGCTCATCAATAGACGAATGGATAAAAAAGATGTGATAAACACACACACACACACACACACACACACACATACACACACAGGAATATTACTCAGCCATAAGAAAAAGATGAAATCTTTCCATTTCAACAAGGATGGATCTAAAGGGTATTATACTAAGTGAAGTAAGTCAGCCAGAGAAAGACAAATATAATATGATTTCACTTATATGTGGAATTTAAAAAACAAATGAATACAAATAGACTCATAGATACAGAGAACAAATGGATGGTTGCCAGAGTGTAGGGGTGGTGGTGGGATGGTCAAAGTGGGTGAGGAAGAGTATGAGGTACAAAATTTCAGTTTTACAATACATAAGACATTGGATAAAATGTACAGCATAGGGAATATAGTCAAGAATATTCTAACAACTTTGTATAGTGGCAGAGGGTAACTAGGCTTATTGTGGTGATCGATTCACAATGTGTATAAATATCAAATCTCTATGTTTTTCACCTGAAACTAAGACAATCTTGTATGTCAATTATTCTTCAGTAAAAAAATAAAATTATATTCTTCACACTGGAAAGACTACTCCCCTGTTAATGCAGGTTTTTATAAATTCTGTTAAAGGAGTGTCCATATCTAGCTCAACTTTACACATCCTGCCTTTTGTATACATGTTTATGTATGTCAGGCTCCAGAACGTGGAAATAGATTAGAAGGCAAATCTCTACACCCCTACAAACCATTAATTCTTCTTCTATAATGGTCTTTTCCTTCAAAGATGTCCAAATCTGGTTGATTGTTATAATCACCAGGAAGCTTCCTTAATTATAATTCAGCAGGTACACATTGGTGCTATGGAACCTTTATTTTTAAAATAGCTTTCCAGGACACCTGGGTGGCTCAGTAGGTTAAGCATCTGACTTCAGCTCAGGTCATGGTCTCAGGGTCCTGGCATTGAGACCCCTGTCGGGTTCCCTGCTCAGCCGGGATTCTGCTTGTCCTTCTGTCCCTACCCCCACTTGTGCTCCCTCTCCCTCTCTCTCTCTCAAACGAATAAATAAAATCTTTTAAAAAATAGCTTTCCAATATTCTGGTAATATTATGAGTCTGAGGAGTATTATCTTATACCCTGAGAGTAATCAAAACATTCTTATCAAGGACCACTTTTTTACTACTTCTACCCCTCCATATTAAAACATACTTATTCCGTCCTTTCATTACAAGACTTCATGTCTCTTGAACTACTTTAGTTATGAGCATGCAGTCTGAGGTGAGATGCCTGAAAAGACAAGAACTGAAGAGAATGAAGCTGCCACAGTGTTGGATTGGTAACAACATTCCATGCAGTTGACAAGTATTTAGAGAGTGCCCTTGAAAAAAATTGTGGGAGGTGCTGGGACAGGAGTATAAATGAGGTCTGAGGGACACACAAAGGATCGAATGCTAAATTATGTCAAGAGGAATGGAGTCAAACTTTCCAGAAGTCATTCTGAGTTGGACATTTAAAATGAAGACCAATTCTAGAAAGTTCATGTGTGGTATGGTAAGGGCTGTAGACTTGCTATGTAGTCAATAAGAAACCAGGCAAGTGACTTCACCAGATGTGTGTTTCAGAAAGATCTGCCTAGCAACAATGCAGAGTCCATGATCAGAGTTGAGATTGGAAACAGGGAGACTGTTAGGAGATTATTATAATATGTAGTAGTGATCAACTTGGACAGCAGATGTTAATGAGAGACTGTACATTTTTTTTCAATAAATATTATCTGTTGGTTAAAAGTGGTAACAAAGATTTCCAGATTTTTCTGGAATCAGCATCTAGGTGTATAAAGGTGATATTTTCACTGAGCACAGAGGGGTGGGTTTAGAGAGAGATTTTGTGTTCAGGTTTGGGGATTTTGAGTTTGAAGCACTTTTTTTTTTTTTTTATCACCCAGAAAGAACTGTTTCATAGAAATACCGTTTTTGGAAATACATACCATCATTAGCACAGTACAACTTCCAGACACCAAGATATTATTTCCTCACAGTTTTTCTTGTGATCTCTATTCTCTGCTCCTCCAATTAGTAAAGAACTGCTGTTATAGTCTTGAAATCTCTCATGTTACAAAGAAATTTATCTTTTTATTTTTAGCACAATCCCTGGCTTACAAGTGGTTGAATGGGTGAATGTACACTATAATTTTCAATCAATAGTTCAAGGACTCAAGACATATAGACATAAATGTTAAATATTGGATAGAGGGGAAAAAATCACAACATGCTTGAAAAAACGTGCTTTGACAAAGGAGAGGATATTTAGTCAGGCTTTGAAGAATGGGTAGGTTCTGAATGAGCATACTGAAGCAAAACAAAAACATAAACAAAAACAACTAACGTTTGGGAGTGTTTTATGAGAACAACATTTTTACATATATTTATTGTCTTAAACTCAGTTATGGTCCTATAACAGTCTGTTCAGGTTTAAAAAAGAAAGAAAATATCTAATTAAATACTGCTTCTTTGTATTGTTAAGAGTCACCAACCTGTACCTTTTGAAAGGAGTTTTAACAGTTCTAGATTTAAAATGACTTTTGGACCTTCAAATTACACCTAATAGAAGATTCAGTGTAGGTATTATTTCATTAGAAGGAAAAGAAAAGAGAACGAAAGCACAAATTACTGTAAGTAGGCCAAGTATGGAAAATTGTATATGAGTGGCTGATGCTAGCTAGCATCCACAAAAGTAGGCGTGTGGTTGGTGCAACCCGACAGAAATAAAATGAAGATTAAACCAGGTAAGTTGATAGAGATAATCCTTTGACATTTGCATTAGAAGTAGATATTGTGAAATATGAGGGCTTTATGGATATGAGCTACTTAGTAAGGTTAAGCATTGTCTACACAATCAATAAACATAACCTCTACGTCAGCAATGAACATATAAATATAAATGCAGTATGGACAAGCAGCAGATAGTGACAATGGAAGTCTGTGAGTTATATTTATCTAAACCGAGATATAGAACGCATCAAACCAGGAGAACACTAATATGATGGCAGAATTTTTTAGCCTTTTATCCCAATTTCAATTTAAAAAAATCCTCAATTTAATCAACCACATAATATTTAAAAAAGAGACCCACTTCCTTATATTCTTTAAATGTCAGCTCCCATTAATATTGAACTATTATTATTTGTATTTTATTCAGAACCTTTTCTGAGAACAAGCTTCCTTTATATAGGTAATTTATACATCGGTCAAAGAGAAGGCTAAGGCTTTTTAATCATCATTTATGCCGCTCTTGGTGATATAACAAACACTGAATTCTTAATAAAGACCTTTCTTGACCTTAACAGATGCCATAAAAATTAGAATTACTTCAGTTAGGGGAGTCCCACTTTAAAGTCTTCACCTCACCAATATTAAAAAAAAAAAAATTTTGTCCGGCGATCACAATCAAGATTTCCCCTAGAAATCTTTATTGGATCTAGTTGTTCTTAAGAGGGCCAGGGAGCTGGAATGAGCTTCTAAGGACAGAGCGCATTTGACATGTATATAAGCATCGCTGAGACTTCCCCTGGTTTTTAAAAGCCATTTCAGGGGCTGGTATTAATTCTTGACAGTTTTATTTCTAATACCATGTGATTGACATAAAAGAGCCTCTGTCAGTTTTGAAAATGAGGAGAATGGAAATAGAAAGCCAGCCGAAGAGTGAGCTCTAATGCACCTGAAGTGGTAATTTTTTTTTTTTTTTTAATTGGAAGGAGAAAGGAAAGCAGTTAGGCCTAGGAAGACATTGACTTTGGACATTCCCAATTAATAGTAAATACCGCCTTTAAATCCTTTTTGTCCTGCTACACCTAAAAATGCAGTGTTGTCTTGTTAGCAGCTTTCCTGTCGATGAAACATTTTATTTTTGGCACATTTTATTACATGCAGCGATGTGCCTGACAAATTGGTTTCCGTTTCTCTGTCACGCAGACAGAATCTGTCTATACTTTTCTCTTACGCAATTTTGCAAAGTCATTAAGAGTAAGTGGGGGTGGCCAGAGACACTTGTTTTGCACCAAAGAAGTCGATGAAACAATACGGGTAGGTCATTTAATATAGTTGTCATCGAGAGCTGCTGTCACCCTTCCGGCCAAGCTGGTGTGCCGGAACAGATTTTTAATTAAATAAATAGCTGGGTCGACAGGCAGGTGCGCCTGGGCGAGCAACCTGCCCCGGGGTTTGGCTTGCAGCAGTTGCTTGGCAACGCAACACAGCCGGGCGCGGAACAACAGCCGCACCCTGTTAGCAGCTAGCAGATGCTCACACCTCAGAGAATGGCATCAGAAATACTGGTTCGTGAATAACAGTTTGTGGAGCTCTCTAATAAACAAGAAAAAAAAAAAATAGCTCGAACGATAAAGGGCAAAGATATTCCAGACCGTGTTAGTGAAATGTGAGTTTGGAACCAGTGAAATTATTAGCAGACAGTGAAGATCAACTATTACGGGGTCTGCTGTAGCTAAAAAAGAAGAGAAACTTCTAGTATGTATGAAGCAAAGCGGGAGATGTTTCTCTTATACATCGCGTTTAATCTCACAACCGTCTAAGGAGGTGGTTTTACGATATTTCAGCAGATGAGAGAGAATTTAAATCACCTATGAAGTTTTTTTTTAAGATTTTATTTATTTAACCTATGAAGTTTTCACGATTATTTTAGTGTGCTAATTTTAAATTGCATGGAGAGTAGAAACCAAAGAGACAATGTTTAACACAATGTAAGAGGAAATATGTATGTGTGTCCTGTAATAACTTTCACCGTTAGCCACGTCAATTTATAACTACATCCTCATGCTTGTCTATAGGATCATGCGGCAATTTAAAATAAATATTTAAAAATAATCTGATTTGCAGTTAATTAAAAAGTATTATAAAATGTGGAAAGGAAATTCTTAATCTCGGGACTCATTAAGAACATATAATTAAGTTCTGATGAGCCAGAACCTACTACTTTATTCTTATCTGATTATCCCATGCCGTGATCATATGGCCCCAATTTTAATGTTCCTTTTGGTACAAATTCAGTTGAATGAGAAAGAGTATTGCCTATTCGCATTTTAGTAAAATCTAAAAAACTGCTTTCAAATTTATTTTAAAATTCTTAACATTTGTATTTTACAAGAGGTTTAACACTGTCTTCAGGCAGTGTGTGAGCAAATTTCTTTTTTCTCATCCTAAGCATGCAGGGGAACCATAGTACCATACAGACTACATGATCACACAGAAAAATCTGTCTCCTAGTAAACCTCACACACATGCACGGCATGCTCTTCTAATTTACAATAAATGGAGATTGAGTTATATTGAGGCAGCTCTATTGTAAGAATATATGAAGTAGAATTTTTCATTGTAGTTTTTTTCATAAACAAAGTATATTTTCTTTCAGAGCTATGCTTCAATAAAAAACACAGTTTCACAAATACTGTTTGTTCATCGTAATAGTTTTCTATGAATCTTTGGATGAAAGATGTTTGTTCATTTTCCTCTTTAAAACTTCACAAACTGAAGCTACTTAAACGACATTTGTAAGTTCTCACATTTTGTGAATGAATAGCTACAGCTCTTTGAGAAGGAAAAAAAAAAAAAGCTGACCCCAACACCTGAATATATAATTTTGTGGTTTAGCACTGAGAGTAATTTACTGTATAGTAGCTATACTAAATTAACCTTTGCTGGGTCAACAAGTAGGAAGTTGCAGATAATATGTGTCTTTCCTAATCTTTTCCAAGATATAAACAAATCCAATGAATCAGGCATTATATACATAAAGAATTGGATACCCTAAAAAGTAGGACTTTTATGAGTAAATCCTTAAGGGAAGAATAGTACTTTTTATTTTTATTTATTTTTTTTGAGGAGGGCAACATTTACTGCTTAGCTATATTATTGAACTCTAGGAAAAAACCTCCACTTTCATTTACCTTAGGCAGACCTAAATGCTCAATACATTTTCTACTAATACTTAAGAAACACTTCATTGACTCATCAGTGTCACGTAAGTATTGAGGGCTAGATGTAGGAAGTGCCCTTTTCAGTTGCTGGTTCAGCTTGGATTTTTAGATAAAGTAGATCATGTAAAGAGTTTTTCAACATCAGAGCTGACCACTGTGGTTGACACAGGTAAATTCCATTGTAAGTGAATTAACTGTCCTCATAGTCAAATGCCTCCTAGGATGGCAGTACAAACCCTTGATTTACGAAAGTGAGAGAAAGAAGTACAATATTATAAAGGACTTTATTACATAAGGTTTAAAATATCTAACATGTGGGTAGGACTATCACTGCAAAATAGAAGAGTGAAGATTTGCCTTTGTAGTATCATTTAAGGAGTCCTGTGACTGTTGCTTAAGATGAAGTAACGAGCTTTCTATATCGCTTCTGTATTATTGCTAAAAATACATGACCCAATGTAATTATGGAAAAAAAAGCCTATAAACTGAAACTGAGGGATATTCTATGACATAACTTTGCCAATAATCTTCAAAAGCGCGAAGGACCTCAAAACGCCTCTCTTGTAAGACAGGCAAGACTGAACGGCTATTCCAGAATTAACGGAGACCGTGGAGAAGCTGTAACTAAATGCAATGTGGGACTTTTATTGGATCCTGGACCAGAAAACGATCATCAGTGGTGCAGTTGACAAAATTTGAATAAGTTCTACAATTAGAAAAGTGTACTGTAGCAATACTAATTTCTTGCTTTCTATCATTTTGCTGCAGGTCTATGAAATGTTAACATTTGGGGGATATAGTTGAAGGATAAACAGGAATATTTTAGACTATTTTTGCAAAATTTTTGTAGGTAGGAATAATTTCAAAATAAAAAAACACATTTTTAAAAACTCATGAACTCATTGGTGGATACCAGTCAATACCTCCTAAGAAAGAGTCCTAGATTAAGTCCTTTTTAATATCAACATTATTTTCTTTGTGATGGTGACTGACATCATGAAAGATAAAAGGAAACAGATACCTATGCATACAGATCAAACCAGATTCGTGGAGAATAAAGTGGGCAGTTATAAATATTCTTACGGAAGAGGTAAAAAGGCACACTTTGGAGCAAACCGGGGAGTATAGTCGTCCTATTTAGAGACTCTACTTAGAGAAAAACTCTGGGTTTACAGAGGAACAAGCTGTAATGACAATGACTCATCCATCTTCGCCTGCTAACCTGCTAACCACTTAGGATAGCGCCTTGCAGAGTAAAAACTCAAACCATGTTTATTGAACGACACAGGAGCCCGGCAAAAAGGTTCCTTCCTTTAAGGAGACGATGGCATATTTCATCTGTTTTATAGTTTAATCTGGGACTGGGGCTAGCCCACTCAAAAAAGAATGTTTGGGAAGATGCATTTCCCACCTTGCTCTGTTTTCAAAATTATTAACGTTCTTTATATTTATTACCACATATAGGATACAAATCCAAGACCCAACTGGCCTTGTAAACTCAGGCAAGGGAGTCTCAGAAAGAAATGAATGGGCTGCTAGGATGGTCAATAGAACTTTCAATAGAAATACTAGGAATTTCTGAGGTTAAAAAAAAAAATGAGTAATTTTTACTTCTTTAGAGGAAGCACAAGAAATGAGTCATTATGGAATAGACAAACAACTTGGTAGAGGGCAATCTAATTGTTGAATGTGCCCCCCGGTGGTGTAAATCAGAAAATCATTGAACACCACTAGTTCCCAAATTCTCTCTCATCACATGTAGACAACAAAAGCCTTGACAATCAATCAAGCAATTCATTCAGAATCCGGTGCTGTGTCAAAGAGATTGCCAAATGCTACTTCTTAGACTGCAATATCCTTCAGCAAATAAGAATATAGTTTTTCTGTTCCCTTTTAATAAAAAGTATATTTTAATAGGTACTTGCAGTCTTCCACAAGTCAAAAATATCCACAAAGCCTTGAATTGCTTTAGACTACCTGAAGAACAACTCAGTGCATTCCCCCTGATGAGTTATAAGACTCAAGTAGTAATTCTATGTTTACATATTGCTAATTTAAAGGAGTGAATGTCATTTTACTCTCCCTAATGAACTTTCTCTAATTAGGGAATAACTAATAAAGCTTATAGATTTTTGCTGTCAACAGTGAGAACACGGAAAGATTTTTTTCTATGTTCACCAATTTAATCAATAACTCAGTGTTTTTCTACGTGTTGAAATGTATTTATTTAAAAGGCAAAATGATTGGGCACAGTTGGTTAAGCGTCTGCCTTCGGCTCAGGTCATGATCTCGGGGTCTGGGACTGAGTCCCTCATTGGGTTCCCTGCTCAGTGGGGAGTCTGCTTCTCCCTCTCCCTCTGCCCCCCCCAACCCCGTGCTCTCTCTCTCTTTCTCTTTCTCAAATAAGTAAATTCCTTGAAGAAAAAAAAAAAAAGGCAAAGTGATTTATGAAAAAGGTCAGGAATGGGTAAAGATGGAGGGGTATGTTGAAGTGTGGTGAAATTAGCAAAAATTTACAAGAATTTGTTGGTTCTACTTAGGAAAAAACTCATGTAAGAACACACAATAAACAATAAAAGAAACTAAAACATTTAGACACTAGCATATTTATCTGAAATATGAATATAGTTGCTGATCTTACATGAATCCTTACTATTTAAAAAGCTTTAAGTGATACTTTTCTATATCAGGAAAACAGCTTCTCATTTCCCCCAAAGAAAGAGAAATTAGAAATCAAGCAGGCCTGTGTACTTATGATCTACCTTGTATACGTAGATCTCTGAAATTACACTGAACTGGAAGGGTAACATTTAAAGACATGTAAAGGGCAAATGGAGGGAGGACTAGAAAGTATTAAATATGCTACACAAGTAGTCCAAGCTATGAAGGACATTGATTCATTAGAAGCAATGCAACCAGAGATATTTAAAAGCAAAATATTTTCTCCATTATTTTTGAGAGGTTTTTACCACTTTACGCCAACCTTTTGCCCATAGATGTCTCTGAAAGCTTAAAGGATCTGTGACCCCTTAAAGCTAGACAAAAGTTCAGAGACCGAGGATGGTAATGAGGGAGTAGGAAGCGGAAAATAAAGTTATACATAGTTCTTTCCTCATTTGAGAGTCGAGATACAAAGGAGAGGGCCAGGTTTGAAATAGTCTATATTCCTTGGAGACAGAAAATATGCAAATGAACAGTATTTTACGTCTATTAAATTTATATGGGCCAGGTACAAATCATGCATGGAAAAAAAATCCCATTTTACTCTCAGTTTGGCATGACTAAGAAGCTAAATTTGAGTCATTTGTAGTTATTTAAATCTAAATACCTATGCTCTTGCTGCCATCCATATCATGCATTAGGTATATTCATTGTTTCATGAACCCTAGTCCCACCTCCAATCTTAGCAAATATCATCTATAACTTAAACATACTATATATCACCATGGATTGTCTTAATACATCTTTAAAAGGGGAGATGAACCATGAGAGACTATGGACTCTGAGAAACAAACTGAAGGTTCTAAAGGGGAGGGTGGTGGCGGGATGGGTTAGCCCAGTGATGGGGTATTAAAGAGAGCACATATTGAATGGAGCACTGGGTGTTATACGCAAACAATGAATCATGGAATACTACATCAAAAACTAAGGATGTAATGTATGGTGATTAACATAACATAATAAAATTAAATTAAAAAAAAAAAAGTATTGTTTTGTAGTGAGAATATAGAAGTCAAAGAGGCTTTGGAGTGAGCTGCTTCTTGGATATTCAGAGCCTGGGACCAGATAATTGTTGATCCTTTGTAAATAGGTTGTTTGGTAAGAATTGCATAGTAGAACCATCTATAAAGCTTTTAAAAAGACCAATGTCCAGGTTCCAGTCGAGACCAATTAAACCAGAATCTCTGGACTGAGCCCTGGGAAAAACATTTTTTTTTTTTTACAACTCCCTAGAGGCTCATGTGGAAGTAGAGTAGAAGAACACTGATCTAAGGGCTTTAAAAGGGATTAGGTGCTCTCACTGGTGGAATCCTTGCTCCCAAACTGCCTCTGACCCCCAGCTTTGTGCTCCTGGCCAAATGTCTTCATCTACAAAACTAGGCAGGAAATACTAAGTACCTCATGGGATTGTTAAACAAATTAAGTGTTAACATTTGTAAAGTAGTTGGAATAATAATAATGACTGTGTAAATGACTGTTAAATAAACATGAAAAATAAATCAGGCTTTGGGGGTCAGAGGGAAGAAGTTTTAGGATAGCAAAGGAGTCAGTGCGGCAGTCTGGCATCCTTCCAGCTGGTGTTGGAACATCATTAAGGGCTTCATCGAGAAGCCTAATCGGGGCGCCTGGGTGGCTCAGTCGTTAAGCGTCTGCCTTCAGCTCAGGTTGTGGTCACAGGGTCCTGGGATCGAGCCCAGCGGTGGGCTTCCTGCCTGATGCAGAGCCCACTTCTCCCTCTCCACCCCCAACCCCCTGCTCGTGCTCTCTCGCTATCTCTCTCTAAGTAAATAAAATCTTAAAAAAAAAGAAGCCCAATCAAATAGACAGAAATTGGAATATCTTGATGCTTTATTTAGTTGTAAATAACGTAGCTGAAACTGACTAAAAAGTATTCATGCACATTAACTGAAAAGACCAGGGGCTCAAATGAGATGAGGATTTGCAAACAGTTTCTCCTGTTTCTTGTATCTACTTTCCTGTCCTGGCTTTATCTTGGGACATGCTGCTCTTGTTTATGACAAGTAATTCCTTCTATCACGTGTTCCACTCAGTAACTCAGGAAAATAGAGATGTTCCTTCCCTCTATAATCCCAGGCAAAGTCCCAAAGCCCCGAGTTTCATGGTCTCTGCCTTGTCCTGCTCCGGACTATGTCCATGTACCTCTGCATTCCTGACTTGCCCTGGTTGCCCAATGATGAATTAATCACTGAGTCCAGGGAAATTTGATGCCCAAATTCATTAGGCTGGAATCATAGGCTCGTTTTTGGAGCCAGGGTTGGAGATACCCATACACAAACCACAGAGACAGAGGGAGGGATTTAACAATCCTTTAAAGGAAAAATTGGGTGCTGTTACCAAGAAAAGGAAAATGGATTTGGGGCAGGTTATCAATAATAGGTGTCACCATTGCTAAAGAATAATAATTCCATGTTTCTTTGAGACTACTTTAACTGGCGGGTTCCTAAATTCAGCTAGATTTGAAATCGATGGGGTGCACGCCTTTGGAGATCCTGGGAAGTATCTTCTCTCACTGGACAAAGTTTTCCTACTTGCTAATTCCTGAAATTCTCTTAAGAGCATTTATGCTCAGACTCAAAATGCAAAGTAGCCCTGTGCTGAAGACTTATCTGAAATCAAATTAAAATATAATTGGCTGACATGAGGTCCTCTCTGGGGAAGAAAAGAAAAAGGTTTTGAAAGGAGGAGAGGAGACAGAAGCCAAGGAAGAAATAAATGGGCAGAGAAGGGTGAAGCCTTGGGCACTCTGGGCAAGCAGCCGACTTCATGTGGCTGCCAAGGCTGGCCCTGTCCCTGTAAGAGCTCTAAAAACTAGATCCTCAGCGCATCCCATTTTGGCAGCTCAGAACGCTAAATGTAGTTCACAATTTCACTATCTGCCTAAAGTATCTTTGATTCAAAATCAATTCTTGGGGTGGTTGTAGATGGGATGGGTTGTGGATGCCAAAACATTCCCTCAATTCAGTGAAGGACTTGATTGTTTGACATTGTGTGGATTAAATACTGTGGTTATCGACTAATTTCTTTCACATTTAAGGATATTGTTGGGACCTCAGGCAGACAAAGCCAGTTTTAGCTCAAGCAACTGCCAGAAGTGACACTGTAATCTTAAGCCTTAAAGGCTTTTACCTTGGAAATCTGACCATGAGAAGGCTAAAAAGGTCTGCTTTGCTTTCTCTGTCCTCTCAGTAGAGTGCTGTGTCTGCTTCCCTTCTTGTTTGGCTTGCCCTCTTTGCCCTTGACTTTCATTTCCTTCTGGTGAACCAGTGTCTTTCAAAGGGATTCCTTAGTAGATGACTTCTCACACAGTGCTTCATGCAGGGTAATCAAGGTTTTAAAAAAAATCAACTTTTTTGTGACCTCTGAGGTCAATGTGTTCAATCTCTACCTTTACATTTGGTTTTCATTTTTTCTATGAAGCTGGAATGTCGATTTTACCTTCCCATTTCTCTTTCTCGCTTTTTAAAGGTTTTATTTATTATCTACAGAGAAAGAGAGAGAGTGTGAGCGGGGGTGCGGGGTGGGGGGGAACAGAGGAAGAAAGAGAATCCTCAAGCAGCCTCTGCGATAAGTATGGAGCCCGACGTGGGGCTCAATCTCATGACCCCGAGATCATGACCCGAACCGAAATCAGGAGTTGGACGCCCAAGAGACTGAGGCACCCAGGTGCCCCCCATTTCTCTAACTTCTGCTTCTGTTTCTTCACTTTGTTGTCCAGAAATAGAACCATGGGTCTTTACATCCATGTGACCTCAGGTTTTCCCTAATTCCTTTTCTGTTGTCTCCTTCAACATCTGCCTTACCCCCTATATGTAAGTGTTCTTTTGACCAAATTCCCTTACTTTCTTTTTTTTTTTTTTTAAGATTTTTTTATTTATTTGACAGAGAGAGACAGAACACAAGCAGGGCGAGTGGGAGAGGGAGAAGCAGGCTTCCCGCTGAGCAGGGAGCCCGACGCGGGGCTCGATTCCAGGATTCCGGAACCATGACCTGAGCCGAAGGCAGACGCTTAACGACCGAGCCACTCAGGTGCCCCTCCCTTACTTTCTAAGCTGCATTAACTGTCCCTCCTATGCGTTCCCGTAATGCCCTATTAAAAAGCAATCAGGGGCACCTGCGTGGCTCAGTTGGTTTAGTGTCTGCCTTCAGTTCAGGTCATGATCTCAGGGTCCTGGGATCAAGCCCCGAATCAGGCTCCCTGCTCAGCGGGGATTCTGCTTCTCCCTCTCCCTCTGCCTGCCCCTCCCCCTGCTCATGCTCGCTCTCTCTCTGAAATAAATGAAATCTTTAAAAAAAATTTAAAAAAATAAAGAAGTAATCACACTGCACTGTAATGAGTTGTTTGCATGTTGATACCCCTACATGGGCTTAAACCTGAGGAAAAAAAAAACTGGTATCGATCACTGTTCTAACTCTACTACCCAGCCCAGTGCCTACAACTGCAAACAGACTCTTTGCCCCTCATAAAATATATCCGAGATACTTTGCCTGAAGGAATTGCGTAACAGAGAGGGTCAGGCCCCTCCAGGTGCAAGTTATGGTGGAATTAGAGCTAATGCTTTATGGCATCTGTCCCCAAAACTAGAAACTTACGGCGCTCTTCTGCTCAAGCTCTATGCTGTCAAAATCCTGGTCAATCACCAGACAGTTGTGATAATTTGCAAACTGGTGTTCTGTACTTGTTGTTATGTATATATACTAAGACCTAACTCAGAAAGAGGACAGTACTTTCTGCCATGTTTAAAAGCATGTTAAACCTCAACACAGATGGTTCTGAGACTAAAAGAATAACTGAAGATCCAAGATTTTATGAATATACACAGTGATAATCATTGAACCATTTCATTAAAAAAAAGAAGTACATATTCACCTGACCAATAAACTTATTTCTAGACATTTGTATGCTGAGAATACTAAACTACGGAGAAAACAGTAATGTTGGAAGCGAGTATTGCTGATGTGATGTTCCTGGGTTGTCAGGAGGGGATGGGCTCTTGACCCAGCAGACAGGCTGGCCACAGTTAAGAGCACAGAGAGTCTCTCCATGCAACAGGAGAGAGGGTACCCTCTGGGCCAAGACACAGATGGGGTTGCCTAAATCCTCTTCTGTCTGCTTCTGCTTTCACATTGAAATAAGTAGCAGGTCATTAGCTGAGAATGAGGAGGTACCTGAAAAAGGAATTGTCTAACAGAATGGGATGGCAACGAATGACTTGCACCTTGCTGAATCCATTGGTCCATTCTCCGTTGGACAATCGGAACGACAGACAGCATTTAACATGCTTTGTCACTCCCTCCTTAAAATACTTCTATCCCCTGCTTTCTCAATTTCCTCCCAGCTTCACGACCATTCCCTCCCAGCCGCCTCGGCTCGCTCTGCAGCCTGTCTCCAAACTCTCAGAGTTCCAAGTGCCCCACACCTCAGACGCAGAAACTCTTTTTCTGCTTACACTCCCTCGGTGACCTTTTCCGTTCTGATAACTTAAAAACCATCTATGTGTTGATGGCTCCCAAATTTCTATCTCAGGCCTAAATTTCTCCCCTGAATTCTAGGGTAACACATGCATACTCCATGTCTCAGAATGGCACCCCTGGTACGGCCCCGATCCCGACCCAGCCTGCTTCCCCTGTATGCTTTCCAAAGTCGGCAGACGCCAGCCCTAGTCTTCTGATGATCCTCACACAAACCTTGGAATCACACTTGGCTACTCTCTTCCAGCATGCCTCATTTTGAATTCACCCACAAAACTTTTTGTCTATCATTTCAAAATACATCAAGCCATCTCTCCCCAAATATATCACACTTTTCCCAATTCCACTGCCATCATTCTGATGTGAGCTACTGTCTACCTAGCTACCCTTTTTTTGGTTTGCCCTTTCTTTTCATCCGTCCACTCCTGCTACGTTCCATACTTCACTGTTCCTAGAACATGCTAGGCATGTTCCCAATTTAGGGCTTTTGCACTTACTGTTTTCTCTGCCTTAAACACTGTTCTGTTAGCCAGACGGCCTCCTCCTTAATCTCCCCAAATCATTACGGATGTATAGAAAAAATATGAAAGGATGTATATCAAAATGTTATCTTTTAAGTTTACAGAACATACACACACATGCACTTAACTGGTTCTCTCCAGATGGTAGAATTTAAGGTAACTTTTAAGTTTCTATATGAATATGTAAATATTTTCTTAGTGTATTCCAGTGAAAATATAATAATGAAGTTTAAACACTTCAAAAGTGATTTTTAATGGAGTGGAACAGTCTTATGCATTATAAACCATTAGTGTAAATTAAATTGAGTTCCAATTCACTTCGAATACACTCATACACTCTATCCTCAGTGACACAGCTATTTGTATGTAGTAAATGTTTTTTTGCTGTATCTCCAACAGTCCAATCTCCTCTCATCCATTACTCAGTTTCACTGTGTATACATTTGTGAGGATACAGAGATCCAACACTTGAGCTTTACCATGGCATTTTATTTTTTTTTTAAGATTTTTTTATTTTAGCGGGGGGGGGGCAGAGAGATTGGCAGAGGGACAGAAGCAGACTCCCCGCTGAGCCCGGAGCCCGAAGCGGGACTCCATCCCAGGACCCTGAGACCATGACCTGAGCCATGACTGAGATGCTCAACCAACTGAGCCACCCAGGCGTCCCCACAATTGCATTTTAAAATTCTGTACTCACCCTCTACAGATTAGACAATGTAGTATAAAACAGATGAGCACTTGCAGGGATGATTGGGGTCGCAGCCATGGCAGAAACAGTAACTAACACTGTGGAGAAGTCCCTATGCCTCATCCTACATTATAAACACACTGTCTGATCCAACCTCAAACTAGCTCCATGAAAAGGGATGCTGCGGCTGTCCCCTTCTAAAGAGAAGCAAACCGACATGCAGAGAGATTAAGAGATTAATTTGCCCAAGATACAATAAAACAAGGAGCCTAAATTCAAAATGCGGTCTGACCTCAGTGGCTTTGGTCTTGACCAATATACTCTGCTATAACAAAAAAGGTCATCTCTCTGATAATAACCTCCAAAAGAGGGGAATCAGATTAATCTGTATCTAGAAACAGGCAACGGAGAAACCTAGTGAGGAATTTTTTCCCCTGGCACCGGATATCTCCTGAATCTCCCTAAAGTCTCCTGATAAAATGAGCTGTGACATTATTGCTTAAGACAAAGGGTAAACAGGAAATATGAAGAAACATTAACTTCTAGTCTTTTCTCCTTTACAAATTGAGTATAATTTTCAACAAGTTCTATCTATATCACAAATTTCTTATTTATAAAATCAGGGTTTTAGATTCTTTTTTTTTCTCTAACAACACTTTAAATCTCAACATTAATTTTTGTATAAATATTTGCCTCAAATGTGGAAATATACCCGTGGCAATTCCCTTTGACTGCTGGAATCTCAAAAACCAGCTTTACAATCAATTATTGAACACAGAAGTTTTGATGAATGAATTGTGGATTCTTATCATGTCCAAAGGGTGGTGGTAAAGACCATCAGAGAGCATGAAGTCGTTAGGTATGACCTTACATATTTTCAACAAATGCTGCTTGAACAACAGCAGGCCGCCAGAATTTCGACAGTTGCTGCCCTTTCCCTGGACAGGAGGACAGAAAAAACAGGTTTGGGCCTTTGTAAATGTCTATCTAATGTAAACAAAATCTCAGGAAGCTGATTCCTAATAGCTAGAAAGTAAAGGTTGAATGTTCAAAGCTTCTTGTAATGTTAATTCATGGCTAGCATCCTTTGAAGAACTTTAAACATAATGAACACCGGGGACATGAACCCTGGGGGCTTGGCTAATCAACATTAAGTTGCATGTAGATAGAGACTGGCAGTGTTCTATGAATACGCTCTGAGCAGACTGACATGTGCTTGACTCTGGGAATGAATCAAAATTGTCCTTGAAGTCTTCATTATTATTAAAAGACTAGAAAAATGAAGAGAATGGAAA
This sequence comes from Halichoerus grypus, assembly GCF_964656455.1. Lineage (NCBI taxonomy): Eukaryota > Metazoa > Chordata > Mammalia > Carnivora > Phocidae > Halichoerus > Halichoerus grypus. The sequence goes on from NC_135723.1 coordinate 27,582,140, forward strand.
ATAAACTTTATCCAGTCTTAGGGTCAAGAAAGGTATCTGAACATGCAGGTGAAAAAGGACTTGGAACCTGGAAGCCTTAGGTGAATAGTCAGGAAATTTCATCAGAACTTTCCACGTTTGCAACAAGGAAGTAAAAAGTTTAAAAGCAATGAGGAAGCAGCATTCATTCTAACTAAAGTAAATTCTGCCATCACCCAAGAAGTTTGCCTTCAAAATACAATCGTATAAAATAAAGGGTTGCTTTCTACCAAAGTAAGTGCCCTATGACCTGTTGCAACCTCCCCGGTTCCAGGGGTTTGGCTGCTGAAGCTAAACCCATCCCCGCTATGGTTTGGCGCCATCTGGTGGAAGTTAGAATCTGGCTTTAGAAGCAAGGAGCTGATTCTGGGTCCCGCGGCTGGAGGCAGAGGATTTGTAGATCCGGGACGGCAATTTCTGGAACCTCCCAGTTAGTTGATACCGATTTCTTTTCCTTGTCAAGAGCAGCATTAAGAGAATCTGACCCATGAGAATATTGAAAATGAGGCAATCCACTCTCTCTCTTGCTCCCAATATGGAGGTTGGGAGGACTACAGCCACCAATCCCCAATCGCACTATATCCAAATTGGTGTTACTATACCATTTTACTGACCTTATGCTGTCCATGAACTCCTGGTTCAACCTTAATTCTGGAGGCTAATGCTGAAATCACTTACTCTTGTAAAAGCGGTTGTATTTTTTTCTTCTTTTCTGAGCTGACCATCCTTCCAGTTTCCAAGGTCCCTCACGTGGGGCTATTCGAAGGTCCTCCTGTGTATCTCACACTCCTTTTAAAGTCCATTTTACCTGTAAGGGTTTCAAGTTCCCCAGCTTAGTTTTGCCTCGTTATCCACTACCCTGTTTGTTTTATGACTTCCAGAATCTCTTTACCATTCTTTGCTATTGCTGGGAGTGACAGCTTGGATTAGCTTTTTTTTTTTTTTTTTTTTTTAAGATTTTTATTGATTTGAGAAAGAGTGAGTGAACACAAGTAGGGAGGAGGGGCAGAGGGAGAGGGTGAAGCACGCTCCTCGCTGAGCCAGGAGCCCCAACGAGATCATTTCCTGAGCCTAACGCAGGCGCTTAACCGACTGAGCCACCCAGGCGCCAGCTTTCTTGGATTTTTAAAGTGTTGGCCTATGCCAAAGGTTTGTTAAGCCTCATTTTTTTGTTTTTTTTTCCCTTAAGATTTTAAGTAATCTCTACACCCATTGTGGGGCTTGAACTCTCAACCCTGAAATCAAGAGTTGTATGCTCCACGGACTGAGGAGCCAGGTGCCCCTTTCCTTTAGTCTTCAAATAATGTTTTTTTTTTCAGCATTTGCAAAGTTCCCTCTGACCCCCACCAGTCTTTAATGAGAAATGGTGCTCGTGAGCCTCTTAACCACATTCTGTTTAAACAACACAATTCTTTTTTTTAAAAGATATTTATTTATTTATTTGACACAGAGAGAGACACAGCGAAAGAGGGAACACAAGCAGGGGGAGTGGAGAGGGAGAAGCAGGCTTCCCGCAGAGCAGAGAGCCCGATGTGGGTCTCGGTCCGTGGGGCTCCATCCCAGGACCATGGGATCATGACCTGAGCTGAAGGCAGATGCTTAACGACTGAGCCACTTAGGCGCCCCTAAACAACACAATTCTTAAACAAGTATTTGTTATCTTACTTATTGCACTTCCCGGTCTGGACAGAAGAGTAGCACTTGTAACCACTGCTTTTCTTTTATTCAGTTTTTCAGAAAATTTTACATCAGGCAGAAGTCCAGAAAGCAAGGACTGTCACTGTAAATCTTGTAAAAATGATGAGACAATTTCCTAGAGTACACAGATTATAGGCAATGATGGTTCGTATCTATTTTCAAATTTCTTTTTATTCCACATTTACTGGGAATCTTGGTCTCATTTTACTCCTCTATGCCTCAGTTTTTTTTATGTAAAATTAGAACATTAGATTAAATATTCTGTGTTCTGTTGCAGGACTAACACTAATAACTACTGTCATCACCATAACATATTTGTATACTACTTTTTCTTTTTTAAAAAGATATTATTTATTTATCTGAGAGAGAGAGCATAAGCAGGGGGAGAGGGAGAAGCAGACTCCCCACTGATCGGGGAGCCAGATGTGGGGCTCCATCTCAGGACCCTGGGATCATAGCCTGAGTCGAAGGCAGATGCTTAACCAACTGAACCACTCTGGCGCCCCTCTTTAGCACTACCTTAACTACAAAGTGCTTCCATATGCTATCAGTTAAATTCCCAACAGCTTTGAAAGCCAGATATTTTAATTTACCATTTTACAAAGAAGAGAAATCAGGCTTTAAATCATTTATCCAAATGAGAAAAATTGGTAGGTAATGGAGTCAAGATTCAAGCCGGAATCTGATTCCAAATACCAAGTTCTGTTACTATGCCACCCTATTTTCTCATCGGAGAGATCAGTGATGTACTTCATTATTTTTCTTTCCCCATTAGGCTCTCATTTAATGGCTTCTTGAATATCAGATTAGACTCATTCTAGGGTGACACAAATCTACCGTACACATTGTTTCTCTCAAACCATTTCCAAAAGCCAGTTCTACTTTCAAAAAGACCCTCCTAAACATGCAGGAAATTCCAGACTGCTCTGCTTCCCACAGTTGCTCTTCTTTCAAAGTGGGTATGGATTATGGGAAAAGTGCCAAGATCACTACTGGGGAGAGATGAGAGCAGGTATTCTAAGAAAATGAAACCAGGTTAGCACAACAGTATGATTGCTAGATTAGCATTTTAACTCCAGAAAAGCCCGAAGAACTCTAGAGATTGAGGACAGAGACCAAGGGAGGCAGTTTGGGGATGAAAAGGGGTGTAGGCTTTGATGAACGGGGTTCATTTCTTGAACTCCTCCAACAAACTGAGTTACACCTTGCTCAATCCTGCTGTTGGATTAGAGTCTAGGTTTTATCTGCAAAATACCTACAGCATGTGGTACAGGGGGGACGGGTCTACAATGCTACAAAATGTAAAAAGTACACAATTCCGTGTCAAGAGCATGGATGGTATCCTATATTATTATGTCCAATTATACAGGAGACAATTCAACTGAAGCCAATTAATTGAATCTCTGCACCCATTTATAATTCTGTCATCTAAAAAATATTCTAGATTATGATGTTTTAAAAGGTGTTTTAGGGGCACCTGGCTGGCTCAGTCAGTGGAGCATGCAACTCTTGATCTCTGGGTTATGAGTTCAAGCCCCATGTTGGGCACAGAGCTCACTTAAAAATTAAAAAAAAAGTCTTAAAAAATATATTTTAATGCTACCAGCACAGTGATGTAAATAAAGCCAAACTGTATGCTTTGACTTGAGACATGCCTGTGTTGGACAAATTAATCCATGTAGTAACTATTTATAGAGCATCTATTTCTGCTGAGTGCTGGGGAACAAAGTTAAGTATCTTCTTGGTCCTCATAGTTTATATTTTATTTACACTTCCACTTAATGGTCTACATAAAACGTGGATGCACTTTTTAGAAAATCTGGCCATTGATAAGTCAAAATTTACTTTTAACTTTGGTATAAACTTGCCTTGACAACTCTCACTCCCACAAGTAAAACAAGGCAAGAGATATGTTTGGCAGAGCAACTATTTATGTCCTGTCTTCTGTGTTGCCAGGGTGATGGAAGCAATACTGAAAACACTGGAGGTGGTTGTTTTATTGGCAAGGATCCTGACTTTCACTTCCAAATGGAAGGACTGTAAAAAGCAAAATGTAGGCTGGGGTGTAGGCAGTGGACTGGCCATGGCTACACATCGACTAGATGAATGGATTATTGGTGATTAACCAAATCGGATGCTGTTGCTGGAAGTGTAATACTCACAGGCAATATTTTTGTAATAATATTTTAAAACAAGAGATTTTAGTGATCACCTCAAATATTTGGGGTTTTTTTTTTGAAAAGCTAAAACCCTATCTTTGTATGCTTTCAAATGTTAGTTATGTTTTTTGCCCACATTTCTCTACCTCTCCTTTCTTTCAGTGGGAAACAACTCAAAAGGTATACTGAGCTTTTGATCTCTCTTCTAACTAAGAATTGAAATGTTGCCACAGTCCAGGTTCAGCTTCTAAAGAATTTTTTTTAACATACTGATTATGTACTTTAAAGGGAATAAATGTATATACCAATGCTGAAACGAGAAAGTCATCTGTTAGGTCGGCTGGATTTTCTGTCTTACTTGAAAGCACCACATTTATGCAGATACGCGGACTGGGGGTAAGCAACTGGTAACTTTTACCTCCCTCACCAACTTCATTAAATCAATCTCTTAACTTCAAGCCAACTAGTACCTTGACACTGAATTAAAAACAAAACAAAAAAACATTTCCTTGTGAGGTGTTGTGGGTTGACCCTAGCGAACTTCATGTCTTCCTCCCCACAGTGTGCTGAGACATAATATGGTGTGGGGAGACAGAGGGAGATGGAGATAAACCAAGACTACATTTCTTAGATTTCTGCTAGTTTTTTTTTTTTTAAGGTTTCAAATGTACTTTATTTCTTCAATTATGCTATCATGAGTAGTAAGAGTTGCTTAGATGACAAGTTGGTTTTGAAACAATTCTGTGTTACGACAACTATAATGGTTACTGATGTTTTCACTCCTTTGTGGTGACTCCACCAACAGAGGACAGGTTCCATTCTATTCCAATCTGTGTGATTCCAAATATCCACACAACAACACAGAAAGTAGTTCTGCTGGCTGGTGCAGCATTACCATATTGGTCGAGAAAATCCAGTGAGTATTTTATGTGGTTCTGTCTTGCCATAATTTGCTCAATGCTTCTATTCTTAAGATCCTTAGTATATTTCTGGCCAAGGGAAACATCATGAAGGTGTGATAGGATTGCATGTGAGTGCAGCTGCTGGTGTATTTCATTGCAAGAAGCCCTGGTAGGAACTCAAATGTTCTTCTCAGAAACTTCTAGATTCAGCTTGTATTATCAGTTTATTATAAAGGATATGTTTCAAGAGAAGCCAAATGGAAGAGATGCACAGTATAAGGTATTGGGGTGAGGGAGCTTCCATGCCCTCTCTGGGTGCACCCCATCCTCCTGGTACATCAATGTGTTCACCAACTTGGAAGCTCCACTGCTGGGTTTCTTGCTACTTACGTGGTTTTGTCAATTATATGCAATGATGTGATATTTGAAAAGCAGGAAAAATATGGAGACATTTTATATGTTTGACCTGTTTTGTTTCTGTTGATAATCCGTCACACTGATGGGAATTCTTTTCTGCACCAGTTTAAAAACTTTTCTGCAGAGTTTTACTGTCTATTTTCTAGCTTCTTGGGTTTTGAGAAACATTTTACAGCCAGCTCTGGAGGCCCAATATGGAGCTCACTTCTCCAACTCTTCCAGCAATGTTAAAATTACCTAATCCTCTCTTAAGTTACTTTCTGCTCAAAATACTGAAACTAGTTTTGGTTTTCTATACTAAACTCTGTCTGATATACATCTCACGTCCTTCTCAGCTTAAAACCCTCAATACCTAACCACTCTTTATGGGAAATTATCCAAATAATTAGCATCGCGTTGAAGGGGATGTATTACAACAAATTCCTCGCAATGATAGATGTATCTCTTATTTTTCCATGCAATCTGCTCTCTTCTTTCCCAAATTCACTTATTCACAGTCCAGTATATTTAGCACACACACATTTTCTTAGATTTCAGTCCCCTTCAATTTGTTTATTGCCATCTACCGTTCTTCAAATTCTCATTCTAATCCTACACTTACATGATAAACCTCCTACGATCATTTAACCAGAATTAATCTTTTTCTTTCATAGCTAAACTAATCTAGCACTGTGCTTCTTTTGGAGCATGGGAACCTTTCCAACACCTGAACATTGATTATTCTATCATCCAATTTGCACCATTTATTTACCCAAAGTTTACCAAATACTTAACTATGAGCAAGTCACTGAGCTAGACACTGGAAGTATGAAAATACAGTCTTTGTCTTAATGAAACTTATGTCTTATTAGGCTAGATAATCATTAAGCAAATAGACCCCAAATGAATATGGGAAGTGTCAACTCTGGTAAGTTCTATAAAGAAAAGCATTGTGCACCCATTCAAGAGATCTTATGTGGTTTGAAAGTTAGGGAAAGCTGGAGTATCACTGGAGGCGATATGTACATGATGCTCAGACGCTGAATGGAGTAGGGAAGAATACCGGCAACATGGCGTGCGTCAGCAAGGCTTTTGCTAAACTAGCACTCAATAAGGAAATGGAGTCCCTGCCCCTTCTAGGGAGCCTCCCTCTCACTTTGTTTTGTGGAAGAACAACTCTTTCCTGTATGGAATTACTCTCGGCAAAGAACACACCCCACTTTCCACAGGGCTCACCACACCCATGCCCTCAACTGCATCTCTTCTGCTTCTCAGTATTCTCAGTGTTTTACACATACTCACAAACACACGTACACGTGGGGTGATGGCTGTATGAACTACGGACAAAATAATGCATTTATTGCCTACTTACCAGGGGCCGGGTACTTCTATATTTATTTCCATCTATGTTGATCTTGGCCCTTAATCTTCAGAATACCCATGTGAAATAGATATTTAAAAAGGAGGACCCGGAAGCACAGAAAATATTGAGTACTTACCAAATGCTAGATATAAGCACCACTGAGCATTTACTCCGTGCTAAGTACAACTGTTCAAGGACGACTTTCAGAGTTACTACTATTACCGTTTTCCTGAGGGACTGAGAGGCAGGGAGACCGACTTGCTCCTGGTTCCCCAGCCGTGTGGCTAGTCTGGATCCAGAGCAGGCTGAGTCAAGGCAGCACTGCGCTACTCGCCACTCTGCAGCCTTCTGAGGCTAGTTCTGATCCCTTAGTAAATCCTGCAGAGAGGATTCTGACATCCATTTGGGGGTTCTCTCTTTAGAAAGTGGGAGCTTATACTTCCTTGTTCTCAGCTTTGGGATCTAGTCACCAATTATGGGACAACCAGAAAATTCCCATTCGCCATCCTGTCATACATGCAAAATGCCTTCCATCTTTCGACACACTTCTTCTGTCTCTTCTAGGGTATATATGCTGAGAAATGCACACAATATTAATAGTAATTAAAATACACTTAGGGCTTACATTGCTTCAAATAAATGTCATGTAACCTCAGCCTATATGCCTTGTGAATAATGCATTATTTTGGATGATCCACAGGATCACTTACTTCTACTAGTCTGAGTCGGTGAGAACTAAACTAGAGTAAAAATATGTAGTTAATATATATTCGCCAAGAATGAACAAGAAAATAGCACCAAGATCATTTTCCTAGTGGGGAGACCAGCATAATGAACAAATTAGAGATGTGACGTGTAGAGAAATGGTCTGGCTACACTCAGATTCTTTGTCATCACATGAAAAATGTAGAAGCAGGGCTTTCAACAGGTCCCAGCTTGAACTCTAAGGCTTCCTCTGGAAGAATATTGGGGTGTCAGTAAATACCTCAAAATTCCATGCAAAATTTCTATTTGTGTATGTGTATTTTTTCTAGAGGAAGAGTCCAAAGCTTTTACTAAGTTTCCAGAATGGTTCCCCAAAAAGGTTAAGAAACACTGATGCAGGGGCACGTGGCTGGCTCAGTAGGTAGAGCGTGTGACTCTTGAACTTGAGGTTGTGAGTTCAAGCCCAGTTTTGGGTATAGAGATTACTTAGAAATAAAATCTTAAAAAAAAAAAAAAAAAAGAAAAGGAAAAAACACTGATGCAGTGGTAAAATTATCAATGCTAAGTAGATGTAAGAGAATATGTTCTATTTCTAATTATTAAAGAAGCACTCACCATTCCCTATTAAATAAAAAAAAAACAAAACATGGTTTTAAAGACAGACTAAATAAACCACTAAAATAAGCATTGATTAATATACCTCTGCCCTGGATGAAGTAAAAAGGGGCCTCAGGCAGATCAATCCATTGGAACTTATTTCCTGGCAGCAAACTTTTCCCTGTATCAGCAGCCCATTTTACCCATATTCTTATATCTTTTTTATTCGAGGTCATTACAAGCGAGATAAAGTTCAGATATCTAATATGTTTTCAAGCTTGAATGTTGCGATAAATAAAAGTCATAAAAACTAATTTCCCCTTCCACCCTCTAACTTCCAGAAGACACAATTATTTGGGTCTCACTGGTCACAGCAGAGATATTACAGTAGAATAATCTGACGGATAACCATCTTCACTGCACAAAATTGCTACTTATGCCCTAGGTAGTTAGAAGGTCACCTGATAATCATACTGTGGGTTGAAGAGATTATTTTGTTATCTACTAATTTGTATAAATATAAAAGTAAATTTGTGTGATTTAGAATCAAAAGCAAAAAAAGGTAAATGTAATATGTATGTGTCTATATAATGTATATATAAATACCTGAGATAGATAATTTTTCAACAATTTTATACAAAGTTAATTTCTGGTTTGGCAGATGGTACACCTATTTCAAGAACTATTTTACTTAATAAAATTTCAGATGAATAGACCAATTTGGACAATACACTGGATCATATATACTTGCATTTGTCTTACCTCGGAATAATCTCCCAGCATTTATTTGTATTATATGACACTAAAAATGTCTTCCAAGCAAAACCCAGCCTCATAGATACAAAGAACAGATTGGCTGTCACCAGAAAGGTGGGGTTCAGGGCAAGATGGGTGTAGGACATTAAGAAGTACCAACTTCCAGTTATGAAATAGGTTACGGGGATGTAACGTACAGCATAGGGAATATAGTCAATGATATTGTATTATTTTGTAAGGTGACAGATGCTTAGCAGGTTTATTGTGGCAACCATTCTGCATTGCATACTTATGTCGAATTACTGTGTTGTATACTTAAAATACTGTAAACCAATTACACCTCAATAATAAAAATCTCTTCAAATTGTATAATTACTGCACCTTACAGGACAACTTCCTCCAAAAATCCTAATATTAGAAGATTTTCCAAAAGACTGAGAGACTACCTAGAACGAACAGATCTGCAAGAAAAACTGACTTTAAAAACAAAATAAAACAAGCATCACACCAAAGGGGACTGGGAAGGAGAAATGTGGAAAAGTAGGGTGTGTCCTTGGTGGGAGAGTCTGCTGGCTGTCCTCTCACTCTGTTCTTTCATTTTCTTGATGTGTGACCGGGCTTGTATTTGTCCTGGTCTCTCTTGTAGTTGGGTGTCATCCTGTGATTGATTTATCTCAACTGCAATGACTGAAAGTACTATGGGTCCACTTTCAGGCCTAAGTTTTCAGATCACCACACTTTTTTCCTACTTCTACTTAAAGTGATCCTGAATGAAGATGACATAAATGCCCTATGGATATTGCTTTTAACCCTTAACCCCAGGGTTACCACTGGACGGAATTCAGTCTATCTGTGAAACTTGGATGGTGAAAATTTTATCTTCATTTTTATTAATTTAGGGTTTTCTTCTGTTGAAAATGTAGACAATAAACCATAGAATTAATAGTACCTGGGTTTTGGCAAATACGAAAATCACAGATACTCTCAAATCGTATTGCAGCCATTGCAAATATCTTAAAACACTGTGTGTGTTCCCAATTGCCTCAAAATTATGGTATTTATAGCTCTAATGTAGGCTTTTAAAGTCTTAAGGAGCATACATTTATATATTTTGATCATGGTATTTCAATGTTGTTTCCTTTTTAACCTGAAGCATTTTATTCATTCAGTCAACTTTACACATAAACATCCATAAACTTCACCAGATTACTACAGAGGTCCACAGCACATGAAACACTTACGAACCTTGCCTGCCCTGAAGGATGGGAGAAGCAAAAACTTGGAAAGAACTGGATTCCTGAATGACTACAGAGAACTTCCCAATGGCCTAAAAGATACAACTCCTATTTTTCCACGGGAGAAGAAAAATCTTTGTTATTTAAGCCAGTCTGCTTGTGGGTCCTTTTTATGGCAGCATTCCATGCATATATTCACTAATGAATATTAGTGATTCCTGTTCACTAATATATTCTCATATCATCAAGACATATCTTGATCTTGATATATATCTCACTATATGTATTCTCTCTGTATAGTCTCGTATCATCAACTTTTGTTTATTACAGAAAGGAACACTATAACTTTCTGTAAGAACTAACACAATAATGCTCAATGGCGCCAATCAACAGGGAAATGTAAATCAAAACTACAATGAGATACCACTTCACATCTGTCAGAATGGCTAGCAGCAAAAAAACCCAAGATATAAGTGTCAATGAGGATGCAGAAAAATGCGAACCCTCACGCACTGTTGGTGGGACTGTAAATTGGTGCAGCCACTGTGGAAAACAATATGGAGATTACTCAAAAAATTAAAAATAGAGATACCATACAATCGAGTAATTCCACTAATGAATAGTTACCAAAAGAAAAAAACCCACTAATTTGAAAAGATGTGCGCTCCCCCATGTTTACTGCATTATTTACAATATCTAGGGTATGGAAGTAATCCATGTGTCCATCAACAGATGAATGGATAAAGAAGATATAATACACACACACACACACACACACACACACACACACACACACAGAGGAATATTACTCAGCTATAAAAAAGAGTAAGATCTTTTCATTTGTGACAACATAGATGGACCTGCAGAGTATTATGCTAAGTGAAATAAATCAGACAGGAAACAACTAATACCATATGATTTCACTTATATGTGGAATCTAAAAAAAACCCATAACAAATGAACAAAAATACAGAAACAGACTCATAAACACCAAGAAAAAACTGGTAGTTGGTAGGGGAGTAGGGGGTAGGGAATGGGCAAAATGGGTCAAGGGAAATGAGAGGTATGGACTTCCAGTTACAGAATGAATGAGTCATGGGGGTGAAAGGCACAGCATCGGGAGTATAGTCAATGGTACTATAATCACGTGTACAGTGACAGACGGTAGTTACCCTTGTGGTGAGCACAGCATTACATACCGAATTGTTGAATTACTATGGTTTACACCTGAAACTAATGTCACATTGCATGTCAACTATGCTTCAATTAAAAATTAAAAGAAAAAAATTATTTTTAAGACTTAAAATAAGAATTTTTATATAGAAATAGAGTACCAATGCTTTAATAAAATAAAATGCCTATATAAACATTAAACTATTAGCTGTAAAAGTTAAACAAACTAATAATAATTTGTGAGTATATTATTCTCAGAAATACATGAAACAATGCAGAACACTGATTCTAATGATTGAAAAGTCCCATCAAGGCAAAGGTCAACAAAAGTGTACATCCCTTATGACTTATAAGCAGTCACTGTAAACCCTCATCATCTCCATTTCAAGTGCTTATTCTCTGGGCAAACAATCCTTCAAACCCATATATACAATCTGCTAATCCTATAAAAATTTTACTTTTTCCTGTTTCTCTTATGTACTCACTTCCCTGATCAGTTTACAGTCCACAGCCAAACTTTAATCATCCTCTTGCATATACCCCAAAACTCTTCCATCTCTTGTATTCTCTACCTCGACCCAAGTGTCAGTTTTTGTTTTGTTTTGTTTTGTTTTGTGTTTTTAAGCATCAGTTTAAGTAGAAGAAAAACATGTTGCCATACTCATCACTCTCATTTAAACTTCATGACTACTAACTTCAAGTGGGCTCTTGGAGCAATCTGAGCAATACTATTATCACATATTCCAAATCTATTTGTTCTTCTACTCTCAGTATCTGTGATTCTTGGTCACGGAGTTTTGAAGAGACACTGTCTTTTCCCAGCTCCCTCTACCCATCTATTCCTACATGTACCATCATCAGCATCCTATTCTCAACCTTCACTCTTGTAATCCTGCATGGTCTGTGTTCCTTTAGAAAGCCACCTTCTCCACTTGTACATCAGATTCCATTTCCTCTCCCCACTCAGGGACATGGTTCATGCAATCAGCCTTTGTACTTGATCATTCTCATGGCCATAGGTAATACTCTGTGATTTCTCTCATTGCTAAAAAAAATCTCGACCCCACATTCCTCTGTAGCAGCTGTCTTATTTCTTTTTTGTTTTTATAGAACTCTTGGTGGTTGTTTATCTTTTCTGTTTTCAATTCCTTTCTATTTTTCCCCTTAGATCCATTCAAAATAGCTTTTGCCCAAAACCCCCTTCCATCAAGAGACTTATCAAGGTCACTGGTGACTTACTTCTGTACTGGTAAATCCAATAATCAGTTCTCGGTCCACATCTTACTCTGCCTATGAGCAGCATCTGCCACAGTTGGTGACTCTTTTCTTGTTTGAAACATTTCCGCTATTTCCAGGACAAAACTCACTCCTGGTCCTTCCCCAATCCCCATCACCAACAACACTCTCCTACTCTTTTGCCATTTTTTTCTTTTCTCCAGACATAATATTGGAAAACTCCAGGGCTCAGGCATTGTCCCCTTATATTTTTTATATGCTCACACTCCCTTAATGACCCCGAGTACCATATATTTAACTGACATTTATATCTTTAGCCCACACTTGTCTCCGAACCCCAGGCGCATACATAAATCTCAAACTGAATAAAATGAACTCATGATCTTTCTCTCTAAACATGCTCCACCTGCAGGTTTCCCCATGTGAGAGCAGAGGAATGGCAACTCTATTTTTCAGTTTTTCAGAACAAAAGCATTGGAGTTACCCTTGATTCTTTTTCTCTAATATTTCCATATGTATTCTGTAAGTCTTGTCTGTCTTGGCTTCAAAATACAAAACCCTCACCATCTTCCTGCTAAAACATGGTTGAAGGCACCATCATCACTTACCTGGATTATTCTGAGTCTTCGGACTAGTCGCCCTGCTTGTCTGCCTTGCCCAACTTCAGTTAATTCTCTTTACTTTCCTCATGAGCCTGTTACAATATATGTCCATAAAATATAATTAGAGTACAATTTGTCAGTTTCATTTACAATAAAATCAAGATCTCTTATCACCATCTGTAAGTCTTATATGATCTACCCCCTCTCTGATTTTGTTTCTTACAATGCTGCCCCTGATGACCCTTCTCCATCCATCTATGTTGCCCTTGCCATTTCTCATCTTCACTTCAGAACCTGTAACTGTTTCCTTTTCCTGGATGCTCTTCCCCCAGGATTCCCGTTAACATTCCTGGTCACCAGCTCAAGGGTCACCTTCTCAGGGAAGCCTTTCTTAATCATTCTATTTAAAATTCACCCTCCCGGGCGCCTGGGTGGCTCAGTTGGTTGGGCGACTGCCTTCGGCTCAGGTCATGATCCTGGAGTCCCTGGATCGAGTCCCGCATTGGGCTCCCTGCTCGGCAGGGAGCCTGCTTCTCCCTCTGACCCTCCCCCCTCTCATGTGCTCTGTCTCTCTCATTCTCTCTGTCTCAAATAAATAAATAAAATATTAAAAAAAAAAAAAAAAAATTCACCCTCCCCCTACCTCTGCACGTCTTTGCCCTTCCCAGTTTTAGTTTTTGCCATAGCTTTTCTTGCCTTCCAACATATTATGCTTATATCTTTTTATTTAATGGCTTTCTCCTCCCATGACAATGTGAGCTTCATGAGGGTAGAGATTTCTGTCTGCTATGTTCTCTCAAAGGTACCAACACATAGTAGGCATTCGGCAAGCTTTAACTCCTATCATAATTTTTGTTACAACTGACTTAATTACTTGTTAATACATTCTGGCCTATGCTATGTAGAGAAGAGAGAAATCAGTTTTAGTTTATATGACTCAGAAAGCGAATGGGAACATTTGATAGCATTAATAGGACTTATTTTCTAAAGCATCCCTTATTTCTCCAGGGAGTGTTAAATTGGCTCCATTAAAAAACTTTTTTTCAATTTTAGTTCAAAAACAGTTAAGAATTTAACCTTTGCAAACCAAATATTAAATGAGGTTTCTTATACCTATAAAATGGAATGTGTAAGATGATCATAGGGTATAAATTAGATGGCTAGACATATATTCAGTACCTCTTTAAAATTTTATAAATATATATACAAAAGAATTTACATAGTGTTCATCATAGTTAAAAAACAGACAAATGCCCTACCTATGATGAATCTTAAGAAAGAGAATATTTCGGGGCGCCTGGGTGGCTCAGTCGTTAAGCGTCTGCCTTCGGCTCAGGTCGTGATCCCGGGGTCCTGGGATCGAGCCCCGCATCGGGCTCTCTGCTCGGCCGGGAGCCTGCTTCTCCCTCTCCCACTCCCCCTGCTTGTGTTCCCTCTCTAGCTGTCTCTCTCTCTCTCTCTGTCAAATAAATGAAATAAAATCTTCAAAAAAAAAAAAAAAAAGAAAGAGAATATTTCAATGTTTGAAGTCCCTATGTGCCCTTCCCCCAATAACTTCTCTTCCCTACCTCTAAGCAGCACAAGAAGTTGTGTTCATCATTCTTTGTTATACAGTTTTGCCATATATATATATTTACTTCCATAAATATGTTTTCTTTTCCTTGATTTTGAAACCTATTTTAATGTAATAAATACTATAGGCTTTCATCTGTAACTTTATTTGCAGGCCCAATGTCATGCTCCTGAGATGCACCCATGTGAATTTGCTTCACTCTAACTCATTTAAAATCATGATCTTACAAACATTCTTGCTATGACTTGAGGACCATATATTCAAACGTTTTATTAGGCCTCATGGTTTTCTTTTCAAAGAAGTTATATATCACTCTAAACTCCTGTGTAACCATTGTTCCACATTCTTGCTATTATTAGAAATTGTCAGTTTCTACTTTGCCTAGTGCAAGTGGAGTGATGTTGCGAATTTAACTCACTCTTGATTACTAATAAAGTGGACACTTAGAGTGAAATGAAAAAGTTGTCAAATATAGTTGCATTTTTTATTTTTATTTTATTTTTTTATTTTTTTTTTTTTAAAGATTTTATTTATTTATTTGACAGAGACAGAGACAGCAAGAGCAGGAACACAAGCAGGGGGAGTGCGAGAGGGAGAAGCAGGCCTCCTGCCGAGCAGGGAGCCCGATGTGGGACTCGATCCCAGGACTTGGGGATCATGACCTGAGCCGAAGGCAGCCGCTTAACGACTGAGCCACCCAGGTGCCCCCTATAGTTGCATTTTTTAGTCCTCCATAAGAAATTGCTTAAGTTTTAGTATTAATTTGTTCAAACCACCATTTCATAAAGATATGCCCCTATATTGCCCCTTCAGATAATTTGTCTTTTATATTTATCTCCTTGATCCATTTGAAAGTATCTGAGTATATGTGAAGTTGAGTTCTGTCCTAGGACCATTAATCAAATAATCTTTCTTTACTTACATGCTTTCTACATATCTTTGGGTTTATTTATGGACTCTATTCCTTTGTGTACCAGTCACCAATACAATATTATCCTTTTATTTTTAAAGATTTTATTTATTTATTTGACAGAGAGAGAGACAGCGAGAGAGGGAACACAAGCAGAGGGAGCGGGAGAGGGAGAAGCAGGCTTCCCGTGGAGCAGGGAGCCCAATGTGGGGCTCGATCCCAGGACCCTGGGATCATGACCTGAGCTGAAGGCAGACGCTTAACGACTGAGCCACCCAGGTGCCACATAATACTATCTTATAAGTGTAACTTTAAAATGGTCATAGTATCTGATAGAGCTCATCTTTCTAGTGTCTATACCTCTTCCAGTAATGAATTATTTTGATCCACTTCATTTTCCACATATATTTCAGAGTAAATTAGTTGATTTTAAAGAAAACTCCATTTTAAAATTGTAACATGTCACAATTCCATCCCCACTATTTTTCCTCATTTAGTTGCCTCTACTTCTCGTTCGTAATCAAATATCACCTTTTAACATCCTGTGCGGTTTATGTATTCATATGCCTATTATTTTACTTTGCTCTCACCTACCCATCTCCTACCCAGATGGACTATAAACTCAAAATTGACCAAGTTATTTTTGGATTTGTTCATTTGTATATCTCAAGCACCTATAACAGTAGATGCTTGGGCAAAGATAGGTACTCAGGACATATTTGCTGAGTGAACAAATTTAACTTGAATTTATGACTCAACCAGGAAAGCTGACATCTTTTTTTTTTTTTAAGATTTTATTTATTTATTTGTCAGAGAGAGAGAGGCAGAGAAAGAGTACAAGCAGGAGGAGCGGCAAGCAGAGGGAGAAGCAGGCTCCCTGCTGAGCAAGGAGCCTGATGCAGGACTCGATCCCAGGACCCTGGGATCATGACCCGAGCTAAAGGTAGACGCTTAACCGAATGAGCCACCCAGGTGCCCCGACATCTTTCTAGCATTAAATTTTTTTAATCCATGAATATGGAATATGGTGTCTTTCCATCTATCTAGATTGTTCTTAAAAGATTTCAATAAAGTTGCAAGTTTCCTACATGAAGTTTTTACACATCTTTGTTAGATTTATTTTTGTGTAACTTACACATTTGTCATTGACACTTGCTATGGACTTGATAGTATTGTCTATTTTCTCTATTAAAATGTAAGTGTAATTCTATTTTATACAAATATTTATATTTTTAATATAAAGTTGAATATAACATCTGTGTAAAATATTTTCTCACATTAATTGAAGTGTAATTTTCACACTGTAAAACTCACCCCTTTTAAGTGCATAGTTCAGTGAATTGTGATAAATATATATAGTAGCCCCTACCACAATCAAGATATTGAAAATTTCCCATCACTCCAATAAGTCCCTTTGAGCCTCATTGCAGTCAATTCCATTCCCCTAAACCCAGCCTCTGGCAAACTCTGATCCACTTTCTGTCATTAATGTTTTGTCTTTTCTAGAATATCATATAAATAGAATCATACAGTATACGGTTTTTTGTATCTGGCTTCTTTCTTCATTGTAATGCATTTGAAATTTGTTATTTTTTGCATATTTTAGGAGGTCTTTCTATTTATTTATTTATTTATTTATTATTTTTTAGGAGGTCTTTCCCTTTAATTGCAGATAGCATCACATTGTAGGGATGTAATGCAATTTGTTAATCCACTCACCTTTTGATGGACATTTGAATTATTTTCTAAATTTTAGCTATTATAGATAAAGCTGCTATGAACATTCATTGAATGGTACTTGTGTAGACAGAAGTCATTCATCACGGGTAAATTTCTAGTGGAACTGATGGAGCATGTAAGAAATTTTTTAATTTTATAAGATATTCCAAATTTTTCCAAAGTGTGCCATTTTTTTCATTCCCACCATCAGAATAACAGAATTCTGGTTGCACTACATTTTCATCAGCTCTTGGTATTAAGAGTGTTATTTTTATCCATTCTGGAGGGAATGCAGTGTTATCTCATTATAATTTTAATTTACATTTCCCTAATGACTAATGTTGACTCATGTTGACCATCTCCTCATGTTTTAATTCCCTAATTTTTAACTCCTCTCAAGATGTCTTTTTAAATCTTTTGCCAATTTTTAAATCAAGTTTTTGGTTTATTATTGAACTGTGAAGTTTATTTATGTATTTGGGATACAAGTCCTATTCTCTCCAACTCTACAGTAGCCTTGAAAATCATCAGCCTCACGACCGTGGGAGTTATGATAAAACAACAGCCTTATAGACACTAAAGGGAGCAGAATGAGTTTGTGGCTTCTCAAAAAGCCCCACCATCAGAGAATTATCATTATTTAAATGGTCTTGCAATCCCCTGGAAAATACCTGTTTACAGAGTATTGTCATTATTTGACCTGACACAGAGCTTGCTTGTAGGATATAGCTGATAGAGAACTTATATCCAGAATGCATAAAAAATTTACACCTCAACAATAAGGCAACAAATAATCTAATGAAATTTGGATCAAGTATCTGAATAGACATTTGCTTAAAGATGACACACAAATGGCCAGTAAGCATGTGAAAAGATGCTCGGCATTAGTCATTAGGGAAATAGAAATCAAAACCACAGTGAGGGGCGCCTGGGTGGCTCAGTCGTTAAGCGTCTGCCCTCGGCTCAGGTCATGATTCCAGGTCCCGGGATCGAGCCCCGCATCGGGCTCCCTGCTTGGCAGGAAGCCTGCTTCTCCCTCTCCCACTCCCCCTGCTTGTATTCCCTCTCTCGCTGTGTCTCTCTCTGTCAAATAAATAAATAAAATCTTTAAAAAAAAAAAAAAAACCACAGTGAAAACCTACAAGGATGACTATAACTAATAACATATATACTAAGTGTTGACAAGATTGTAGAGAAATGGAATCCTCATCCATCACTGGTAGGAACGAAAAACTGTGCAGCTACTTTGGAAAACAGCTTGATAATTCCTCAAAATGTTATATAAATATGGTGTCACCATATAACCCAGCAATTCCACTCCCAGGTATATAATGTAAGATAAATAAAAGCATGTATCCACATCAAAGCTTGTATACCAATGTTCATAGCAGGGGCACCTGGGTGGCTCAGTCAGTTAAGTGTCTGCCTTCGGCTCAGGTCATGATCCCGGGGTCCTGTGATCAAGCCCCCAATCGGTCTCTCTGCTCAGCGGGGACCTGCTCCCTCTCCCTCTACCTGCTGCTCTGCCTACTTGTGATCTCTCTCTCTCTAATAAATAAATAAAATCTTTAAAAAAAAAAAAAACCCACAAATGTTCATAGCAGCATTATTCCTAATAGCCAAAATGTGGAAACAACTCAAATGTCGGTTAACTGAAGAATGGATAAACAAAATGTGGTATATCCATGCAATAAAATATTATTCATTAATATAAAGAAATGAAATACTGATTCATGTGAACACTGAGTCATCCCTGAAAACATTATGCTAAGCAAAATAGCAATCATAAAAGACCACATATTATGGGATCACATTAACATGAAATACTCAGAGTAGACAAATGTGTACAGGCAAAATACATTAGTGGTTGCCTGGGGCTGTGTTAGAGGGTGGGATGTGGAGTAAGTCCTAACAGGTTCTTTCTGGGGTGATAAAAATGTTCCTAAATTAGGTTGTGTTGATGGTTACATAACTGCGAATATACTAAAATTAACAAAATCGTATCCTTAAACACATACACATAGAATGATATACCATTTTGACAGATTAGAAAAAATTAGAAAGTGTGATAATACTGCCAAGTTTAGGGGATCACAGAGCAATGGAACTCTCATTCACTCCTGGTAGAAGGACACATTTGGGTTGTCAGTTTGAAAAACAGCTTTGTGTGTAGCCAGTTGCACCGGATATATAGAGCTGAGAAACTATTGTGCACATGCACTAATACCCTGCTATCCTTAAGAGCCCTGTTCTTTTTTTTTTTTTTTTTAAGATTTTATTTATTTATTTGACAGAGAGAGACATAGCGAGAGAGGGAACACAAGCAGGGGGAGTGGGAGAGGGAGAAGCAGGCTTCCCGCAGAGCAGGGAGCCCGATGCGGGGCTCGATCCCAGGACCCTGGGATTATGACCTGAGCCGAAGGCAGATGCTTAACAACTGAGCCACCCAGGCGCCCCAAGAGCCCTGTTCTTAAAGATAAACATGGACAACAGAGAGTGAATAAATACAATCTAACATATTCCCACAATCAAACACCACTCCCCTGTGTAAACAACAGAGATCTAGCTCACACACAAATACCGCTGATTATTTAATATACAATTAAATAAAAAATTAAGTAATAAGGACTGATTGGATAGTTATAGAAAGCTCAATAACAGAAAAGAACAGTGTTGTGGAGAAATATATGCTAAAAATATAAAGAAAAACAAGTGGAAGATGAATATAAAATTCTGGTTAGTGTTCCTCTTTCTGGGTAGGAAGAAGCACGCGGGACACTTCCAAGGTTGTGATAATGCCGTACATGTCATCCTTAATTAAATCCCCTGCAACAAACCTCATTGTATATTAAATACCTAGCCATGAAGTGGGAACAAAGAGGCAATATGGGAGCAAAGAATGTTTTTAAAAAATGACAAATGGTTAAAAACTGCCTCCAAAAAGCCTATTTCCCAAATGCTAAGGTTCTCTCTCTAAATGTATATATGTATGTTTAATATAAAATTACGTATATAATTTTATGTAAGTATATAATTGTATTAATATATATCATTTTATATTACATACCTATTGGAATATATAAAGTATATATACATATATGAATGTGTATATAACACACACATATTTGAAAAGAAGTGAAATCTCGGATGTATTTTTTAAGCAAAACTTGTTTATGTTAAGAGCATTCTTTGGTTGTTGTTAAGGGCATTAGAATTAGCATCATTTAACTATTTTATTGAAAAAAACAAAAAATGTTTCAAACTTAAATGCTGACAGCAATGAGACTATTTTATTATGTAATTTTCTGTTAGACCTTCAAAGTATTTTTACTCCCTCTCTTGTCTTTCAGTAGCTAAATGTTTTCTTGATCATTATTGATTTTTATTTCTTACCTTGTGGCAGGGAGTTTTTATCATTATATATGGACTTTCGTGTTTTCACATTAAAATCACACTCGGTGAGATTTTATTTCTCTCGAGTAAAGCACAAAAGGGGAAAGATCAGTCTGTAATAGAACAATGCCGTGAAACCATAGCTGAAAAATGTCTGGCAGAAGCAGAAGCTCGCCTCTGAGAGCTAAAGGTTACTTTTTCTCACCAAGCTGTCTGTTCTCCACCACTAATGAAATTGAAAAAGAACTTTTTTTTTTTTAAAGATTTTTTTTTTATTTATTCATTTGAGACACATAGATACAGAGATAGAGGAGAGTGCATGAACAGGGAGAGAGGCAGAGGGAGAGGAAGAAGCAGACTCCCCGCTGAGCCAGGAGCCGGATGTGGGGCTCAATCCCAGCACCCTGGGATCACGACCTGAGCCGAAGGCAGATGCTTAACCATCTGAGCCACCCAGGTGCCCAGAAAAAGAACTTTCTAAAAGTATTTTCTATCTTTCTCATATCAAATTGTTTATACACTAATAGACACATTTAATACACATGTAAATTATTACTATTCAATAATTCTTTGCTATCGGTGTATTGACTTAATGCCTAAGTTAAAAGTCTATGGCCAGATCTCAAGTAGCTTTGTCCCCTTGTTCACATACCTGTTGTCTTACTGTATAATTAGAATAATGCAACTTCTGTTCATCCATCCATCCATTTTAAAATTAATATTTTTAGTATTTTTCACTTCCTCTTTCCTTCCTTCATTTAACAAATATTTACTGCTTACCTCCTTCCTGGCACCACGCTTATTTCTAGAGATACAATAAGGGTAAACAGATAAAGGATCCTTGTCTTCATGGAACTCAGAATCTGTGTATGCAGACAGATAACTATGATTACCATATGAAAATTTTAAGTGGTGCTACATTGGGATGAGTGGTACAAACAGGCGTTTGGTGGTTGGGTTGAGGAATCTGAGGTAGAATTGACATGAGGAGGGGTTAATAAAGGAAAGAGAAGAAAAGCACATAAAAAGCCCTACGGTGGAAGGACTGAAGGTACTGAGGACGGAAAGACTGGCACAGAGAGATCAAGAAGGAATGGGAGATATGGTGAAGACATAAAGGTTAAGAGATTTCAAGTCAGGCAGGACTTTATCAGCTATGTATTTTTATTTGTTCTGGTTTTGTGTGTTTTTTTTCTGCTTCTTTATCTTATAAAACAATGGAAAGACAGTGAAGCCACAAGCAAGGTAGAGGCACTGCTTGACTTGCATTCTGACATCACTGGGCTGCGTTGTTCAGCGAGAGCTCCTCGGTTACCCACACTCTCCACCGCTTCCCATCCGCTTTCTGGGTGAGTTGCCACTTATCATCCTAACCACAAGTTAGTGCGGCGGTTTTCCAAAAATCCAGCTCCTCGCACAGCCTGCCCTCTTGCATGAATTTGAGTTTGTGA
The DNA here is from genome assembly GCF_964656455.1 of Halichoerus grypus. Lineage (NCBI taxonomy): Eukaryota > Metazoa > Chordata > Mammalia > Carnivora > Phocidae > Halichoerus > Halichoerus grypus. The sequence goes on from NC_135723.1 coordinate 27,604,026, forward strand.
ACTCTGCAGAGAATTTAAATTCCTCTAAGATTCGTTAGATTTTAAATTCTTCTCAAGTCTAATGGGCAATCAATATCTCTAAAGATACACTTACCCTATGATGTGATAGGAAGTAGAGACATACACAAAGTGCAAAAGGTGGGGCGCCTGGGTGACTCAGTAGATTAAGCGTCTGCCTTCGGCTCAGGTCATGATCCCAGGGTCCTGGGATCGAGTCCCATGTAGAGTTTCCTGCTCAGTGGGGAACCTGTTTCTCCCTCTCCCTCTGCCTGACGCATACCCTGCTTGTGCTCTCTAACAAATAAATAAAATCTTTAAAAAAAAAAATACTGCAAAGGGTAACAATGGGGGGAGTCAATTACTCCACCTGGAAAACCAGGGAAAGCATGAGAACAGGTACATTTTACCTGGTCCTGAATGGTGTCTAAGAGGTTTTGTTGTTGTTTTTAAGAGAAAAATGGGAACAACATTCAGAGAAAAGGGAATTTTTATGGAATCATTGAGGTTTCCTGGGAGACAAATAGAAACTGGATGAATGAGAAAGGACAGAGCGAATTTGGGAAAGAAGCTCAAGATGAATTCGGAGAGAAATTTTATGACAGGATAAAATTGAGAGTCTATCCCTTAGGCACCAGAGAGCCAAGGAGTTAAAAAAACGAAGCTGGGGAATGATTCTCTGATGGTAAGCACTGTTATATCTGCTTACAAGATTAGAATTCATCTCCCTGAATGTCCAATTATTTCATGTAGCTGCCCACCCTTACTATGTGCTGCGTGTGAAGACCAACTTGCTAATATGCTTCGGTTCAGATCCCAAAGATTTTGCTATTTCACCTTCATTCTGGGAAGCAGACTAGGCATATGGAACAGAATTTATGTTGACCCAGTGGCCATGCAGTCATCCAAACTAATAGGCTTTCTTCTCTAGTTTGACTTCCAAGTCAAAAAAAATTTTTGGCCTTCTCTAGAAGCCAAATATTTTCCATGTCCTCAACACCTTCCCCAAAGAATTCCTTTACTTCTGTGAGATAATATTCCTTTCCCTAATTAATGAATTAGTTATAATTTTAAAACATTTTGCTCATAAACACATATTGTCTATTTTATTAAGACAAACTGACTATAGCTTGTAAAAATAAGATGTAGACATTGATAGAATGGGAGAATCCATGTTTAAGCACAAGGGCAAATGCCAGTTTTTGAATTATATATAGTGATGATTCATGGGCATAGCCATAAATCTTAAATAACAGAGCACATCTATCTTGGGGGGATTGTCAGGAGCATATGGAACCTTCAGGAGCCATAGTGACTAATGACTATTTGTAGACAAGAGTAAGATTCCAGCTTAATGCCTATGACTATGATAAAAACTATATTGCTATTGGGGCATTTTTTTTCACTTACTGTTGTGGACTCAAGAGAAAATTACTGAGTAATAAGACATCAAATGATCTATTTATTCAAAAGATTTTTCCAAAAAATAGAATGATCATACTCAAAATTACAGTCTATGTGTGTACATGTATGTGTTTAAATGTTCAGTCTATAAACAGGAAAGTCTTTTATGCCTTTATGGATATTTGAAGTAGTCTTTTTTGTGGTGACTTTATACACACACACAAAGATTTTTTTTAAAAAGGAATACTTAGCATAAAGGGGCAGCTGGATAAAAAGAGAGAAGGATTTCTGATATGGGAAGATATGGTACAGCATGATACCTCCACTTTTGACCTGGGTGACTAACCATGGGTTATTTTTTTTTTTTTAAGATTTTATTTATTTATGTGAGAAAGAGACAGAGAGAGAGTGTGCACAAACAGTGGGGGCGGGGAGAGGGAGATGCAGACTCCCCGCTGAGCAGGGAGCCCGATGCAGGGCTCGATCCCAGGACCCTGGGATCACAACCTGAGCCAAGGACAGATGATTAACGGACTGAGATACCCAGGCGCCCCCTACCACTTCCCAAATTTAATTTCATTTAAATTCTACTTTAAATATTTTGCTTAAAAATAGAATAAATCTTTCAGAGCAGTTTTTTTTTTTTTCAGAGCAGTTTTGTATGCAGAAAAAGAAAGCAGAGAAATTCAGAAAACAATTGACAAACAAACAAACAAAATTCAAGCTGTCAGGGTGGGTTTTAAACCTCCTATCTATCAGGTTTCATTCTATACTCTAGAAAGGAGTCAGACAATTTTGATAGAATAAACTTAGATTATCTTTGGCCTTAGACCATTTCCTTCTACGTGTCTGCAATTTGATTTTTGTTGATTTCTCTCTGGGATTTTTCCTGATGAATAATTAATTATAGTCCACGTCAATTTTCCATAGACACTGAATTCTGTAGCAATCTTCCTACAATAGAACTTTTGATTTGTAAAAGTGATTTAGTACATATTCTGCTTTCCTTGCAATTTAAAGGTTGATTATATCCATGAGATTTGTCATGAAAACCTCAATTAGCTTTCAAAGTATAATCCCTGACACACTCTCCTTGTTATGCTCTCCCCTTTATCATGTCAACAATACCGTAGGAAACTTTTATTATAACTTCAATAGTTTGTTTTATTGATTTGAGCATGATTCAGCAACCACTTAGCATCCATGATATATTAGATTATAAAAATATGTAGCTGTTTTGTACTCTTATGGAATTCTTAATCCGTATTTGATGAAAACATTTTAAGACCTTCTGTACCAGAAAAGAGCATGCAAATAAATGAATATACAAATAATGGAATCAAAGAGAATCACTGAGATAAGAAACCACAAAATCCATTTACGGTTAATTTGTGCTCTAAAATATGGATGATTCTACAACTTTCCTCAGTAATCTTATATATCTATTTGTACATTAAGAAGAGTTTTATTCACGACATATTTCACACGTTAAAAAAATATTTTCCTTCCCCAGACTTCTTAAAAAGTATTTTCTTTTCAGTCTCATTTTCTAGAATTTTCTCTAATTTTGACTTTGTAAACCATTTAAGGCTTCAAATTCTTCCTTAGATAAATGAAATTGAGTCCAGTGTGGTTTCAACTGATTGTGAGTCTGAAACGTTCTATAATTCATTTCATCCCTATGTCACAAACTCTTCCACACAGCTTAATTCCCTTAAAAAATAATAAATATAACATTGCTGACTTGGATTCAGTTAAGCTCCTTAAAATATGTAGAAACTCATGTTATTTAGCATTTTGTTCCTTTTCCTGATTTTTCAGATTTATTAATATTGATGACAATTATGATATTGGATAAAAGGTAATATTTACTTGGGGTTCATGATTTTTCACCCTCTACTCTTTCAGTTTCCTTAATCTGTGTCACTTATTGTTCATTTTTCCTACACTAACATCAAGACAGATTCACTCTCCCTGTGATCCAGATTTTATATATTTGCTCTTTCTCCTTCACCACCAACACCTCCTATTCTTTTTCTTTTCATTTATTTATGTAAGCTACCCCTGCTTTTCCTCAATTCTCTCCATCAAGTTTCTCCTTCATCAAGCAGACTCAAGTAAGAGCTGGTATCTCTAAAATGGCATAGCAATGATTTGGTATGCAAATTAATTTGGCCATACTTTCATTCAACAATATTATTTCTCAAGCAAAGCCAAATGAAAACAGAAACAAATCAACGTCTTAGGGAAGCTCATACTCCAGTGGATGAGGTCAGACCATAAACAAAACAAATACACGATTATATAGGATATTAAACAGTGAAAAGAGAAATAAAGCAAGGAAAGGTGATAGGGAGCAGGCTTATGGGGGAGGGGGTTCTGCTTCTATTTTGCATTTTTTTTCTCTTGGTTTTCTGTCAAGTTCCACTTTTTCAAATGCATGATTTTGGATTGAATGTCAGATTGCATATGAAAAACTGGAGAAAGAATTTGAGGCTCTAATTTTAATCCCTGTGAAGGCTGCTTGGTTTTCTTGTTACTCTTATTGAAGTACTAGGTGGCCTTTTAGGTTGTGAACAAAAGCCTCAGAAAGGCTTCAACTACAATTTTAACTCCTCTGCCCCGTGAGTCAGCCAGTTCTGCTCAGCCTCTCAGCTGTTACTTGGGGAGTCGTCTTGCACAGTGCACTACTGGTGGAAACGGAATGGGCTGTGAAAGGGGCTGAAGATCTTAAATCCTAAGAACCAGCATTCTGCATGGAGCGTGCTGTGATAATACAGCTTATTAGGTTTTGAGCAAGGACAATCATCCTAATGAAGAGCAGGGGCTTCCTTGAAGGACTGATGCTTCTTCAGCAAGGTGTTGACCTTTGAGAGGATGAACATCTCACATCGGCAGCATGAATTCTGCTGCCTGTTCAGGTCTCGTGGAGAGAGGTCACATGCAAAAACTTCTCAATCAGGAAGTCAAGAAGTGCTACCTTCATCTAAGTCACCTAAAATGGCCATTTCTCACAACCTCTCCTTCTCTGCTCCACACCACCTCTAGTAAAATTAATACCTACAACTATCTTCTAGAGATCCAAGAAAGTAGTAAAATCCCTTGCTCTTTGTGTTGCTCTCACCTTATCCAGTGGCCTACCACCAGTTGGAATCTAGATAAGAAGAGATTAAAACATATCTACCATTTCCTCCTTTACTCTGGTCATCTTTTTCCTTCCTTCTCCTACAACTTTCTGGACCAAAAAGGACAGACTTTCCCCTTCCGCAAGTATCTCCTTCTGTCACCAGCTAGACTCCAAGACCTCACTGTTAATGCCCTATCTGCTTGTACTCACCAATTTTTGTCCCACATTTTTGCTTAAACTCATTTTTGGTTTATCTCTTAACTCAGGCAAAAGACCCATTGGGAATAACATTCCATGATGGACACCCAAACTGTGTATGCCTCAAGCAATAGTGACTGCCCTAAGGAAGAGCTCTGACCCACCCAGACCAGTCTGAACTCAATTCTCAACTCATGCTTCTGCAGGTGGATCATACAGTGACCCATGGGGTGACTGACCGTTACCTTTACCTCATTATAATACTAAAATCTCCTCCCAAGGGGAAGCACAAGCCTCATTTACATAACATACAATGCAGGTATAGGCATGTTTCCTTAAGGGGCATGCGTGACTTTATGCCTACCTCTACATACGATGACAAGGCTCCTCCATCTAAATATTCACCCCAATCCTAAGTAAAAAGAACCCATTTGCCCTCGGTTGAGAAATCACAGTTCTATAGGTTATTCCCCGTGATCTCCTTATTTGCTGCAAATAAAGTTTCCTCTGTGTGACAGCTCCACCTGGTGTAGTGTCTATCGGTGACTTTCCAAACGCATGTTAGTTGGTTATACTTTTATCACAGGTTTTGAGTCTAAGGTGTTGGGTTGTTTTTTTTTTTTTAGAAATCTTTTTTTTTTTTTTTTTAAGATTTTATTTATTTGAGAGAGAGAGCACAAGAGGGGGTAGGGTCAGAGGGAGAAGCAGACTCCCCGCTGAGCAGGGAGCCTGATACAGGACTTGATCCCGGGAGTCTGGGATCATGACCTGAGCCAAAGCAGTCGCTTAACCAACGGAGCCAAACACTGTGGAAGAATCCCCTGTGCTGGGTCTTCAAATTTATTTAGCAAATTACCTTACCATAAAACCAAGCCTTCCAACTACTATCCTGGAAAAGAGGATGCAATTTTACCCCCACCACCTCCTCACTCTGAGGTGATAATCCTCAAAATCTGGCTTTACAGACTGAAGAGCACAAAAGGATCCTTATTTAGTGAGGGGAAATTAAAATACATCAGTTTACTCTTTCTAAAACATTAGCCCTGATAAACTAGGTTAACTTTTTTACTAAACAATGCCCTCATAACTGTGGCTTCTTACACTTGATCAGATTGTGCCATGTCTACTCAAAAGTTTGTTTTAGCAATTAAATCCCAATAATTTATGTGAGAATCTAGGATTAGTGGAGAATTTTATCACTAAAGTCAGTCAGAAAGCAGTAGCTGAAAATAAGACATCACGTACTAACTATTCTAAAAAGAAATGCTTATCTAAACATTCAATTTTTTTTTCCTATATGATTTAAAAGATTTCATCAAACCCCAATGAGAATAACTTGGTACAAAGGGAACAGATATCTTCTACTGATTGGTTATGTTTCCCAGACTTGCCTACAACCCCTAATACCACGTGCTTAGTCACTGACAGAGTGTTGGTGTTGAAAATAGATGACTAACATTAAAAAATACAACTACCACTTATTCTACCCACAAAAGATGGATTTATTTGGAAATAAGAGAGAACTGCAATCAGGGATAAGGAAACTATGCCAAAACCATAGGCAAGTCCACTAAACAAAGGAGAGGAACAGGCTCTTCTATAGAGGAAAGCAGGAAGCTGGGAAGGTTGTTATGCTCAAAAAGTCCAATGCAGTAAACTGCGAGTTCTAAGTATAGTGGCTTTTCATTGGCTGAACTATAATTGTCTCTCATTGGCTGGGCTGTTGCTGGAAGAGGCGGAAGACCTCCTTCCTCCTGCTGGTATAGTAACTAGTATCCTGGGCAAGGTCCACCTCTTCCTGTTGGGTCTACAGTTGATTTTGAGTGGCAGGGCATGAGCGCTCACCTGGCAAACCTCTGTACTCCATTTTAGTGAAGTTTCCCTTTATTAATTTTCACAAGATTCACTACATATTTTTTATAGATTCTGGTTACAGTAATGTTTTCCACTCCAGTGCAATATTAAAACCCTATCCCCATCATTAAGAAGTTATTGAGTTTAATTATGTCTCTCCAAGTAAGGAGAAAATAAAGCATATACAGGTTTCTGCATGGAATAGATTACAAACCAAGAGGCATTTGGGAACTGGGCCGTGAGACTTGGGAGTTCTGAATTGTGAGCCAAAAGAATCAGAAGTTAATGACTTCCGGAAATAGGCACTCTGAGGGGCACCCTTTCCATGTTATTTTAAAAGGGTAGGCCCTGGAGGTAGACTGCCTGGGTTCAAAAGCTATCTCTGTTATTTATTAGTTATGTGACTTGGGGCAAGTCACAAAATATTCACTGTTATACTAGAGACAGTCTTAGTGGATAATGTGCTTGTAAGTGCAACTCTTTCGGATTGGTCTGATCATGCCACTTCCACTTAGGAGACTACTGCACCCATTAAATTCCAGTAACTTCTGTGAGAATCTAGCTTCAGTGCAGGCTTTTATTTTCTTCTTATGTCTGTATACCAGTTCTCACTTGTAAAATAGAGATAATAGAGACAGTGCCTGCCTTACTGGGTTAGAAAGATGAAATGAATCACTGTTTATAAGGCACTTAGAACAGCCTGGAACAGTTTACACACTAAATAAATGAAAAATCAACAGATGTCCAGTAGCTATTTTCCTATTAAAAACTCAGGATTATATGGAATTCCTTTCTAAATCCATACTGGACAAGACAGAAGAGTTTGCAGAACTAAAAATTACATAAAGAATATATACCATTTCCTTGATAACAAACAACTGTAGAAAGTCTTTCTCAGGGTCAATTTTGAAGGAGTTGAACTTTCTTAATTCTAAATTTCTTAATTCTAAACTTCCTTAATTCTAGGAATGCCTAGACCTCTGCACAACTAAAGATAAAACAGACAAATTCTGTAAACAAAGTCTAAACTGTAAACAACTGTGTAACTGATAGTAAACATAACTGATAAGACATAACTATTTTATACCTATATATGCAATATACATACATATATATACATATATATATATATAAACACTGCTTAAATAACTAAGTGGTTTTCATATTACAAAGCCCTTCAGTCACTTTTAGTAAATACTCTTGAATAACCAACATTTCAGAGTAATTTCTTATAATTGTACAGATGGGGGTCTAAATTAGGAGAACTCTAAAAATAGGTAGTCCAGAGAGATTTTGTAATCTGCTGCCTTACTGGTAAGATAATACCATGTGTAATCATAAGATTACAAACATTCATAGGAACTTTAAAGTTTGGGGAGAACACACAGGATTGTGAAGAGGAACACATAGGATTATTTGTACAGTTTTTTTTTTATTTTAATTGCAATATAGTTAATACACAGTGCCATATTAGTTTCAAATGTACAATACAGTGATCCAATACTTCCATACACCACCCAGTGCTCATCAAGACAAGTGCCCTCCTTAATCCCCATCACTTATTTCACCCATCCCCCATCCTCCCTCCCCTCTGGTAACCATCAGTTTGTTCTCTATAGTTAAGAGTCTGCTTCTTGGTTTGGAAAGACTTTTTTTTTTTTTTTAATAGAGAATCAAGACTAAATATAGGAGTTCAAAGTCTTGATTAGTATCTGGAAATAGAAGGTATAATGGCTTGAAAAAATATGGATACTACTTATATAAACTATTGTGTAATATAAATAAAAGTTCATATTTTTGTACATTTTAAATGCTCAATTACTCTGAAATAAAGTAAAACTGATTTTTTGGGCATCTAAACATCATAAATGTAATTATAATCCTGGGGCGCCTGGGTGGCTCAGTTGGTTAAGCATCCAACTCTTGATTTTGGCTCAGGTCATGATCTCAGGGTCTTAAAATCCAGCCCTGTGTCGGGCTCTGCACTCAGCATGGAGCCTGCTTAAGAGTCTCTCTCTCTCTCCCTCTCGCCCTTTCCCTCTCTAAAATAAATCTTTTTTATTTGTATCTTTGGGGTAAATACCCAGTAGTGCAATTGCTGGATCATATGGTAGCTCTATTTTCAACTTTTTGAGGAACCTCCATACTGTTTTCCAGAGTGGCTGCACCAGCTTGCATTCCCACCAACAGTGTAGGACGGTTCCCCTTTCTCCACATCCCCGCCAACATCTGTCATTTCCTGACTTGTTAATTTTAGCCATTCTGACTGGTGTGAGGTGGTATCTCACTGAGGTTTTGATTTGGATTTCCCTGATGCCAAGCGATGTTGAGCACTTTTTCATGTGTCTGTTGGCCATTTGGATGTCGTCTTTGGAAAAATGTCTGTTCATGTCTTCTGCCCATTTCTTGATTGGATTCTTTGTTCTTTTGGTGTTGAGTTTGATGAGTTCTTTATAGATTTTGGATACTAGCCCTTTATCTGATATGTCATTTGCAAATATCTTCTCCCATTCTATCGGTTGTCTTTTGGTTTTGTTGACTGTTTTCTTTTGCTGTGCAAAAGCTTTTTATCTTGATGAAGTCCCAATAGTTCATTTTTGCCCTTGCTTCCCTTGCCTTTGGCGATGTTTCTAGGAAGAAGTTGCTGCGGCTGAGGTCAAAGAGGTTGCTGCCTGTGTTCTCCTTTAGGATTTTGATGGACTCCTGTCTCACATTGAGGTCTTTCAACCATTTTGAGCCTATTTTTGTGTGTGGTGTAAGGAAATGGTCCAGTTTCATTCTTCTGCATGTGGCTGTCCAATTTTCCCACCACCATTTGTTGAAGAGACTGTCTTTTTTCCATTGGACATTCTTTCCTGCTTTGTCAAAGATTAGTTGACCATAGAGTTGAAGGTCCATTTCTGGGCTCTCTATTCTGTTCCATTGATCTATGTGTCTGTTTTTGTGCGAGTATCATACTGTCTTGATGATCAGGGTATGTGCACCCCGATGTTTATAGCAGCAATGTCCACAATAGCCAAACTGTGGAAAGAGCCAAGATGCTCATTGACAGATGAATGGATAAAGAAGATGTGGTGTATATATATATACAATGGAATATTATGCAGCCATCAAAAGGAATGAGATCTTGCCATTTGCAACAATGTGGATGGAACTGGAGGGTGTTATGCTGAGCGAAATAAGTCAATCAGAGAAAGACATGTTATCATATGACCTCACTGATATGAGGAATTCTTAATCTCAGGAAACAAACTGAGGGTTGTTGGAGTTGGGGGGCGGGTGGGAGGGATGGGGTGGCTGGGTGATAGACATTGGGGAGGGTATGTGCTATGGTGAGCGCTGTGAATTGTGCAAGACTGTTGAATCACAGATCTGTACCTTTGAAACAAATAATGCAATATATGTTAAGAAAAAAAAAAAAGAAGATAGCAAGAGGGGGAAATCGGAGGGGTAGAAGAACCATGAGAGACAATGGAGTCTGAAAAACAAACTGAGGGTTCTAGAGGGGAGGGGGGTGGGAGGATGGGTTAGCCTGGTGATGGGTATTAAAGAGGGCACGTTCTGCATGGAGCACTGGGTGTTATGTGCAAACAATGAATCATGGAACACTACATCAAAAACTAATGATGTAATGTATGGTGATTAACATAACAATAAAAAATTTTAAAAAAGAATATTTATCAATAAATAAATAAATAAAATAAATCTTTTTTTAAAAATGTGATTATATTCCTTAAACAATTACATGTTGATACAGTTCATTTTCAAACCCCTTAAAAAGCAGATATACAAAAATGACCACAAAACTCCTTTTTAAGTTTATGTGTACACCCCTTCTTTAAAAAACAGCACCATAGGCTTAATATATTTCTTCTATTTTCCTAGACCTGTTTTATGTATTTCTTATATCATTGTCATTCTTATTTTCATAACCTCTAGGGATTCAGTGATGATGTTTTGATTCCTTCTGAAGGTTTCAGTAATGGTTGCAGACCCCTAGCCCCCAAATATCTTCTCAAGCCCACTGAGGTTACAGATATCGGGTAGAAGATCCATCAATTCTAATGGCAAAACAGTTTTGTTTTTGTTTTTGTTTTTTTTGAGTGGTGAAAAATAGACCATGATGATGTTAACTCTGAATATAGTAAAAACCACTGAATCATAAACATTAAACGGGTGAATGTTATGTATGTGAGTTATTCCTCAACAAGAAAAAAAAAAGATCAACTGATTCTTGGTTGCTTTTCTTAAGGAGGTTCAAGATCAAGGCACTAGTCAGGCTAAACTTCCTTTCAATAGTTAAATTTTGCTTAGTTCGTCAATGTGGGTTTTTAAGTAGACACTTCTCATATGTTTTATGATGGCCTGTTTTATGAGGCCTGATGTCCTCATCACAAAATTAATTTTTAAAAGTCTTACTTGGCCACTGTATGAAATATAATTTAAACTCCTTTAAATTATTTTAATTCATAGGAGCATCTACAGGCTTTCCTTCTGAAACATTAGGAATGAGTCTAAGTAATTGAACTCAAAGGGTCCCTGTGAAATGTTTAATTGTGTAGAGTTAAGCACACTGGTTCTGGAGTTTAACTACCTAGAGTTAAATCACAGCTCTGAACCTTGTTAATTGTGTGATCATGAGCATATTACAGAACCTCTACATCAGATTCCATCCGTAAAATGGGAATGATAATAACATCTAGCTCCCAGAGCTATTAGAAGGATTGAATGGGTTAGTATATACATTATAAAGTACCAGAACATAGTAAAAGCTATTATTACTATAAACTATTAATAATAATAAATTCTTTTTTTAAAGATTCTATCTATTTATTTATTTGACTGAGAGAAAGAGAGAGAGCACAAGAGGGGAAGTGGCAGAAGTAGAGGGAGAAGCAGACTCCCCACTGAGCAGGGAGCCCAACATGGGGCTCAATCTCAGGACCCTGGGATCATGACCTGAGCCAAAGGCAGATACTTAAGTGACTGAGCCACCCAGAAGCCCCCAATTCCTTTATTATTTTTTTTTTAAAGATTTGAGAGCCAGAGTGCACACGTGCTTGTGTGTGCATGCATGTGCATGTGTGCAGGTGTGGAGGGGCAGAGAGAGAGGGAGAGAGAAAACCAGGCAGACTCCGTACTGAGCCCAGAGCCTGACACAGAGCTCAATCTCTCAACCCTGATATCAGACTGGAGCTGAAACCGAGAGTTGGAGGCTTAACGAACTGCACCACCCAGGCACTCCTAAATAATTCCTTTCTATCCATCATCACTTTGTTCCCTCTCTTTACATTTGGTTATTTTTTCTGACCACTGGTGTTGATTAGGCCTTCCTGTTCTCAGTGTAGAATCTGCTTTCCCTGCACTATTTGGTTTATTCATTATTCTTTGTTCTTCCATTAAACAGAAATTTTTGCTTATATTTCTGCAAATGACATATAATGTATGTATAAAAACAAACACACCACCTTACTACATTTTAAAGTTAATGGAACTAATCATCTCCTATTACATTTAGCCTAATTTTGGTTGATCTTTATCTTTCCACATGCTTTATTCTTTCTCTTGAATATTTTATGTCTCATCCTTTTATAGATTCAATATGTTCCACTTGTCATCTTTACCACCATTATAAGCAACATTTTTAGTTTTATTTTAATGCTCAGATTATCAAATTTGACATTAAGAGCTAGTTTAAGTTGAATATTGATTCTTTTTAGCATTGCCCCTAAAAATTGCTGAAGGGTCTTTAAGAGGATGATCAGCATTATCCTGCTTACTTCTGCCCTCGCCATCAAATCAGCCAGCCTCTAAGAAGCACTGATTCTTTATAGGGAAGGGAACAGGACAGAGCTCCAAATTGACCCTACAAGTGCACTGGAGGATTTGGGTCAGGAGAAGGATCTCTAGCAGAAAGACCAAGTTCTTGGGCTACTTCTAGCTGGAAAATAATTGGGACATAAGCTCCATAAGGTCGTAACTTGGCTCAATGGTAATGAGTTCCGTAATGCTCATTCTAGTTTTCTCCAATTTAATATGTTGCATTGCTATTCCATACTTTTAGTATCTAATTGCATCTGCCACTTAAACTTACTTTGACTCTGATAACAAAGTGAATTTTTTGTTTAAATATCCAGGCCCTTAGGATATTTGCTGCCTAATAAGCACAAGTTTCATGTTTGGCCAACAGCTTACTACTGATAAGAATTTTTCTTTGATCTGTTTCAGCTCTAGCAGTTTAAGAAGCATAAAGCATAGATAATTTCCTTTCTAACTAAAGAATGTCTTATAAATATAAAAAATTACTAATTTATGTCATATTGTATTAAACCCTTCTTTCCCTTCCTTTTTCACAAGCTCAACATCTTCCATGTTCTCATTTCATACACCTATTTTGTCTTAAAGCAATCAGTAAATAAATGTTGCATAGATAAAATCTTGTGTCCTGGTGTGTACATATGCTAATACACCCAGGCTCACTGACTTGCATTATAAAACAATCCAGTGATGTGACAAGCCCTTGGGAAGAGAATTCCAATTATCCTTAGTGAGCTTCTCACCCCTACAGGTCCCTAGAAACAAACCAGCATATGAAATTGACAGGTTTTGATTACCTGTAAGTTGAGAAATGATAGCTATAGGTCAAATTCTGTGACAAGCACTCCACTTCAACTCTGCACCTAACCATTTTCATTTTAAATCAGTCATGTGAATTGCAAGTAAATCTAACTTTTAGGTTTGGTGTAAAAAGACACCATGTTGTGTTTTCTCTGCAGAAATGTACTTTTGTACCATCTCCGAGGAAAAACTGATTTGGTAAGATCATTACTACAAGTAAAGACATTAGAAAAATTCTTTCAGGACACCAATTTGGCAACAATTAATATGCTAATAACATATCAGAAGTAAGAGCTTTGAAAAGAAACAGACTTGAATCAAAGTCCTGGTTGTCGCCCCTACTAGCTATAAGACCCAGGGCAAATGTACCTAATTGCTATAAGCTTTTGTTTCTTCACATTTAAAGTAAGAATAGTATCTGCCTCTTAACGTTATTGTGAGAATTAAACCAGATGAGATTTAGAAGGACAGTGAACATTACTAGCAAACTGTTGAAGTTACTATTAAACGGGTTTTCTTTATGGGTTATGGATTCTATAAGGCCCTTCTTCCCTACTCAGAGTGACAGTATTATTATATGTAGATTTTTTCTGAAACACAGTGAACTGTGATGATCCTCAAGACCTAGCATTTCTGGAACGTATTGAGCAAGGACTCCAGGTGGTAGTGAAAGAGGGAAGAGCTCTCTATAGAGCTCTGGCTATAGCCTCTCTAAAAAAAATCCCTTGATATTAATTTGAACCTGACCTTTCAAGCATAGAAATATTAAGCAGAGTAAAAAAGACACATGGGATTGTTTGATCTACTACATACTCCCTTCAAACCAAATAAGACTAAACATAGAACACTTCATTAATATCTCATTTAGGCTTTTCAAAATTTAGACTAAGAATTTCCTGCTTGAGATTTAATAAGATGTTGCTATGTGAGTTAATTTATGTAAAGCTCTTAGCTGATATTAATTTTAATGACACTAATAAAATTTCTTTGGTGTGGTTGAGTTGGAGCTTCAAGGACTGCCATGAATCTCAGGGAGAGATATTTATGAAACAATGCTGGCCCCCATTTAGTGTCACAGTGAAGGGGGCTCATACCGGGAAATGACTGATACTTGAGGTGTGATAATTAAGTTCTTCATATCTAGAAACAAGGTGTTACAAAGTCCTGGCACCCCTTAGAGTACAAATGGATTATTACAGTTACAGTAATCTTTGTCTTTGGTACTCTTTGAATGGGAATGAAACTCCAAAGATCTGTGAGAAAAGATGCTAATAAGGACACCTGGCTGGCTCAATCAGTAGAGCATGTGATTCTGGATGTCACGGTTTTAAGTTCAAGCCCCATTTGGGGTGTAGAGATTATTTTTAAAAAAGGTTTAAAAAAAACCAAACCAAAAAAAAAAAAAAAGATGCTAATATATGGTTCCCCAAAATATGTGTATTTATAATCTCTATATCACCCACCCTCTTTGTGCTGTATTTAACAATTCTTTGCTATTTCTGAATTGTCAAATATCTGCTATTCAGTGACCCTGATATTGAATATAGAGATGCCCTATTTTGGGCCTATCATTGTGCCACATAGGTAAACTAGGATAAAGTAGATTTCCTCAGCATTCATATCTGGCCTAGACTGTGCATGGTACATAAATAAGGCTATTATTTTAAGTTATGTTTCCTTATTCAAAAGATGTTGTCCTAGGGGCACCTGGGTGGCTCAGTCAGTTCAGTTTCTGCCTTCGGCTCAGGTCATGATCCCAGGATCCTGGGATCAAGCCCTGCTTCAGGCTCTCTACTCAGTGGGGAGTCTGCTTCCCCTTCTCCTTCTCCCCCCAAACTCCCCCCACCCTCCAGTTTGTTTCTCTCTCACTCACTCTCTAATAAAATTGTAAAAAAAAAAAAAAAAGTTGTCCTAATGTAGATTGTAAATGTTCTATTATCATGTTTTAGAAAAAACAATCAGTTCTTGATTCACCATAAGCCATAAGGAGTAAACTGAATTAAGAGAATGTAAAAGTTTATCATTTATGCTTGAATATTTTTCCATTAATAACTTTTTGGAAATTGTTTTAGCCAAGAAAATTTTTTCAACAGTTTTTATTCACCTCAAATTTAACACTAAGTTTTTGTTACTCTAATTTTTTCAATATTTTCTTTACATTACTCCTTGTAGTTTTTATTAAAGCTGTTCACCAAGTATTTCTATTTCTCTGAGCACACAGAATGAGACATCTCTGATCCCATGAATTAGGCAGTGGTCGTGTAGTTTGCTTTGGCCAATGACATGTGGGTGGGATTACATATTTTACTTTGGGAGGTAAAATTTAGGTATCAACTAGTTGCCTTTTTTTAAATGTATTTATTGGGGGGGGGCACAGGGAGAGGGAGAGAGAGAGAGAGAGTCTTATGCAGACTCCCTGCTGAGTGTAGAGCCCGACGCAGGGCTTGATCTTACACCCTGAGATCACGACCTGAGCTGAAATCAAGAATCTGTCACTCAACCAACTGTGCCATCCAGGTGCCCCGCCTCTCTCTTTATCTCTTTCCCTCCATCCCTGACCTTGCCATGGTGAACACAATACTCTAGATGGAGGATGTTTAGTGTCCCAGAAGGTAATAATGCAGTGTAGAGACTCCAGAGGACCTCTAATGGAAATAGAGCATGAATGAGAATTTAAACCTTTGGTGTCTCAGACCACAGAGATGTGGAAGTTGTTCCTGACTTCAGCATGATGTAGCCTATCATGACAGATACATTATTCTTTTTACATGTACCTTTTTAGAACTTCCTCCTTTGTTAAAATAACTATGAATTACTGATAGCTTCTGTACTCCTTAAAATACAATTCATAGGAGAGAGAAAATAGTGTAGAAAAAATTTTTAAATGACCAAAATCTCTCCACATTTTGTAAAAGATACAATTTACAGAGCTAACAAATCAAGCTTCAACCATCATTTGCAGGCAAAAGATAAATGGTCCAATTTGGAAGCTTTGGGAAACAAGAGCTAATGAAGAAAAAGACACAAAATATAAAGGTTATTTAAACAAAACCTGATTGCATACAACAAAATAATGCCCTCATGTATTAGAATAGTATAAAACTGAATTATAGGATGACAGTAAGTTTGAGAGTAAATGTGGTTCAAGCACTGCATGGGAAGGGGGATAAGATAGTGATTATCCTCAAATGTTAAGTTTCATATGTAGGTAAGTACTGAAATTCTAGATATGTGGTATATAACATTCATAACAGGAGACGGAATAAATAGGATCATAGCAAATAATCAACCTAGCATTCTATACCCAGAAAATTTACCATATAAACATAAAGTTTAAATACAGATATTTTCAGAGAGGCCAAATTCCCCCCAAATTGTCCCCTATTCACTCTTTTCCAAAAAACATCTGGAGAATATACTATGCCTAAATAGTAGTAGGGTGGGGAGAGAAGGAATCAAGAACAATATACGGGGTTGTGTTTGTTCACTAGAGCAACCTAACAAAATGGTACAGGCTGGATGGCTGAAAAAACAAATTTGTTTTCTCAAAGTCCTAGAGGATGAAAGTTCAAGGTATAGAGCTGGCTTCCTGAAAGGCCTCTCTCCTTGGATGGAAGATGGACAGCCTTCTGCATGGTTGTCCCTCGGTGCACGCGTGCCCCTAGTGCATCTGTCTTAATGTTTTCTTATGACAACACAAGTCAGATTGCATCAAGGCACACACTAGCAACCTCATTTTAACTTCATCACCTCTTTAAAAGCCCTATCTCTAAATATAGTCACATCTTAAGATACTGGAGGTTAGGGTTTCAACATATCAGTTTGGGGGAAACAATTCGATCAGTAATAGGGTCTATGAAATAAGGGTAGCAGAAAAGAATTATTCTCAGGCAATTGGCCAGAGAGTAACTGTTTCAGGCTAAAATAAGTAGAGGATTCTTACAGTGATATCAAGAAAAAGAATAAAATCATAGACTTACCTGAAGTGTTTCAAAATATCGAGAGAATGTTTATTTTTCTAGCAGGTTTCTGAGAATGAAATGGTGATAGACACATAGATAACTAAGCTGATCAACAAGATGGTAGCAATTAACTCCATGGAGGGAAAAAAAGCAGTCCACAAGGAAACAAGCATAGCACATGACAAGACTTATCTATAAATAATATTTTCATAGTTATCATAATAAAACACCGGTAAATTGTCGTCACGCACTGAAATAAAGTTCTCAGACAATAAACCATCTGAGCAGATATGCAGGACTGCCTCTGTGACAAAGAGCAGCAGCTGGATTCTGCACGTGGCTTTTATTTTTTATCAGACGAGATCGGGCATGCTCAGGGTGGGACGGCCGTAGACTATTTTTTATCAGAAAAGCAAGGACAGATGTATCAAAGCATGGGGAAAGAGTACAAAGACATAAAGACGGCCGGCACCCTCCCCTACGTGCAGGCGCGCAGGGAGGCAGTCTTGGGATAAGGGAGGAGCGGGATGTTTGCACTAGCAATCCCCCGAGGCAAGAATGGGGATTGAGGGTTACATTCTTCCATAGCTTTTTTTTTTTTTAATTAACATATAATGTATTATTTGTTTCAGAAGTACAGGTCTGTGATTCACCAGCCTTACACAATTCACAGCACTCACCATAGCACATACCCTCCCCAGTGTCCATCACCCAGCCACCCCATCCCTCCTTCCTCCCTCCCTTCCAGCAACCCTCAATTTGTTTCCTGAGATTAAGAATCTCTTATGGTTTGTCTCCCTCTCTGGTTTCATTTTTCTCTCCCTTTCTCTATGATTCTCTGCCTTGTTTCTCAAATTCCACATATCAGTGAGATCATATAATTGTCTTTTTCTGATTGATTTATTTCGTTTAGTGTAATACCCTCTAGTTCCATCCACATTGTCGCAAATGGCAAGATTTCATTTTTTGATGGCTGCATAATATTCCACTGTGTGTGTGTGTGTATATATATATATATATATATATATATATATATACCACAACTTCTTTATCTATTCATTTGTTGATGGACATCTAGGCTTTTTTCATAGTTTGGATATTGTGGACATTGCTGCCATAGCTCTTAACCAATGCCCTGCCCCAAGGGATCATGGGATCCTGTTCGTTCAATAGCCTGAGACCAGGAACGCTGCTGACATTTCAGCTGCTTCCACAGTCCCCCCTTACGGCTTACAATACATTTTCTAAGAATAACTCCATAGTTCCCCCTTTTTGTTTATTGGGATTTGTAGGTGGGCTATTGAAGGGGGTGATGAGGGTCTGCATGGTTGCTACAAGTGTGTTTTGGGTCCTCCAGGCCTAACAGCAGGAGAGGCTTGCCCTGACGATTATACCGAGAAAGAAGATCATTAAAAGCATTATAGCCATGTCAAACCAAGAGCAGAGATTGAACCCAGAGAACCAGCTTTTTGGATAGAGCCAGGTAGAGATATTATTGAGAGTATTAATGGTAGCTTGTTGACTTTCTTGTTGGAGTTCTTGTATTTGTAACCTAAGTTTTAGATTTTCAATGGAGAGATTCAAGGAGGAGGAAAAGGCTTGATTAAGATGAGTTTTCAGTTGCCCCCAAGTCTTGTTATAGGGAGTCGAAATAATGCAGTAGGAGGTAAACTCCGAGTCACAAGTTAATCGGGATCTGGTCCAGAATGCCTGCTGATGTTCTCCTACCCAGACAACAGCAGCTTCTAGAGCCTGCAGTCTAGCTAAAATTTGTTGATCAATCTTGACCTGTTTTTCTACATCAGTTGTAGTGTTTTGCATATATGAATGCACTTGCTGTGCTGTTTGGAGGGAGATAGCCAAGGATGCGGGAGCAGTTGCCGCGGTAGCGGCTACAGAGGTGATGGCTGAAATAGCTGCCAGTAGGATACCTAAGAACCGGTTTGTTCTTTTTCTCTTTTCTGAACTGTAAACCAACTGTTGTAGGAGGGATCCCCCTTGCCAGGGCCTGGACAGTCAGACTGGGAGCCAAGCCGGGGCTTGCTGCTTAGCAACATATACATGG
Source organism: Halichoerus grypus (assembly GCF_964656455.1). Taxonomy (NCBI): domain Eukaryota; kingdom Metazoa; phylum Chordata; class Mammalia; order Carnivora; family Phocidae; genus Halichoerus; species Halichoerus grypus. The sequence continues at coordinate 27,623,251 of NC_135723.1, forward strand.
GTAATGTTCATTCACGAACCGTTAAAGGTTGAAAAGCAGGGAGTCATTACTGTAGAGTTGCCTGCAAACCGGGTATGGCTTGTGTTAAATATAGGGGCTCCAACAGCTAATAAAAAGAAGTAGAGATGGGTCATGCAGATTAAAGTATTGCTGCATTTGTCTTTATAAGACCAATTAAATTTTACTTTGGAGAAGGTAGCAGGGCCATGCCTATATTCTCATTGAACAAAGGGGAGGCCGATTCTCCAGGAAGACGTTTTTATGGAAGAGTAAGATTTGTTAAAATATTTAATTCCTAGAATCGGCCCTGTGGAGCCAGGACTCCACGGTGGGTCAGATGTACTACAGTGATAGGGAAGCAACCAGTTCCAGACTTTTCCCTCCCATGTTCTATTGCTTTCCATTACCATCAACCCTTGGGGTCCCCAGTTTTCTAATTGGATATTGTTATATAGGTTAAGCCAAGTAAAGTTCCATGAGGGGCATAGATCCTATGAAAAACCATCATATGAGCCCATTTCTAACCATGGCCTAGTGCACACAGAAATAGGGGGCTTCTGTGCACATTTTCCATAGCATAATTCACCCCCTACACCTGTCATGAGAATAAAATTCTGATATTTAATAGTACTTGTACAATTCCTGGGGTTTCTCAGAATGCTATTCATATACCATTGTTTATGGATGGGAATGCAAAAACTGGGGTTTGTATTGTGACTAACCCGGGTTATAGTAAAAACATAAAGGAATTCCCGAATGGGTAAAAGTCCAATTTGTGTTGAGTTTATGAAATGGGTACACAGAGGAGTCCTCATCATTTATAGGGACGCTGTGACTACCTGTGAAGGAGGAGTTATTAGAAAAAATAGGAACTTCCTATTTCCAAATTAAAGATAGGCGGGCTGAGTATATGGGCCCAATAGGTGTGATCTGCATGAGTATGAGCAATCGTGGGGAAACATAAAAGAGTAATAGCATCGTTATCTTGGAGTTAGCAGATATACAAGATATGACTGCAAGGAACATGTTCTCAGGTGTTATGGGTGTGCCAGTATTGATCAAAACCTCCTCAGCCTGGGAGGTCAACCGTTTTATATCACCCCATGAGATGTCTTTGATAGGTGTTGGTTCATTCTTCCTTTTCTTGGCTGATGGCATCCCGGGTAGTGGAGTTACTGACATCAGGTTGAAGCGAGGAAGTGGGTTTTTGAGTCCCTCATGCTAGCTCATGGTGAGGCTTAATTAACTGAGCGGACAGCCACACAGGACCTTGTGGAGGAAGCACAGCAGCATAACCTCTCCCCCATGTCAGGAAAGGTACTGGGCCATTCCACTGTGGCCCCCCACTGGGTACACTTGGTCTATGCCACACTTGCGGTTTGGGAAGGGGTTCCTCAACCCGAGAACGCTTTGAATGACCTGAAATAAAATGTTTGTCTAGTTGTAATTAATAGTAAACAGTGCCTTCATTATTCTCATTCTGGGAGCCTCAATTCCCCCTTTTTGTTTATGCAAAAGTAGTTTTCAAGATAGCCTTGGCACGTTTGACAATGGCTTGACCTTGAGGATTGTGGAGAATGCCAGTAAGTTTCCTAATGAAAACTGACATAACTATTTAAAAAACAGCCAGGGAAAATGTAAAGGAGGAAAACCCTCACCTTATGTAATTGGAAGTCAAGATATATTACCTAAAACTTGAGGGGGAGAAATGGTGATAGAGCGTGTCATTTAGAAATGAGGCAAGTAAGAGAAAGAAGAGCTGGAGTTGGGAAAGTTCGTGCCTGGGAGTGACATCAAGGAGATAGGTAGAACTGAGCAGGACACTACTGTTTTGCATTAAACTCTTATAAAAAATGACTTTTAAAACAATGAATGTATTAATACATTCAAAAGTTGAGTTTCCACTCAAGACCTCTGTGCTAGTAATTGCCAAACTGAAATTCTAGTCCAGATATCAATCTAGACCCCTCTGTCTTAGCTTTCTCAGTAACACCAGTATGTATTTCATAGGTGGTTCTAAATGAGCCCCTAATTCTCCAGGCCTGCTGCTGGTTCTTCTCCACTCTTCCCTGACCAACCCCCCTTGTATTTTTCCAGCGGAGAACAACACCTTTATACAGCCCATCACCCAAGTCAGAACACTAAACATTACACTTTCTCTGATTTACTCCCAACACATCATCACTGAAACCTATCAGCTCCCCGTCTTTAAAATATCTGGAATTGGTGGGGCACCTGGGTGGCTCAGTCGTTAAGCGGCTGCCTTTGGCTCAGGTCATGAACCCAGAGCCCTGGGATCGAGTCCCACATTGGGCTCCCTGCTCAGCAGGAAGCCTGCTTCTTCCTCTCCCACTCCCCCTGCTTGTGTTCCCTCTCTCGCTGTGTCTCTCTCTGTCAAATAAATAAATAAAATCTTTAAATAAATAAATACATAAATAAAATAAAATAAAATATTTGGAATTGGTCTTCTTTTCTCCATTCCTGCTGATTCTCACTTAGCTCTGGTCTTACCGAACTTATTTGTCTATGTGTCACATATTCTCCTGACTTTAGTTGTAATCATACACTGGTCCTGCTGCTTGGACCAATTTTCTTTCTCTTTTAGCGATCAGCAGAAGTACTGGTTCTTTCCAAAAGTTCTCCCTGACATCCTCATCCCATTATAGGTTTTAGCCTAGATATTAAATGTGTGCCTATCCTAATGACTGACACCCAGAAGATAATTCTGTCTCAAGAATGAAGGAAGGAATGGATCAAGTGAGTCTGAATTTATAAATTTCAAGGGAATGGGTCTTACTCTTCCATCACTGACTAGCAGTCAATTTTAGGTTACTGAGGTAGAGGTAAAAACTATTGCAGGTCTATTCCACCTAAGTTCTGTGCTGCCCAGAAAATGAAGTATTTTAATGAGAAGTCCAAATGTTCTATCCTCTGTAAATTCAAACATGGCTTTTACACACAACACAGGAAATTGCCTGTCAGTGTAGGTATTTTCTCTAAAACGTAGACAGTGTGGAAGGATGGTCTTTCTATGTAAGGAGGGGTCTTCTGCTTGGGAGGTTAAACTCAAAGGCACTGTCTGCTTAAAAGACATCAATCTGAAATTTAGCTGTGCCTTTTCCCCCTTCCATCTCTTAGTTGGACAACTGTCAGTTTGCCAGGAGAGACCTCAACCCTTACTCTACTAGATTGTCAGAGAGATGCATTCATCTAAGCCTGCCAGGGACAGGGTGAACTTGAGTGGCTGCATTTATTTTTAGTGGAAATTTATTTTATAATAAAAAATTTCTCCCTCACATTAGGATATAATTTTGACCGCTCAGGGGGTAAATAGTCACAAGAGGTTGCCAAGTGGAAAAATTCCAGTAGCACTAACTTCAGGAGGAATTTAAAATCAAAGGGCTGTCATATATGCAACATAATTACCTTTGTCATCTCTTTCAACTTTTCAATATTGGAACTTTCCAGTAGCTGAACACACAACTAGAATGAATCTATTTTCATATTTCCTCATACACATTTTTAAGTAGGAGGTGGCAAAATACAAATATGCTGCTGTGTACTTACCCCACTTCATTACTCTGTGAATGTGATTTGGTAGAGAAAACTGCACTGGGAAACTGAAATCATGTGTTCTATTCTAGTTCATTCCTTTGTGACCTTGAACAAATTATTTTCTCCAAAATGGGGATATTAGGTTTTGCCAAATACAAGGTTTAAAAAATATTTACACAGAAGAATATTATAACTGTAAATGTGCTCTATAAATGCAAAATATTATTCTTGTCAATGTTTATTTTAACATTTTAATAAATACTATAATTGTATATTACAATAGTATTTATAATTTATAGGATTCTACATATAAATCTTTAAAACTTACATATATTATAGTTATATAATTATATTAAAATTATATGATTATTAAAATTTCCAAGTAAAAGTATAAGCTAGAAATGCAGATCATACTCAATATAGATTTGTTGTTCACATGGTTTGTCCATAGGGTAAGTTCAGTGAACGTTTTGTTGAAGCAGGAACAATCCTCTAAAGTAGGTGAGGATTGAGCTGTGAAGGGACGTGATACTATGATTAGGCATTCAGAGATGATTTGTTGTCAAAATGGAATAGGATAGTTGTCATTCATGCTTCTCTTTGTTCATACCTACTAGTTCTCTAATATAGTCGAGCTACTGCTAGGTGTTAAGAACCGAAAGATGACTATCACTCTGTCAGTTATCTGTGCACAGACTAGTAGGGATACAGAAAGATGAAATTTGTAAAATATTCTACACATGCTATGGCATGCTGTGAAAAGGAGGACCGTTAACTTTGAATGAAAGAAGAACAGATCAGAAATGTTACACAAAGAAGAGTCCAGAAGGGGAAGGATGAGTAAGGGGAGAAGGGGAGATAAGAAGGAATTTTAAGCAGCAAAGGAAAGAAGCACAAAATAATATAACTAGTTAGGGAATGCAGGGCAAGCTGGTGCCTTAAGATCAGGGCACATGGTCAGGAAAAATTGAGGATTAGAGAAGAAAGGGAGGCAGATGATAAAGAGCATCTTATCATGCTAAGAAATTTGAAATTTCTTCTACAGATACTGGGCTACCTTAAGAAGTTTCAAGCAGAAAGTGCCCTCATCAGATTGTGAGTGTGCCAGCATGTGTTTATCCCTCAAGCAGTGGGAAGACTTTACTCCAGTGTAAAGAGGCCAGAGTACAGGAGATTAGTTTAATAGATTCTTTAAACTGTTGAAGCTGTGAAATAAAGTGATCTTTACGGAGGTAAGTATATTGACAGAATAATGATAAAATGGGGTGGCAACATCCAAGGTAGTGCTGTGGTATGGATATTAGCAGTGGAGAAAATTACGTTGGGATAAAAATGTAATTTAGGGTTTGCTGAGTTACACATTTAGACCATTCAAAAGGAAGTCTTTCCTAAGAAGTCATATACACAAATCTGATCTCTGTAGAGAATTGATACATATGAGAAATTTTATCTTTAGATTTCCATCTTAATAAGTTTACTTATGTGGAATGGACATGCGATCACTTTTTAAAAAAGAAAAACAGGGCACAGTCCTATCATTTGATTTATGATTTAAAACTTCTAGCTCAGGGGGTGCCTGGGTGGCTCAGTCGGTTAAGCATCTGCCTTTGGCTCAGGTCATGATCCCGGGGTCCTGGGATCGAGCCCCACATCAGGCTCCCTGCTCAGTGGGGAGTCTGCTTCTCCCTCTGCCTCTGCCATATCCTCTGTTCGTGTACTCTCTCTTTCCAATAAATATCTTTTAAAAAATAAAAAAATAATAAAAATTCTAGCTCAGGAATGCCTGGATGGCACAGTCGGCTGGGTCTGACTCTTGGGTTTCAGCTCCGGTTGTGATTCAGACCCTTGTTGGCTCCACACTCAGCATGGAGTCTGCTTCAGATTCTCTCTCCCTCTCTAAAATTAAAAAAAAAAAAAAATTCTAGCTTAAAGATGGATTTTTGGTTTTGACTTAGTTTTGCTTTCTAGAGAAAAATGGGCAGAGTTTATATATATTCTAAATGCTCAAGTTATATTTAGTCAATGGATTTTCAAGAATATGCCTACCTTCATGTTACTAAATACTTTCTTTGTGTTACCAATTTTTTAGAAGTAAAACATACAATATAAAATGTCTAAGAACAAAAGACAAGCACTAATTTTTCTCTTAATTTTTTGGCAAGTTACCTCTTTTAGTAATTTTCATCTATTGTTCATTCTTTAACATTCTCTATGACTCTTTTGTCACCCATACTTTTCTCCATGTGCCTACTAGTGAGTCATTAAAAACCAAAGAACTGCGCATCCTGTCTTGACAAAAGCTTTGTCCTTTCTATAGAACTTAATGTTCTTATTTCTTTATATTTTTAAAATATTCAGGTTTTTCTTTTTAAATATTTACTTCCATTTTATTAACATAAAACATTTGATCTTCTCACCCTTCATAATCCGTAAGCATTAATATCCTATTTAATAACTTTGTATTATTTGAAATACCTACAGATATATTTAGTACTATATTCACAACTTTGATACAAGGTTTTCATATGTCAATTTTCAATTTCAAGACAACATTCTTTTTTTTTTAATTAATTAATTTATAAGAGAGGAAAGCAAGAGATTGAGCACAAGCAGGGGGGAGCTTCAGAGGGAAAGGAAGAAGCAGGCTTCCCCCCTGAGCAGGGAGCCTGAAGTGGGGCCCAGTCCCAGAGCCCTGGGATCATGACCTGAGCCAAAGGCAGACGCTTAACCAACTGATCCACCCAGGTGCCCTGAGACAAAATTCTTTTATCAAGGTGGATGTGCTTCCAATAATTTATTCAGTAGGACAGAATCCACCAAATTCAAATATACTAAAGATTTTCTTGCTCACGTATGGAAATAATTGCTAACCAAATTTGCCATATATACCACTTACTATCTTAAAGATTTGAAATAAAAATAAAAATTGTCCTATGTTTAAATGTAAAATGCACAGAAGGTAACCTTGCTTTGATGATTTTTAACAAGGGTCAGCGAATTTTTCTGTAAGCCTACATAATAAGTAATTCTGGCTTTGAGGATAATAGGTAAAATTGAAGAAATTATGTAGTTTCTTGTTTAACAGGGAAAAATTTTTCCACAATTTTTATTGACAAAATTTAAAATATTATATACAATTATTTTTACATTTGTGTACTATCGGTCTACTAACGAGAATAAAATTATTTGCGGGGCGGCGGGGAACAAAATTTTGCTTAACTGGTGGTAGAATTTAGTATAACCCTATCAATTGAATCAACTCAATCAAATCAATTGAAAAGATTTTTAAGAAATATTCTCAGGTTCAAGTTCATTCAAATTCAAATGGTAGGCCAGATGTGGCCTGTGGGCTGCAGTTTTTCAACCCAAATTAAATGATGCTGCAGGAAAAAGTGAATGTTTTAAATCGTGTTAAGAGAATGTTGGAAAACTTTAATTCTAGCTACATGATTTCATGAACAATAGCAGAAATGAAACCCACTCGTATTAGCTATAGATGTATTTGAAAAATCATGATCCATATATTGTGTCTTTTTATAAATTTCACATTTGATTATCTTCATTACAAGTCAAAGAGTGATTGTTGGCAAATGACAGAGGGCTCTGTGCAGAGGAATCGCCATGCTATGAATGCTACATAGTTTTTACCCTCCAATGGGAGCTGTGCTAGGCTTCCGTTTGAGGGCTTACAAGCAGTTTTGTGTTACGATCTCACAGACAGGAACATTACACCTAAACATCTCACCAAGTTTTCCACAGAGGTAAGAAAATGACTACGAAGAGGCGCCCCATGAGAAGGTTTGGACCACCCACCCATGCCATCCATCTATGTAGTAAGCTTCAAGAAGCCCTGAGCCCCAACTTTCATCTGCACCGCTGGGGACACGCCCACTACGTGGATACAGCTCTAGCCTCAGTGATGAGAATTGAGTGCTTCATTCTCAGTAATTTTAAGCCTGCTACTTATTTAGAATTTGGGACAGCTCAGGGTTGAACTTCCCTTTTGTTCCTCCTCTTCTACCACTGCTATTAGCTGGGCTATATAGCTATTATGGACTTTTGATCCTTGCCCTACAGACTTGGTCTCAACATGTTGGCTTTCAATATTGAGTCTGACCTTAGTAACCCAGCCAGGTCCTATCTTCTCTAAGGCCAGGGTGCTTCCCTCAGGATTGGAGACCGCTGTGAACCCCAGGTTTGTACCAAGGCACTGCTGCCTATTTGGACCTCTGGACACTGCATTCTTGTCTGTCTTTCTGCTACTCTCCAGAGTCTGGCCAGTACCAGAATCTTTATTGCAGGGCCCTGCTACTTTTCAGGAATGATGTTTCCCAAATGCCTGCCTATCATCTGGGGCCATTAATTGATCAAGTTGTCTATATTAAAAAAAATTAAGAAAACTATAGTGAAAAATAATAGTTTAATATATTTTGGTTTTTAGTTATGTCTCTCCCAATCTTGAAGTTGAATGTCCTTTAACCTGTGGATTAATACTAGCTCTAAGTGTTTGGTATTTGTCTTCAACTGAAAAACTAATGATAATCATGTGTTTGCCTGAAGTTTTGGTATTTTACTAGATCATCAGATCTCTAAGTGTGGATGGAGCAGAGCTGCAGTTTACTCCTCTGTCATTTTCCCAGATGCTGAGGGTCTGTCCACTACCTCTCATTGCCAGTTAATCTGCTAATTGGCAAGATTTCACTTGGTCCCAAGGCTTGAGGAGCTGTCCCCAAGAATGACTGTTTAGCAAGGATTTATATATTTTACACATCTACACAGCAATGACTACAGGGCTCAAGTGATAGCGCTGCATGGTCAATCAAGGCCAAAGTCAGGGCCAAAATGTATGCTAGCAGTTCGCCAAGTGACTACAAATCAGAGGGACTGAATCTATTCATCACATCCAATCCTGTTACAGGGAACAGGCTGGATGAAACACAATAACTTAATCCACATGGAAACTGGCCCTATCCATCAAGCAAGTGAGAATACACCTTCATATTTTTTCCTGCCCAACAACTCAAGTTTCTCATGGAAACTTTCTAGATTTGTCTGAACATCTCTTTGTGCTTTACCTTCCTGTAAATTTATGGTTGCCCTCATTTAGTCACTTAAGAGATTACAATATTAGCATTGCCTTCACCAAGCATTGACAAGGTATGTATGTGAACATACACTTGTATGCATTTTGTACTGTACTCATCAGGAATTTTTATTAATTATTAGCACATTAAATTTAATACTGAACCCTGCAAAGAGGTTATTTTCGTTATGTAGGCAACTGAGAACAATTTTAACTGGCTGTATTTTGGAACAATCCTTCTGCTACATTTTCCCACTTATGCAAATGCGTTATGTAACCAGCATCATCTTAGATGTATATTATGCAACCGGGTCACTACTCAAGAACTGAAAATACCACAGAGATGGAAATAAATTTTGGAGTAAAAAAATGTTTTAAGACATGCCAACACTTCCAATTCCCCAAAAGCCTCAGCTTAATCATTATCAGCTCTGTAGTGGGAGACCGAAGGACAATTGCAGGAGTGTTGTTTATCTACTTGGAGAAAATTCATTACCTCCAACATTATTTGACATGAAAACAGATGTACCTCTGTCACTGCTTTGACCTCTCTAATAAGATGAACAACTTGGTGGAAACATTTATTGATCAGAGTGAAACCCATTCCACCGGAAATAGACAAGAAATGCACACCAGTATAAATGAGGATTTAACATCTGTGCCTAGTAGATTGGCTATTAATCTGGAACCTAAAACAACACAACTAGCTGTTCGGCAGTACTACCTTTTATTGGAGGTACACAGAAAAAAAAGGACTTCTTGTATTACTCAGTAGGCAATATTTCATAAGTATGGGTTATCGTATATGAAACTTATAAATCAAGTATGCCAAACTTGGCCTGCATTCTAAGTGTGTTGAATATTGAAAGCGTTCATCATTTTGCAATTAACTTGCCTTGCTCTTCTTTCTAAAGGTAACAAGAAATATTTGTGGATCTTAGTGCTTATTGAACAATTGATTCAGGTGCTCTTTTACAGTATTTATCTTACAAAAAGTGATACGCTAACAATATGCTAAAATAAAGCTTATATGTGATAAGGTACAGAGCATTTGAATGAGTATTCTAAACACTTAAATTTGTTTATGTTAACTGGGAGCAATTTTGTAAACTTTACCAGTACCAATTTCTTGTCAAGTCCTTATATGGTTTCTATTTTTCATGGTTTCTAAAGACTAAAAAAAAAAAAAATACAGAGAAGAGCAATGAATATTTAACATAAGTTTTATATATATGACTAGGTAGGACCAGGAATCATCCAGTAATTTCTTTGATTCAACTGAATTAAGCTATACATGTGTCTTGGGAAAGGGATAGTTGGGAAAGCAGGTTAGAATGATGAACTCTGGATATTTCCATGTATTTCCATTTCTCTTGAAATACCCTTTCCTGTCATAAAGTAAAATACAACTTTATTTAAACTTCATGTTGGATGAATATATATTTACCTCATTAGACTTTCTGCCCATTTAGTCAAACTTATAAAAAAGAATGATGTGTGTTTACTGGGGCAAATAATTTGTAGGAGAGAAACATGAATCATTCAATATATTTTTATATGATCCCAATAGAACTTTTGTGCCAACTCATATGCTATAAATAATAGATATGCCATACTGAAATTGGTTTTCTTCCCATAGAGATTGACTTACAAACTCTAACCCCTCAACATTCTAAATATGGACTTAATGCAATGATAAATGTCATTAACAATTCCTCTGTCACTTGGTTGTTTTTTGTTTTTTGTTATGGAACTATGCTCTTTTCCTAGGTGTCATGAAGAGTTTTCAAGTTGTCTCTGTTGAAGAGCTCAATTATTTTTCATGCAATAGAACTGAAAGTTGCTTAACTAAAACTCCTGTTCAATAAAACTGATTGTAAATTTTTGAATGAAAAAAATTATAAAGACAATGTTCTCAGACTCAAAAGGCCATTCCTGAAATCTGGACATGCTTTTTTACAAATTAATAATTTGTGATAGTTTCTCCATCAGTATCCAGTTATTGCACCTTCTTTTAATAGTCTGTTCATTTGAAAGTATAAAATCAGTTACAGAATCAGGACCACAATTATAAAAATGGGACTACGTAGCGATTTCACTCCCATATAAGGAAAACTTGCTTATAGGCCAACCAATTTATTCATGCCGATCTTCTTAACTATTCATGTTCTTACTACAGTTGTTTTACCTACAATATTTACTAAGAATTTTAGCTGTAGTACAAGGAAATGAGTAGACAGAATGATAAAATATTTGTAGTCCTTTCTTTGAGACAAAGGCATATTGGTCCTAAGATATGGTATCTTGAGGTTCTCAGAATTACTCCTACTTCTAATGTTGTATATCCAACACTTCAATAGAGAAAAATGCTCTCATTTACATTTCTCATTTGATCTCTAAGCTGATTTTAATAAACTGATAGCATAGGTAGGTAGGTAAATAGAGATATTTCTCCTCATTGATAAACCAGTAGGGAAATGGAAACAGACAATTTCCGAGACTTGTCCAAGGTCTTATTTTGAGCAGCCGTAGAGCAGAGACTCAACTAGTAGCCTTCTTATTCCAACTCTAGCATCTCTATTATGCCAAACTGCTGATACAGTTTACCTCATCTGCTTTATGGTTTGAAGGACATTTAAACACTGTTCTTGCTTCTGCCAGACCTTCGTTCCAGTAACATTGTACCCACCTTTCAATTCAAAAAACATGTGAGATAATCCATAACACTTCTGATTGTATTTAGTAGAGAAAGGTGACATCTAAAGAATAATTGTAGGATTGCATACAGTATTACAAGTCTGGACTGTGTGCCAGGAGATTACCACAAATTTGAAGTACTCAAAATTTATATATTTTCATAATTTTATGGAAACCTCTAAATGACTTTTCAAGATTGCTCTTCTTACCCCTTCCCCATCACTTTTTGGAAAAACCATCTGTTTATGAAATCTCCTTGACTTTCCCTTCACCTCCATACATAAAAAACTTGAACGCTCTTACCTCACTCCCTTCCTCGCAGCAGCCATATTAGTGACCAAATGCACTTTTGGGGAAGGCTAGCAGGGTTGCAAATAATAGACTAAAATTCAGGGAAAACTCCTCCTATAGATGGCATCTTATTGATTGCTACAGTCTTCAACAGAGTCAATTTTATATTCTCAGTGTCTAGCAGTTCGTCCGGCATATAGCAAATACTCAATGTTATTTCATGGTTAATGAGTGACTACATGGTAAGAGCCATGGAAGGGGAACTGCCAAGAAGTCAGCAATGTAACCACCACAGACGATTAGAAGATTTTAAAGAGAAAATTACCCAGAGTAATATCATAAGCTCAATATCATAAGCTCAATTTGAATTCAGATCACTTTCTCTCATCTTTTTTTCCTCCTATACAGATTTTCATCCCAGTAATTCTGCTTGACACTTTAAGAAGTTATTTATATAATTATGATATTCCTACACATATTTTTAAATGCCTAACTAATAGTCCCCTAAACGGGTATAGGAATTTACCTCAACATTTCTCCATTAGATGTCTTTTAGGTTGCCTAGATTATTTTGGATTTTTAAAAAAATAAGTATCTGTTTATATCCATAGCTGTTTAACACATTTGGATTATTTCCTTAGAATAAATTCCCAATAGAAAGAGTTAGAGTAGAAGGATATAGTTTTTAAGGATGAAAGGTTTTCTCAATGTCTGGTTCAATGTAATTTTCATAAGCAGTTTCGAATATACCAATCTCTCTGTGACTTTGTTATATGTTTATTATATTAATGTGATGAAAGAATATGTAAACTCATCCAGTTAACTGACCTTTCTTTTATGCTCTTGAGTTTAAACTTCTGTTTACTAATCAATGACTATAATCTTCTCACTTGTAATACATTTTCTCTCATGAATTTATTCCTTCATTCAACAGTATTTAGTGAATGCTTATTCTTTGTCAAATACTGGTTAACACTAAGATTTTAACGTTGAGAATAAAGTCCTTACCCTCTTTTTTTTTTTAAATATTATTTATTTATTTGAGAGAGAGAGAGAGAGAGAGTGCTTGTGTGCGCATGAGCAGGGGGCAGGGGCAGAAGGAGAAGCAGACTCCCCGCTGAGCAGGGAGCCCCACATGGGGCTCCATCCCAGGGCCCCCTGTATCATTTGCATTTTTAAGTTGTATACAGGCAGTTTGTATTTCTTGTTTTACTAAAAGGCTCATTTGACATTTTCCAGTAAATTCCTGTGCTTTGTCTCAGCACCTTTGTGCTCATTTTATCATTTCAGCTCATATTAGCAATATGTGCTTTATCTGCTTCTTTATCTGTGCTTCAAGAATAAAGTTCTTGGATTATATCTTGTCAGATAATGCAAACAGCTTAATAACAACTTGTAAAGGGAAAAAGATGAGCACGAGCAAATTATTTTTTGCCCCTCTGGCTTTTCTGTACATGATAGACTGTAAACTATTTGAAAGTAAGGACTTGGGGTGCCTGGGTGGCTCAGTTGGTTAAGTGTCTGCCTTCAGCTCAGGTCATGATCCTGGGGTCCTGGGATCGAGCCCCACATCGGGCTCCCTGCTCAGCTGGGAGCCTGCTTCTCCCTCTGTCTGCTGCTCCCTCTGCTTGTACTCTCTGACAAATAAAAATAAAATCTTAAAAAAATAATAAAAGTCCAAATGATTAATAATCTCTTCCCTTTTTTAAAACTGCCAAGACTTCTCTTGTGACATTAAATTAAAATGCCGCCCTAGTCAAATTCTTTCTTTTTAAAATGCTTCACTACTATCCCATCTATTTACAAGAACTACCATCAGTATTCTATTCATTTTAGTCAATGATCACATTTAGGACATTGTAATTTGGAAAGCTAGGATAATTACATAACATATTTAAGTCTATGGATCTATCTTGGAACGTACTGGAGCAACCACTTAACATTTGTATCATTGTTTGTAATTTACAAAACATTCAGTATAATAATGTCTTGGAATCTGCTGCAAGGCATGCAAGGGAGATGATGAGTCAGTTCTCTTTCAGGAACATGGCATGGAAAGAGCCAGAAGTGTCTAGCAAGACACCCAATCCCCCAACAACACTTACTGTAAACCTTCTTTCCATCTATCTTCAGCCTTTTCTCCTTAAATATCTTAGTGCTTCACAAATGCTGTTTCTTCTTCAAGTTTTTTTTTTTTTTTTTTTTTTTTTTTGCGAAACTGACAAATTAGAAAATTTCTACCAATCCCAAGGTCCATATATAATTTTCCTTTTCTCTGTCTTCCTTCATGTTCTGGGCAAATTGGTTTTCTATTTCTGTTTGTTCTCAAAGCATTTTGTAACTTCCAGTAAGCCGTCCACATATGGTAATACTATTTTCTGTTTCTCTCCCTCCCTCTCCAAGAATTCAGCACCTAGGACAACTCCTGATTTGGTGACTGCGGGGGTCAAGTTTGAGTAATTAACTTGTTTGTACATTTGGAGTATTGAAAGTAAGGGTAGAGGGGTACCTGGGGGGCTCAGTCAGTTAAGTGTCTGCTTTCGGATCAGGTCATGATCCCAGGGTCCTGGGATCAAGCCCCACATCGGGTTCTCTGCTCAGTGGGAAGCCTGCTTCTCCCTCTCCTCTCCACTCGTGCTCTCTGTCACTATCTCCGTCTCCCTCTCTCAACTAAATAAATAAAATCTTTAAAAAAAACATAAACAAAAAAGAAAGTCAGGGTAGAGGTGCAGTACATTTGGACTTAACTATAGCACTGAGTGTAGAGATTCTGGAGAAGGCAAAGAAATAGAATAGAACCAACAAGCCTACTTAAGATTCCACCTGTGTTTGTAGTAATAAAATCCTTAATACTTTTCCAATGAATAAAGTTTTCATTTTACCTGAATTATATTCACCTGAGCTCCAAGGCATTCTAACAATTTCTCATTGAAACATTTTGTGTGTAGATAATTGTAACATTTTAATCCCCTATACAAGAGAATTTAGCTTTTACACTAATTTTAATTTTTGATTAAGAAATAATTGTTCATACTGTAAGTACTTCTTATACCGCAACAATTAAAAAGAAGTGGATGAAGAAAGTATTTTTTTTTAAGATTTTATTTATTTATTTATTTGAGAGAGAGAATGAGAGAGAGAGAGCGAGCATGAGACAGAGGAGGTCAGAGGGAGAGGCAGACTCCTTGCTGAGCAGGGAGCCCGATGCGGGACTCGATCCTCAGACTCCAGGATCATGACCTGAGCCGAAGGCAGTCGCTTAACCAACTGAGGCACCCAGGCACCCATGAAGAAAGTATTTTATAAAACTCTGGAAAATATATCTTACCTCAGACTACACTTCTTAATATCAAAAGTAACAAACTAAATCTATCCTATGTATTTGTTCTACAGGGAAAAATTCTAATAGAAAGACAGGTCTACAATCCCTTATCAGTAGTTCTGGGGGTCAGATGTATTTTGGAACTTAATACGGCTTGGATTTCTGAAAGGGAGAATGTTGATGATATTCACTATTACCTAACTCCCCAGAGGGGTCTGGAGCAGCACTTCAATTATCTACAGTATATTACTATTTCTACAGTAAATCATATAAGTAATTTTTATCTGCATTACTGATTTTGAATAAACAACTTTTCTCTTTTTTCTGGTCAGGGTTTGCAGCTTGATGAATTAAGCACAAATTTTCATTGAATGAGTAAATTTTGCTTGCATTAACAGTTCCTCTGTAAGTGCTCATAAAACACGCACATATATTCATCCTATAATGGCCATAATGAGCATTAATTTAAGACCTAGAAGCTATAGGGCAAACACTTTCTGATCACATTTTATGTTAAACTAGGTATTACATAAAGAAACCCCCCAAAAAACTGTAAAATTCCTACCCTCTTAACATTAAAATTATAAAAAATATCTCCATAAAAATTCTTAACATCAAAAAGGAAGTAACACATAAAATAAAAAATTTCTTAGACAAAGTGATATGAAACTATATATGAAATTGTTGGACTTAGAACAGTAAAATCAGAGCTTGGAGAAAAATACAGAGACTTAAAATCACATAGTTTGTGAAGAAAGTATTAGATAAATAAATTAAATCTTCAAATCAAGAAACAATAAAAACGAAAGTAAAACTTCAAATAAGTAAAGGATGGAATCAGGAAAAGGTAAATTAGGTAATCAAACCAACTTATTAAATAGACCAAGAAATATTTTTTTTCCGATGAATAGCTAAACAAATTGATTGTAAACCTTTTTAAAAATAGGAGGATACAAGATAAGCAACAGAATGGGAGATAAAAGGTACATTGGGTATTAAACTATGAATGATTATTTTTTCAAGTTTTAAAAAAATTTATTGGAAAAGAATGATTCCTAGCAAAATATTAATAAATATTGACTATAGGAGAGATAAAAATTCAGACCACTTTTTATACAAGGAAGTGAGAACATAAACAACTGTGATTTCTCTTCAATTGCCAGACATGGTGAATTCTATAAAATACTTAAGGAAAAAACTTTCTGGATTGTTTAAACCATTCTAAAGCATATAAAGGAAAACTTGAATTCTTTTACTGAAGCAGATGTAACTTTAATATAAAAAATTACATAAATAGAATAAAACTACAGAATTCTACTTATGGCTATTAATTTAAAAAATCTTAATACTAGGGAAAAATCATGCAACATAACCAAGTGAGGTTCAATTTAGAAATGCCAATGTGTTTCAATATCAATAATTCAACCTATAAATAGACCAAAAGAGAAAAATCACAGAATCTTCATTGTTATGAAACACATTTGCTAATATTCAACTTAGCAATATTTAATATGCATTCTTAACATATAAATCTACCGGCAATTTCTTAATACAGCATGACAAACATTTAATAATGGGAAAAGTTCCCTTAAAACTGGCAACAAGAGAGTCTAATATCACTTCATTTAATATTTTGAGGGCTCTACTTGCAGGCGCATAGAAAAGATGAAACAAAACTAGAGAAGGTTGCCACTTCCAATGAAATACAAGCAATAAAGACAAAATTGGCCACACGGTCTCGGGTAAGACCCTCAAGTACTCCCAGTGAGTGATATCCTCAGGTATCTCTCTCCCCTGAAGTGCAGGCTGGACCTAGGATCTGCTTCTAGCCCATAGAATATGGCAAAAGTGAAAGAATTTCGCAGACATAAACTCCCAGATCAACGGATTCTGAGTTAATCAAAAAGCAGATAGCTGTGACTGGACTTGGCTTCCAACAGCTGGCCTAGACATCATTAGCCACCGTGGCGGAAGATGGCAAGAAACTCCATGTGGCCTCTAGCAGCAGGGATCAGCCCCGGCTGAGGGTGGGCGAGAACACAGATCCTGACATGGACAGCTGCAAGGAGCTGACAGATGGCCATTCTGCCCATCACCCTGTGAGCTTTGACAAGAATGCCAAAGTTCAAAATAGCAGTCCTGCAAACACCTTGACTCCTGGCTTGTGAGACCCTGACCAGAGGACCCAATTATGCCATGGCCAGACTCCTGACCCACGGAAACTTGTAGACAATAAATGTGTTGTTTTAAGCTCCTCAGTTTGAGGTGATTTTTTTTTTTTTAAGATTTTATTTATTTGACAGAG
Organism: Halichoerus grypus; assembly: GCF_964656455.1. NCBI lineage: Eukaryota > Metazoa > Chordata > Mammalia > Carnivora > Phocidae > Halichoerus > Halichoerus grypus. The sequence continues at coordinate 27,640,504 of NC_135723.1, forward strand.
TAAGACACGGCGAGAGAGGGAACACAAGCAGGGGGAGTGGGAGAGGGTGAAGCAGGCTCCCCACTGAGCAGGGAGCCTGATGTGGGGCTCGATCCCAGGACCTGAGCCAAAGGCAGGCGCTCAACGACTGAGCCACCCAGGCGCCCCAGTTTGTGGTGATTTGTTATGCAGCTATGAAAATATACACTTCAAATAACTAGAAAAACTAGACAATGTATTAAATAGTTTTTAGACATTGGATAATAAGTGGTAGGTAGGAATATGATAACCACAATAAGGGAAATAAGGTGAGTTTTATGGTCTGACCAGCTTTCTGCTTTGAGTCAAGGCCAGGCTGCAGTGATGGAAGAATCTGAGGAAGGTCTTGTTGGGTGAAGGTGGTCGAGGTCTGAATTCAGAGAGGCCCAAACAGCTACATTTTATGGGGTACAGTCAGTCCTAGAAAAAAAAATACTACATGGAAAAGGAGAGGGGCCTAGACATTTGCAGAAGAGTCTTTTAAATCTTTGGCTGAGCATGAATCCATTCATACATAGCTAGGTATCATTTGTGCTCCACAGTGGAAAGACCTTCTAATACATGGCCATCAAGTAGACTCCTTAGCAGGGTATAACCCTAATAGTAGTGGAGCCAAATTAGCCCTAGAATAGTGGCTACTCTGGACCTGTCCTAACAAAGCTTTGCAGCAAGCCTCAAAAGGTTTTTAGTGGTCTTTATTAACGGCTTACCAAAAACAAAACCTAAGATGATTTTAAGAAATGTAACAGAGCCAGCAATCAACTAAGTACACAGACGTTACCTGGCATCCATTAAAAAGTTCACAGGTAGGCAAGGAAGCACAAAAATATATTCCTTAATTCAGAGAAAATGTAATAGGAACCAACGATGGAGTAACAGTGATGTTAGATCTGGTGCACAAAGAACTCCAACTGTTACTGTAGATATGCTCTATATGCCCAAGAAAGCAGAGGGAGACAGGAACATGAGGAGACATGGGAAATATTTAAAAAGACACATAAGAAATTTCTAAAGATCAAAAACACTATCTTAAATGAAAAATACACTTAAGACACTGCAGGAAATAATAAATCCATAAATTTAAATAAAACCTGTCCCAAACGAAGCACATGAGGAATCCGGCTCCTGGTTAAAAACCTGTACATTTTTTTTTTAAGCATCAAGACCATAAGCCTTTAAGACTCTCTGACAGTCCAAGTAGGGGCAGGGCTGGCAGGAAGCTGCCTTCTCCATGGCAGACTTGGTCTACAGCCAGAACTTGACAGTCTCTGAAGAGAGCAATGGTCAAGGACCCACCTATCTGGCTGGACATGCCCTTCCCATATTTGCATTCCTAGCCCAGTCAGGTTCATTCTGATTTCTTTATTGGCCTTCAATTATCTCTCCTGAGGCCTCCTTTTGGGTGGACATGGGATGGGGGGTGGGCAGGGAAGATGGGTCTTGAGAGCAGGAGAAAACACTGAAGACAACTGTTCCTACTCTGATTCAGTACCCCGTACTGTTACCCACTTAGCCTACCCCCACCACCACTCTCTCTCTGATCTCAGCGCCCACAAAACTGCCCGAGCCTTTTGGGTGTGTGTGTGTGTGTGTGTGTGTGTGTGTACCATCAACTGTGAGAAGACTCCACCATGACTGTACTGAGCCATTTTACCCTCTTCCAGATGTGTTCCATGAGGGTCAATGGAAGAGGGGAAGTGGACGCATTCTCCTGTTCTAGCCTCTTGCTTACATCACCACAGAAAGTGATAAAAGGCTTAATTCTTATTTGGGGCTAGTTATTTTTCTTAGCTACTCCAACACCTGGTAGCTCAGCTCTCTCTCCCCCAGCTCAAATGAGCTCCTGACAACTCAAAGAACATCCGTGATGTAAGAAAAAAACACCAAGTAGTTCAACATTATGCAATGGGAGACACAGAAGCAGCAGGAGGGCGTGCTGTGCCAGACAGAAACATAGAAAAATAGCCCAAATGGTCTAACTTTGAAAATATAAATCCAGAAGTCCAAAAATTTTATTGGATCCCAAGAATAAATTTTTTAATTTATCAAGATAAAAACTGCCATTTTTAAGTAGTATGATTGTATACACTTTTCATGGAAAACTGTTTTAACAAAATAAGTAACATAGAAACTTACACAATTATCAAAATAGCCATATAGTAGAAAACATTTAGAAGAAAAATATTTACAGTAGGTTAAAAAAAAAAAAGCAGGGTTGAATTTCTAGAAATAAAATTTACGAGATCTGTGCAAAATCTAACTTTTGAAAATGAAGAGAAGGATTTACTGCCTTTTGTGTGATGGTCTTGAATATCTCAATTATAAAATGATATCAAGTTACCCTAATACTTGTTTTATTTAATCCCAATAAAATATGCGGTAACTTCAATTGCCTAGAGAAGATTAAATTTCATATAAAAATACAGAAATCATGTGTTATGGGGAAAAAGGTAGTAATAAGGAAAGACTAGTTGTATTATTGCATAAAGCCACAAGAACTAACAATTCAATACTGAGGACGGAAGGGGAGATATCAAAAAAGACACAGATGTAAATAACCAGTGTATGACAAACACACATTTCTGATCAGAGGAGAAATATGGATTAATCGATAAATGAGCTAACAATAGTGTAGTAACTCTTAAGCATTCAGGAGAATGACTCCTGAACAAGCTGAATCTCTTCCATATTCCTTTTATCTATGAGAATGCCACAAGAATTAAAGATAAATATATAAAAAATATTTTAAAAGTATAAAGAATGTAATAAAAATATAAAGAAAAGAAAAAACTTTTTAGTATTTAAAAGATTAATTTTTTTAAGATTTTTATTTATTTATTTGAGAGACAGATAGTGAGAGAAGAGCACACAAGCAGGGAGGAGAGGGAGAAGAAGGCTTCCCAGTGAGCAAGGAGCCTGAAGCGAGACTTGATCCCACAACCTGATGAGATCATGACCTGAGCCAAAGGCAGACGCTTAACCAACTGAGCCACCCAGGTGCGCCAAAAGATTATATTTTTTTTAAGATTTACTGATTTATTTGACAGAGAGAGCGAGCGCACAAGCAGGGGGAGCAGCAGAGGGAGAGGGAGAAGCAGACTCCCCGCTGAGCAGAGAGCCCAATGCTCCTGGAAGCACCCCTAAAAGATTAATTTTTAAAAATGATCTTGAATACCAATGTCTAAGCATTATACCAAAACTTGAAACTACTGATCTGTCCATGAATTTGATCACCTAAAATTTTTAATGTCTGTATAAAAAGAGTATTACAGACAAAGAACATGTCTATGGTTTGCAAAAAGCATGTATTTCACAAAAAGCACAGTAGAGTTGTGTATTTAAAAGCTCATAAGGGGCGCCTGGGCGGCTCAGTGGATTGTGTCAGCCTTCAGCTCAGGTCATGATTTTAGGGTCCTGGGATGGAGCCCTGAATCGGGGGTCCCCACTCAGCAGGGAATCTGCTTCTCCTTCTCCTCTGCCCCTCCCCCTCTTGTGTGCACACCCTCTAATAAAATCTTAAAAAAAAAAAAAAAACTTATAAAACCAATAAAACTACCAGCCAACACTAGCAAATAAAGTGAATGAATTGGCAGTTCACTACAAAAGCATGCGAAATGGTGCTCAACCTCACTCTTAAGCAAGGAAAATATAAATCAAAACAATGACATTGAGGTATTGTTCTCCTACACCATTTAACAAAGGTAACATTTAGAACTTCCACCGGTATAATGGGGGTAGCTTTCACATTCTTTGTTATAGAATGTGGTCAACTCTTTTGAAGGAAATTTTGTAATTACCATCGATAATAAAAATACACTTATTCTTTGATAGAGCAACTCAATTTTTAGGAAGCTATTTAAAAAACATTCTCTGATATGTTACAGTATTTGCAAGAACATGCGGTACTGCATTTTTGCATTAGTGAGAGAATGAAGACAACCAATACCCAAGGATGTATGGACTGGTGTAAAAAATTATGTTACAATACAGGGGAAGGTTGCATGGTTGATTACAAAGTAAGGTATGAAATGATTTCCAAGATTTATTTTAAGTTTTCAAAGGGGCAGAAAAAGGTATACACTGTGTTTAAAACTGTGGAGGGTATGCTTATAACATATCCATGATACTATGTAAACTGGTCTATGCATAGGCTATGTCCAGGGTAGCTATACTTGGATCCAGTCAGAGAAAGTAGGAGCCTAGAAATAAAAGGACAAATATATCACTACACATCCTAAACCTTGAAAAGAACTGCTGAAAATTCTTTGCAAATTAAGAAGTTTCAGGTTATCAAAAACTATTCAACATTAGCTAGCTCAAGGAATTTTTTTCCTTAAAATAATTTTTTGTGTTTTCATACAGGCTAGGAGTTATTCTTGTAGTCTATTTTCAAAGTGCAGAACTTCGGTTTTTAAAAATTGAGTAACTGTCATTTTAAAGGAGTTATCTGGAGGTGCACCGCATGTATAATTTACAGTCTCACTCATAGTTTACTTTCAGTCAATTAACTTAAACTACACTGAGCCTAGCCATCTGCACTCCATTTACACTTTTTTACTTTGATGTGTTGATCTCTAATTTACTAGTAAATCCTAATAATGTGATAAAAATTATCATATAAAAATCAAATAAAAATTAAATGAAAGGTAGTATGTGTATGTGTAGACAACTGCCAGTGATAGAAATTAAAAAAAAAAAATCTAAGGAGGTGCAAGTGGGCAACTTGATTTGCAAAAATCAAGGGGAGGAGTTTTCTTAGATTTATTCCCTAAACAAAGTTTCCTAAACCTACACTGGGAAACAAAGAGAGTGTATGTGGAAGGGCATAACTACCTGCTCACTTTGTCATGAGTGGATATGAAAACTCGGCTAAAAATTTATCCTACTTTCTCTTAAGATTTTATTTATTTGACAGAGAGAGACACAGCAAGAGAGGGAACACAAGCAGGGGGAGTGGGAGAGGGAGAAGCAGGCTTCCCGCTGAGCAGGGAGCCTGATGCGGGGCTCGATCCCAGGACCCTGGGATCATGAGCTGACCGAAGGCAGACGCTTAAGGACTGAGCCACCCAGGCACCCCAGAATTTATTCTACTTCTTTATGCTATTCATGTTCTTGTATATTCCTAAATTTGGAGGACTTAACAGAGTTCTCTAATATATCCTCCAAATTGTTAATTTTTTTGTCCTTCCTGCATCGGGTTCTGTTTTTATTTCCTAGTTCACCAAAGTTCTGTTTTTTGTTTTTTTTTTTAATTTTTATTTATTTATTTGACAGAGAGAGACACAGTGAGAGGGAACACAAGCAGGGGGAGTGGGAGAGGGAGAAGCAGGCTTCCTGCTGAGCAGAGAGGCCGATGTGAGGCTCGATCCCAGGATCCTGGAACCATGACCTGAGCCGAAGGCAGACGCTTAACGACTGGGCCACCCAGGCGCCCCATGTTTGTTTTGTTTTAATATTTTATCTATTTATTTAGAGAAGGAGTAAGCATGAGCACAGGGAGGGGCAGAAGAAGAGGGACAAGCAGACTCCCTGCTGAGTTGGAAGCCTGATTCGGGGCTTGATCCGAGGACCCCAAGATCATGACCTGAGCCAAAGTCAGAACGTCAACCGACTGAGCTACCTAGGCGCCCTTAGTTCACCAAAGTTATTGAAACAAAACCTGTCAGTACCTTTGACTGACTGCCTACAGTGTGAACGCATGTGAGGGAAGCATCACGCTTTTCACTATAGTTTGGGGATTATTTGATGGAAGCTAACAGAGTACCTTCCCAGAATAAATGGTCTCCAAGTTCAGATATTTGATGCTATGACACGTTGCAGAAGATCACTAAATACCATATAAGGAATTAAAGATTTGCTATCTTAAGACACTATTTCGTATATACCAATTTAGCAAGAACAAATTCTAAATGATTGTCTCCCAAAGCTGCAACAATCCCATATAGTGAGTACGGTATATACCAAACACTGTTATGGCACTAGGAGGACTTCAGCCTTCCTAATTTGTAGAATGTAGCCGTGCAGAAGAAAATTTTTTGCTCTATGAAAACAGCATTACTGATTATGCACTAAGTAAAAATAACAATACAAACTATATAAATAAAGGTGTCCACTGCAACATTACTATACCAGGTTTTTGAAGAAAGTTGGAAATAATCTAAAGATGATTTCATAATCATCTTACCTTAATATAATGCAACAGTATGCAAATATCTCAACATGGAAATATTATGAAATATTAAAGCAAAAGCACATACAATGGTATTAGTCATAACTCATTAAAAAACTAGGCATTTCTGGGGCTTAAACTTGTGCCTTACTTTACTTTTGGTGATCACCTCCTTCAGTATGTCTGGCTTCTCAAAGAATTGGTGTAGTCATAAAAACTTACTAGGGAGAAAAACGTCTTATGAAATGGACATGGATTACACAACACACTTCGTCTTCAGTGTGCTGCTATAATTTAGTGCTTAGAAGACGCACCGCTGGGGCGCCTGGGTGGCTCAGTCGTTAAGCGTCTGCCTTCGGCTCAGGTCATGATCCCAAGGTCCTGGGTTTGAGCCCCACATCGGGCTCCCTGCTCAGCAGGGAGCCTGCTTCTCCCTCTCCCACTCCCCCTGCTTGTGTTCCCTCTCTCACTGCGTCTCTCTCTGTCAAATAAATAAACAAAATCTTTTAATAAAAAAAAAAAAAAAAAAAAAAGACGCACCGCTGAAGGTCTGCCCTGAGAATGAAATACACTCCAGTTATTTTCCAAATTTAAACAGCTGTAAAACTACATGGCTGGGCAGACTGGTGATGACCTAAGAATATTATCCTTACCCTCAGACCAGTTCCAATGGGCCCAATGGCAAGGATAGTCCACAGGTATCTCTTAAATCTTATTCCTGAATGTGAAAATCTAAACTTATATTCAGATAAATTTGAATCCAAGTATATGGTTTAACAAATATTTTTTAAAGATTTATTTGACAGAGAGAGAGAGACAGAACAAGCAGGGGAGAAGGAGAGGGAGAGGGAGAGGCAGGCTCCCTGTTGAGTAGGGAGCCTGGCGTGGGGCTCGAATCCCAGGACCCTGGGATCATGACCTGAGCTGAAGGCAGACGTTTAACCGACTGAGCCACCCAGGTGTCCCAACAAAGGATTTTCCACAAGCCATCTCCATAAGTATTCCTTAAAAAGCAAACTTTACTGCATTTACTATTAATTCACTGGGAAAATTTAGTTTAAATAATGCCTTAGACTGAACCTTTGTTGCATAGGTTGAGATATACCTGTGCTGGGAAGTAAATTTTGAATTAATCCAATTCATTCAACTCATCATTTTTTTGTTCAAGCTCCGCAAGTTTAGTAGTAGTTTCTCTGTGATATTGTTTGTTCTTTGCAACAAATGACAAGAATTCTGGTTTTTTAAATTTTTATTTATTGATTTTAGAGAGAAACAGAGAGAGATAGCACAAGTGAGTGGGGGTGGGTGGAGGAGCGGAGGGAGAGGGAGAGAATCTCAAGCAGGATCCCCACTGAGCACGGAGTCAGACACGGGACTTGATCTCCAGACCCCAAGATCATGACCTGAGCCGAAACCAAGAGTCAGACACTTAAACGACTGAGCCACCCAGGTGCCCCTAGAATTCTCTTATTCTTACACAGATATTCTCACTGCTGAATTTGTGATTTACATTTCAGGCTTTATTCTCAGACTTCTCTTACTATTACTTGCTCCTAAGAAGAGAGAGTCTTCCTTTTCCTGGTGGGCCAGTAGCTCATAAAAATGCATGCACAACCCGACGGTCTGGCCTTAGATCCACTTGCACAACTTAGATCAGCTTAGATCAGCTTCTCTCTTCACCTTCACCAGAGCAGTGCTGCAGGGAAGGCCAGAAACTCACATGAATGAGACAGAAGAATCCAGATCGGACTTTTCAGCTGAAAATATGTGACTTAGCCTCTTAGCTGCTTATTACAGAGGCACAGATGCTTCCCTGAAAGTTTAACAGAAGGTGGGAAACTTTATTTTAAAGCTTCATCTGTGCAGAAAGAAGAAAAAAAAAAACACGAAAGCATATCCCTTCAGTTTATTTAATTTGTTTATTCAACTAAGCAGAGTGGCTAAGGACGGAGTTAAAAAATCTTAATAGAAGTTTGCATTTTACTTCATTTACCTATTAATTGTAAGAACATTAAATGAAAGGTTCATAGATTTAGGAAAGATGGTCTCCCTTTAACTTATTAGGTCTAAATTATTTACAGGATATATTTTTATTATTTATGTTCTAACTGAATAAATTCAGTTTTTCTTGTCACTTAACTATACCTACACAATATAAACCTCAATTATTCAACTATAATCAAAAGGCATATATGTTTAAACACATTTTCTTAATGCTCATTTGAAAACTAATTAAATGTCTCCTAAATAAAATACACAGTAAATATTTGTTTTTTGTTGTTTTTTGTTTTTTTTGGTTTTTTTTAAAGATTTTATTTATTTATTTGACAGAGAGAGACACAGCGAGAAAGGGAACACAAGCAGGAGGAGTGGGAGAGGGAGAAGCAGGCTTCCCGTGGAGCAGGGAGCCTGATGCAGGGCTCGATCCCAGGACTCTGGGATCATGACCTGAGCTGAAGGCAGACGCTTGACTGAGCCACCCAGGCGCCCTAAATATTTGTTTTTGATGGAAAATGGTATGCAGTTTATATCCAATGAATGACTATGAATTTTTAGTGTGTTTCTAACACTCTGTCCATATCAACTTTTCTATTGGGTTTAAAGTTTTAAGAATGGTATATATAGAATAAGTAACTAGGGTAGAAGGAGGACATCTGTCTGGCCAGATGGATCAGGTAAATTCATTCTAGCCATAAATAAATAAAAAAGATGGCACAAGTGGATCATCTCCCCTTCTAACCAGATGTGAGATCTCTAGACTAAAAGCTTACAGGTTAGCATATTTACTTATTCCATCTATTTTATTGAACACCTATGGCAGACACAGAGTAAGATATCAAGATTCAAACTGCTACCAGGATTTAAAAATACCACACTTCTTTCCCTATGAAGCTTCAAGTCTAGTGGGCCTAGGAAGGCCTGCCAATTAACCATGAAAATACAGTGTTACTTGCAATGCAATAGAAGTAGGTACAGTTTGTCATAGGATTTAAGTGAATACTCACTAATTGCTTCAGGTAGGTTAGGAGATAGCCCTCCACCTCCATCCTTCATGACATTTGTTTTTGCATAACGGATAGACATGTTTCCATGTGAATGGAGGAGAGAGCATTTCACAAAGAGGACACAGTTTATGCCAAAGCACCAAGACCAGAAGGGCCGCAGGTGCTATGGGGCCCGAACATTCGTAGTGGCCAAGTGTGGAGTCCCCTTGCAAGCATGGCAAGAGGTGAGGCTCTTCCCACAAAGGTTAATGTTTAAATGGTCTTGTGAACTATGTGAAGGCAATTCGGTTCACCTTGTAGGAGAATTTGCAAGTTTGGAGAACGACATGATCAGCTCTTCCCTTGGCAAGATCGGAAAGAGAGGATTCTGTTCACACACTCAACCAAGCATGGGCAGAAGACAGGGTGCGTAGTGTGGGGCAGTCACAAAGGGTGGTGCATGAGCCAGGTACTAAGAGCCAAAGGAGGAGGGGAATGAAAGGTCCTAAGAACGTGGACCAACACAGTCATGCAAAGTGGGTGGCTTTAGAAGGAGCAGTGACCTCCTGTCACAACACAGACCTCACAGGGAAGGAACCTGGGGATTAAATGCCTGAACCTTTCTTCTCAACAGCCATCTCTTGCTGAGACTTTCCACTGGCCAAACCCAACCTAAAGCCAGAGAGCACAGAGCCGGGTGGAGGCAGCTCATGAGTCAATCTTGAAGGGCAAACCAAAGGCATCTACTATTGTAGTGGTTCTAATTTAATAATGTAAGAGATGGGGATAGAGAAGGTGGCATTTAAAGATATCTAAGAAGTAGAACTATTAGGATGTGGGGCCTAATTGTACCAAATGAGTCGTAAATCATAGTCACATACAACTCCAAGATTTCCAGCTTGGGTAACTGAGACATGATCCGGTGGCTGACGGACTACTGTGCACCTTGCTCCTTCTGCAGATCTGAACCATTTCACTCCCCATTCTAGATCATCACCCTCCCATCCTCATGTGCAGGTTCATCCTCTTTTGAAGTTCATATTAGTAACTATGTCATAGCCCTTCTCACCCTGTCATCTAGTGGCTCATGACCCCATCATTTCTGTGCATCTGCGAGCAGAGTCCTAGCTTATACTCATCTTTGCTCACTCCTAGGTGATTGCAAGATCCACTGCAAGATCTATCTCCGGAGGACATCTGCATCTTGCTATCACCCAGCACATCTATACTTTAAAAACATTTTCTTTCTTCATTATACATTCTGAGTTCTATCTCAGAAATATTGCCTATCAGTACTAACTCTCACAAAGCTTTTGTTCTTCCAGCCATCTCCTTTTGTATGTCTCACATATATTGTCTAAATACGTTAATTAAACGATGTACAAGATACACAGGTATCTCAGAGGAAAGGGCATTTATTCTGCCTATCAAAGTCAGGCTTCACCAAGAATGTAATATGTAATACTTAACTTGAATACTGGAAGATTACAAGTTTCTTAGTTCCACAAAAGGCAGAAGGGAATTCTATAAAGAGCAGATTATGCTCAACCATATGAAGGTATAAAATACTACACATGTTAGAAATTGCAAGTAGTTCCTTGCTGAATAGAATGATCAAGTAAGGGATGGCAGAACCCCAAGGTAGAAATAGTGAGAAATTTATAGGAGATAAATATTATTTCTTTTTATTGTAAGGGCTACTAGAGTTAGGAAAAGCAATGATCACTATCAGTGCATCAATTCATAATAGAAAGCTAATAAGATTGATAATATCCACTCATTAATATGGAGACTGGCATATAAAACAGGCTTCTACATGAACATAACCTTACCTATTATATGAGTTAGCTTGACCTGCCATAACAAAATACGATCATAGGCAGCATGGTTTAAAAATAGAAATTTAGGGGCGCCTGGGTGGCTCAGCCGTTAAGCGTCTGCCTTCGGCTCAGGTCATGATCCCAGGGTCCTGGGATCGAGCCCCGCATCGGGCTCCCTGCTCGCGGGAAGCCTGCTTCTCCCTCTCCCACTCCCCTTGCTTGTGTTCCCTCTCTCGCTGTGTCTTTGTCAAATAAATAAAATCTTTAAAAAAAATAAAAAATAAAAAATAAAAATAGAAATTTATCATGTTAACAGTCTGAAGCTGTAGAGTGCAAGAGTGCGCACACAGACACAAGCCAGCTTTCTGGTGTCTCCCCTTATGTGGACACTCATCTTAGAGGATCAGGGCCTCACCCTGTGACCCTATTTAACCTTAATTTTTTCTTTTTTCTAAGCCACAGTGGAAGTTAGGGCTTCCACATACAAATTTTGGAGGGACACATTCATTCCACAGCATTCCACCCTGACCCCAAAATTTATGTCCTTCCCTCATATACAATACCTTCATTCCATCCCAATAGCCTCATAAGTCTTAACTTATTCTCCCATCAACTGTCAAGTCTAAGGGTCCAAGTCTCACGTATCTATCACTAAATCAGATATGAGTGAGACTCCAGGTAGGATTCAACCTGAGGCACAAATTCCTCTGGCTGTGAACCTGTGAAACCATACAAGTCATGTGCTTCCAAAATACAATGGTGCAGCAGGCGTAGGATAGATACGCCCAAAGGGAAAAACTGGAAGGAAAAAAGAGGTGACGAATGCCGAAGCAAGTAGAAAACCTAGCAAGGTAAATTCCATTAGATCTTAAGTTTGAGAATAATCCTCCAGTTTGATGTTCTATCCTCCAGGCCCCCTGGGCTGGCCGTATCACCCCTTTGGCTCTGTGGGGCAGCACTGCCCAGACAACGATGGGCCAAAGCCTTGCCCCTGAGGCATTGGGGAGTGGCGTTATAGGCCCCCAAGCCCCAGACACCCCACTCTTTTAAATGCAGGGGGAACCAGGCTTGCCCCCTGGCCTTAGTGGGAATGGCAACACTGATGATCTCTGAACCACCTTTGGGGTCGTTCTTCCTTTTTCTTGAAGGACAAAACATGTTTGAAGCTGAAGAGCTCTGTGGTCCCATCCTGTAGAACCAAAAAACCCAGAAAGCCTTGCTTCATTTCAGCCTATTTCTGAACCCTTCAGTTCGAAACTGATTGTGTTTCTCCTGATACAATTCCATCTCTATTCCTGGCTTCTGTTGAGAAAAATGACCCCATCAGTGGTTTGCATTTACACCAGTCTCCCTATCAAGTGTTTGCTCAGCCACACACTTAGCGTTCTTTTCAGAAGAAGCTTTTTCAGTTTTTCTAATATGGTTAGGCTGCAAATTTTCCTAATCTTCAAGTTGTGGTTCCTTTGCTTAACAATTCCTTCAAATTAATTCTCTCTTCTTGAGTTTTACTCTAAGGCATAAGGAAAAACCAAGTTACTCCTGCACTAATTTGCTTAGAGACTTCCTCAACGAAGTATGCCATCTTATTGCTTCCAAGTTCCAATTTCCAGAAAACACTAAAACACAACTATAAATTCTAGGCCACCCTACACCAAGAACTATCATTCCTCCAGTTTCCAGTAAGTTGCTCATTTCTATCTGTGGCTTCAATACAAGGACCTTTAATGTCCTTATTTCTACCAACATCCTGTGCATGATGATGCACGTATTCTCTAGGACTAAAGCTTTCTCTCTGGCTGTCCTCTTTTCTTTCTGCACCCTAACCAGAAATCGTTCTTCCTGCCCATTTTTCCATCAACAGTTCCTCCCCAACAATCTAAGTTTTCCTAACTTCCTGAGCTCGTCCAGCCCCTTCTCATTACCCAGTTCCAAAGCTGTTTGCACACGCTTAGGTATTTGATAGAGCAGTACCCCACTTCTCAGTACCAAGATCCACATTACGCAGTTCTGGCTGCCTTAACAAAAAACCATAGGTTGAGCAGTTCAAGAGCTGACATTTATTATCTTGTAGTTCTGGAGGCTGCAAAGTCTCAGATATAGCTTCTGGTAGGATTTGGCTCATGGTGAGAACACTCTTCCTGGCCAGTAGATAGCCACTTTGTCCTTGCATGGCTTTCCTCTGAGGGATGGTCAACTGTCTGGTGTCTCTTAGATGAACACTAATCCTATGGGGTCAGGGCCTCACCCTATTGACTCCACTTATCTTTCTTTCCTTACTCTAAATATGGCCAACCACATTGGAGGTTAGGGCCTTACCAGCAGTTTTAGGGTTACAAAAGCATTAAGTCCCTAACATGTAGCTACAGCTAAGCTACTGAAATAGTGAAGCCAACGATTCTACACAAATGATTTGTCACTTTGTTGGATGCATTGGCCAATTCTGTCAAAAGCTAAGCCTTACTCTTTTTAGGTTCTAAATACAAGGTCTACTTTCTATTGTTTATGATCAAAATATATAGAGTTGATTTTCAAAATTTCTCACATCCCTCTTTCCACAGTTGAGTTCTGAATGTTTTTATGGTTTTTTTTTTTTAGTCAAAAATTTCCCTTAGCAGATGTCCATGACAGATTGCGGAAAATGAGACCATTGAGAGGTGGATGCTATTGAGCAGAGGGCAGCTGCCCATTCCTCCTCAAGAATTTGCCAGACCAGACCAGCAGCTGAACTAGTCCATTAACAAGCTGGAACCTCTGAAGTGCAGAACAAACCTAATAGCCTTAGAATGTGTAACACATGGCCTCACAAAGTCCCATAAGATGCCTCAAGAGTGTTCATTCCATCTCTGTACCGTAATCTTCATTTAAGACCCAATCAGACTAACAGCATCACCACTGCATTCTTCCCTTCATCTCATGAATTTAGCTGAGGAATGCTGTGTGCTGTTCAGCTCATGTTTGTTTTTCGTTATAAAGTCACGAAATTTACTTGAAATGAATGGAAGAGTCTGTGTTGTCTACTCTGGTCTGGTCCTTCTGACTTGCAGCCAAGCACAGCATTTTAATGTCAAATACAGAGCTCTGACTGGAGCACAGTGAGGCTTCAGTCAGCTCTGTAGTTTATCCGGATGGAGCTGGTTTCACCCAATGTGTCATTTTTATATCAAATGAACAGTTTCACCATTAAGCGCCAAGGGAAAATGAACTTGTTTTTATTCCTTTGTGAATGAACTCAGGCTCTCTTTGAAGCACTAAAAAATTTGGAGAAAAACTTTGGGGGTTTTAGGATCAAGATACCCACATTTGGAGAGTATCTCTTCTAATAAATTAATCGAAGCAGCTTTAATTTTTGTGACTTTTTCCTTTTTGTCTAACTCATGCAGTAACTTCCCTGAAACTGACTATCAACATCAGTGTTTCCATAGATCAAATCAGAGTAACTGAGGAGAATTTCTCCCTCCTCCAGGAGATACATCTCAGATGTTAACTTGTTCTCTCTACCCTGGAGCTCCCCGGCAAAAGGAGGGTGCAGATCTTGGAGCTCAGAGGTGTGGGTTGATGATTAATGATCATATAACAAGTACTTCTAATTGCTCCTAATGAGCCCTTCATGCCTCCTTCTGAGCACCTTAATCCAGACACTGTCATTTTCTCTTTACACTTGTGTCCACCGTTAAATGAAGCTCCTCAGGGCAAGGATGGGTCTTAAATAGCTTTATATTCCTAGGACCTAGGACATTGATCAGCACATAGTGAATAGCAAAAATATTTAATTTCAAGTAGTATTTGGGAGCACTAAAGAACATGCCTTCCAAGTCAAACAGATGGGCATCTTTAATCAGAGGAATGGCTCTACCACTGGAAACCTGGATGACCCCAGGCACATGTAAGCAACACCTGTTGTTTTCATTCCTACCATTACTCCCCTTCCCTTCTTTCTGTTAAGGAACCCTGAGTTTTTTCACCTCCCTCTGAGGAAAGAGGCTGTGGATTGGGTGGTCGGTCTGATATGATGCGCAGTTGGAAAGATGGTCATGTGATCCAGGCCAAATAATCTGTACTTGGCTCAAAGACAGGCACATCATCCAAGTCAGGCTTTTGTGGGTAAGCCCAGGGGCTAAAGTTCCTCAAAAAATTAAAAATAGTGATATCATAAAATCCAGAAACTCAACTGCTGGGTATTTGCCCAAAGAAGACAAAAGTACTAATTTAAAAAGATCTATGTACCACCTCTATGTTTATTGCAGCTTTAATAGCCAAGATATGGATGCAACTCAAGTGTACACTGTTAGATAAATGGATGAACCAGACTTAATGTGTCTGTGAAATGAAATATTGTTCAACCAGCCATAAAAAAGAATGAAATCTTGCCATTCATGACAATATGATGGACTTAGAAAGTATTATACTAAGTGAAGTCAGAGAAAGACAAATACCACATGATTTCACTAATGTGCAGAATCTAAAAAACAAATTAAATGAATAAATAAAAACAGATTCAGAGAACTGCTGGTTGCCAGAGAGGAGGTGGGCGGGGAGGTGGGTGAAATAGGTGAAGGGGAGTAAGAGATACACACTTCCAATTATAAAATAACTAAGACACCAGGATGAAAAGTACAGCATAAGGAATACAGTCAATATCAACATAGTAAATTTTGTATGGTGACAGATGTTTACTGTTCACTGCACTTATATGGTGAGTATTGTGAAATGTATATAATCCTTACATCACTATATTGTACACCTGAAACTAGTGTAACTGTGTGTCAATTATACTTCAATTAAAAAAAAAAAACTGGGGAAGAGAACCTCCTATCAAATGACAAAACCAAAACAATTTGTTATAAGTTTGATGTCCTTATTCTGGGGATACAATCCAGGGATGGGGGCAGGGGCAGGCAGGTTGGGGGAGTACAGGGCCTCACAACTGGTATTAGAAGAGGCTACACAGGGGCACCTGGGTGGCTCAGTCGTTAAGCGTCTGCCTTCGGCTCAGGTCATGATCCCAGGGTCCTGGGATCGAGCCCCACATCGGGCTCCCTGCTCCGTGGGGAGCCTGCTTCTCCCTCTCCCACTCCCCCTGCTTGTGTTCCCTCTCTCGCTGTGTCTCTGTCAAATAAATAAATAAAATCTTTAAAAAAAAAAAAAAAGAAGAGGCTACACAAAAACAGGGCATGCTTGGCTAGGAGGCCTGGGGATTTCCTTATTAGGCTAGCAGGTTCTCTTCTCCAAGGTTAGGCAAGCTAGCTCAGGCTGACTTGGAGGATTGTGATTGGTGTATGTTAGGATTCCTCGACAGGTGTTTCGCCATAAATGCAGGCTGACGTAGGTTTTGATTTGTGATGAGGGTTGCTGGGACAGCCTCCATTTTGTGGGTCCCCATATAAGAATAAAGTCTATCACTCACTTTACTCGGCATTAGCAGAAGGGATAAGGTGGAAAGAGGGTACGCAGTTATCCTCTCAGAAGAAATAATATGGGAAGAACACAGGTCCTGATACAATCACCTGAACACCAAGAATGCAGACATGGTCTGGATTCTCTGGAATGTTTAGCTACACACACCAATTCCCTTTAAATATTCAAAGCAATTTTTTCCATATAAGATTTTATTTTTGTTTTTTGTTTTTTTTTTTTTGATGTGGTGTTCCATGATTCATTGTTTGCGTATAACACCCAGTGCTCCATTCAATACATGCCCTCCTTAATACCCATCACCAGGCTAACCCATCTCCCCACGCCCCTTCCCTCTAGAACCCTCAGTTTGTTTCTCAGAGTCCATAGTCCTTCATGGTTCATCTCCCCCTCCGATTTCCCCCCTTCATTTTTCCCTTCCCACTCTCTTTTTTTTTTTAAACATATAATGTATTATTTGTTTCAGAGGTACATTTTTTATTACATTTTTGATACTAGTCATTGAAAGGATCCTGACTAAGCCATCAAGTTATTTAAACTCTTTAAGATGTAGCATCTACATATATAAAAATAGAAAACTTACAATTGGATAAGGGTTTTTAATATAAAATTATACATTATATACTGAGAAAGACACAAATATCAGATACTCTTAGAGCTGTATGTTCCAGGCACTGTTCTAAATGCTTTACACATATTAACTCCTTAATCCCTATAATAAGGCTTTGAGTTAGGTATTTTGCAGATGAAGAAATTGTTTACAGCATGGAGCTCTTAAATAGTAAAGGTGAGGACTGAAGCCTGGAGAATCTGGCTTCAGGTTATGCTCTTCATCATTGTGCCATACTGTCCCTCAGCAATGCTTATGAAGACCCCTTGTGTTCTCTAGAGACTCAGTGCTTGTCACAAAGTAGGGGTCCTGCAGGCTTATTATCTTTGCTCCTATTATTTGTAGGTGTTCATTTTGTGTGAATTATTTATTTCTACACCAACTGTTCCACCTTCCTACAGTTGATGTTATTTTTTAAGTTGGCTCCATGCCAAGCATGGAGCCCAACATGGGCCTCGAACTCACGACCCTGAGATCCAGAACTGAGCTGAGATCACGAGTCAGACTGAGCCACCCAGGCAACCACAGCTGATACTATTTTAAAGCAATGGCTCTCACATTGGAGTCTGCATCCAAATCAACTGCAGGGTGTTTAAGCTGGGACTACTAGACCCACACCAAGAGCTGTCAAATCCTTCGGACTGGATGTGGGCAAGTCATTAGCTTTTCCCTAGAGTTTTAGGTAATCTACTGCAACTGACCCCACTTTTGACCCCTTTGAAAACCACTGCTGCTAAGTTACCTTGCACCAAATGTGGCCATTCTTTCATTAATCTTCCCCCTCCCCCCCCCAAAAAAAGTTAGCAAATGAAGACGCTCAAAAACGGTAAAAGTCTGCAGTAGCAGCAAATTCATCCCATTCTGTAAGGCAGTTTCTTGGTAGTGCCCCATCAGCTCTTACCTCCCTGTACTGTCTCGGGATTCAAAGCTTTGAAATGGTTTCTTGTATTGATATGGTAACACTCCTTGGGAAAGTACCATCCTGCCCTGCTAAGAGTTGTTGGAGTGTGGAGAAGAATGTTACTTGCTTTTCCAATCATGTGTACAGTATGATTTTAAATTATTAGGAGAGGGTGGGAGAAGGAACTAATATTGCCTCTGTCAATAACCCCCGACCCTAAAACTCCTTCAGTGGGAACTTAGACTTTTATTTCTAAATTATGGGTATTACTAATGGCACCACAGCTTAAATTTATACAAAGATATAAATGACTCAACTTTTAAGTCCAGACTTTACAATGCTATGGCTGAAAAAGTCTACTCAATAACCCCAAATTCCTGTTTTCGCTCCCACCTGAAGGCTAGGACCACCCACTCTCCTTGAAAAGTTCTGCAAACATTTGTGGGATTTCCCAAAATGGAAAACATTGTGCGTGCTGAGACAGTGCACCTGCTGAGAAATTTCATGTTTCCTACCCTGCTCTCCCACGACTCCCCGCCAAATTCCACTTCAACTGATCTCAGAACCTGGAGGAAATGAAGGGTGTCTGTGTAGAAGGTACATTTGCCTTTCATTAAACACTAGGTCAATTCCTTTTTTTTTTTTTCAAGTATTACACTTATCTATTTGTCCCAGAGAGAGAGAGCACAAGCAGCAGGAGCAGCAGGCAGAGGGAGCAGCAGGCTCCCTGCTGAGCAAGGAGCCCGATATGGGACTCGATCCTAGGACCCTGGGATCATAACCTGAGCTGAAGGCAGACGCTTAATGCACTGAGCCACCCAGGCGTCCCATATTAGGTCAATTCCTATCACCTGGGCACACACACACACACAAAAGAACTTCCAAAAAAAAACAAACAAAAAAACAATTGTCTCAAAAAGCTCATGAAAATAATTTATCTTCTGTCCTAACAGCTCTTTATCTTACACAGTGATTCTCAATGCAAGTAGAGAAAAAAAAAGACTCATCAGTCCAAGAAGCTTCCTTAAAGCTTTGCAAGCTGTGCTCACCGCTCTCCTTACAGAGTGAAATTCTCACTGAGAGGTTTTTGTGGGGAGGGTTATAGCTATCAGGAGTGCATAAGTGGAAAAACAAACATACATCGAGACTCCTTCTCTAGGACAGTACTTCTGAAAGAAAGAAAAGCTGGCTACAGAGTAAACTCATCTGAAAAGCTTTCAATAAAATACCAATGCCCTGAGAGCAAGACAAAACCAACACAAACATCTGAAAGTGGGAATAGGTAGGAGATTTTGTCGTTTGTTTATTTATATATCTTTTAGCTTCTATATTGCTCACTCTGGCTGCCATAACAAAGTACAATAACCTAGATAGTTTAAACAAACAAAAAATGTATTTCTTACCGTTCTGGAAATTGGGAAGTCCAAGAGAAAGAGGCAGGCAAGGGAGGCACTTCTTTTGAGGCCTCTGATCTTGACTTCTAAGTGGTTACCATCTTCCTTTGTACTCAGGTGACTTAATCATGTGCGTAAGCTCTGGGGGAAAGAAAAAAAAAAAGCTCTCTGTTGTCTTTTCATTTAAGGGTACCAATCCCTTTATGAGGATCCTGACATCATGACCTCGCATAACCCTAATTACCTCCCAAAAGCCCCAGCTCCAAATTTTGTCACATTGGGAGCTAAAGCTTCAACAAACAAATTTTGGAGGAAACACTGAGTTGCTTCCCAGGTGATTCCAATCTGCTGTCAGAATAAAATGACTCTTCTATGGACTGCAAACCAACTGTTGACTTGTTTTGTGTTTTTAACTTTTCCCGTGGCCCCTCAAACTAGGCAATACAAAGATTCGCCTGAGGAAGGTATTCCATAAATATTTGTTGAATAAATAAGTTGTGCCATATAAGGCAGAGGGCTTTCAATAATATTCTTGGCATGCCATTATAATATTATGGGAATCACTGGTTTAGAATTCCGAATCCTACTCTGGTTTGCTAGAGAGCATTTCTCCGTACTTTCACTACCTAATTTCCAGAAAGATAAATTTACACTATTATGACCATAACCAGAAATATCAGACAAAATCATCAACCTTGCAAAAGGCAAATTTAGTGTTTGCAAAAATCGTAACAGTTACCTACATATCAACAGTTATGTGATTTATAGATTAAAACAAATTTCAAAATTATGTTCTCATTTTTGAGTGGTCCAAGAAATATCACAAAAATAACATATAGACCACAGTCGTTACATCAAGAGATCAGAAAAGACAGTATCCATTCAATTGTTTCTCACATGAGGATTCTTTTTTCTATTTATAGAAATGAGGATTTTTCTCTATGTATAGAGTTGGCTTTTAGTATATCAGAGAGTTTCTTGAACTCTCTCAATATCACATATTGAGTGATGCTAGATTTTAATTCATGTCCATAAAGTAACTAGGGATGGGTTAATGTGTCCTTTATTCATATGTGGAAGTCCAAAGATGCCTGTTATCCTTTCCTGATTCTAGTAATGTTATCGAGAATGAGAGCAAGATTCAGGTATTTTATGGACCCAATGTTTTGGTCCCTGGATTCAGACATTTTCTGCTGCAAAATATTACCTTCTTCCAATTAAAAAAAATCCGTAGGAAACTCTTAAAAACAGCAGATATGAACTTGAGTATTATTTTTAGCTTCCTGAAAATTAATATATTGTTTTAATAAACTCTTCCTATACTGAATATCACTATAAAGAATCATCTGCCAGTGTGCACACGTTCAAGAGAATGTATTAACATTTATTACAGCAAATGTCCTCATTAATATTTTATAGAATGGCTGGCACAGATAGTGACATTAAATCTCTGAGAGGCTTCTGTTTTGTTTATTTTATGCCTTTCCTTGAATTTTACAGTAGCAGTAGAGGACCAAAGTTTGTAGGTGATTCCACTGAATTTTAGACAAATTTAGAGCACAGTCACTATTTTTAACTTACTCATTATTTGCTATCTTTCCCATTCTAAATACAGAATGTTAATCAGTGAGGAGATAAAATATTTGGGTTACAACAAAAATAGATAAGTAACTAACAACCTCTTAAAAGAGCCCTTGAACATGGATCTTCCCTATGTTAGACATTGTGAGGCGTGATGGAAGTTTGATGGAACTTCAGCCCTCTAGCATGTCTTTACTATAGAGCATCACTTTTTAACAGAATTCTGTGCTGATGGAAATGTTCCCTGCTTGCTACACCATGTAATACGGTAGCCACTAGGCACATGTAACTTCGAACACTTGAAATGTGCCTACTGAGAACCAGGAACTAAATTTTATTTAAATTTTATTTAAATTTAATTGATTTAAATTTAAATGGCCACAAAACTGGACAGAGTGGCCATAGAGGGTACAGAGGTTATAAAGCCTAAAACTCATTTTCTCTGTATCCCTTTGCAGTTGAGTGTAGCCATGTATCATGGTTAGGATGGATAAGACTGTATCTCAGAGCATAGTCATGAAAACAGAGCCACTTGCTATATAATAATAATAATAAGCTGCTGCTGATGATGATGGCTACACAATCGTTGGAAAGGCTGAGTGTCCTAATTTATCAGTTAAGAATGTATTCTGTAGCAAGAAACAGCTTTCAGGAAATCCATAAACGATGGCATTATCATCAATGGAATAGATCTACCCAGACCCACTGGGAAAATGGTAATTCCTTATGAGTCCCAAATAGAATTCAAATAAAGAAGAAATGAGTCTACCATTTCCAGAATCCTTTCCAATGACAAGTTTCCATTTCTATTTTGGACTTGCACACTATTGTGCTTTTGCTATTATTATTATTTTTCCCTGTCATCTTAGTCCCTGAAACACTACCTTAGTACACTGTCACTGGCAATATTTCGACAAGAAGGAAAAGCTAACACTATTCAGTAAGGAGTAACTCCCCAAGTTACTCTACTTTTAGGATCACACCTCTCAAAGTAATAAATTCAGTATTAGAAAAGTTGAAAGCTTACTGGAAAAACATCCATTCTTGGAGTTTGTTCTGAGAAATAAGACATTTAAACACAGATTCAATCCACACCTTTAAATAATGTTACAAGGCCATTAAAATCTTCTTAATAGGCAGTAAGTATGGACAGTCAATGATAGAATGAATAATATAGGACATTATTATTCTACTGATTAGAAATGTTCGATGGTTTCCTTTTGTCTAAAAAGATAAATCCCAAATTTCAAAACGTATTCATCACTATTTCTATAAACTATCTATGGCATCTCCCTCTCCTGTATTTATTTATTTATTTGTTTGTTTGTTTGTTTGTTTATTTGAGAGAGAGAGAGAGAGCACGCGCGTCTGTGGTGGGAAGGGGCAGAGGGAGAGGGAGAGAGGAGCTCAAGCAGCAGATATAATTCTCAAGAAAAAGAGCAGATCTAAAAGCAGCAGGCTGCCTGTCAAAACCATGGTTTTGGTTATTAACTAGATGATGAGGTACACGTGTTCTCACACAGCCTGTCACACATCTTTGTCCTGGGTAGTGGTTCTTAACCAGGGCCAACTTTGCCCTGCAAGGGACTTTTGACAATGTCTGGAGACATTTTTTCGTGTCACTACTAGGAAGGTGGATAGGGGTGGTTACTACTGCCATCCAATGGGTAGAGGCCAAGGATGCTAGAAAACATCCCACAATGCACAGGATAGCCCCACAGCCAAGAAGCGTTTGGCCCCAGTAGTGCCAAGGTTAAGTCTAGAGCATGGATAAAATATCTAGTTCTCCTTTAAATATGAAAGACTTTATTCTTAAAGTAGATAATTACAGGAAGTCATTTTCTAACTTGATTAGAAGCATATCATTAATCTTTGCTCCATATCAATTTAAAACAACACCTACATTGTTGTGTTCACATTTTCTACAAATCATCCACAGTTGATTTAGAAACAACTCAAACCCTACACGTTTGGAAGGAAGATGTCATTCAGCAGGAAAGTGACATTTGGAGGAGAGGCTCTGAGCACCCCAGGATGTGGTCGCCAGTTAAGGAGCTGAAGAGGCGGAAAGTGCTAAGAGCTCTCAGTCAGCTCTTGGAACCACATCACTTTTGATGTACTCCAGGGACGTTTTTCCTCTCCTACATCTCACAAATGCACTTTACACTAATCAGCTAATGACTCAAGTGTTTTAATAATGAAAATTCAAATAAATAATCAGTACCATTGAAGTCCATTTGACCTCCTCTTGTTGAACGAGAGTAACATAATTTACATAGTATAGGCAATATTATTTCTGTGTATTAGATGCTCGTTTTTTTTATTCTTGATCTATCCCTTGGATTATTTCTAAATTTTTTTCATATTAGTGAAAAGTTTAAAGAGTGGTTTTCAGAGTATTTTAGGACACATCCAGGCCTTATAAACAACTTCACTGATCAATTTGTGTTTCGACATATCTTTTTTATTTACTTTTCCAAATACACCAAATGATTTAAGTTGTGTCATTACACAAAACAAAATTAAATAAATACCAGTTTTAGGATAAAGATACCTCAAGCATTTTTAGATGGTGACACGAATTGGAGAATCAAATAATCAATGTGGAATCAATGTTGAAAATCCTTTCCTGACATTTTATTCATATAAACAAAATTGATCTCTTCATGCAGGTCAGCTCTAGTGACCTTTTGAGAAAATATCCTAGTATGAGGGTTATCAAGCTTTTTCTACAGAGGACAGAGTTTTAGGCTTTTCAGGCTCTATGCAACTATTCAACTCTGCATTGTATCACAAAAGCAGCCACAGACAATATGTCAACCAATGGGGGTGGTTACGTTTCCCTAAAAGTTATTTACAACAACAACAAAAATGGGCTGGTCGAAATTGCCCTGCAGGAGATACTTTGCTGACCCTTGCCCTAGTGAAATTAAAGGAGCCCTCGCAACTGCATACAATGAAAAGCTTTCCTTCTAATGAGACCATAAATACAATACAATCTCTCTAGCCAGGTAATCAAAGCTCTCTACCACCTGACTCAAACTCCATTTTGAGTTTTGTGGGGTTTTTTTTTTTTCCTCCTTCAGTTCCTTTACATACCCTATACACCAACTCAAATATTCTCTGTTCTCTAGGAGATTTAGGAATTCCATGCCAGTTACTCCTACCTCCCTTCTAATATTTAGTATTCCTCCTCAAATTCCAACTCTCTATGTGATGCTTACCGCTAGAAGATGACCCTGTCCCTGTGTGTCCTTGACCCTGTATCTCACACGAGATACAGAAACCCTAGGGTTGTGGGAGAAGCGTAGGCTTTAGGGGCAGACACATATAGGTTTGAATCTCAGCCTTGCACTTGGTAGTTATGTGACTTTGTACAAGATACTTGACCTCTTTGAAGCTGATTTTTTTTTCATCTGTGATATTGGATAATTAATACCTGCATAGAAGAATTATGGTTAGGAATCAATCAAACAACTCAACGAGGTGACATAAGCAAGTGCCCAGGAAAAGTCAAGTATTTTCCACCTCTGCTCACCTCTAGGGAGTCATAATTAAAAAAAAAATCAATTGAATAAATAGTTTCAAAGCAAAGTCACCAGGTACAACTTTTGTATTCTTACTGACAATACCTAAGGCAATAGAACCCAGGAAAAAAAAAGTCAAGGCAATGAAACAGAGACTTTCTTTTTTTCTTAATATATAGATCCAAGCACCTAGGGGCATTAGATTGATGATAATTGTGGCATATCAAATTTTCAAGTACAAAAAATTATTATTCAGTAAGTGGTATAGAAAGTACTGCTAATGGGAACAAACAACAAAAAAGATACGTTCCCAATGCTCAAAGGATTAAAACATTAAAAAAAACAACACTGAGGAGATTAATAAAACTGAGGAAAGTATGAATGAATCTATTCATAGAATTGGAACATGGAAAGGCTTTTGGAATAGCCATTAATTAAAAGATTGAAAAGTTTGACCTTATAGAATTAACAACAAAAAGACTTCTGGATGACAATAGACATATTACAAAAAACAAAACTGAAAAATAACAAGCTGAAAAAAATTATGCATATAACAAAAGGGTAATTTTCTTAATTTACAAAAAGCTTATGCAAATCAATAAGAAAAGATACACAAACCAGTTTCTTTTTTTTATTGTTTTTATTTTAATTCCAGTATAGACAACATAGTGTTATATTAGTTTCAGGTATACGATATAGTGATTCAACAATTTCATACATCACCCAGTGCTCATCATGATAAGTGCCCTCCTTAATCCCCATCACCTATTTCACCCATCCCCACCACCCTCCCCCCAATCTGCCCTCCAGCAACCCTCAGTTTCTTCTCTATATTTAAGAGTCAGTTCTTGGCTCTTTCCATAGTTTGGCTATTGTGGACATTGTTGCTATAAACACTGGAACCCAAGTGTCCATCGACAGATGAATGGATAAAGAAGATGTGCTATTTATATACAATGGAATATTACTCAGTCATCAAAAAAATGAAATCTTACCATTTGCAATGATATGGATGGACTTAGATGGTATAACGCTAAGGGAAATAAGTCAATCAGAGAAAGACAATTATCATATGATTTCACTCATATGAGGAATTTAAGAAACAAAACAGAGGATCATAGGGGAAGGGAGGGAAAATAGAATAAGATGAAATCAGAGAGAGACAAACCCTAAGACGCTCTTAACTATAGGAAACATACTGAAGGTGGCTAGAGGGGCAGGGGTGGTGGGATGAAGTAGCTGGGTGATGGACATTAAGGAGGGCATATGATGTAATGAGCCCTGGGTGTTATATACAACTGATGAAGCACTAAACTCTACCTCTGAAACTAATTATACACTATGCTAATTAATTGAATTTAAATAAAATTAAATTAAGTTAAAAAAAGAGTCATTTCTTGGTTGTCATTCTCTCTCCTTTTTTTTTCCTTTGCTCAAACAAACCAGTTTCTTAAAAAAGCAAGGTGTCCTCAAAAAAAATACAAATGACAGTGACGTGTATGCAAATGTTCAATCTCGGTAACAATGGAAGAACTGCAAATTATGAAAAAATATGTATTTTTCTCCTATTAAACTTACAAGAGTTAAAATACTTCATTTTTTTCAGTGTTGGCCAGGGTGTGGATAAGTGGGCTGTCTCATACATTGCTGTTGGGAATATAAATTGTTTCATCCTTTCTGGAGGACAATTTCACAATATCTGTCAAAATTTAAAATATTTACACCTTTGGTCCACTGCTAGAAATTTAATCTATCAATTTGTCCCAAATTTATGTACAAGGATATTCAGTACAGAAATTTTTTAAGAGCAAATGCTAAAAACAACCAAAATGTTGTTCATCAAAAGGGGACAGATTAATACATTATAATATATAATGGTATGCTCTGCCATAATAATAAGTAATGAAATATTGATGTAGTACTAGTTGGAAAAGATCTCTAAGATCTATTTTAATGGAAGAAAGAAAGATGCAGTATAGTATGTTAAGATCCTTTTTGTGAAAGTAAATTTAAAACTGACAGGGAGTATATGAATAAATGTATGTTTTGGTGAGGGGAAGGAATCGCAATAAACTGTTAATAGTGGGTGTTGTGAGGAGAGAGACAGGTGGTAAGAATTTTGCAATTTTCTGAAAAATAAAAATTTTCTAACATTTTGTAATACTTTACATTTTTTGTCAGTACATGTCTTTGTCACAGCAGTCAAGAGGGTGGTAAGGATGTGATACTGCATACTTCAAAATTAGAGTGGATCTTTAGCATTCTCACCAAACACACACACACACACACACACAAACTATGTGAGGTGATGGATGTGTTAATCATCTGGATGTTGGTCATCGTTCCACAGTGTATATCTATATCAAATCATCACCTTGTATACTTCAAATGTATATAATTTTATTTATCCATTATTCCCAATTATTCCTCAATAAATGGAAAGAGGATATTAAGGATACAATCTATTTTACAGTTTCTTCTGTATTTTGAAAAAAAAATGAATCAATATTTTATTTTATTTTTATTATTATTTTGTTTGTTTTAGAGAGAGAGTGTGTGCATGAGTAAGGGAGAGACAGAGAGAGGGGGGGAGAGAGAGAATCTTAGGCAGGCTCCATGCTCAGCACAGAGCCTGATGTGGGGCTCGATCTCATGAACTTGAAAGCATGACCTTGAAAGCATGACCTGAGCTGAAATCAAGAGTCAGATGCTTAACAAACTAAGCCACCCAGGTGCCCCAAAATGAATGAATATTTTAAATATAAATATAGAACACACACACATATATATGTTTTTAAAGGTTAAACTATTCTCAAGAAACTGTTTCCAGTGAGACTATGTGGTTTCTATCAGAGTGTATTAAACATAAGGTAGATATGAAGAGAACAAGATGCTAAAAACCAAGGAAATGATCATTTAACAGCTTGTGGATAAATATATCGTGGTTTCTGTCAATTTTTCTGCTCTCAACTACTATTTCTTAAAATATTTATGATCTCCTAAGCACATGTTGTTGAGGTATTACCAGCTCTATATTCTTTTTTCATTTATGCTTGATTTCATAGGACTCTTTCCTTTTTTCTTTTTCTTTATTTATATTGATTCCATTTTTGTTTCCAGAGACTGTTAATGGCAAGATTTGAATGTCTACATGATTAACACAATAATTGTAAGAGTATAAATAGCTTCTTCATTGATGTGTAATATATTTTTAACCAATAAATGGACTGGCTTATTTGAAACATCAGGTTGGTATTATGAATAGAGAGAGAGTCTCAAAGATAATTTTTCATAGTATGTTGAAAATCTAACCACATTTAATACACGTAATCAACACTGCTTTCAAAATATTTTTAAAGGCCAGTTGTATAGTTTGTAATGATGTTGTAAGATGCTAGAGAAAATTATAGAACATATGCACCCCTACTCATGCCTTTCCTTACTGCTGTTCTACAACTATTATATCTGTCTTGAATCACCTTCTTTTGCCACTCCCCACATCAGCTTTCCAAAGTGGTCATTATATTTCTTTTTTTTTTTTCATTATATTTCTTACAACCTGTAATGTTAACAGTTTTCTTTTCTTTTCTTTCTTTTTTTCTTTTTTTTTTTTTTTGCAGAAAATGCACAAGTATCCATCAAGGGAACTTAAAATAAGGGTGGGTGGGGATAGGTAAGATGAAGATTATATGAAGTTCCATCTGGGGGTCTGACATTGGATATCTCAAATCTGCTTCACCCTATCCTCTAATAATGTCCCAGATTCCATGATCTCCATAATTTTTATTGTCTTCTTTCCTATTAGAGCAGAGTTGGGATTTTTTTTTTAACTTAGCATATTTGCTATGTAGGCTTTATTGTGTTGGCTTATTATTCATCCATGGATATGCAACTTCATGAAGTACAATTACTTTTTTTTTTTAAGGTTTTATTTATTTGACAGAGAGACAGCGAGAGAGGGAACACAAACAAGGGGAGTAGGAGAGGGAGAAGCAGGCTTCCTGCTGAGCAGGGAGCCCGATGCGGGGCTCAATCCCAGGACCTGGAGATCATGACCTGAGCCGAAGGCAGACAATTAACCAACTGAGCCACCCAGGTGCCCCAACAATTACAGTTTCTAACAATAGTACTAGTACCAGAATTTTTTAAAAATATTTATTTATTTATTTATTTGTCAGAGAGAGAGAGAGAGCATGCACAAGTGTGTGTTGGGGTGGGGAGCGGCAGGCAGAGGGAGAAACAGGCTTCCCACTGAGGAAGGAGCCCAATGTGGGACTCAATTCCAGGACCCCGGGATCATGACCTAAGCTGAAGGCAGACGCTTAATCAACTGAGCCACCCAACCATCCCTAGTACCAGAATTTTGAAAAGGACTAATTTGAATGGGTCTTTTCAAAAGCATACCTCAACATAAGAAGGGTTCAAAGGGGAAATTAAAATAATCACGAGTTCCTGAAATCAAACACAAAGAGCTTACTTCTTTAGATGCTCTTGACCGTGGCCCGTAAGTCTTACTTCAGATATTGGTTCTTACAGAGAGAGAAGAAAAGGTTAATGAAACAGTGAAAGATCTTACAAAATGAAGAGGGACTTGGACCAATTACACTTTTTTTTGAGAAACTGACCTCCTATGTTTGTGGCAGCATGATAAGATGCATTCACTATGGCAGATAGTAAATATACATCTCAAGAGAGAGATCAAGATTCTGTAGGCCAGGACCATCTTCATGAGGCTTCCTCAGTGATTGCAAGTCACAGCCACTCAAGGATTATCAATATCTTACTTCTCAAAGACTTGAGGCTTTCAACTGTGACTTCATCCTTCCTCCCCTACAACAAAATACCAATATCTGACACTTCTTTCTCTTTTTCCTACAGTCTTATGGGGAAAAGTTATTCCTTCCAAGGCTCATCATCTCAAACACTGAAGACGTTGCTTAATCAAGTATTCATGTTTTTTCTCTTTCTTTACTTTCATCTTTCTCTGTGATCTTTCTTTCCTGCATATAAATATACTCATTTATCTTCTTGTTTAAAACATAAAAGGAAGAAGTAAAGCTTTTTTTGTCTTAATATATATATATATTTTTGGCTATCAGGGTGTCTTAAGTCTTACCCTAATGGGTAAGCATTTTAGAAGAGTTTGTTTTTCTTCCTGACTCTGATTCATTATCCACCACTCCTCAATCCACCGAAATCTACTTTCTGCCTTTTTCATTTCCAAGGCAGCGCTCATGTCAAAGCAGTCGTGGTTTGCTGACACTGGAAACAATCGACAATCTTCATGATTTATTTGACCTCTCTGTAGCATTCAAAGAGGTTGCCACTCTCTTGTATTTCTTATTTAAAAAAAAAAAAAAGTTTTTATCTATCCTGCTGCATTCTAGAGCTTGCTTCTCAACCACCCTCACAGGATTTCTGCCTTTACTACGTGCTCTGTAAATGTGGCCCATGCTAGAGCTTCCCTCTTTCCTCTTCCTTTAAGCAAACTTAACTAGGTCCGCCACTTTTAACTTCAATATTCAAACTTACATCTTGAACTCTAACTTCCCTCAGGCTTCTGTTCAACGGCTTCCATGACATTTCTGTTCGGTGCCTCACAGGCTCCTCAAACTCCACCCAATCAAACCTGAACACCGCCTCCCCTTAGCTGCTCCCAAACTGAACATTCTCTCTCCAAGGGAAGACTTCTTCCTAAGATCTGTTTTTCTTCCATATTCTTGACCTGTCATATCCGGATGCACATCTAGTTTGGTCAAGTGTCACCATTTAAAATATCCCATTACCCTTCATCCTGGCTGTACTGACATGTGGGGGAGGCACCTGATTCAACAGGTGAGGCAGTTGCTTCCTGGGTAGCCTGCTTTTGTGGTAGAACTCTACGAATTATCTCTGAAAGCTCAAGTGAGAGCCTGCATTTGCAGCTTTCCCAATTATGCTATTTGTCCATAATAAATCTCTTGTGGCTTATTCCAGTGAGAGCAAATTCTGATCTCCAAAACTGGATCTTAACCAATAGAAACTACCAAAGTCATTTTCCTATAATAACATTTGTTACTCTTGATCACATTTTTTGTTGATGGGCCCATTTCCTCAACTTGACTGTGAACTACTTGAAGACCTTCTCACTGTAATGGTGTACATAGCAGATATTCAAGATTCATAAATTTAATGAATTCACAAACAAATGGTATTTCTATGCAAAGATAACTTAATAATAATTGTCCTGTCTACTAGGGACTATTGAATTAAATAACATTATATTTAAAATGTTAATAAAAAATATGACTTCCGGGATGCCTGGGTGGCTCAGTTGGTTAAGCGGCTGCCTTCACTCAGGTCATGATCCCAGAGTCCTGGGATCAAGTCCCGCATCGGGCTCCTTGCTCAGCTGGGATCCTGCTTCTCCCTCTGCCTGCCACTCCCCCTGCTTGTGCTCTCTCTCTCTGACAAATAAATAAATAAATAAATAAATCTTTTTAAAAATGTGACTTCCACTCAATATGCTAAAAATATTTTTGTAATAAAAATTATTTACTGAGACTTAACAATTTTTCTCTAATAATTATATCTCATTTCCAGGTTTTCTTTGATCAAGAAAATTCCTTTTGTTGTTATAGAAGTTTTCGTGCATGATTTCATTTTCTTTGTTGCACTTGAAAATAGAAATGGAATTTATAAAGTTATAACCTTAAGATACATTGATGCTGTCAAACTGAAGGCCATGTAATTTATTCCTTGCATTTCTCCCTGGTTCTTAGCATGTCAAGGATGACTAGTCACTTTCATTAAACACTATGACCCGGGTATGAAAATCCAAAGATATTGCAGGGCTTGTCAAAACAGCTTAGCTCTTTTAGTATCTTCTATGCCATTTATTTTAAAGTTTAAGAAGGAGAAAACAAAGAGTGTTATTGAATAATGACATAATTACAACTAATAATTATGAATAATAAGTTATAAATGCCGTTTAGTACTGCTTATGTTAAATAAAGTCAGCTTGGAATAGGGATACAAAATTAAATGTCTGCAGGAATGGGGCAGGTTATAGAACCAAGTGAATTGAGCTGGACTGAACTTAATGAGTGGGGAGGACTAAGGGAAATAAGATCATGTTAAGGGTCTGAAGGGGTTATTATTGTTCAGGAGGAGGGACTTGCTGCCTTAAAGAAAGGTGGG
The DNA here is from genome assembly GCF_964656455.1 of Halichoerus grypus. NCBI lineage: Eukaryota > Metazoa > Chordata > Mammalia > Carnivora > Phocidae > Halichoerus > Halichoerus grypus. The sequence continues at coordinate 27,672,099 of NC_135723.1, forward strand.
CTCAGTATGGCCTGTTCTGATTTTTAGAAAAGAAAGCAGGGACTAGAGTTTGTATGAATTCTCCTGAATTTTAAATGTTGCCAAATATATCAAATTTACATAAAAACAAAACTAAACCAAAACTGTGCAAGTCAGTTTTAGCTCACTGGCTCCTGGGTGCCAAGTTTAGGTTAGAATCTATTAAGAGGAGAAGAGTTCATCAGCACACGATGGTTTCCTATAACACATTTGCATTACATTTCTAGGAATAAATATTTATTTTTAACCACCTATGTAACAAAAACAAATGGACTTTGGCCAGTGATTCCTGAGTTTTCTTTTTTTTTTTTTTTTTTTTTTTATTGTTTAGATCACCATTTAAAAACCTAATTAATGCTTTAGTCAGACTTGTTAAACAAATGAAAAAATAAGTGAATGAATAACATATGGGCTAAGAAAGTGAATGTGGAGGAAGTCCTCATCATTATTTATTTTTATTTTTTATTTAATTTTTTTCATTATTTTTTTAAAGCATGTATCTTGATGTCAGGACTTTACAAAGTCATCTTTAAAAAAATGAGTATCTGAATACAAAAGTTAATTTAATATAGAAAGCAATCAATTACTGCAAATTAGCAAATTGCAATTAACCATTCATTACACATAGACTAGGCAGGTGTTCATTACCATATCAGAGCAAGTCCATTCTTAAGGGAAATAATGCTAGGGATAAATAGAAAATACAAAAAAAGGAAATTACAATGTTTGCATATATCTATATTTATATATAGATATATAGTTGAAGTTTTATATAGATATGTGCTATATACATCCAAGAATGACTTTTATATTTATCATCAACATAACAAAAAATGGTATCAGGTTAATTACTCAAGTTTTGTAGTCAGACTTCCTGGCCTCAAATGTCAGTTTTACTGCTTACTAGCTGTGTGTGTACTCAAGTATATTAGTTGGCCCAACCCTCAGTTTCCCCATATCATAGGGTTGTTAGGAAGAAGTAATGAGAAAAGCACGTGGGGCAGGAAATGTCACATCATAAGCACTCAATAAAGATTAACTCTTATTTTTGTTATCAAATGTTTTCCTTAAGGATGTTTGATTGGCTAATGGACTCCTCTATTTCTTGATTCTCCAAATTTTTGATCTACTGAACAAATATTGCAAGTACTAGATATGAGGGCAAGAATAAAAGAAAGATGTAACTTCTATTCTGGAAGTGCTCAATTATAGTAGAGGAAACACATATATACATGATAAAAGTTGCCAAATGGTGTGACTTATGCTAATAGAGATTTTTTAAAAATGTTAAGAACTATACAGGGACCAGGAAAGGACAAACAGAGTTTACTATAGAAGAGATATTTTAAGCTGAGCAAGTGTTGCAGAATGTGCAGAAGTTTTCCAGATGGAGGAAAGGAAGGAATCCAGAGTGAAGGAGCAAACAGAGCATCAATTATGTGACAGAAACATTGCTATCTCTCAAGAGCATGCTCAGCCTAAGTAGGAAATGGGGAATAGTTTTGACTCAGTGAATTGTCAGAAGTTGAGAGATCTGGGTCATCTTGAAAGCCATCATCAAAGATCAATTTAATTTGCTGAAAGAAAGAAAGAAAGAAAGAAAGAAAGAAAGAAAGAAAGAAAGAAAGAAAGATAAGGAAACCTTCATATAGAGTTTCTCTTGCACTGATCTCTAAGAATTTTACTTACATTAACTTTTGTCAGAACTCTATGAAGTTAGTACTATTATCATCATCCCATTTTTACAGATAAGAATGATAAACACAATTATGTCACACAGATAGTAAATAGCAAGGTTGGATTCTGAGTACAATGATTTTCAGAAAGTCTTTCTTCTTCACAAGTAGTTTTCTCAATGTAAGCTTGATAAACTGGTTAGAAGTGCTTATATGTCTGAAGATAGTCATTTTACATGTAAGGATATAGGAAAGAAAGTAATGGTTAGGTCATTAAAACATTGATTTTATGGCATGCATTTTGGCAAAAGATTATTTTCTAGAATTATTTTCTAGAATTATTATTTAATATGATTAATAATATATTTCATCACAACAGGTACATAATAAAGTAGATTTTACAGTGCATGAAAAACAAGCACCAGTGTTAAACATAATAAAATATTAGCAAGTGACACAAATATGTATCCTTTTCCTATAGTGAAGGACTTGGGGTGCCAGTATGGTGCAGTTGGTTAAGCCACCACCTCTTGGTTTCTGCTCAGGTCATGATCTCAGGATCATGAGACTGAGCCCTGAGTCAGGCTCCTCACTCAGCATGGAGTCTGCTTGGGTTTCTCTTCCCTCCCCCTTTGCCCCTCCCCTTCATGAGTGCATGCTCTTTCTCTGATAATTTTTTTTTTTTTTTTTAAGTGAAGGGCTTTGCCACACAAGCAAAAGCAAATACCAAAAACATTGAGATCAACTAAGCTCCACACTCTAGACTCTACTTTCTTCTCTTCCAGAAAAAGATAGTATAGTGGATCATATCAGCCCTTTTCTTCTTAATCACTTCAGCCTTTTCTACCATGGTGAATTCCTAAAAAATTTGCAGTCTTGGTGATATTTTAATTTTCTTGCTGTTCTCTCCATATTTCATATTACTAGAGTTTAATAGAAAGCATTACAAAACTACACAGGACTACAAACCCGTGGACTACAGCCTCTCCTGAAGCCTCTATCCAACAATGCGTGGCAAGTGTAGATTTTTCTTGGTTCTTAAAGCCATTGTTCACCTAGGCTATTTTCTTTATTTCTTCAGGTCCTGCCACATCTCTTTTCAGCATCAAAATTCTTGACCAAGAAAGTAAGATCATTAAACAAGTACAGATTCTTTGCCTCTTTGGTTAGATTTATCCCTAGGTATCTTATGGTTTTGGGTGCAATTGGAAATGGGATCGACTCCTTAATTTCTCTTACTTCTGTTTTGTTGTTGGTGTCTATAAATGCAACTCATTTATGTGCATTGATTTTATATCCTGCCACTTTACTGAATTCCTGTATGAGTTCTAGCAGTTTTGGGGTAGAGTCTTTTGGGTTTTCCACATAAAGTATCATATCATCAGCAAAGAGTGAGAGTTTGACTTCTTCTTTGCCAATTCAGATGCATTTTATTTCTTTTTGTTGTCTGATTGCTGTGGCTAGGACTTCTAGTACTATGTTGAATAGCGGTGGTGATAGTGGACATCCCTGCCGTGTTCCTGACCTTAGGGGGAAAGCTCGCAGTTTTTCCCCATTGAGAATGATATTCACTGTGGGTTTTTCATAGATGGCTTTTATGATATTGAGATATGTACCCTCTATCCCTACACTCTGAAGAGTTTTGATCAAGAAAGGATGCTGTACTTTGTCAAATGCTTTTCCTGCATCTATTGAGAGGACCATATGGTTCTTGTTCTTTCTTTTATTAATGTATCACATTGATTGATTTGTGGATGTTGAATCAACCTTGCAGCCCAGGAATAAATCCCACTTGGTCATGGTGAATAATCCTTTTAATGTACTGTTGGATCCTACTGGCTAGTATTTTGGTGAGAATTTTTGCATCCATGTTCATCAGGGATATTGGTCTGTAATTCTCCTTTAGATTGCTCTAGGTAGCATTGACATCTTCACAATATTTGTTCTTCCAATCCATGAGCATGGAACGTTTTTCCATTTCTTTGTGTCTTCCTCAATTTCTTTCATGAGTATTTTCTATTTTCAAAGAAATGGAACAAATAATCCTAAAATTTGTATGGAACCAGAAAACACCCTGAATAGCCAGAGGAATGTTGAAAAAGAAAAGCAAAGCTGGTGGCATCACAATTCCGGACTTCAAGCTTTATTACAAAGCTGTAATCATCAAGACAGTATGGTATTGGCACAGAAACAGACACACAGATCAGTGGAACAGAATAGAGAGCCCAGAAATGGACCCTCAACTCTATGGTCAAATAATATTCAACAAAGCAGGAAAGAATGTCCAATGGAAAAAAGACAGTCTCTTCAACAAATGGTGTTGGGAATATTGGACAGCCACATGCAGAAGAATGAAACTGGACCATTTCCTTACACCACACACAAAAATAGACTCAAATGGATGAAAGACCTAAATGTGAGACAGGAGTCCATCAAAATCCTAGAGGAGAACACAGGCAGCAACCTCTTTGACCTCAGCTGCAGCATCTTCTTCCTAGAAACATTGCCAAAGGCAAGGGAAGCAAGGGCAAAAATGAACTATTGGGACTTCATCAAGATAAAAAGCTTTTGCACAGCAAAGGAAACAGTGAACAAAACCAAAAGACAACCGAAAGAATGGAAGATATTTGCAAATGACATATCAGATAAAGGGCTAGTATCCAAAATCTATAAAGAAATCAAACTCAACACCCAAAGAACAAATAATCCAATCAAGAAACGGGCAGAAGACATGAACAGACATTTTTCCAAAGATGACATCCAAATGGCCAACAGACACATGAAAAAGTGCTCAACATCGCTCAGCGTCAGGGAAATCCAAATCAAAACCTCAATGAGATACCACCTCACACCGGTCAGAATGGCTAAAATTAACCAGTCAGAAATGACAGATGTTGGCGGGGATGCGGAGAAAGGGGAACCCTCCTACACTGTTGGTGGGAATACAAGCTGGTGCAGCCACTCTGGAAAACAGTATGGAGGTTCCTCAAAAAGTTGAAAATAGAGCTACCATAGGATCCAGCAATTGCACTACTGGGTATTTACCCCAAAGATACAAATGTAGTGATCCAAAGGGGTACATGCACCCCAATGTTTATAGCAGCAATGTCCACAATAGCCAAACTATGGAAAGAGCCGAGATGTCCATCAGCAGATGAACTGATAAAGAAGATATGGTATATATCTACAATGGAATATTATGCAGCCATCAAAAAACCCGAAATCTTGCCATTTGCAACAATGTGGATGGAACTAGAGGGTATTATGCTAAGCGAAATATGTTAATCAGAGAAGGACATGTGTCATATGATCTCACTGATATGAGGAATTCTTAATCTCAGGAAACAAACTGAGGGTTGCTGGAGTGGTGGGGGGTGAGAGGGATGGGGTGGCTGGGTGATGGACGTTGGGGAAGGTATGTGCTATGGTGAGCACTGTGAATTGTGTAAGACTGATGAATCACAGACCTGTACCTCTGAAACAAATAATATATTATATGTTTAAAAAAAAAAAGAAGATAGTAGGAAGGGAAAAATGAAGGGGGGGAAATTGGAGGGGGAGACGAACCATGAGAGACTATTGACTCTGAGAAACAAACTAAGGGTTCTAGATTGGAGGGGAGTAGTGGGATGGGTTAGCCTGGTGATGGGTATTAAAGAGGGCATGTATTGAATGGAGCACTGGGTGTTATATGCAAACAATGAATCATGGAACACTACATCAAAAACAAATGATGTAATGTATGGTGATTAACATAACATAAAAAAAAAAATCATTAAGCAAGCAGTTTCTTAACTCCCAATTACCTACCTACAAATTTTTATGTGTCCACAGCCACACTTACCTGTGTAGGCAAAGAATTTCTCTTTGCCTCAGATGTCCAGAGTCCACTTTCTCTGATGTGAACATGTCCTCTGCATAATGCTCTGCTCTGTGGCCCACCATCCGCTTCACCTTCAATCTCCACCTGCTACAGGTGAGCACATTCCCCTTGACATTCTGCTTTTCTTCTCCACAAGATTCCTCAAAGTAGTGGATGTGAGGCAGATTTTCATCCTCTTTCCTTCCCTGTGCATTTAGAATCTTTCTCATCACCCCATATAGCTGAATATGAGGATAAGCTATTCTTTAAGAAAAGATCAGACTAATGAGAAGAAACTATAACATAAGAAAGGAAATTGTGTCAAATGTGTCTTTTTGTGCTATAATTTAGGAGAAAAGCATTTAAGAAGTAAAAAGTTCTAAAGAAGATCTTAAATCAAATGGAAGCAATAAGAGTCTTCCAGAAATTCAGAATTTGGAACTGTGATGTATTAAAGCTATAGAATTGAGTTACCAGTCAGCTCTGTAAGAAAAAGATCTATTTGCACATTTATGCTAAAAGATACCAGAGCTGCTCTGGATTCTTCTTTGCCTAAACTCAATTGTACAACTTTTCTCTCATTTCTTTGGTATTCTTTGAATAAAGTGCCTTTTGGGTCAAAACAATCCAGTGAGTTTAATCTGCTTTGTATCCGAAGGTGGCTTATCTACTAACACATGATAGGTACATGTAGGGAAAAAAAAAAAATTGGGGCAAAAGGGAAGACAAACAATAAGCACAAGAAAAGATGCTCAACATCACTAGTCATCAGGGAAATACAAATTAAAACTACACAGAGATATTACCACAGATTCACCAGATGTTAAAACTTAAAAAATGAGACAATACCAAGTGTGGGTGAGGACAGGGACTAACCAGAAGTCTCATATACTGCTTGTGGGAGTTCAAAAACCGCAAGCCACTCTGGAAAATAGTTCTGCAGTCTTTTAGGGAGCTAAACGTACACTTAACATATAACTGAGTAATTCAATTACCATCTATTTACCCAAGAAAGAAGAGCACATGTCTAACATACTAAGTCCATCTCTTACTTTGCATTTGGGAAGGATATTTTTGAGGATTCTCTCAATAGAGAGGACATGTTAGAATGTTACAGGAAGTGCATTTATCTCTACCTGTTATGTTTATTTTTTATTAATGGGAATTCTCCTCATCAAACAAAAAATAAAGGGGAGTAGGTCTAGGTTTCTCTATGAACATCCAACTATCACTACCAGAAGATGATGAACTAACAATTCTCTCAAAAGCGGTCTGAAAGAGATGAGAAGATAATCTTTTGTGATGTGCATATTTGCCAAAATTTAAAAAGTTCTCTGTGATCTCTATGCATATTCCTTTAGAGAGCATTCTTGTGTTTTCTTGGATAAAAATCTACTCTTTCTGAAACTGAAGTTGCGGAGTACAACCTGTAAATATAAGGCTTTATAAATATTCTATTCAGATTTTTCTAAAGATTTAGTTGAAATTTTACCTATGATGGCAGATGGGATAAGGAAGACAGGGCAACATTCTTTACTCTGCCTGTATTTTGTACAGACAGGATTTATGTTCTTGTTTTTTACAAAGGACAGAAGATGGCAGGCTTCTCTCATAAATCTATTTACAGTTGCTGTGGAACACAGCCAAATGTTTGAGTGGATTAATTTGGGGTTTGAAAGAGTCATTCTGTTTCAAAATGGGGGAAACATGAGATGATAGAAGAATGGTATCGATGGTGCGCTAGTAAGTGTTCAAAAGCCAGTTCTCTGAAAAAAAAAGAAGAAAAAAAAGCCCTGATTTGTGGCATTTATTGATTTCCTTGGTGTAAATATTCCCACCATTTTCAATTTCAAGTCACCAGTGTGATGTTAACTGGCTTACAAATTCCTAAAACTTCAATTCCGGTTTTTGCAATAGTCATTATGAGCTGGCTGCAGCATGTCACTGAATGGAATGAGATTTATTTTTAGCAAGCAGTTACAAGCTCATTAATGACATGACCAAAAGAGGAATTACAGTTCATCTTTTAAGTGAAAGTGGACAATAAACTTTAGCCCTTATTACACCAAACTTGAACATGTCACTGTATTATTGCTTTAATATAGAAGAAAAAAATATATAAATGATCTTTGAAAAAAATGACACACAATATCTCTTTTTCATGCTGTGGATTGTTCTGGATGTGGTCCTCCTGCAAGTACCTATCATCTTCTAAATCTACATTTAGAAAAATAAACCATGGAAGTTAGGAAGTGAATACAAAGCAGTCTTACTCCTTTTAAGGTCATTACACTACATAATAATTTCTTGGACTGACATCACAATAGTATGTCAAGTGACCAGAATATTTCTTATCTACAGACAAGGCCAGGAGTAAAATAAAATTAATGTACAAATATATCTCCCAAAATATATGCAATGCATATAAAAATCAACTATTCATAATACAATTTAATATTATAAATCAAAAGAAAAACCCAAAGGAAAAAAGGTCCTATCATATAAACTGGGAATTCTCATGAATTAAGCCATATTATCATTTTACACATAAGGAAATTGAAGTACAGAGAGGTTAAGTGATCTGCCTAAGGCCACACAGCTGGTAAGTGGCAGAACCAGGACTCAATCCAAAATCCATACTTTTAATCATTAATGCCCATTTGATACTGCTGTCTATCAATATCCCTTTGATAAGATAGTTTAGGATCATCTACATGCTGGCTGTTAGCAGGAGAGGCTTGCTCAGGTTTCCTTAAGTAATGTGGGAATATTACGAACAGGAATTGTATTTGGTGGCCAAGTTCATTGGGACTGAGAAAAAACACACACACCCAACTTTCAGGGAACAGGCAAGAATTGCTATAGCCATACCTCATAGGATATTGCAACAATATTCTGAATTCAATGCAACTCTGGCTCGTACATGATCTCGTTGCCCTCTGTGCCATAAGAGTTCATTAATCTCTGCTATTGGATTCTGGAACTGATTTGACTCCACTACTTTTGGTGTTCTAAAATCACAAATTCCTTGCTCAAACCGTAGAAAAAGAAACTCTGATTACCCAGCCAATGAGCACTGTTCCTGTGTAAGCATCTTCATAAAGGACACTGGGTTATTAAGGAGAAGAAAGGAATCGGAGAAATAGGGACTTCAGGCTTTGACAACGAGATGGATGTCGGTGTCCTTCATCACAAAGAAAAGAGGAGAGAATGAGGGGATCCTGATTTCAATGTCGGTTGACTTGAATTTTAGTACCTGCAAAATCCAGGGGAGGGGCTACTCATTCGCAAGAAAACGTCAGCGGTCCATAGGTGAGGAAAGCCCCCTGTACAGTGACCCATCAGTGTACTTGTCATGGTTAAATCAGAGTGCCATGCAATAACTTAGTGTCATCTTCCTTCTTCCTTATCTTCATTTTAAAGTTGTGTTTCAATTAAATATTTAAATTAAATCCCAATGCATTTTGGTTGTGAAGTTTTAATTAAAAGTCAGTACACTATGGTTTTCTCATGTAAATTTGTTGCTTGAAGGCTGCCTGGCAAATAAAGAAAGGATAAAACAGAAAGTGTCTTTGAGGTAAACTCAGCGAAATCATAGATGCGGTTCCTCTGAGTACTGCTGCATTGAAAATCCCTTCGGAGGGGTGGGGGGGCTATTCCTGCCTGCAATACTGCACATTCCCCAAACTATACTCTATTGGAGCAGTCATTAACGTCTGTATCCTCCATGCATACTCTTTTATGGCCTCACTGTAAGTGACAACATTAAACATCATTAAAAAGGGTAATTAGAATAAAAATGGAGAGCTCCGTGGATCTTTTGAAATACATCAGATGTAGTCTGTCCTTGAAACAAACAAAAAAAAGGGCACAGTAATAAAGTTATCTTTTCTGCCTTCTAAAATACATGGACAGAATAAGAAGGAAGTCTCCAATTGCTAAAAAAAAAAAATCAAAAACAAAAACAAAAGACAATAACTCTAAAACCAAATGTTCAAAACAGTAAATTTCACTGCTTTAGAAGATAATTAAGTGAGTGAAATAATGTTTTTAAGGCAACAACTGGGTGGCTCAGTGGGTTAAGCGTCTGCCTTCGGCTCAGGTCATGATCTCAGGGTCCTGGAATCGAGCCCCACTTTGGGCTCCTGGCTCAGCAGGGAGCCTGCTTCTCCCTCTGCCTGCCATTCCCCCTGCTTGTGTGCTCTCTCTGATGAATGAATAAATAAAATCTTAAAAAAAAAAACCAAACCACAAGGTAACAACTAACTGAGGAATAGAGAATTGAGTAGAAGAATAAAGAAAAGCAAAACACACATAAATGTCTCCTTGAAGGAACCACAGAGTCAAGCAGAAAAAACTTATTGCTAAGATTTAGTGGAAAATTAGAAAAAAAATCATAAACATCCAACCTAAATACAAAACATCCATGTAACGGCACACTGTATGAACATTATCAGATATGTCTTCAAAGTATAGTTAATAATTTTAAAAAATCCTTACACTGTAACTGTAAGTAAGTGAACTCAATAAAGAGAATGATTTAAAATCATAAAATCAAATATTTAGTAAAAATTGTCTTACTATGTATGTATCCTCCAGAATCATTATTTGGAAACAAATAATACTAATAATTTTAAAAAAATTATTTAAGAAGGTAAGTTATTTAGAGGGTCTCTAGTGAATTTTTCTATCAGGTAAATGAAATTCCAGCCTAAGAGTTCCACAGAAATTCTGGGTATGGAATGCAAATTTTGGGGAACTGGTTATCATCTGCGACTCAACTGAATATAAATAAGGTAAGCCCTCTGCTCCTGCATAGGGAGATGGAGGTTTAATAAAAAGATTATTCTTGTTTTGTTTAGGAAAAACGTATGCTTTAGCTTTGGGTTTAGGGAGAGCTGAACCGGTACGTGTATTTTTTGTTTATTATGCTTAGTTCTATACAGCAATTGAACTCTCTACACAACCTTCTGAAAATTAGTATACAGTTAAATGAATGCCCTATTTCTAAAGCATTTTTTAATAAAATGTATAAAGATGTGTTATAAAAAACCCAAAAGATTAAATTAAAAACATTAAAAATTCCACGCAAAAAATTAAATCTATGTTTCTGATAAATAGATGGGTCATTGTGAGAAATACCTCCTAAACTGGTTCAAATATTGACATGCTGGAGATGTCTTATGAATTCACTCAGGCACTGTGAGATTGAAAGCCATGATTTCCATTAGGAATGAATTTACATTCTGCTTCAGGGGAACAAGATGTCTTTCACTTCTTCATCATTGCGTGTTAAATACTTAGTTAGTCACAACTCTAGCCTCAAGCCTATAGGGGGATTAGCAAGTAGGCGCCGGAAAAGATTGACAACACTAAATTAAAACATTGACAAAGTCCTGACTTAATAAACAGGGACCTTTCTTTCCTCACCAAGTTTAAAATTGTAAGCAAGAGAGTATTTTTATCTATTAAAAAAAAAAAAAAAAACTTTGAGAGTTAAAGGATACAAAATAAATTTCAATTTTAATACACATCTGGAAAAAACCCTTAAACGTGCCTGTGTGATGTATGCGAGGTCTAGAAATCTTAGTCTCACTGAAGAAACTTTGTAAAGATCCTTTCTTGTATAAATCCAGATGAAGCCTAAACAGTTGGTTGATGATCAGGGGCCTACAGTTCCTGGTACCATTTCCTGCTACTGATGAACATCACTGTCCTTAGGGGGTGACTTGCGAACATTCCACGTGACCTTTGCTACTCATAGTGGGGACCAAGGACCCATAGTGTGAGCATCACTTGGAAGCTTATCAGAAATGGAAAATCTCAGGTTTTACTCAAGACTCAGTGGATAAGAATCTGCATTTTAACATGATCACTAAGTGATTTATATGCACATTATACTGAGAGGCACGGCTTTAAAGTCTTGAGGGTCTCACAGGTGGGATCCTTGCCGTCCTTAAAGATATACCCTAAGCTCACAGGTCTTTTTAAAATCACAACTATTTCCAAAGTACCCTTTCACTCCCCCACTAAAATTACTGAGTTCCAGGTTCCCTCCTGTGTTTTAAAGTTCTCCTAAATTGCACTGGGTTAAGTTTCTCTGCTGAGGAGTGGGAGGTTTGATATTAAAGTACTTTGGAAAGGAGAGCAATGACCCTGGGTTTCTCAGATTCTCCAATTACCGTTAACTTTTCCCTGGAGTACCTATAAGAGTAGTTGTATCTTAGATTTTGAGATTTCCCTGCTGAAACCCTCCATTGGTCTACAGGAGATATGAGATTCCCATTTTGCTTATAACTTAGACCCTATTTTCCTAAATGAGAATTCCCCACCTGGTCCTACCCCGAAAAGATGTGTTTTGGAAGGAGTGGTTTTTCCAAATGTTTCCTTTTCTTAAAGGAGGTCAAGTTTCTTCCAGTTTCATCTGACCGAAGTTTTGCAAAAGTGCTCTTGAATAAAGTAAGCTGTTTTTATATAAACAAACCGAGTTTTAATGACTCACTGCCTCAAGGAAGAACACATCACACTGACAATTCCAAAATGGCAATTCATTAGGGGAAGTAAGAGGAAGATTTTTACTGCTTATGCATTGAGCTCTGGAGTTCTTAGGGCAGGATATTAGAAGCAGGGCAAGTCTTTGGATTGGCTGATTTCTTAAGTTATGAGAGTCATCAGCCATGGTGGGGTGCAATCACAAAGCTGATAATGGTATTCTGTTTTTCAGGAAGATGAAGGACAAAGTCAATTAAACATTTTCAAAAATTAAAGTCTCTATTTTGCCATTATTCACTCTATGAATTATACTTCAACAAAACTTCAAATGCACAAGATAAAATACTGAATGAAATGCCATCTTGCCCTTAACAGCTAAAAGCTAGGGTAAATCAATTCTATCCAATATATTATGTGTTTATGTAAATATCTTGTTTTATGAAACTAAAATATTTCAGAATAGGAATATAATTATCTAAATCCTCCATTTAATGGATGTGAAAACTGAGGTATAAAGTTTCTATTAACTATTCTGAATCCATTTGCTCATTCTTTCTTTTGTAAGCTAGTTAACACCCAGAATGCTTGACTCTGAGATTATGATGTGTGCAGCAAAAATAGACTTAGCCCATGTTTTCTGTAACATAATTTAATGGGTGAGATACACATGTGTCAGGTAGTCATACTAATGAATGTTTAAAGTATGACAGTGTTGAAATTTATTGGAGCCTTGTGATACTGAAAAACAACCTTAGTAGAAGAAATCCCGTACTCTTTATGTCCAGGAGATGGCTTACTAGAGATAACTGTGCTTCCCTATAGGATTTAGGTAGGACACAGACCTTCCAATTCTCATTTTTTTTTGCCTCATAAAGGATTAAACTGCTGTCTCCACTGATGAAGGGGAACCAAATGATTGCTAATTAAACTTTGTTTAAACTTCTCTCCTTCCAGGCTCCTGAATTTTGACCCGCTCTCAGCCTGAGCTAGCAACACAGCCTCTCCAGAGTACACATTGGTCTTAGGGTAAAATGTTCTTTGATCTGTTCAACTGTTAGATAGAAGCTAGGTCTGAGCAGTGGAGAGCAGTAGAAGGAATGCCCTGAGGCAGAGGCCCTAGACCTTGAGGCTAACAGACCAAGAAACACAAGTGCAAGGCTGTGCTCTTCTTTTCCACCTCTGGCCCCAGGGTTACCCCTAGACTCATTGGAATGTATTTGCATTATGGTTACACCGCCCCACACCCCACCCCACCCCACCCCCACCCAACCTCCCTGGAGAAAGGCTGCCATGAAGGTTCCAGGACAAACCTTTTATGGTCAAAAACTCCCCTACCCAACCTGTGGGAGAAGTTTTCCAAATGGTTGAAAGCAGCCTCCATTAGAGACCACCTGATTGGACATCACAGCTCCTCCCAGTCCAGAGAGACCCAGTAATATCCAATCCCAAAACAGCTTGGGGGCGGGTTCCACCTCAGGGAAACGGCCTGCTCTCCCACCTTGAGAGTGTACTTTCGCGTTAATAAATTGCTTTGTTCTTTTATTCTTTGTTCTTTTATTCTTGGTATTTTCCTTCTGGCTGTCTTTTTTTTTTTTTTTTTTTTAAGATTTGATTTATTTATTCAGAGAGAGAGAGAGACAGAGTGCGAGCGCTCAGGAGGAGCAGCACAGGGAGAGGGAGAGAATCCCAAGTCAACTGAGCGCAGAGCCCACAGTAGGGCTCGATCTCATTACCGGGAGATCATGACCTGAACAGAAACCGAGAATCATCGGGCTCCCTGCTCAGCGGGAAGCCTGCTTCTCCCTACGCCACTCCCCCTGCTTGTGTTCCCTCTCTCGCTATGTATCTCTCTGTCAAATAAGTAATTAAGATCTTAAAAAATATTTCTAAAAAAAAAAAAAGAAACCAAGAGTCAGAGGCTTAAATGACTGAGCCACCCAGACAGACACCCCTCCTTCTAGTGTCTTTATTGGAGCATGGATCCTCGCATAAATCTTTTCATAGGGAATCCAAGAACCAAGACCTCCATTCACACACCTCTCCCACCAGGAACACGATCAAGCCACTCTTTCACCCTGCTTCTCCACAACGCTTCTTTCCAGCCTTATTTCTTCTCTGTAAGGGAAAGATCCTTCTTGCCTAACCCGTGGGAAGCTTGTGGGTCTTATGGTCAGAGCTCTCCTTAGTGTAATACTTTCTCCCTACCTCCCTCACCTCTGCCCCTAGTAATAATCCTTTTAAATAAAGTCTCTCTTTGCTTAGTTCAATTTGTTTTGTATTTGACAAGTAAGATAATGAAAGAAAAGCTGCTCTTGAGATCTAACTGAAGGCCTAAAGAAGGCTTCCTCGAAGAAGAGACTTTTGAGTTGAAGAGGGGATCGGAGGTGGGGAGAGCTTCACTGAAAGAAGCCTGGTGAGTGGAGAGACTGGAGGCTGAGTTCTCTGGGCAGAACCGGGCACAGCCTGGGGAGAGAGAAAGGGGGAGGAAGCTGAACCGCCACTTGTTAGAGGGGGCAGACACATTTAAAAGAGCTACATAATACTGTATTATAGGGGCGCCTGGGTGGCTCAGTCGTTAAGCGTCTGCCTTCGGCTCAGGTCATGATCCCAGGATCCTGGGATCGAGCCCCGCATCAGGCTCCCTGCTGTGCGGGAAGCCTGGTTCTCCCTCTCCCCTCCCTCTGCTTGTGTTCCCTCTCTCGCTGTGTCTCTCTCTGTCAAATAAATAAAATCTTAAAAAAAAAAAATACTGTATTATAAACATCAAACTTGCTAAGACTCTAGATCTCAATTATTACCACCACAATAAAGAAATGATAAGTTGGAATGTGGAGGAGCAGCACAGGGAGAGATCTAACTATCCCTACTATGGCAATCATATTACAATACCCAAATGTATCGAAGCTACATGTTATATACCTTAAATTTACATGTTATATGTCAAGTATATTAAAAAAGGAGAAAAGACCTATCTTGGGATCTTCTTTTATACTGCCTCCTCTGTTTCATTATCATGATAAATTTCATGTAACTATCATATCAACCTGATACTTTAAAAAAGTCTATCATGTTATCACTGAAGACTCACTTGATTTTAGTTAGGTTTTCACATTCATTTTTGTATTTCTTGAAAAGAGCTAGCAGAAGGAAAGCCACACAGCCTTTATATTCTGAGTTTAATTTTACAACTTAAGTTTTCCATATTTATACATTTGCATTCTTTGTCCTCATTTTAACTTCTTTGAATTATTAGATTCAAATTCTCCCTCCATCCATATTTTTCTAACATGAAAATCTTCAAAAGAAAAATTGAAAGAAGTGTGAATTGAACACCCAAATACTTACCAATTAGATTCTATAATTAACATTTTATTATACTTGCTTTTTAGCATATACCTATGCATATCATTAGCTAGAACCCAATTCTTGTTTACATACAATGAAATATGCAATCTTAAATGTAATACCACTAAAGTTCTCTGAAAGTTTCTGATGTCCCTTTCCAATCATTCCCGGGTATACCCTCTTGCTTCCAGAGTTAAAGGACATTCTGATTTTTCCTGAATGGCCTGACCCAGAACTTCACATAAATGGAATTATTCCTGTGTTCTTCATATAAATAGAATTATGTATGTGCCCTTTGTCTACGTCTTTTTAAAAAAATTACTGAGCATAATGCGTTTGGGATTCATTCATATTGTGTATTAGTCATTCATTGTTGAGTATTTTATATTCCATTGTATGGATATGGCACAATCCATGGTTCTCCTAATGATGGATACCTGGAATGTGTCCAGTTTTTTGTTATTATGAATAAAGCTGCTGTGAATATTCTTATATGACTTCTTGTGAATATATGCTTGTTTCTGGGTCATAACTTACATCTAGGTTAATTTTATAAGAAATAGCCAGATAGGGGCGCCTGGGTGGCTCAGTCGGTTAAGCGTCTGCCTTCAGCTCTGGTCATGATCTCGGGGTCCTGGGATTGAGCCCCACGTCAGGCTCTCTGCTCAGTGGGGAGTCTGCTTCTCCCTCTCCCTCTCTCTCTGTGCTCTCACTCTCTCTCAAATAAATAAAATCTTTCTTTTTTTTAAAAAAGAAATAGCCAGATAATTTTTAAAGTAGTTATCCCATTTAACACTGTACCAACAACGTATGAGTTTGTGTTATTCCAATCTTGTCAACATTTGTCGTCACTTTTTAAAATTTGAGCCCTTCTAGTAGGTCCACCCATATTTAATTTGAAGAAAAATTATACAAATGTACTTTTTCATTTATTATGTAATTTCCCCATTAACTACACCCAACTATTCTATTTCTTTTCAAACCTTCCTTAAGTGGTTGGAGATACCACTATGTGTTAATATCTAGGCCAAATTTACCTTATTTGCATAACAATGAGAGTTTGTAAATTAGGGAAAATAACCCTTCTGTATAGATATAATAGAATCTTTGACTCATCATCTTGAAAAAGAAGCTAGATTTTTTTCTCTTAACCAGAATCCTTTCTTAAAGCAAACTGACAAGTGCCCATCTATATTCTGCTTGAAATCACCAGTAATAAAATTATCTACTTTACATGCATCCTGTTCCATGTCTAGATGTTCATGTTTAGCTGATGTTGAGTAACTCCAATATGATCTTTAGTTTTTATAAAATACATCTGATTATGACCATGTGATTTATCAATCATTCATTCATTCATGCATGTATGTACTTTTATAACAAAGATAGCCACGTATTCCAGACAGTTTCTAGGCAAGGTATTCAGGATTCAGTAGTGAATACAAATCTCCTTATCTTCATGAATCTTCTAGCCTAGAAATAAACCATTTGCTTACAATGCTAATTACTTGGTGTTGGCTAGTCTCTTTTTCAAAATGCTAACTAGCACTTGTAGGTGAATTTTATCAGCTATACAGATGTTTTTATAGCAATACCAGGAAGGAATTTTTTTAATCCAAGTTTTCATTAAAACAATTTGTGAAAATAATAAACTATTGAACATATAGAGTTTATTAAATGATTACTACAAATTTAATTATAAACCATAAAGTACGCATAATATAGAATGGGGGTCTGATATCAAGTCTCAGTTCTTTCTCACAGAGGAATCAATAAGACCCTTTGACTAGGTGTGGATCGGGGCACCGCTTTGGTTATGGTTAATTTGAATTTCTCTTCTGGAGCCGTCATATTCTGCTAAACCTTTTCCGAACGCTTCTATCAGTTTTTGTCTCTCGCTGTTTGCGTATCCTTGTTCTATACAGATTCTTTCTCCAATAACCCAAAGGACTCGATTTCCAAAAACCCTCATCATTTGAGAATACCCCATTGACAATTTAAGATGTCATAGGTTAAATGCTATTTTTAAAATTTTTACTAGAATACAGTAATAATGTCCATTAAATAAGAAGAAATACCTTAATTATTTGAAACAAGAATATTGTTTTCTTACACTCTTACACATTTTTCATGTCTAGCACGTTAAATATTTTTAACTTAAAAATTCCCTAAAATGCCAAAGCTTGTCTAATTAATGTTGTACTTTCTGCAGATAAGTATATTAAAATGCATTTTCTATGACTTGTCTTGTGTTCTGTGAACATACTTATAACAGCTGACTTAAAGTCTTTGTCTAGAAAGCCCAACATCTGGGCTTCCTCAGGGACAGTTTCTATTGGCTGCTTTTTTCCCTATGTATAGACCATACTTTCTTGATTCTTTACATGTCTCTTCATGTTATTTTTTTTAAAAGAACTGGGTATTTAAATAATGTAATGTGCCAACTCTGGAAATTAGATCCCTCCATCCTGACTCAGGCCTGTTATTTTGCTGTTGTTATTTCTGTTTACTTAGTGAATTTCCTGAACTAATACTTCAAAGTCTATATTCTTTGTTATGTGTGGTCATCGACATCCCTGCTCTGTTACCTTAGTGTTCAGGTAATGGCTGAACAGAGGTTCCTTCAAATGCTTTGAATGAGTAAGTCCCTCAGCTTTTGCCAAAGAGCTGCTTGTGTGTATAGGTATGTTTCCAGTGCTCCAGCAGACAATTTAAAACTCTGCGTAGCTCTCCCTTCCAGCTTGTGCAGAGCCTCGAGGACAGCCAGAAGTGACAGATAGTAGCCTTCTTAGATATTTTGTGGTCAAAAACACAGCCCTACATATGCATGTGGACTTTGAAATTCCCAGGAATATATCAGAGTTTTTCACAGTGCCCTACAGACCTCCAAGATCTGTTTTTCTTTTTAAGTTTTTTTTGGTCAGCATGTTATTAGCCCCAACTGGAAATGCTATTTCAGGTAGTTCCAATGTTAAACAATTGCCATTGGTTGTTTTCTACTAATGTCCTGGGGTTAGTGCTGTTCAGCAGATGGATCTCTGAGTTGAATCAAATAAAAACTAGCTCTGAGGCTATTTAGCAAGCTGCCAGGTAGGTCAAATAGTGACAGTTCTTTGGGGATGGGGCTTTTAGAACGTTCCAAACCAGTCTGATTTTTTAGAGCCTGCCAGGCTGCTATTTTTCATAGTTGTTGTAGTTGTGAACCTTTGGTTTTTCAAGGCTACTGCAGAGCAGGGGAGAAAGGAGGGGATTAGGTCACATTAAATGCTATAAGGCTCTGTTCATACTAAAATCCAACTCTCTTTCTTGAATAAATGTTTCTCAGCTTGTTGCATAACTTTAGTTAACTTTGAGTATTCTGAAAATGTTTATTTTGCATGTTCTCATTGTTTCTGTGGAAGAATAGATTTTTGGAGTCTTTTCTTTGCCATTCCACAAGTTAGCCTTCTAGCTTGCAAATTTTACTATTACAAGTGGAAAAGTACTACCATCTCCTGACACTAGCAAATCAATTTACATTTTTCTAAATGCTCCTCTAGCCCTCATTCATGGGAATGCATTTATATAAGTATAGTAATACCAAGATTTCCAGTCTGATTTCTTTTTTCTTGATACCAGTCATAAATATTTTCTGTTTTTCTACCTCTAATTTTGTATTCTATACTATCAACATCTTGTAATTTAATGCTTCTTTACTTCTCAGATTATTGGTCTTCATTTGGTATGTTCAAAGAAAAATCTGTGATGTCTATTTTCATACATATGACGTGTTTCTTCCTTTGGATCTTTTTATTATGAAAACTCCCCAGGGAGGGGTGCCTGGGTGGCTCAGTTGGTTAAGCATCTACCTTCCGCTCAGGTCATGATCCCAGGGTCCTGGGATGGAGCCCCACTTTGGACTCTCTGCTCAGCAAGGAGCCTGCTTTCTCCCTCTCCCTCTGCCTGCCATTCCCCCTGCTTGTGTTCTCTCCCTCTCTCTGTTAAAAATAAATAAATAAATAAATAAATAAATAAATAAATTTAAAAAAATAAATAAATAAAATCTCAAAAAAAAAAAAAAAAAGAAGGAAAGAAAAATCCGCAGGGAGCAGAATTAGCAGATCAACAGATTGTAGCCTAACTTTTTGAAAAGTATGACATACCCCTGAAGGCTAATAGTTATTTATTTCCTCTCTTTGCTTTTGTCCAGGTGTCTGCCTTGTAAACATCTCGAAATCTCTTTATGAGCTTGCAAGGCCTGACAATCACAATTTCTTTTGTATACCTTTCAAAAGCAATTAAACATCTTATCTATTTGTAATTTTTCTAACATATCATAAAATAACTAGGATTAAGCTAAGTGAAGTGTTTTTGCTATTTAAACTAAAATAATCTTTATTAATGTAGCATTTATGTTAAAAGCTTCACTAGGTAATTTTGAATTTCCTTAAACCACTACTCTAAAACTTTATTTTGGCCATTATTCAACTGGGCACTCTTGTTCATGTGCAGATTCTGTATCAGCAGGTCTAGAGTGGAGCCCAAGACACTGTATTTCTAAGTACTAACAGCTATGGACCACACTTTGAATAACAAGACCTTAGGACACTCTTGTGTACTTTATTACAGACCTGACCTGTAAGAGGATGAATTTTTTATTTTATTTTATATTATTTTATTTATTTTATTTTTGAGAGAGAGAGATAGAGCACGAGTGAGGTTTGGAGAGACAGAGGGAGAGAAGCAGGCTTCATGCACAGTGCAAAGCCTGATGCAGGGCTCAATCTCACAGCCCTGAGGTCATGACCTGAGGCGAAATTAAGAGTCGGATGCTTAAGTGACTGAGCCACCCAGGGGCCTCATAAGAGGATGAATTTAATCATGTTACTTAGTCCTGGTCCGATCTTATCTTGAAATCTTCATCTTCAATGTATTTTTTTTTTAAAGTTATTTCTACACCCAACGTGGGGCTCAAACTCATGACCCTAAGATCAAGAGTTGCATGCTTTACTGACTGAGCCAGCCAGGCACCCCAAAATCTTCACCTTCTTTATGGAAATATGATAGGATCAGGTTCTAGATGGGGGGCAGATATAACAGTGATTCCTGGTGCATCCTCATGGATCTGACATCCTCCTCCTTATTAGCTTCTCATTCTTCTGAAATCAGCATCCTTTCCTTTCTCTCATCTATCTGCTGTCCAGGAGCCTATTTTAGAAATTATACCTTAAAGTTGAAGGCTAGGTAAAACACCTTGTTGCTGTTCACTGTTAAATTGTGTCAAGGATATAGATTGTTTCAAAGAAAAATATATTTTAGTATTTATACTTACTTTTTTCTCTGATTTTTAAAATTATAATTGAAACTAGGATCACAGCATACTCCCAGGAGGCATATGCCTCAGAACAGTAGGCAATGTTTCCAGTTCCAAAGACTTTGTGCTATGCCTATCATGTTCTATTTTTTTTTTCACCAGGCTAACCCATCCTCCCAACCCCCTCCCCTCTAGAACCCTCAGTTTGTTTTTCAGAGTCCATCGTCTCTCATGGTTCATCTCCCCCTCCGATTTCCCCCCCTTCATTCTTCCCCTCCTGCTATCTTCTTTTTTTCTTAACATATATTGCATTATTTGTTTCAGAGGTACAGATCTGTGATTCCACAATCTTGCGCAGTTCACAGCGCTCACCATAGCACATACCCTCCCCAGTGTCTATCACCCAGCCACCCCATCCCTCCCACCCCACCCCCCACTCCAGCAACCCTCAGTTTGTTTCCTGAGATTAAGAATTCCTCATATCAGTGAGGTCATATGATACATGTCTTTCTCTGATTGACTTATTTCGCTCAGCATAACACCCTCCAGTTCCATCCACGTCGTTGCATGTTCTATTTTTTTTTTTTTAATAAAAATGCAGACAGATGGCTATTTAGATTTAGTAAATGGATTAAAAACATAAAGGACATTTATAAGGATGTGTGTTGTCAGTAGGATTTAAGATGAGAGTTTATTGTTTGATTTTTAAATATGACATTAAAATTCTCTCTTTAGATGGAACTGAGTATTATTTGAATTAGACCGAAATAATTTTATGTTTAGTTAAAAAATTAGCTGCTTTGTATGGCTTAGTAATATAAAGTAAGCATTGTAATATTAAGTAGGTCGCTTATATCCATATTTAAGCAAACCAGAAGGACCTCAAGACAACCATATTGGATAGTGTAGGTCTGAAAAGAGAATGTCTTAGAAATATGGTACCCTAAAGGAGAGAGTGAACCAGATGTGGAACAGATAACACAAAATTACAGTCTGTTAAAATCTTCTGGGATGTCTAGAAAATTTGTGGATTTTATCATAGTGTAAGGTAGTCTTAAACTGATCAGAACCTCACGTACATAGCAGAAGCAAATAAGGGCAGTATTTTATTTACTGTATTAAAGGCTTTAAATTATTTCTTTAAATGATTAAGTACAACAAACAACAAATCCAAAGATAACTAGGCACAAAACGTAAGTAGATTTCAGGAGAGAGAAATAGCAAAAACAGTAATATCAGCAGTGGCAGAAACTGCTCTTCAAAGCCTTAGCATATTGGAATGATCACATTCAAACTATAAAACTATCATGCCAAATATATTTAAATAAGCAACACACAGGCTCAAAGATACTTGCTGAAAACAGGAAATTAATAAAAGTGATGAAATTATTAAAAACAAACCAAAAAAAAACCTTATAGGAATGAAAATAAATGACAATAAAGAAAATTTAAAAATTAAGAAATCAGTTTAATTGTAGATTAGACAAAGCTCAAGAGAAAATTAATGAACTAGAATTTATGTCAAAAGAAAATATTCACAGTGTAGTTACAGAGACAAAAAAAAAGAAAAAAGAAAATACAGAACAGAGAAGTGACAGAGGATATGGTAAGAAAGAATAACATAGTTTAATCAGGGTCTCAGAAGGAGAGAAGAGAGAATGGAATGGGACAATATTTAAAATGATAGTTGTTTAGAGTTTTTTAAAAATGATGATAGACTTTAAAATCAAGCAGACAAAAAATGTGAATCTAAATAAATAAAGGAATTCTATATACCTAGGTACATCACAAAGAAAATGAAAAAAATAGAAAATACTTAAAGCAGTCAGACTAAAAATGACAGATTACTTTAAAGGGTATTAGATAGACTAAAAGAAAAAGGATAATTATTTACATGTGAAAAGAGGTGAGATCCTGGACATACATGGGCCAGTTGGTCTTCAAATGGAGGAACATGTACCCTGTGGTGACAAGAGGGGAAAACATGGTTCTAGTTGAAGACACATCTATGGTTGAGATGAGAGAGTTCCCATCAAGAAAGCATGAGCCAGAGAGTAGAAGACAGGAAAAATACTAGGATTTTAAGCATTAATGAGTGATAGTAAACAAGAATTACAGAAATGTGATATTAGACAGTAGCTTTAGCTTGAGCAAAGCAGATCCCTGGATCATAAAAGATCTGAGAGATTCTTGCAGTGAGTGGATCAAATGACTGGAGGCAGGAGGCTGGCTGAGACTGGTTGAATCTGAGTTCTCTACTTTACATGTACAAGGAAATATCTATACAAGAATACAGGTCGTATTTTGTGCCACACTCACTCACTGATCTCAGACTCCTACGTGGACAGAGAGCTGTTCTAGCACATTGTCTTGCCTGTGTGTGCAGGGAGACAGAAAGTCCTATCATAGTTCTTTTCAGGTTCATCTTGAGTATAAAGTTGCAGAGAAGCTCAAAGTCTGTGAAAAAGCTCAAAGATCATTCCTTGGGCATTATTTTGTCTACTCCCATTTGTGAAATGGCAACAGTCAGGCATATTGGAATATTTGAATTAGCCTACTGATATAATCACTAGTTTAGTTGGAGAAAGAAAGAGAGTAAGTAATTTATGAGCCTGCCATTTTCCAGTTATAGCTTATAGTGTATTTGAACAGGTGGGCAAACATTTCTTAAACAAAGAAAAAGGAGGTAAGGGCAATTAATCACTGGAATGAGGGTATATAAATGGCTCCAACAAGAGCAATAGTGGGAACCATTACATCCTACAGGAACTCCCAAGTACTTACTGCACTTAACTACCCTGGAGTTACTGAGGAAGAACTGTTGTGCTGTATGAGGTAGCTCTGATTAAGGACTAAATTGAGTGCTTATAAATTCAACATCCTTCAAGTTAAAAAAAATGATTTAAAAGATCAGTAAACCATTTTTTCCAACAATAACAGATTAAAAAGAAATTTTCATGATATTTAGATTTCTGCTGACCATTCAACTTATACACACATTTAGAATTGTCCTAAATTCCCTGGTGTCTTCTTACAGGTTGTAAAATGGTAAGTTTGCTACTCTGCACAGAGTAGCACCTCAATAATTGAATGCCAATTTCAGGGCTGAATGGAGTTATTATTTCACTGTTTTGTTTACCATTTTATTTCTAGCACTTAGGTCAGTGCCAATCTACTGATATAAATGTTGCTTGAATTAAATTATTATACTTAATTGTAATAGTAATAGTCATATTAAAATGCTCAAGGTCCAAGTTTGGAGTACAAAGTAAGTTTTTGCAAAGACCTTTACCTAAAATTGGAGTAAAGATGAATGCTGTACTCTATATTATTATGTGTGTCTATGTCACATTATGCTCTCTGTATACTCTATACATTATATAATTTAGTATGTTTCTCAGAAAAGCATTGTTTGTCACTAAGTCCAGGCCTGGTCCTCAGTTTGTATAGACTTCTAAAACTTAAATTCTGCCAAATGGTTAGGTTTGGAGGTTAACTCATTGCAACCAAACTCTCACATTAATCTGTGTGTGTGTGTGTGTGTGTGTGTGTGTCTGTGTGTGTGTGTGTGTGTGTGTGTGTCTGTGTGTCTGTGTTTTGTGGAGCCCAACACAGGGCTTGAACTCACAACCCTGAGATCAAGACGGGAGCCAAAACCGAGAGTCAGACGCTTAACCGACTGAGCCACCCAGGAGCCCCATGTGTGTGTATTTAATCTGTTATTTACAATGAGAAGTATAACTTCTAGGTGGAACACTGTAATCTTTGAATTGGGAATAAAATTACTTTCACATTGATTTTGGCGAGTACTGGATCTAAACTAGGGCTTTAATATTTTAATCGACAATTGTACCCAACCAAAGTATCTTGCTTCATCATTTCCCCTTAAAGGCTTTGCCAACCACAGCAGTTGGTAATGACAAAATTTATACTTTGGGACTCCTCCTAGAACAGTCAGTAAGAACGCTCTATGTGTTGTCTTTTTTTAGTTTAATTTAATTTTTAATTTTTTTTATGCAGACCAAACCATTCACCTCTTCTTCTCTTGACCTGGCTTTTTAACAAATTAGTATCATTGTTCAACTTTAGATAAGCTAATAGGACTAGAACAAAGCTACATCCAGATTTCTTGTTTGAAATGTTAGTGCTCCCAGAAATTCTTTTTTTTTTTTTTTTAAAGATTTTATTTATTTATTTGACAGAGAGAGACACAGCGAGAGAGGGAACACAAGCAGGGGGAGTGGGAGAGGGAGAAGCAGGCTTCCCGCCGAGCAGAGAGCCTGATACGGGGCCGAAGGCAGACGCTCAACAACTGAGCCACCCAGGTGCCCCAAAATGTTAGTGCTCCCAGAAATTCTTAGACACTCATTTGATCTTCATGTAATGCTCTTTGTTGTACATATACTTTTCTGCCCTTAGGCACTTCTGGCAAAATAAGGCATAATTGCCCAAGCAATAGAGGCAAAATTTAAGTAGGGAATAATCATTTAATATCTTTTGCTTCTAATTCAAGTTGCTCAATAAATGGAATGGATAGAGAGGTTGGTGAAATCAGGTCAGTAATAATACCTTATGTTCACATGACATGCTATCTTTTGTAAAGCATGCTTATAAACATTACCTCAATTTAGTTATCATTCCAAATCTTCTTGACTGGGATTAGCCCAGATTTGTAAGTGTGTCACCGAGGCTCGGAGAGGTTAGGTTCTAGCTAGTAAAATAGAAAATGTGGAGAAGCCCAAGGGCTATGGGTGACAATTTTCTGCCTATTATGATTAATGCTACTGGATAGTAATCAAGTTGAAAGATAATGTCTGTCACATGGAAATAGAATGCACCAATAAGTAGGTGCTTAGAGGACTGCCAGAAGTTAGTGGCTCAGACAGTAAGTGAAAATGATATAAAATAATATTGTGATAGGAATGTAATAGAGATAGAAACTGAGTGAGTCATTTTTGTAAAGATGGCTATTTTTGAAACCACACAAAATGAAATTTAAAGTATTAAAGTAAGCTTAACCATAACAGTTCTCAAAATCCATGCCATATATATTTGCTCTTTACCCTTGGAATGTTCTTTGTTTATTCAACTGAACTTAAATCTTCTGATATGGTAGCTGAATTAATGGGTGTTCAGATTTTGCCACCCTCTCTGTAATTTTTCTTGGTCATATTCTAAACATAATTTTCTTTTGACCTTTTGGTTATGAACTAAATATCTAGCATGAACTTTGGAATATGAGTTTGAGTTCAATACATATTCATCAAATACATCATACTTTTATTGGGACTGTTTGTTTTGTTTTGTTTTGTTATTCTCTCAGAGAAAACCTCATAGGACTTGTGAGCAAACATTATCATAGAATATTATTCAAGACATTGACAGGAAGATAAAAATACTATAAGAATATTCAAGAGCATCTTATAGCTAAATACCATTGTTATAATTCAAGTCTAAATTGTCCCTAATTCTCCATGAAAAAAACAATCATTATCTAATGTTTTAAATGTAATAATAGTCTCCCAAATAGGACATTAATATGTATGGTAATTTCATAAATCTTTCATGATCCAAGTTTTCCCTCTCAAAAAATAATTCCTGAATACCTATCCAATTTGAGCAAAAATTTCATGTTTCTGTGAAACCTCTTAGGTAGAAATCTAATAAAAGAAAATGCGTTTATCAGAGAGTTGCTGGATATTTTCTATTTCCCTTGATTCCAACTTTTACTCCTAGCATAAATACTATGAATAACTCAAAGTGTTAGAGTTTTCAAGAGCATTTTTTTATAGCTCAGAATATAATTGATCTAATACTAATAATTTTTTGGTTACCAGAGTCTATCAAATATAGTATTGTTTTATTTTCTTACCATAACTGATGTAAGAATAACCATTATAATGTGAATTTTAACAGAGATAACTTGGCCAAGGACTCCTGTGGTTTAAATGCTGGTTCCACCACATCATTACTTATTAGTGAATATAACCCTGGAAAAAAATGCAGCTTCCCCATCAAAAAAAAAAATCTATATATGTATATAGATAAAGATTCAGTTAAAAGATATATAGAAGCACAAATATATAAACACATGTACGTATACATGTGTATATATATATATATATACACCACATATATATATAGTATACAAAACACTTGTGTTTCATAGGTTTGTTGTGAAGAGTGAATGACATAAGATATCTAATGCACCCAGAACATTCTAAGCAATTAATAAATATTTATTTTAAAATAGCAATGATAATAGCTAACCTTTACTGAGTGTTTAATATGTGCCAGACCCTGGAGATAGAATAATGAATAAAACAGTCAAAATAGATCAACTCAAGGAGCTTATAACCAGTAGGAAGTTAAGAGACAATAACCAGGTAAAACCATAAATAAAGAGGATTTAAATAAATTGTCCGAGGATGCTGTGGAAGGTATCTGGTAGAAGGAGTGCTTTAGAGGGTAAGAATGGAAAACTTTTCGAAAGAGAAGCCTGTTTGATCAGAGGCCAAATGAATGAAAAGTCAACTACATAAAGAGCTTGAATGAAGACCAGAATGTACTTAGCTAGCTTAAGGAAGGAAAAGCAGGCCAGTTTAACTAAGTGTTGTAAGGAGGGATTGTTTATAGGATAAGATCTGAGGGGGAGGCAGGAGCCAAGTCACACACACAGCTGTAAATCATAATAAGGAAGCTGGGTTTTATTCTAGGGTGTTCAAAAGCCACTGAAGCTTTCTAAGGAGGAGAGGTGTCGTGATCAGAATTTAGGAGTTTACTCTGGGTGCTGTGTCGAGAATGAACTGGAAAGAAGTAAGAGTGGAGGCAAGAGATCAGCCTGGAATCATTGTAAATTGCTGTGGTAAACATTACAACTGGTTGTTTATCCTGGGACAGTGCCGGTCAAGATGGAATCCACCAAATGGACTGCAGGTATATTTTGGCCGTAGAGTCAACATGAATTGGTGATGCATTAGCTATGGGAGAAGGAGCTTGAGAAAAAGACAGAAAATAAGAATGGCTTCCACATTTGCAGCTTGAATCACTGGGTGATTGATGGCTTTATTTCTTAAGATGATAGAAAATAAGTAAAAGAGATTAAAAAAAAAATCAAGAAGTTTGTTAGCCCCTACTGGATTTGGATGTCAATTAAGCATTCTGAAATGTCAAGTAAGATGGAGGGAATGAGTCTGGGCTAAATATTTGTGATTCATTAACATATAGATGATATTTAAAGCCACAGGACTATATGGAGATTTATCTAGATTTCTTTAGAGAGAGAATAAAAAATAGATATTCATTAATGATACAATGCAGTGTGCTATGATCACATATCGTATTTTACTACTATAATCTCAACTGCTTTCAGAATTTTGCTGGGAGGATAAAAGGTAATAGGGGGAAAAATCTATGAAATTAAGAGATAGTGTAGATGCTGGCTGAACTAACAGAAAGGATTGGTTTGTCAATTAAGATTCACTAGAATTACAGATCTTACTATTAAGCTTCATGTAAATAATCAAGAAGCATGGGAAAAGATCCAGGGTATGGCTCCTCAGCATCTTCCTTCATGCCATCAGACCTGCCTTCTGGCCCAGAGTCATAGATAAAGTCCCTGAGTGAGCTGTGCTGGTTACCTAACACAAAGGGGAGCATTTCAAGTTGTGAAATACATCCATTTTGTAATTGCAGAGTTACATAGCTTATATGACATTCTCCAGGAAGCTTTCCTGGATAAACCGTAGATTTCGGCTTGTCCTGATAAAAGTCTTCCAATAGACAAAGGTTTTCCTCCTAGAATGTACCAGTGATTTGATCATCCGGGAGTCAATTATTAGCATATTTACAGTGAGATTAGACAAAATCATCTGGGGTCTTTCTTTTCTGATAATGATTCCTCCCTAATTCCGGTAAAGGGAGAGAAAGGTAAAGGGAGGGAAAAAGCATGACCACAGGAATGGAGCATACAGGTGAGATGGAAGGAAATGTTTTGGAGAGAGAGGTCAAGTAAGTAAAGGAATGAAGAGGGTGGAGTAAGGGTTTTGTCATTCATGTGAAAGCTGCGGTCATGGAAATTAGGATGGACGTAAGATTAAAATGAAAGGTAACATATTAGGAGTCTTCTTAATGAGGGAGAATGACAATTTGGAAGATGGAGAAATTAAGAAGGTGTAAGGATGAGGTACTTGAAAGATAGCAGCTTCAAAGGAGGAGAGGTTTTTGTTGGGGAAGAAGAAAAATTTGTTTGGAAGAGATTATGTCAGAATAAAGTATATACATACCCTGTCTCCTGTCTTCACATGGATGGGATGTCAGAGAGAAACAAGCCGACAATTCAGGCTTCTTTTAAGAGGGTTGGAGGAAAAGTGGTATCCTTGGGGATTTAATCTATGGGGAAGGAGATCAAGAGGAACTTCATAAAAGAGGGTGAGGATAAGGGAAAATTTGGGAGGAGAGATTATAAAGTCAGATTATTGAACCAGAAGCATGTGGTTGAAATTCTTAGCTGTTCTTAGTTGTCATGAGGGTCCTTGATAGCACTGCATTTTGATGGGATTAGTTTGGAGATCCTCTTAAAAGGTCAGTGATCCAATTGGTCTTTTTCCCTAGTAGGGTTTCCAGGCGGCTTTACTTCTGTTTCCTCAGGCTCACTATACTAAATCTGAGTGAGGAGGTTACAATGAAAGGGATTAACATTTTATATTTTTTTAAATTTATTTTATAATGTTTACTGTAAAATCTCATCTAAGGTTGATGAACTCAGTTGAGAATATGTAGTTTTTAAGAATATTTGTTAAATTGAATCAGTGACTTCAAATTAACACAAAAACTATTTAAAAGGTACCTGAAATTTGCATAAACCGTCTGAAAAACTGGATTGTTTTGCAGGCTCGGATTCCTCCTTCGCCTCCTTTTCTTCTTTATCTATATATGGATCAAAAATATTTAATACTTTAAGAATACCTTGTTTGGAATTTAGTTTGAAATGCAATTCTTTTTATTTAAAAAAATCCCTTATGAGAACATCAGAAGCAGAAAGCCATTCAAAGACAAATCCGGTTAATACAAATAAAATAAAGGTGAATGATATTGTTTTTGAGGGAAACAAAATATGGTTTTAACATGTACAATTTAAAAACAGATGTTAAAGATAATTCCAAAAGAGGTACTCCAAAAATATTCTAGAGAGTTATAATATTAAAATAAGTGTTTGCCAACTTAAGGATAGTATGTATTTAAATAAAAAACCTCTGGAGTTCGTTAAAATAAATACAGACTATTAATTTACATGCATGCAATATAAGTTACGCCCCCCAAACCATATTTTCTTACAATCCCAAATTTTAATCTGTTAAACTGTCAAATGGTTCCTAAGGAGCAGCGACTGGTCAGTTTGCCACAATTTCCATATATTTGGTTGGTAAGGAGAAAACAAGCCCAAATAGCTTTTTTGGATTATTTTAGTTTCCTGATCCCTTACATTTAGTGAAGCTGGGACTTGAAGTTCTCCCACAGTTTTAGGCCAGTTTAGAAGCCCATAAACTTCTAAGTATACGCTACATCAAAAACTAATGATGTAATGTATGGTGATTAACATAACAATAAAATTAAATTAAAAAAACTTCTAAGTATATGAAAGTGAATGATAGAATATTCTAGTTAGTATTCTAATTAATTAATTAACTTGGAGCTTGAGTGGAGGGAGGGGTAGAGGGAGAGGGAAAGAGAATCTCAAGCAGACTCCATGCTGCGCCTGGAGCCCAAAGAGGGGCTTAATCCCATGACCCTGAGATCATGACCTGAGCTGAAATCAAGAGTCAGATGCTTAACCAACTCAGCCACCCAGGGTCCCTGCTAGTGATTTTCAGAGGGTTGAGTTGCCAATTCTGTTTCTCCCGAGTAGCTTTTTTTTTTTTTTTTTAAGATTTTATTTATTTATTTGACAGAGAGACAGCGAGAGAGGGAACACAAGCGGGGGGTGTGGGAGAGGGAGAAGCAGGCTTCCCGCCGAGCAGGGAGCCCAATGTGGGGCTCGATCCTAGGACCCTGGGATCATGACCTGAGCCGAAGGCAAACGCTTAACCACTGAGCCACCCAGGCGTCCTTACAAAGCATATTTAAAGCCAATGATGATAGACTATGGTTTATCAAGTTTATTTTTTATTTTTTTTAAGATTTCATTTATTTATTTGACAGAGAAAGACAGCGAGAGAGGGAACACAAGCAGGGGGAGTGGGAGAGGGAGAAGCAGTTTTCCTCGCTAAGCAGAGAGCCCGATGCGGGGCTCCATCCCAGGACCCTGGGACCATGACCTGAGCCGAAGGCAGACGCTTAACGACTGAGCCACACAGGCACCCCTCCCAAATAGCTTTTGACAGAAATCATATTCCCTCATCATTTTGATGTTAAGACTCATTAAGACTCCACTTAACAGCTACAAGAAACCAAATGTGTGACTCCTACTGAATGTTTAGCAGCCGCACAGAATGCAGTGAGCATTTGGGAGCTCAGAGATTAACACAGAATTGCTAACCTAGGAAGGTAAAGTCCCCTGCAGGCCAATCTAAGCACTGCACAATCTCCAGCACATCTTTTCATCAAGCTCTTACTATCATACACAATAGAAAATGGCACTCCAGAGACCCATGACCACTTTCTAAAATAACCTCTATCATTTTTTCTTCATTAAAGATATGTTGCAACTGAGTTGACCATAAAAAGTATAAGCAAGGAAATTAAAATCATATATAATCTTATTACCCACATAGCACCACTGTTCACATTTGGGCTTATTTTCTATGATGGCATTCCCTCTTTCCTCTGTAAATATGTGTGGGTCTACCAATGTTGACATGAAGGTCATAGTTTTGCATTCTCTCTCTCTTTTCATTTATGATATCATGACCATTTTCTCATGTGAACATTTTTTAGTCATTTTTGATGTGGGAAACAAAGGCAGAAGAAAAATTATTAAATTTCCTTACTACCTAGAGACCACTGATAAGTCCTTGAAACAAGCAGAGTGACATTCCTCTAGGGACTCAACTGCCTCGATGTTAATACTTTGCTAAGGGCAAAAGGCAATCCTAGCCTGAGGCCCCCACCCCCAACCAGGATCCTGTAAGTCTACTTTAAGAATTCCTTTGGAAACTTCCTTTATTTCTAAACCACCCCCCTCCCCCCCCATACGTGTTGGCAATCATCCCCCAAGCATATGGCCCACCGATATATATCTGAAGGGTCTCATGACTAAGGTTTTATTAGACAGCAATAAATGACCTTTTCCCAACAATAGCTAACCTAGAGACTTATGCTATCCCTAACCCCCTCCCAACTTCAAAGTATATAATGGGCCACTCCTCATGACCCTGGTGCAGCAGCTCTTTCTGCCCACGGGTCCTGTTCTGGGGCTTTAATAAACCACCATTTTGCACCAAAGATGTCTCAAGAATTCTCTCTTAGTCGTGGGCTCTGGACTCCACCCCACTGAACCTCACCTATATTCCAAAACCCCATCAGTTTTCAATTCCTGAACTTACCATTTCTGTGTCTTTAAGTCCATCCCTTTCCTGGTTATCCCTGTAACGCATGTAAAATTGACCGCTTCCTAGTGTTCACAGGGACTTCTGCAAACAGCCCAAGCAGAGCACTTGGTATACTTCCCTTTGCTAGTTTTTGTCTCTGCCTTTAGAATGCACACTTCTTGAAGCCAAGAGCAATGTCCTTCACCTCCACAGCATAGAAACTCATTAAAAGTTTGTTGAATGAACTAATAAACACAGTTTCAGGGGTCAGTTTAAATATTGTCTTTTTCATGGTAATTACCTCCATGGGAAAGTGCTATCTCTCTTTTGGGGGTCTTTATATCACTTTGTTTTTCAGGGATATTTTTTCTTTACATATTTCTTTTTTTTTTTTTTAAGATTTTATTTATTTATTTGACAGAGAGAGACAGCTAGAGAGGGAAATGAGCAGGGGGAGTAGGAGAGGGAGAAGCAGGCTCCTGGCCGAGCAGGGAGCCCGATGCGGGGCTCGATCCCAGGACCCTGGGATCATGACCCGAGCGGAAGGCAGATGCTTAATGACTGAGCCACCCAGGCGCCCCTACATATTTCTTTTTGTCATGAAAATGAAGTCTTCTTGAGGGCAGAGGCAATGCTCTGTTTAATGTCCCATCCCTCCCAGGGCCCTGTAAAGAACTTACAGAGAAAATTGTCAAATATTTAATTTGAATCGGAAAGATAGGTCTGATTATTATTTATATTATTGATTATATTTAATTTTAAGTTTTCCTTATGAGAGGAGATTTTTATGAAGATTACTTATAGGACACTTATGTATATTTAGAGAAAGTATTGTTCCCTGTGTCTCATTTTGTCATAGACCAACATGTCTATAAAAAAATTTTTGTGATTATGACGGCATGTATATTTAAGAAGTTCTAAATGATTTCAATCAAAAGTCATTTTCCTAAAACTCTTTCATGAACAACTGTGGTTTCTATCTCTGTCTCTGTTTCTGCCTCTCTGTTTTTACATAAAATGAGGGCATTATTTGGCCAGATTTTTAGAATTTATCTTCTGAAAGACAGTGTAAGTTTATGCCAGATTGTGTGATGTTCTCTCTTGTTCTACAAATGCACATTTTTGAAACTGTAATATAAATATTATGATTCATAAAAATTGAAAAAATATGGCACTATTATGACCTGCTGTGCTCCTTTTTCTAAAAATAACTCATTTATTACATTTTCTTATTGAAATTTTAATATCTCGGTAGTATAGTAATAAAACTGTTCCCTAAGTATGTAATAGGTGATATTATTTTGTTAACTACCTACTTTACACTACCGTTGTACATAATTTTGACATTCATAAAGGTGATTGAATATTATAATAAAGTTTAAAGCCATTATGCCATTTTTCAGTTTTATTTCAGGTAACAGAATATTTTGTTCCAAGCATGTGGTAACCATAGTATTTGAATATCTAGTCCTATATATGGTGTTCAAGCTGTCATGTTCCATTAGAAACATCCTTGGACTAAAAATTTAAAAACTGAGGTTTTTCAATCCAATTTCACTACTACACCAGAAATCATTTGAATTTAAGCAAGTTCTCATCCCAGTTTCTTTTTCTGCAATATTCACTTCAAACACTCAATAAACATTTCCTGAGCACCTGCTATATCCCAAACACTGAGTATAGGGTTGAAAGGTAGAGACTCTAAGAGATTAGTGGTGTCAAAGTAGAATTTTCAAAAATTTGAATATCTAACTTCTATATGAACATAAAGTGAATAGATGTCAAATCTTTAATTCACTCATTAATGATAGAACCAGCAAGGTTGATTCAAAGAGAATTGGAAAAGAAAGAATACTTGAACAAGATTACTAATTTAATATCGTACAGGGAAATAAAACTGCATTACTATAGGACAAACATCATTTCAATCTACCAGTTGATGACTATCCTGACAGAGTTATACATCCTCTAAATCAATAATACAAGAGCAAGTTAAACAAAGGCACAAATTCCTAGGAATCAGATAATCCCTAGCGGGGCCTAACAGTGCTCCACCAAAAAACAGAAAGAAAACAGAACAAACCCTTTATAAGTTTTACATACTTTTCTTAGCAGAGGGAAAGAGAGATCAGGTACTCAATGATGAAAGCATGATAAGTACTTTGATGTAGGCAGGAGCAAGTTACTATCAAATTACAGCAGAACAGCACCTCCTGGGGACTGTGGGACCAGAGCAGAGGTGTTTTCAGGGAAAATGCTAGAATTCTAAGAATATTTTCCCTGAGACTTGAAAAACAAAAAACGAGGCAGTGAAGATTCTTTTAGAAAGATAAACAGGAAACAGAATGTAAATGAGAACTGTGCCTTTGACTCTTGAATGATGATTGTGTGTAGCATCTGAAACAAAAAACAGTAAAAAATGAATCTGATTAATGAGCTTATGCAGGGGTGGGAAGCAGTTTTTTTTTAGATTAATCTGACTCAGACACTCTAGAGCAAATTAAATAGTCAAGAAACAAAAGACACAGCCTTGGTATCTTTTTTTTTTTTTAAAGATTTTATTTATTTATTTGAGAGAGAGAGAGAGAATGAGAGAGAGAGAGCTCATGAGAGGGGGGAGGGTCAGAGGGAGAAGCAGACTCCCTGCTGAGCAGGGAGCCTGATGCGGGACTCAATCCTGGGACTCCAGGATCATGACCTGAGCCAAAGGCAGTCGCTTAACCAACTGAACCACCCAGGCACCCAGCCTCGGTATCTTCAGGAATGCTTCAAATACACTGGGAAAGACAAATGACTAGGAACATTTTTTGACATCTTGACCATGGATTACCCGCCATTTTCATAGGGTACTAGTACTGGTACTACGAATTATTATGTTCTCTTGTCATGGTTTCCCTACAGAAACAGCTACTGCAGTTTGATGTCATGATTGTAGATTCCACAGGGATACTTTTTCAAGTATATAATTGTTCTCAGTAAGAGACCAACAAAATTTTATCATCTGACTTCCTGTACCTGGAAGGGAGATGCTTAAGCCCATTCTGTACTTTCTTCTTCAACCATAAATGTTGGAAACACCATTGCAATCATTAAATTTTTATTTGATTATATTTAAATCGTCACACTTGCTATTATTTTCAAATTCATAACTTTTTCTAAGTTCTTTTTCTAAGATAGAAAAATAAAAGCCTTGTTGAAATTCTTGCTATGCCAATTTTGAGCAACAGAAACCTGACAATTTACAATGTAAAGTTCTTTTGTTTCAAATCTCTTATTATCTTCTAACCTAGGTCTTTAGAAAACCAAACAAAAAATAATTTTAAAAGGTGTATATTCACATTTTTTTAATAAAACTATATTTGTAATGGTAGCTTATATAAAATTGTGCATTATAAATCTGCACATTTTATACAACAGAATCCTAAGAGACCATTTTCAAATCCATTTTTTTAAAAAAGATTTTATTTACTTATTTGACAGAGAGAGAGAGAGCACAAGCAGGGGGAGCAGCAGGCAGAGGGAGAGGGAGAAGCAGGCCCCCTGCAGAGCAGGGAGCCCGATGCGGGGCTCAGTCCCAGGACCCGGGGATCCTGACCTGAGCCGAAGGCAGATGCTTAACTGACTGAGCCACCCAGGCGCCCCTCAAATCCATTTGACTGGGGCGCCTGAGTGGCTCAGTCATTAGGAGACTGCCTTCGGCTCAGGTCAGGATCCCCGGGTCCTGGGATTGAGCCCCGCATCGGGCTCCTTGCTCAGCGGAAAGCCTGCTTCTCCCTCTCCCACTCCCCCTGCTTGTGTTCCCTCTCTCGTTGTGTCTCTCTCTGTCAAATAAATAAATAAAATGTTTTTAAAAAAATCCATTTGACTGAAGATGTGACTTGGGTAATTAGTTTTGCTTACCTAGAAAATTATGTATGATCTGATTTGTATATATTTCTTCCTTCCCTGTTTTCTAAGGTTTGCTATTCCTCTATTACATAACCTAATTTATTTCTTGTGAGCAAGACAAAAGCAGCCTCTAATAGCTAGGAACTGTTCTTGAGCCATCAGTTAAACCCTGGTCTTGTTAGCTGCTGATCTTGTGTCTAGCATTCTCCTGTTGAGCATAAATAATTTTATAAGACATCAACATCAGACATACCACCACCATCTGTGACTGTAAATGGCTGCAGGCCAAAATAAGACCACTCTATATTAATGTCTAAACAGATGAAAATCCTAAGATTATTAAAAGCCCCAAAATGACCAAATATCCTCCTATCCTGGTTAATATGAGTAAGCACTACTTCTTTACTAATCATAGCTTTAGCCATGCTCTATTCTTCCCTTGTCCTAGATAAGATTCCTTAAGATGCCTGAAGCAGACCGACTCTAAGACGGCCCCATTATCCTACCTACTAGCTGTCACACCTATGTGTAATCCCCATCCCTTGAATGTAGGCAGGGTCCCTGACTTGCTTTGAACCAGTGGACTATGGCAAAGATGATGAGATTTTACTTCCATGATTACATTACATAAGATTTTAATTCTCATCTTGATGGTAGACTCTATTGACTAGCTGTCTCTTGCTGACTTTAATGAAGTCAGTTACCATATGGAGACACCCATGTGACAGTGAACTGAAGGTGGCCTCCAGCCAGCAAGGAACTAAGGTCCTCAGTATGACAACTCACAAAACAACTGAATTCTGCCAACAAGCACAGGAAAATGGAAGTGAATCCTTCCCCTAGTGAGCTTTAAGATGAGACTACAGCCCCAGGTGACACCTTGATTACAGCCCTATGAGAAGATCTAAAGCAGAGGATTCATCTCAGTTCTGTCTAGAGCCCTGACCCCCAGAATGGTGAGTTAAATGTGTACTGTTTTAAGCTGCTAAATGTGTAGTAGTTTGTTACGCAGCATTAGAGAGCTAAAAAAGTAGCCAACTCCAGGATTGCCTCCAATTCCTGACAACATCCAATCCACAAACAACATTCAACATTCATTCCGAAGCTTCCTTCAAGCTGTCCCAAAATCACCTAATAAAGGCCCCAATTTTATTTTTTTTAAGATTTTATTTATTTGAGAGAGAGGGGTAGAGAGAGAGCATGGGGAGGGGAAGGGGCAGAGGGAGAAGGAGACTCCCTGCTGAGCAGGGAGCCCGATGCAGGGCTCGATCTCAGGACCCTGGAATCATGACTTGATTCGACATGAGCCAAAGGCAGACAGTTAACCGACTGAGCCATCCAGGTGCCCCAAAGCCCCAGTTGTATAATGCATTTCTAACACACTCTTTCGGAGTCATACCCACAAATCCCATAGTGTGCATTTTTTTGTTGTAATGATTACTGCCCCCATTCCCCAATTTTGTTCAACTTTAATATATTTGGAGTGGTCTTAGACTACTGGACATTGACACTTGTTCTTTGTATTTCAACACTGAGTTAGTTACAGCTGTTGAACATTGTCCTCCCCAAAGACCAACAGAGGCATCTATTGAGCAAGCAAAACTAAGTTTATTAGATCTACTGCAGAACTCTACCTTGACAGTCCTAGTATTACCTTAAAATTAAGAACTTTTTAGGGCCTTGGCTGGATGATTTTAAAGAGGGCCCTGAAAGGTGGATAACTGTTTGGGAGTGAGTTGAGTTTATGGTATAATTATTTTGGATTAGTGAATACAACAAGGTGATGATCTTGAAATGAGCCTTGATGAACAAACACTTTCATTTAAGTGATTAAGCTATTTTAATTTATTCTTTGTTATTTTTTAGAAGCAAATATTTCCTGGATCAAATAGCTAAGTTATTTTTACTTACTCTTGTTTATTGTTTAACACAGGATGTAAATATACATGTTTGTCTCAATATTGTTTAGCACAGGGACAGGGAATTAGATAGGTTTCCATTTTCATATCATTGTATCATGGCCCTTGTTGCTAGTTTTAGGTAATGAACTGCTTAATAGCATAGTTCAAATTTTACTTTAAATGCAGACTCTAACTGTTCTGTTGCTAAGGAGAATTGGCCTAAACCTAGTTACCTCAAATTCAATTCTATTTACATCTCTTTACAGCTTCTCTCATTCTCTATTTACATCATAGTGTTCTATAAAAATGTAGCAGGAGGATAAACAAAGGAAAAGTTCTTAACCTGTTCCTTTTTGGCAGGATCTTAGTCTCAGACCTGAATTGTAAGTATACTCTGACCTGGGGATAGCATGCATGTTCTAGCTTTTTCTGAGTAATACTATTAAAAATCATACCTAGGGGCAGAATGTTAGAATTTTACTACTTAACAGCCTCTTATGCTCTATCCTATGATGATATTTAAAATTTTCCAGTATTGAAATAACAGCTTATTTGATAGTGTGGGACCTTTCCTACCAATTAAACTTGCCTTTTACACAATCCTAAATAGGAATAAAAATCTTTTAAAATGCATTGCCTTGTGGTAATATGTCAAATTTGGATCTTCTTAATAGTAAATCAGCATGGTCTTAATTCAAGGCAGGGACCTTAAACAGAAGTTCCTGCAGCTTTCAGTTTCACCAAGTCCCTAAATGCATCTCCTTTGGATTTTTTCTTTTCCATTTTCTGGCTAAATATAGAAAGGCAGTTTCTTCCCTTAGTCTTATCAGGAAAGTAAGTGCAAGTATATCAAGTGTGATTTACATATCTACATTATGGTTACAATACAAACTATCATAATAAGATGTATATTGACCGTTGATTTAACGTACATCAGGTGCCATGAATATATATATATATATGTGTGTGTGTGTGTGTGTGTGTGTGTGTGTATACACATATATAACAGAAGTCATGAATTTGAAGCAATTAATTCTTTAATTCACTGGAAGAAAATAACTTCCCCTTTTTCCCTTCTGTTCAAGAGCTAGGTACATCATAAGAGGTACACAATAGGGGTGCCTGGGTGGCTCAGTCGGTTAAGCATCTGCCTTCCGCTCAGGTCATGATCCAGGGGTCCTGGAATCGAGCCCCATGTCAGGCTCCCTGCTCAGTGGGGAGTTTGCTTCTCCCTTGCCCTCTGCCCCTCCCCCTGCTCCTTCTCTCTCTGTCCCTCTCACTCTCACTCTCTCAAATAAATAAATAAATAATTTTTAAAAAAAGAGACACAATAGTTGTTGATTTGATTTCAAGTCAAATAAGTTCAACAGATATGAGAGAGTTCCTTTCACATGCCAATCACTTTTCTAGGTGCCTGTAATATATCAGTGAGCAAAAAAGACTCCTGCCTCATGAAGCTTACACTCTAATAGATGCAGCCAGACAATAAATAATACATATAGTAATGAAACTATGTGGTTTATTAGAAGTGATAAGTACTATTGTCAAAGAAAACCAGAGCCTAAGAGCAGTAAAGTGGTTAAAAGAAAAAAAAAAAAAAAAAAGGATTTTATTCAGAAACTATCGCAATAGGGGGAAAAATATGCCAGTACAGAGATGGTCTCAATACTGAATGCAACAAGGAAACTATGAATTTATAGCCAGGCTGTGGGGTGGGGGGGTCAGTGGATGGACAATTCCTAAGGGGAACCATCAGGAGTAAAAAGGGATTTCTAGCTAAACCAACTTGATAGGATTCTTGCTGAAGGCAGGCCAGGGAGCTCAGATACCACCTGGGGGTTGGTGCAGGATGAGGAATTTGATCAGATACAAAGGGTGATCAATTATGGAGGGTGGAGCATTCTTGCTACACTCTTTTAGCAGGATTCTTGCTAAAAGTAGGCTCCTAAGGACAAGGCCCAAGGAGATAGGGCCTAGTTTGAAAAAGAGCTCAGTGGAGCCTGTCTAGAGTTTGGTCAAGAAGGGAGTCACTGTCACTAGGTAAAAAGGAAGAAGTAGAGAAAGGGTGAGAAATGAGGGAATGGTGGCAAAGGTGCTGTTTTATTAGAACAGTCAGGCTTGGGTGAGAAGGGAGAATTTGCCAAACCACATCTCAAAGGAGAGTTTTTCAGTAAGAAGAAACAGCCAGAA
The DNA here is from genome assembly GCF_964656455.1 of Halichoerus grypus. Taxonomy (NCBI): domain Eukaryota; kingdom Metazoa; phylum Chordata; class Mammalia; order Carnivora; family Phocidae; genus Halichoerus; species Halichoerus grypus. Next base: position 27,712,292 of record NC_135723.1, read on the forward strand.
CAACGGTTCTAGGAGAGTGCCCCTAGCAAGTTAGACAACGAGAAAGCCAGTGTGGCTGGAGCCGAGTGAGCAAAGAACAGCAGATGGAATCAGAAAAGGGATTCCTTCACTTCTTTCATTCCAGAGTTAACCAAGATTTAGTTGATCAAATTTATCTTTTTCAAAAATCACTTCCATGAATAGCACAATAGCCAAATGAATATAGGAAATATTTTGGTATTATTACTCTCCATAATAATGTTAATGGTAAATGGCATTTATTATTTAAGTATATTATTTCATGATAATGGATCTCATTTAGAGTTATAGAAGATAAAAGAACAAGACCCAACCATATGCAGTTTACAAGAGACTCACCTCAGCTTTAAGGACACATGCAGACAGAGTGAAGGATAGAAAAGATATTCCATACAAATGGAAACCAGAAGAAAGCTGAGGTAGTATAATTATGTAAGACAAAATAGACTAAGACAAAGACTCTAATAGAAGACAAAGAAGGTCATTATATAATGATAAAGGGATAAATGCAACAAGAGGATAAAGCATTTATAAATATTTGTGCACCCAACATAGGAGCACCTAAATATACAAAGCAAATATTAATAGACTGAAAAGAGGAAATAGACAGAAAAACAGTATTAGTTAAGGACCCCACTTTCATCAATAGATGGATCAACCAAACATAAAATGAATAAGGAAATTTTGGACTTAAAATGTTTAGGCCAGATAGACTTAAGATATATTTACAGAGGGGCGCCTGGGTGGCTCAGACGGCTAAGCGTCTGCCTTCGGCTTGGGTCATGATCCTGGGGTCCTGGGATTGAGCTCCACATTGGGCTCCCTGCTGAGCGGGGAGCCTGCTTCTCCCTCTCCCTCTGCCTGCCACTCCCCCTGCTTGTGCTCTCTCTCTGTCTCTCTCTCTGTCAAATAAAAAATAAAAAATCTTAAAAAAAAAAAGATATATTTACAGAACATTCTATCTAAAAGCAACAAAATATACATACTTCTTGTGCACACATGGAACATTCTCCAGGAGAAATCATATGTTAGACTACAAAGAAAAGCCCTAATAAATTTAAAAAGATTGAAAAGATATGAGCATCTTTCCCAACCACAATGGTATGAAACTAGAAGTCAATTACAGGAAAAAACAATGGGAAATTCACAAATATGTGGAAATTAAACATGCTACTGAACAACCAATGGGTCAATGAATAAATCAAAAGAGAAATTTCAAAAAATCTCAACAGAAATGAAAATAGAAAGACAACATACCAAAACTTATTGCATGCAACAAAAGCAGTTCTATGGGGGAGGTTTATAGTACTCAATGTCTATAGTAAGAAAAAATATCAAATAAACAACCTAACACTACACCTCAAGGAACTAAAAAAGAAGTAGACGTGACACAAAACTAGAACGAGTAATCCTAAAATTTGTATGTAAGCACAATAGATCCCAAATATCAAAAGCAACCTTGAGAAACAAGAACAAAGCTGGAGGTGTCACAATCCCAGATTTCAAGGTAGACTACAAAGCTGTAGTAATCAAAACAGTATGGTACCATCACAAAAATAGACACATAGATCAACAGAACACAGTAAAGAGCCCAGAGGTAAATCCATGAGTATATGGTCAATTACCCTTATGACAAAGGAGGCAAAAATATCCAATGGGAAAAGACAGTCTCCTCAATAAATAGTGCCAGGAAACTGGACAGCTACACATAAAATAATGAAACTGGACCACCTTCTAACACCATACACAAAAATAAACTTGATATGGGTTAAAGACATAAATGTGAGACCTGAAACCATAAAAATCCTAGAAAAGAACACAGGCAGTAAGTTCTCTGCCAATGATTGTAGCAACATTTTTCTAGGTAGGTCTCTTCAGGCAAGGGAAAGAAAACCAAAAATAAATGATTGGGATTACACCAAAATAAAAAGCTTTTACACAATGAAGGAAACCCACAAAACAAAAAGGAAACCTAGCGAATGGGAGAAGATATTTGCAAATGATTTATTTGATAAGGGGTTAACATCTGTAATACGTAAAGATCTTACACAACTCAACACTAAAAAAAAAACCCCCAAAATCCAAACAATCTGGTTAAAAAGTGGTTGGAGGACCTCAACAGACATTTTTCCACAGTAGACATAGAGATGGCCAACATACACATGAAAAGATGCTCAACATCCCTAATCATCAGGGAAATGCAAATCAAAACCACAATGAGATATCACCCTATACCATTTGGAATGGCTAAAGTCAAAAAGACAAGAAATAACAAGTGTTGGCAAGGATGTAGAGAAAAAGGAACCTTCATGCACTGCTGATGCAAATGTAAATTGATACAGCTACTGTGGAAAACAGTATGGAGATTCCTCAAAAAATTAAAAATAGAAATACCATATCATCCAATAATTTCACTACAGAGTATTTACCAAAAGAAAATGAAAAAAAAAATTTGAGAAGATATGTGCAGCCCTGTTTATTATAGTATTATTTATAATAGCCAAGATATGGAAGCAACCCAAGTGCCTACCAATAAACAAATGGATAAGGAAAACATGCTGTACAATGGAACAGAAAAAAACGTATGAATAAACAAAAAAAAGCAGAATCATACCTATAAATAGAACAAACTAATGGTTGCAGAGGGGACCGGGGTGGGAGATTGGGCAATATGGGTGAAAAGGAAAGAGGGATACAGGCTTCCTGTTGTGGAATGAATAAGTCAATCAAGGCACAGCATAAGGAACACAGTCAATGATATTGTAATAGTGATGTAATGGGACAGATGGTAGCTACACTTGCAGGGAACATAGCATAATGTATAAATTCGTCAAATCACTAAGCTGTACGTCTGAAACTGATGTAATGCTGTGTGTCAACTCTACTCAGATTTTTTTAAAAAATGAAAAAAAAAGAACTGCTCCCTTAGAAGGAAGGAGATAAAGATCAGATTGGAAATCAATGTAGTAGACTAAAAAGAGAAGAGTAGAAAAGATCAATGAGCCTAAGAGCTGGTTCTCTGAAAAGATAAATGAAATAGACAAACCTTTAGCCAGATTCACCATGAAAAGAAGAGAGGATTCAAATAAAATAAAAAATGAAAGAGATGTTACAACTGTTACCACAGGAATACAAAGGATCATGAGACCACAATGAACAATTACATGCCAACATATTGGACAATCTAAAAAAAAAAAAAGGATCAATTCCTAGAAGCACACAACCTACCAGTACTAAATCATGAATTAAAAGAAAATCTGAGCAGACCAATTACTAGTAAGAAAATTGAATCAATGATCAAAAATCTCCTAACAAACATAAGTCTATGACCAGATGACTTTCCTGATGAATTCTACTAAACATTTAAAGAATTAACACCAAACCTTGTCAAATTCTTACAAAAAAGAAGAGGGTGGAATACTTCCAAATTCATTCTACAAGGCCAGCATTACTCCTACCAAAACCAGACAAGGACACTACAAAAAAGGAAATCACAGGCCAACATCCCTGATGAACATGGATGCAAAAATTCTCAACAAAATATTACTAAACTTAATTTGACGACACATAAAAAGGATCATACACCACGATCAAGTGGGACTTATTTCAGGGATGTAAGGATGGTTCAATGCTCACAAATCAGTCAATGTGATCTATCACATCAATAAAATGAAGTGATTATATGATTTTTACCCTTCAATAGATGCAGAAAACACATTTGACAAAATTTAACATCCTTTGATAAAAACTCTCAACAAAATGGATATAGAGGGAACATACCTCAACATAATAAAGGTCATTTGTGAGAAGCCCACAGCTAAGATCACTCAACAGTGAAACTTTAAAGCTTTTCCTTTAAGGTCTGAAACAAGACAAGGGCGCCTACTCTTGCCACTTTTATTTAATATAGTACGGGGAGTCTTCACCAGAGAAATTAGGCAAGGAAAAGAAATAAAAGGCATCCAAATCATAAAGGAAGTAAAACTATCTCTATTTAAAGATGACATAATATTATGTATAGAAAACCCTAGAGTCCATAAAAAATTGTTAGAATAAATTTAATTCTATAAAGTTGTAGGATGCAAATCAATATACAAAAATCAGTTCCATTTCTATACACTAATAACAAACTATCAAAAAGAGAAATTAGGAAAATCCCATTTACAATTGCATCAAAAAGAATAAAATACTAAGGAATAAATTTAACTAATGAGGTGAAAGACCTGTACACTGAAAACTGCAAGACACTGATAAAAAGAAATTGAAGATGACATAAATGGAAAACATATCCTATACTCATGGCTTGGAAGAATTAATACTGTTAAAATGTCCAGAGTACCGAAAGCAACCCATAGGTTCAATGTAATACCTATTGAAATTCCAATGACATTTTTCACAGAAGTAGAACAATCTTAAAACTTGCATGAAATCACAGAAGATTCTAAAGAGCCAAAGCATTCTTAAGAAAGAAGAACAAAGGTGGAGGCACCATGCTTCCTGATTTCAAATTATATTACAAAGCTCTAATAATCCTAATAGTATGGTATTGGCATAAAAACAGACACATAGATCAATGGAACAGAAATGAGAGTCCAGAAATAAACCCATGCATATATGGCCAATTAATCTATGACAAAGGAGACAACAATATACAATGAGAAAAAGACAGTCTCTTCAATAAGTGTTGTTGGGAAAACTGGACCACAGTCTTACACCATACACAAAAATAAACTCAAAATGGATTGGAGACTTGAACGTAAGACCTGAAGGCATCAAAATCCTGGAAGAAAACATGGGGTAAACTTGATATTGGTCTTGGCAATGATTTTTTGGATTTGACACCAAAAGCAAAGGCAACAAAAGCAAAAATAAACAAGTGAGCCTACATCAAACAAGAAGGCTATACAGCCAAGGAAACCATCGGCACAATAAAATAGCAGACTGAGAGAAAATGTTTTCAAAGCATATATCTGATAAGTGGTTAAATATATTAAAAACTCATACAACTCAATAGAAAAAAACCTCATTTAAAAATGGGCAGAGAATCTCAATAGACATTTTTCCAAAGAAGACATAAAGATGGCCAACAGGTGCGTGAAAAAAAGCTCAGCATCACTCATCATCAGGGAAATACAAATCAAAACCACAATGAGATATCACCTCACACTTTTTAGAATGGCTATTATCAAAAAGATAAAAGAGAGATAAAAAATGTTGGTGAGGATATGGAAAAAAAGCACTCTTGTGAGCTGTTTGTAGGAATGCAAGCTGGTGGGGAACTAGAGAAAAGAGTACAGATGTTCCTCAAAAACTGAAAAATAGAACTATTATAGATCTAACAATTCCATTTCTGCATATTTATCCAAAGGAAACCAAATCACTATCTCAAATAGATATCTGCACCCGTATGTTCACTGCAGCATTAGTTACAATAGTCGAGACATGGAAACAACCTAAGTGTCCATCAACAGATGAATGGATAAAGAAAATGTACTATATATATGCAGGGGAACATTATTCATCCATAAAAAAGAAAGAAATCCTGCCATTGGCTACAATGTGGATGGATCTGGAGGGCATTATGCTAAGTAAGTCAGACAGAGCAAAATAAATACTATGTGATATCACTTACATGTCATTCTTAAAAAAATCAGATACAGAGAACACATTGGTGGTTGGTATGGGCAAAATAAACAAAAATGGTCAAAAGGTACAAACTTCCAGTTATAAAATAACTAAGTCCTGGCGACATAAGATACAACATGGTAATTACAGTTAACAGTAATATACTGTACATTTAAAAGTTGCTAGGAGAGTAGATCTTAAAAGTTACCACAAGAAAAAAAAGTATCACGATGTGTTGTACTGGATGTTAACTAATCTCATTACGGCATTCACTATATATGTATATACTTATACATGTATAAAATCATTATGTTATACACTTAAAACTAATACAATGTTGTGTTTCATTTATATCTAAAAAAATTAATGTTCTGCATAGAGCCAGAATAACCAGGTCTTTATATTCCCACCTTGCTCAGTCAATGGAAGTGGGCCACACACTCCACATAGGTAGTTCTCTGTTGTTGAGGCAGAAAGAGCCAATAGCTAGAGACTCTCTGTGGATCAGATCTGGAAGGTACACTCAAACGTCTACCACAGTAGACATTTATATAAATGTTTCAGTTTAGGGCAATTATGAATAAAGCTGCTACCAATATATTGAAAAATAAATAAATGGAAAAATTAATTTTTAAAAATAGAATTTTGGTATATCAATAGACAAACTAGCAAGTTCTAAAAGTAAAGTTCAAGGCAATGAAAAATATAATCAGAGACCCAATTCTACTATATTGCTCACATTACAGAATCTCTTAGTTCTTGGGCTTCTTCCAGATTTAGGTAAAATTTTCTAGTGATTTAGTGACATCTAGTGACATTTATTGGTATAGCAAACAAGAGTTTTAAAACATGTTTCCATTTTATCCTTTTAAGAAATACCAGTTGTATAGTTTCACTTATTTGTGGAACATAAGGAATAGCATGGGGGACATTAGGAGAGGAAGGGAAAAATGAAGGGGGGAGAAATCGGAGGGGGAGACGAACCATGAGAGACTATGGACTCCAAGAAAAAACTGAGGGTTCTAGAGGGGAGGGAGGTGGGGGGATGGGTTAGCCCGGTGATGGGTATTAAAGAGGGCACGCATTGCATGGAGCACTGAGTGTTATATGCAAACAATAAATCATGGAACACTACATCAAAAACTAACGATGTAATGTATGGTGACTAACATAACACAATAAAATAAAATTAAATAAAAAAAAAAGAAATACCAGTTGTTAAATTTATATGAAAGGAACAGAAATTATAGGTGCACTGGAAACACTGAAATACTAATTAAACCATTGAAAATCTGTTAAAATACTGACATAGGAAACAACAAACGTAATCCATGAGAGACTAACAGTCTCTACATTCATAGCTTATTTGGTCCCAACTAGATATTGGATAGCAGATTTTCAGAATTAAGTCCTTGTCTTTCTATCAGAGATTATCAGAGTCAAAGAACTGAAGACACTTCTCTGACCACAAAGAAATTGCAAATGGCAATCATCCCAGTGCAGAACCAGCTGATATTATTGCTTACTTGGAGGTAGGAATGAGAATGTTTTTTTTTTTTTTTTTTTTTTTAAAGATTTTATTTATTTATTTGAGAGAGAGAGCACATGAGAGGGGGGAGGGTCAGAGGGAGAAGCAGACTCCCTGCCGAGCAGGGAGCCCAATGTGGGACTCGATCCCGGGACTCCAGGATCATGACCTGAGCCGAAGGCAGTCGCTTAACCAACTGAGCCACCTAGGCGCCCCAAGGAATGAGAATGTTTTAAGAACGTTTAGTCCAATCACATTAAAAACCCAAGTCATTTGTAACCTTCTTTAAATCTTTTAAGCTCTAAATCTTGGTTGTTCCTTCACTTCACTGACCCCTCAAATTCGATGACACGGTTTTTGGTGTCATTGTTCTATTGAAAGTTCCCTTTCGATAGGTTTATTTTCAGATGTATTTACGTGTTCATTGATTGATTGATTCAATAATTTATGCTTTATAAACAGTCAGGTCTGCCAGCCCTTTGGATAGGTTAAGCGTATTCCCAGAGAAGCACTGATCTGGGGACCATGAGCCCTGCTCTGTCACTGTCCCTATGCATGCAAGTCACATTTAAATGCAGGTTTCAATCATCTGGTCTTAAAAATGAGGCAAGCAATGTATTGCTCTTTATAATTACACTGTTACTATACCGCTGCTTTATAATAAGTACATTATTACAATGTGATATCATATTATTAATACTATTTCCTACTCAATCACATACTTGAATCTTGGAAATGACAAAGGTAATGGAATATTTTTCTCTGGGAAACCTTAATCCAGTTAGAAGGTTTGAAGTTCGTCATAGGGACAGGAAATCTAAGATAGAAAGGAATTTTTAATTATTCTGAAAATGGCAAAAAATGAAAATACTGATACATGTTATGTAAGGGTAATCTAAATACATAGAGCGCTTAAGCATTTTAGACCTAAAGGAAAATATTCTGGTAGCTGTTGTCACTGGATTTTTAGTACTTCATTGTCTGTGCAGTTTTTAATTTCAGGAGTGTAAAGTTAGGGAGGCAAATTATTACATGCTTTTTAAAGAGGTGGGATCAGTTACTTTATAAGAAATTTTACTAACTCACTTTTGCTATACGACATTTGAATTGTTAACAGTTTACCTGCATCACTAAAAGACAAATTAGATATTTTAAGTAACTTTAAATTGGTTAAGCACTTTATTTATTTTTACTACATTTAGTAGCATAAATTTCACTGGGGTATTTTTATGAGAGCACTAAATACCTTTTATACATTATCTATAGTTTTTAAACTTGTTTGCTGATAAGAATCATAAGGGACATTTGTTTAAAATACAGCTTAGTAGGTTTCCTTCCAGGACCTGCTGAATTGAAATCTTCAGGGATGATTGTACTTAAATGATAGTGCAGTGAGCGCTGAATCACTTTATGTAGAACATCTGGCATAGTGTCTGGTATAAAATAAGGCCTTAAATAACATTAGCTGTGATTATTGCTTATTATCATTATTACAATGATTTCAATTCTTATAAGGTACATAACTGTGTCAGAAAAATTTATTCACAATAGAAAATTTGTATAGTTTTTAAAGCCACAGAAAAATTCATCTGTTGGGGTGCAAAGGTGGTGCAGTCTGTTAAGCCACTGACTCTTGGTTTTGGTTGGGGTCGTGATCTCAAGGTCATGAGCTCGAGCCCCGGGTTGGGCTCCATGCTTACCGGGGAGTCAACTTGAGATTCTCTCTCCCTCTCCCTTTGCCCCTTCTGCTCGTGCTCTCTCTCTCTCAAATAAATAAATAAATCTTATTTAAGAAAAAGAAAAATTCAACTGTGAAACAAGAATAAGCTGTACTCATTTTTTTCATATTTGTTTTTATAAACCTTGAAATAAACAGGTTTGGGAAGTTTTTTTACTTCGAAGAGTTATACCACCACCTTGTGGCCAAATGACTGTAGAGCAAAGACAGCAATTCAGCTTGTTCCTTAGTGATCATGGAATATAAAAAATGATTTACACAAGAGCAAACAAATGAAGCTCTACAAATACAGGTCAATAAATGTAAATGAATGAATGAAAAAATAAACAATAAAATCCCTAAACAGAGAACTAAAAATGAGAAATACAATTCTAACTTGAGAATTGCACACCTTTCAGAGGCGTAAGCTGCCAAGTTACTGTCTTGCCAGGTGCACAAGCTACCAAAGAGCCAAGTGAATAGCTGTCATGGGAGCTTTGAAAAGTCAGTGCTGGGGCGCCTGGGTGGCTCAGTCGGTTGAGCGTCATGTCCAGCTCAGGTCATGATCCTGGGGTCCTGGGAACGGGTCCTACATCGGGCTCCCTGCTCGGTGGGGAGCCTACTTCTCTCTCTCTCTCTGCCCCTCCCTTGCTTGTGTGCACTCTCTCTCTCTCAAATAAATAAAAATAAAATATTAAAAAAAAAAAGAAAAGTCAGTGCTGTCCGTGCATCAATGGTCCATATTAGAGACAACTCACCAAGGTAGGATACTGGACAATCTGTAAGCCAACCGATGCTGACCATAACAAATTTGTAGATATATACATCATATACACAAAATATATGTTCCTAAAATTATTTATAAGTGTTTTTAAAATCCCCTTAGAAAAATATTTAAGGTGAATTTTATATCAAATCCCAGCTTTCTATTTCCCTTTCCAGAACATCTTGATTTTCAAAATGATGGAGATAACTGATTTAGAATGTCAGCACATCTTTCATGAAAATTTTATATTATTTCAATCTCATTTTCAAAATGAATAGTCAAAGATGAAACATTTATCTACCACTGATGTGAAATACATTAATATTTATTATTCTTTTGATAACTTTCATCAGCAAATATAGATTTTACTACTTATTGACATTTGTCTCTTTTTTTTTAAAGATTTATTTATTTATTTGAGAGAGAGCGAGTGGGTGTGGGGGGGAGGGGCAGAGGGAGAAGGAGAGAGGGTCTTTAAGCAAACTCTGTGCTGAGCGCAGAGCCAAACGGGGGGGGGGGGGGGACGACTCAATCTCTCTATCCTGAGATGATGACCTCGGCCGAAACCAAGCCTCTGATGCTCAACCTACTGTGCCACCCAGGTACCTCTCTTATCGACATTTTTCTGACCAGATGAAATTAATTTTTAAAATCCATTTGGCATAAAATAATTAATTGCTTGTAAGCTCCTTAGCATGTTCCTATTTTTCTTTTAATGAAACTTCTCTGAACCCACCTTGACATTTCCTATTTAATTCTCACTCATCAGTATCCAATTATCACTCTGTTAACATACACACCAATAGTGGTTTCCTTAATTTACTTTACTGTGCCAACAATGAGCAGGAGATTACTCATGAATGTGGGGATGGGGAGGGGGCCATTTCCTAATACACAGTTCCCTGAATTTAGAGAACCATGAAAATCCATAGACTAACATAACTTGAAAAAATTTTACTGTTCTTTAAAAAAAAAAAAAAGACATCCTTAAAAATGGAATAGAGAAAGGTGAAACCTAAAAGAACAGGAAAGACTCCTGTCTGTTGTGTGTGGTTATGTGATGATACATGTCTTCAACAGAGCTTAGTTATTACTCAGGGATGATGAAAAACTTTGTAGCTTAATGCACCAAACCACCCATGTATACTGATTAAGCTTTCCCTTAGAAATGTGGTTGTCGATGAGCTTCTTGGATAAGGACAAGACAAAAATACTACGGGAACAATTCAATGTATAGTACCAACTGCTAGGAGACTTTAAAGATGGGAGAATTCACTTCTGAGAGCGTACCACTCCCAGCTCCCCACGCTTTCTCTCCTTGAACATTACTATTTAACATAATATGACTATTCCCACCTTCTAGAAACCTGCACTCTCTTGGCTGCTGCTGACATCTGGTTGCTGATGACGGAAGAACACCAGCTTTTTCTTCTCCCCTTCTAAGTTCTCAGCCGAGGCCCCTGTAACAGAAGACTGATGAACCAGAGAAAAGCCTACATGATTTTATCAGTTTCATGTGACACAGGAGCCTCATAAGGAGAGAAGACCCAAAGAAGTGGTTAAACCTGAGTGTTTTTATGCTAGGTTTGATGAAGACTGGAAAGTCATAGTAAAATGGGATAGGACACAAAAGGGTATGAGCTTGGAGTGGTCCACCGGGGGAATAGCAAGGCTTGTTCATCCTGATTGTTCTCTGTGTCATGGAGATAGGGATGGACCTTTCTTCCAGATATGGGAAAGGCCCCCATCCCATGATGGTTTTATGGCCTGAGTCAGAGGAAAGTCAGACAGTCCTTTCTGCATAGGCTGTTTCTCAGATTTCTTCAGCTTAAAATATTCAGTATGTTACAGTGTCATATTTTGGAGTAGTGTATCCAGAACCTTGTCAATATTTAAGACCAATAGCCTATATTTTAGGGGATCACAATTAGATTTACCATAAAATGGTATTTACTTAGTGGCTTCAGGTTTCAAAAGTAAACTGTTCCGCAGACTTTTTCGAAGACACGAAAAGTGTGATATTTGAAAGGAGATCAAAAGGGTGATTATTAGCAAAACGAAACGCCTGGGAAAATGCCCTGGGAATGACAGGGAAGTAAGGGGTTTGGAGAAACTGCAAAGTCAGCATGGCCACAACAGAGAAAGAGGTGAGTAAAAAAGAGGCCGAGCAGGGGCCGAAACATGTCTGCCTTTGTTGGTTCTGTCCTAAAAGCAATGGAAAACCATTGAAACTTAAAGCTGAGGATGAATGATGAGGTTTCTCCTCAAAGTGAAAATTTCCTTCAGACAGTTCCTTACTGACCTGTGGCTCATCTCCAGGACACCTGCTTCCAGAGCTCATTGATTAGGTGTGGGCACATGACTAACAGGGCAGCGGACCCACAACTAGCAGGTGAACTGGGGGCCAGTCTCCATAAGATTAGTGAGGCCAAACCCATCCACTTTCTCAGGAATTTCAACTAATACACAAAGATACAATGCCAGTTATTAGAAGCTATCGTAGTAGCTGAGGATCTACCCAGAGAAGCCATGATTAGTTGGATTAAAAACATAAATGTAGGGGTGCCTGGGTGGCTCAGTCACTAAGCGTCTGCCTTCGGCTCAGGTCATGATCCCAGGGTCCTGGGATCAAGCCCCACATTGGGCTCTCTGCTCTGCAGGGAGCCTGCTTCTCCCTCCTCCCTTCTCCTGCTCTCTCTCACTATCTCTTTCTCTCTCTCAAATAAATAAATAAAATCTTAAAAAAAATAAAGACCTAAATGTGAGACCTAAATTCATAAAACTCCCAAAAGAAAACAGTAATTTCTTTGACATTTGCCATAGAAACATTTTCCTACATATGTCTCCTCAGGCAAGGGAAACAAAGCAAAAATAAACTATTGGGACTACACCAAAACAAAAAGCTTTTGCACAGTTAAGGAAACCATCCACAAAATGAAAAGGCAACCAGGGCACATGGTTCCCTCTTGATTTCCACTCAGGTTATGACCTCAGGGTCATGAGACTGAGCCCCAAGTTGGGCTCCACACTCAGCATGGAGTTTGCTTGGGATTCTCTCTTCTCTCTCTCTCTAACCCTCCCCTCAGCTCACTCACTCTCTTGGTCTCTCTAAATAAATAAATAAAACCTTAAAAAAGATGAAAAGGCAACCTACTGAATGGGAGAAGATATCTGCAAATGATATATCTGATAAGGGGTTAATACCCAAAATATATAAAGAATTTCTATAACTCAACACCAAAAAAACCCCCAAGTAATTCCATTAAAAAATGGGCTGAGGAGGGGGGCGGAGCAAGATGGCGGAGGAGTAGGAGACCTGGATTTCGTCTCCTCTCAGGAATTCAGCTGGATAGGGATCAAACCATTCTGAACACCTACAAACTCAACAGGAGATCGAAGAAAAGAATAGCAACAACTCTCTGAACAGAAAAGCGACCACTTTCTGGAAGGTAGGACGTGCGGAGAAGTGAATCCGAGGCGATATTCGGGAGGATAGACGGCGGGGGAGGGGCCTCCGTCGGCCGCTTCTGGCAAGTGATAGAGCCACGGAGCACAAAATCGGAACTTTTAGAGTCAGCTCCGCTGAGAGACGTCACTCTGGTGGCAAAGTGGGGGGTGGAACCCTCGTGGGACAGTGTGGTCTCAGGACCCTCGGGGTCACAGAAAGACCGGGGGTGCCTGAGTGTGGCAGAGCTCCCAGGTATCGGAGCAGGGAAGCCGGCTGCAGAGACGGAGCCCAGGCGCGGGCTCTCAGCTCGGGGTTGCCATAAACCGTGATCCGCGGCACAGTCGGGCCACTGCTCCTCCAGCAGGGACCCAACAAGCGGCAGATCCGGGGAGACTCACCTTCTTCCCCCGGGAGGAGAGGTGCGGGAGCGCACCGCGGGGATCTGCTGGGTTTGGAGACTCCACCCGGGGTCGGGTGCCAGATAGAAAGGCGCGGTCACAGGCCGGGTGAGCGCGGAGTGTGGCCGGAGACCGGGGAGACGGGACTGACTGACTGCTTTTCTCTGGGGGCTCGCTGAGGAGCGGGACCCCGAGTTCTCGGCTCCGCCGGGGCGGAGACTGGGAGGCCGCCATTTTCACTCTCCGCCTCCAAAGCTGTACGGAAAGCTTGCAGGGAACAAAAGCTCCGGAGAGCAAACCCGAGCAGATTACTTAGCCCGGACCGGCAAGGGCGGGGCAATTTGCCTCCGGCAAAGACATTTGGGAACCACGGCAACAGGCCCCTCCCCCAGAAGATCAGCGAGAACAGCCAGCCAAGACCAAGTTTACCGATCAATGAGAACGGCAGAACTCCAGCGCTAGGGGAATACTGCACATAGAATTCATGGCTTTTTTACCATGATTCTTTAGTCTTTCAAAGTTAATTATTTTTTTAACTGTCTTTTTTTCTTTTTTCCTTTTTTCTTTTTTTTTTTGAATTTTTCTTTTTCCCTTTTTCAACCAACATCTTATCAATCCCTTTTTTAAAAAAAAAACATTTTTATTTTTCATTTTTAAAGTCATATTCTATCCCTTCATAGTAGTTACCCGTATTTTTGGCATATATATATAAGTTGTTCTCTCTTTAAAATCTTGAGATAGTTTCTTCTAACAGATCAAAATATACTCTAAATCTCTAGTGTATGGTTTTTTTCTACTCCCCTGCCTGATCACATTCTCTCCCTTTTTTCTTTCTTTCTTTCTTTTTTTTTTAATCCTCTTCTTTCTTTTTTCAAATAACTTATCAAATCCTTTTTTAAAATTTTTTATAATTTCCATCTTTACAGTCATATTCCATCCCTTCATCATATCAACCCTTATTTTTGTACATATATAAGTTTTTCTTTCTTTAAAATTTTGGGAGGGACTTTCTTTTAACAAACCAAAATACACCCAAAATCTAGTGTGTGGCACTGATCTATAATCCAGCCTGATCATATTTGATCACATTCTGTTTTTGTTTTGTTTTGTTTTGTTCTGCTTTTGTTTGTTTTTATCTTTATCTTTTTCTTTTTTCTTTCTTTCTTTCCTTTTCTTTTTTCTCTCTTTCCCTTTCTTTTCCCACTGCTTCAGGTCTTTTCTGATTTGTTTAGAGTATATTTTCTGGGGACGTTGTTACCCTGCTAGCATTTTGTTCTCTCATTAATCTATTCTCCTCTGCACAAAATGACAAGACGGAAAAAATCACCTCAACAAAAGAACAAGAGGTAGTACCGACTGCCAGGGACCTACTCAATACGGACATTAGTACGATGTCAGAGCTAGAGTTCAGAATCATCACTTTAAAGATACTAGCTGGGCTTGAAAAAAACATGGAAGTTATTAGAGAAACCCTTTCTGGAGAAGTAAAAGAACTAAAATCTAACCAAGTAGAAATCAAAAAGGCTATCAATGAGGTGCAATCAAATATGGGGGCGCTAACTGCTAGGATAAATGAGGCAGAAGAAAGAATCAGTGAGATAGAAGACCAAATGATGGAAAATAAAGAAGCTGAGAAAAAGAGATAACTACTGGATCACGAGGGCAGAATTCGAGAGATAAACGATACCATAAGACGAAACAACATTAGAATAATTGGGATCCCAGAAGAAGAAGAAAGAGAGAGAGGGGCAGAAGGTATAATGGAGCAAATTATAGCAGAGAACTTCCCTAATTTGGGGAAGGAAACAGGCATCAAAATCCAGGAAGCACAGAGAACCCCTCTCAAAATCAATAAAAATAGGTCAACACCCCGACATCTAATAGTAAAACTTACGAGTCTCAGAGACAAAGAGAAAATCCTGAAAGCAGCTCGGGAGAAGAGATATGTAACCTACAATGGTAGAAACATTAGATTGGCAACAGACTTATCCACAGAGACCTGGCAGGCCAGAAAGGACTGGCAGGACATATTCAGAGCACTAAATGAGAAAAATATGCAGCCAAGAATACTATATCCAGCTAGACTGTCATTGAAAATAGAAGGAGAGATAAAAAGCTTCCAGGACAAACAAAAACTAAAGGAATTTGCAAACACGAAACCAGCCCTACAACAAATATTGAAAGGGGTCCTCTAAGCAAAGAGAGAGCCTAAAAGCAACATAGACCAGAAAGGAACACAAACAATATACAGTAACAGTCACTTTACAGGCAATACAATGGCACTGAATTCCTATCTTTCAATAGTTACCCTGAATGTAAATGGGCTAAATGCCCCAATCAAAAGACACAGGCTATCAGATTGGATTAAAAAACAAGACCCATCGATATGCTGTCTGCAAGAGACTCATTTTAGACCCAAAAACACCCCCAGATTGAAAGTGAGGGGGTGGAAAACCATTGACCATGCTAATGGACACCAAAAGAAAGCTGGGGTGGCAATCCTTATATCAGACAAATTAGATTTTAAACCAAAGACTGTAATAAGAGATGAGGAAGGACACTATATCATACTTAAAGGGTCTACCCAACAAGAAGATCTAACAATTGTAAATATCTATGCCCCTAACATGGGAGCAGCCAATTATATAAGGCAATTCATAACAAAAGCAAAGAAACACATCGACAACAATACAATAATAGTGGGGGACTTTAACACCCCCCTCACTGAAATGGACAGATCGTCTAAGCAAAAGATCAACAAGGAAATAAAGACTTTAAATGACACACTGGACCAAATGGACTTCACAGACATATCCAGAACATTCCATCCCAAAGCAACGGAATACACATTCTTCTCTAGTGCCCATGGAACATTCTCCAGAATAGATCACATCCTAGGTCATAAATCAGGTCTCAACCGGTACCAGAAGATTGGGATCATTCCCTGCATATTTGCAGACCACAATGCTTTGAAACTAGAACTCAATCACAAGAGGAAAGTCAGAAAGAACTCAAATACATGGAGGCTAAAGAGCATCCTACTGAAGAATGAATGGGTCAACCAGGAAATTAAAGAAGAATTAAAAAAATTCATGGAAACCAATGAAAATGAAAACACAACTATTCAAAATCTTTGGGATACAGCAAAGGCAGTCCTAAGAGGAAAGTATATAGCAATACAAGCCTTTCTCAAGAAACAAGAAAGGTCTCAAGTACACAACCTAACCCTACACCTAAAGGAGCTGGAGAAAGAACAGCAAATAAAGCCTAAACCCAGCAGGAGAAGAGAAACAATAAAGATCAGAGCAGAAATCAATGAAATAGAAACCAAAAGAACAGTAGAACAGATCAACGAAACTAGGAGCTGGTTCTTTGAAAGAATTAACAAGATTGATAAGCCCCTGGCCAGACTTATCAAAAAGAAAAGAGAAATGACCCAAATCAACAAAATCATGAATGAAAGAGGAGAAATCACAACCAACACCAAAGAAATACAAACAATTATAAGAACATATTATGAGCAACTCTATGCCAGCAAATTAGATAACCTGGAAGTAATGGATGCATTCCTAGAGATGTATCAACTACCAAAACTGAACCAGGAAGAAATAGAACACCTGAACAGACCTATAACCACTAAGGAAATAGAAGCAGTCATCAAAAATCTCCCAAAACACAAAAGCCCAGGGCCAGATGGCTTCCCAGGGGAATTCTACCAAACATTTCAAGAAGAATTAATACCTATCCTTCTGAAACTGTTCCAAAAAATAGAAATGGAAGGAAAACTTCCAAACTCATTTTATGAGGCCAGCATTACCTTGATCCCAAAACCAGACAAAGACCCCATCAAAAAGGAGAATTACAGACCAATATCCCTGATGAACATGGATGCAAAAATTCTCACCAAAATACTAGCCAATAGGATCCAACAGTACATTAAAAGGATTATTCACCACGACCAAGTCGGATTTATCCCTGGGCTGCAAGGTTGGTTCAACATCCGCAAATCAATCAACGTGATACAATACATTAACAAAGGAAAGAACAAGAATCATATGATCCTCTCAATAGATGCAGAAAAAGCATTTAACAAAGTACAGCATCTTTTCTTGATCAAAACTCTTCAGAGTATAGGGATAGAGGGTACATACCTCAATATCATAAAAGCCATCTATGAAAAACCTACAGCGAATATCATTCTCAATGGGGAAAAACTGAGAGCTTTCCCCCTAAGGTCAGGAACGCGGCAGGGATGTCCACTATCACCACTGCTATTCAACATAGTATTGGAAGTCCTAGCCACAGCAATCAGACAACAAAAAGAAATCAAAGGCATCCAAATTGGCAAAGAAGAAGTCAAACTCTCACTCTTTGCAGATGATATGATACTTTATGTGGAAAATCCCAAAGACTCCACCCCAAAACTGCTAGAACTCATACAGGAATTCAGTAAAGTGGCAGGATATAAAATCAATGCACAGAAGTCAGTGGCATTCCTATACACCAACAACAAGTCAGAAGAAAGAGAAATTAAGGAGTCGATCCCATTTCCAATTGCACCCAAAACCATAAGATACCTAGGCATAAATCTAACCAAAGAGGCAAAGGATCTGTACTCAGAAAACTATAAAATACTCATGAAAGAAATTGAGGAAGACACAAAGAAATGGAAAAACGTTCCATGCTCATGGATTGGAAGAACAAATATTGTGAAGATGTCAATCCTACCTAGAGCAATCTACACATTCAATGCAATCCCCATCAAAATACCATCCACTTTCTTCAAAGAAATGGAACAAATAATCCTAAAATTTGTATGGAACCAGAAAAGACCCCGCACAGCCAGAGGAATGTTGAAAAAGAAAAGCAAAGCTGGCGGCATCACAATTCCAGACTTCCAGCTCTACTACAAAGCTGTCATCATCAAGACAGTATGGTACTGGCACAAAAACAGACACATAGATCAATGGAACAGAATAGAGAGCCCAGAAATGGACCCTCAACTCTATGGTCAACTCATCTTTGACAAAGCAGGAAAGAATGTCCAATGGAAAAAAGACAGTCTCTTCAACAAATGGTGGTGGGAAAATTGGACAGCCACATGCAGAAGAATGAAACTGGACCATTTCCTTACACCACACACAAAAATAGACTCCAAATGGTTGAAAGACCTCAATGTGAGACAGGAGTCCATCAAGATCCTAAAGGAGAACACAGGCAGCAACCTCTTCAACCTCAGCCGCAGCAACTTCTTCCTAGAAACATCTCCAAAGGCAAGGGAAGCAAGGGCAAAAATGAACTATTGGGACTTCATCAAGATAAAAAGCTTTTGCAAAGCAAAGGAAACAGTCAACAAAACCAAAAGACAACTGACAGAATGGGAGAAGATATTTGCAAATGACATATCAGATAAAGGGCTAGTATCCAAAATCTATAAAGAACTCATCAAACTCAACACCAAAAGAACAAAGAATCCAATCAAGAAATGGGCAGAAGACATGAACAGACATTTTTCCAAAGAAGACATCCAAATGGCCAACAGACACATGAAAAAGTGTTCAATATCGCTTGGCATCAGGGAAATCCAAATCAAAACCTCAATGAGATACCACCTCACACCAGTCAGAATGGCTAAAATTAACAAGTCAGGAAATGACAGATGTTGGCGGGGATGCGGAGAAAGGGGAACCCTCCTACACTGTTGGTGGGAATGCAAGCTGGTGCAGCCACTCTGGAAAACAGTATGGAGGTTCCTCAAAAAGTTGAAAATAGAGCTACCATAGGATCCAGCAATTGCACTACTGAGTATTTACCCCAAAGATACAAAAGTAGGGACCCGAAAGGGTACGTGCACCCCGATGTTTATAGCAGCAATGTCCACAATAGCCAAACTGTGGAAAGAGCCAAGATGTCCATCAACAGATGAATGGATAAAGAAGATGTGGTATATATATACAATGGAATATTATGCAGCCATCAAAAGGAATAAGATCTTGCCATTTGCAACGACGTGGATGGAACTGGAGGGTATTATGCTGAGCGAAATAAGTCAAACAGAGAAAGACATGTATCATATGACCTCACTGATATGAGGAATTCTTAATCTCAGGAAACAAACTGAGGGTTGCTGGAGTGGGGGGTGGGGTGGGAGGGATGGGGTGACTGGGTGTTGGACACTGGGGAGGGTATGTGTTCTGGTAAGCGCTGTGAATTGTGCAAGACTGTTGAATCTCAGATCTGTACCTCTGAAACAAATAATGCAATATATGTTAAGAAAGAAAAAAAGAAGAAGAAGAATGTAGCAGGAGGGGAAGAATGAAGGGGGGGAAATCGGAGGGGGAGAAGAACCATGAGAGACAATGGACTCTGAAAAACAAACTGAGGGTTCTAGAGGGGAGGGGGGTGGGAGGATGGGTTAGCCTGGTGATGGGTATTGAGGAGGGCACGTTCTGCATGGAGCACTGGGTGTTATGCACAAACAATGAATCATGGAACACTATATTTAAAACTAATGATGTAATGTATGGGGATTAACATAACAATAAAAAAAATTAAAAAAAAAAAAATGGGCTGAGGACCTGAATAGACTTTTTTCCAAAGAAGACATACAGATGGCCAATGGAACATGAAAAGGTTCTCAACATCACTCATCATCAGGGAAATCCAGATCAAAACCTCAATGAGATATCACCTCACACCTGTCAGAATTGCTTAAAATAAGCACAAGAAACAAGTATTGGCAAGGATGTGGAGAAAAAGTACCCTCTTGCATTGTTGGTGGGAATGCAAACTGGTGCAGCCACTCTGGAAAACAGTATGGGGTTTCCTCAAAAAATTAAAAATAGAACTACCATATGATCTAGTAATTCCGCTACTGGATATTTACCCAAAGAAAATGAAAATGCTAATTCAAAAAGATATATGTAGGGGAGGGGGGTTTGGGGGGATGGGGTACCTGGGTGATGGACATTAAGGAGGGCACCTGATGTAATAAGCACTGGGTATTATATAAGACTGATGAATCACTGACCTCTACCTCTGAAGCCAATAATACATTATATGTTAATTAACTGAATTTAAATTAAAAAATATTTAAAAAGATAAAATGTAAAAAAAAAGATATATGTACCCCCATGTTTATTGCAGCAAGATTATTTATAGTAGCCAAGATATGGAAGCAATCCAATTGCCCATCGATAGATGAATGGATAAAGAAGTGGCATACAGTGGGAATGCAAGCTGGTGCAGCCACTCTGGAAAACAGTATGGAGGTTCCTCAAAAAGTTGAAAATAGAGCTACCATAGGATCCAGCAATTGCACTACTGGGTATTTACCCCAAAGATACAAATGTAGGGATCCAAAAGGGTACGTGCACCCCGATGTTTATAGCAGCAATGTCCACAATAGCCAAACTGTGGAAAGAGCCAAGATGTCCATCAACAGATGAATGGATAAAGAAGATGTGGTATATATATATACAATGGAATATTATGCAGCCATCAAAAGGAATGAGATCTTGCCATTTGCAACGACGTGGATGGAACTGGAGGGTATTATGCTGAGCGAAATAAGTCAAACAGAGAAAGACATGTATCATATGACCTCACTGATATGAGGAATTCTTAATCTCAGGAAACAAACTGAGGGTTGCTGGAGTGGGGGGTGGGGTGGGAGGGATGGGGTAACTGGGTGATAGACACTGGGGAGGGTATGTGCTCTGGTAAGCGCTGTGAATTGTGCAAGACTGTTGAATCTCAGATCTGTACCTCTGAAACAAATAATGCAATATATGTTAAGAAAAAAATAAAGAAGAAGGTAGCAGGAGGGGAAGAATAAAGGGGGGAAAATCGGAGGGGTAGACGAACCATGAGAGACGATGGACTCTGAAAAACAAACTGAGGGTTCTAGAGGGGAGGGGGGTGGGAGGATGGGTTAGCCTGGTGATGGGTATTGAGGAGGGCACATTCTGCATGGAGCACTGGGTGTTATGCACAAACAATGAATCATGGAACACTACATCTAAAACTAATGATGTAATGTATGGGGATTAACATAACAATAAAAAAATTAAAAAAAAAAAGAAGTGGCATACACACACACACACACACACACAATGATATATTACTCAGCCATAAAAAGAATGAGATCTTATAACAACATGGATGGATCTACAGGGTTTAATGCTAAATGAAATAGGTCAATCAGAGAAAAACCAATACCATATAATTTCACTCATATGTGGAATTTAAGAAACAAAACAAATGAACAAAGAAAAAAAGAGACAAAAAAATAAACAAAAAACCACAGACTATTAAATATAAAGAACAAACTGATGGTTGCCAGAGGGGAGGTCGGTGGGGGATGGGTGAAACAGATAAAGGGGATTAAGAGTATACTTATCTTGGTGAGCAATGAGCAAAGTAGAGAATTGTTGAATAATTATATTGTACACTAATATAAACTAATATAACGTGGTATATTAATTATACTTCAATTAAAAAAACATATTAGTATTCTATCTAGTATCAGAAAGTTCCAGTCTTGCTATTTTAATATAGACATAGACTTGGGAATATAATTAGATAGGTTTCAATATAAGCCTTATCACTCAATAGATGTGTAACTCTTATCACATTATGTTTTCTGAGTTACAATTTTTTCATTTTAAAAATGGGAATTATAATATATACATTATAAATGTATAGTAAAGATTATAATTTATAAAACGTAGTAGGCACTCAATAAATGATTATTACTGCTATTAATTTTGGTTAGCTGGGAAAGGAAAAGAAATGCATCTTCATTACATTCAAATTTTCTAAAACATAACGTCTCTTAAATTGATAGAGCTTGTGCTCTTCTTTGACATAAAATACAGTGGAATAGTATCAGGGTATTCTTAAACTGAAATCTGTTTTCTGTTTTCTACAGGAATTGCTTTGGGGTCCTTTTAGGACAACCTGAGCAAGATATTGGCAGCATTGAAGGATATAAAGATTGATTTGGGTTTATATTAAATGCAATTATCTTTCAACAGGGGACTTCCCTCATGTCTCCCAGCTACACTCTTTGCAGAAAGAGACCTTTTGTGGAAGACAAAGGTATGCACAAAGTATTGGCAGGTGTTAGTAGGGATGTGTACATTTGTAGGGATCTATAAAAACCTAAAACACTTTAAATACAGATTTTCCTATTATGGACAGGAAATGATGAAAGCAGAAAGCTGAGGATCCAAAGCTGTCAGAAAAATCTGACTAAGCCTCATTAGTCCTTTAAGAAATAAATCACAAATAGATCACAGTAGAAAGGCTTTTGTCTCTGAGGGACTACTGAGTACACGTTTTGTGTATCTTTCCATTACTGAGCTCATCACTGATCAAAGCGTTCTTGTTACTGCACGAGGTATAATCACACAGTTTATTTTCCACAACCTCGAGCTGAACCCGTGGGGCCCCACCAGAGGGCAGTATTCACAAACACTGCAACAGGGGCAGGCTTAGCTGCGTGTGTGCGCGTGTGTACACATATGTACACTCAACATACACACATATACACACATATACTCAACATACACTGTAAAAACACATACTTTACATACTGTAAAATATAGACTGTAAAAAATTTACTGTAGGGGCGCCTGGGTGGCTCAGATGGTTAGGCGTCTGCCTTCAGCTCAGGTCATGATCCCAGGATCCTGGGATCGAGCCCCGCATCGGGCTTTCTGCTCAGCAGGGAGCCTGCTTCTCCCTCTCCCTCTGTCTCCCCCCTGCTCATGCTCTCTCTCTCTCCGTATCTCTGTGTCTCAAATGAATAAATAAAATCTTAAAAAAAAAAATTTACTGTAAAAATATATACTGTAAATATATATATACTTTATTTTATAGTCTATATTTTTACAGTATCTATAGTATGTGTTTTACAGCATATGTGTGTATATATAGACTGTAAAATACATATATACTGTCAATGTATACACATATACTTTACATATATATGTGAAGATGGATCTGGAATTTCCAGCCTGTTTCAATCTCTTCCTTTTGCAGTGGGCTAGATTCAGGTAGTTAAGATAACAAGCTAATATAACATAATTCATGCTTCTTACCCTAAAAAAGGAGGCAATAAGAAACAGGATGCTGATTTTCTGGAGAGAGACTAATTATTGAGTAAAATATTTTAAAATATTTACTACAAAAAGATTTTTTTTATAATTACAATTTTAAAAATGCTTGGATATGTGTCTTCCATTATGGATATGAGCTGCTTTATTTAGTCTAGAATTGGGGGGAAAGAAAAAACCCCCACATTTTTTTTATGCCAAGTTAACAGCATCTCTCAGGGAAGAGAAGTGATTGGTGAGAAATCACTCACAGCTTGATAAGGGCTCTTAATAATGAATTCCAAACAGCATTAGAACAAAACAAAACACTGAAAAATAATTAACTTTGCTTCTTAGGACAGTGTCTTAAAATGTTTATGTTGTACTTAAATATTCCTGGTGTCAAAATTATTCAGGGAATATGGGGAACCTGGTAGAGGAGTCCAACTCCTTCGCCGGGATTGCTGGTCTCCCCAGGATCTCTGGATCTCAGAGCACCTCGTGAACAAATATTCCACGGGGGGCGGGCGGGGTCAGGGCTCTCCACGTCCAAGACAGGTTCAACTTCTTGACGACTGGAAGAAAAACTTCCACCAGCTCTCTCTCACCTTCCGACTCAAACTTCCGGCAGTTACTCTCAATGTTTCTGAGAACTATGGGTTTGAGAGGTTTTCGCTTTAACATGTCCGTAGCCCTCAGCCCTGAATCTGGCCCGTTGCACACAGGGGAGCGCAAACGTTAGCGCAGATTGGCTAAGAATGGACGCATGGAGGGCAAAGTGATACTTTCCATAGTGACTTTTGATGATGTTGATGGTAGTGAGGAAGATGAAGAAGGACACCGTGCAAATAGAAAAAAAGGACAAGAGAGACAATAGAAAACAAATACTAGTATTTAGGGCAATAAGCTACATAGGTTGAAACAGAGGCCCCAGATCTCAGCAGAAAAAGAAAAAATTCTGTCGCAATTACATATCTGACTGTCCAGGCCCTGGGATTTTTTTCTTCCTTGGGAGCAGACACACTTTCATGTTCTGCTTACAAGACTACGGCACAACCGCGGGGACAGCAACTCCGAATGTTCCTTTGAAGTATGTCAAAGGAGACGCTTCAAGCTCGGCTAAAAGCCTGCTGCACCATCATTAAAAGCCAATTAAAATTCAGGAACCAAAAGCATGTTTACACCGGGCTAGAACTTTTTTTTTCATACATTAAAAGACCATCCAGTTCCCTAAAATGATTTAGTTAAAAAGTCCATTCTTGTTTACTCACCAACAAGTAAGTCATGGGACCAACACTATTCTTTTCATCTTAGCATTTTTTAGTGTTTTTTGGTACATTTTTTTTTTTAAAGGGAAAACTTTACCTATACAATATCCTATTTGGTGTAAGAAATGGACAATTTTGGGGAACCATGTTCATTTGTATTAAACACCTAAAGTATGCTCAAAACTAAAAGTTGTGTTCTAGAAGTCACCAAAATAGAATGGAAGGGCCCCTGGGTGGCTCAGTCAGTTAAACCTCCCACTCTTCATTTCTGTGAATAGGTCATGATCTCAGGATCTTGAGATCGAGTCCCAAGTGGGCTCCAAGCTCAGCAAGGAGTCTGCTAAAGTTTCTCTCTACCTCTCCCTCAGCCCCTCCCTGTGTTCTCTCCCTCTCTCTTTCAAATCTTTAAAAAAAATAGAATGGAATATGAGGCACACCAGTTTCTAATTCTAAACCTCACCCCATTTTTCCACAGTCTAAAGTTTTAATTGCCATTGACCTTCCCTAGCCTTCCTCAGGGGATTCTGTATTTTCCAGTGGATTCTTGCAGAAGACTGTGGTCTCTGTGGCAATGCCCACTCTGTGGAAACCTGCTGAGGGGAACATAGTAGACCAACACCTTTAACTGCTACCCCCATGAGCACCGAGGCCACACATCCCGAAGCTGCTCCCAGCCAATGGCTGAGCAGGGCAGGGGGACTGGAGCCAACCCGTGCCTGCTGAAGTGACACACCTCTGACGAACACATTTCCCCCAGAGCCTCTCCTCAGCTTGTCCAAGATTTTCTTAGAACTCTTCTGTTGGTCTGAGGCTCCCTTTCCTCCCAGTCCTTATCTTGTCACTTTTCACAATTCTCATCCTCCTGTCTCTGTCTGAAAGCTCTGCCTGCCTGCTTCTCTTCCCCACCGCTTTATCCTTCACAGGCAATACCCTCAATCCCTTGCACATCCCACCCTGCCCAGGCGTTTACTCCTTGGAGGATCCAAACTGACACGAATGGGGAAATATGAGGGCTGCATAGTCCCCTCATAAAAATGGCGGCCCATCCGCTGATGATCTCATGAGTGGTGACTTAGGAAAAAGTCCCCAAAGAGAGGAGTATTCTTAACAGCGTGGTGACTGGAGCATTTGAAAAACAGAGGGTGAATAATGCCTATAAGGACAGCAGAGTTAACTGTTTACCACTAAATGGAATTGATGCCTAATAGAGGGATAAGGATAAATTGAGGGCAGTTAACAGATAGCTACGATTTAAGGGTGACAGCCAGAGGGCCTCTAGGGTAGTTGACACAGAAGGCCTTGTTTCCTGCAAGGCAAGAACAGATACAGTAGAGGAACCAGATTTCCTGTTAGAATTGCCGAGCTCCAGAGACATTGAAATATTCAGCAAAGACCATACTGGTGCCCTGAGGTCAGGACAGTAGTTGGAAAAATCTGGAACTCTGACAGAATTGGAACACCTGAGTGAGTGCTGACGTAGTTGGCCTTAATGTTCTCCTCAACGTGACTAAACTTTAGAGAGACTTCTTCCTACCTCTAAGCTCCTGACCTCTCTTTCCTTAGAGCATTTACTTTGGAAAGTGTGTAACTGTAATTTTTTCTTTGCCTCCTTGAGATATAAATCTTTTTAAAAGCCTCTTGACTGTTTTTCAACTCAGAGAAATCCTTCTCTAGGACCAGAGAGCCATCCTTTTCAAAACCTAATCATCAGGGAAGACAGTGCACTATCTTCCAGTCTCTGGGAGGATAGGAGCCTAATTTTCACGGACACCAATTAATAAACACAAACGGCCTAATAACAGAGAAAAACATTTGCTAACCCAGTATGTTAGATACATCCTATCCATCAACCCTTCCAGCCCCCACGCCCCCCAGCACTTTTCCACTGGTTGACCCCAGAGCCTAAAAACCTTCCTGCCTTTTGTTTGCATGGAGTTGGGTCAGACTTGGTTCTGGCTTCTCTCCTTTATTTCAATAGCCTTGAATAAAGTCTTCCTAACCCTGTTCAACACAGTCCTGTGAAATTTTTGCTTTAACAGCATCGCTGAGAATTATAGCTCATCAGATCCCTCTGACCCTAAGAACTTACACAGGGGAGGAGGCTGTCCCTCCTTAATGAGAGCTAGCATTTCTCACATGCGGAAGGAGGCTGCAAGACAGTAGGTGGTCCTCTCAACAGTTACCCTTATCCCCGTCCTGGCTACCAGGCTGACGATTATGATTAAATTCTAGCATAATCTAACTAGAGATGGTCCTGATAAGGGAGGAATGACATTCGACACTGAAGAAGCTGCAAGAATGAGCTACCATCTGCAAACATTCGCCAAGAGAGTAGTTCTGGTACTGGGTGTTGAGGGTGCTTCATCAAGAGGGCCGGAATTAAAGACCGGATATGAACATTTTATTGACGTGGCAGTATTTTCTTGGAATACTTGATTTTACACTCTGGTAAAGATCCCCCAAAACGGACCAAACTCACTGCCAAGGGTGGCTCTTACAGGCCAAGCACACGTGATAGCCTACACTGAGCGAGGTGCAAATGCCTGTGTGGCAAGGCCGATTGTAGAGGAAGGAGAAGAAGAATCGGCAACGTGGGCCTTGTGGAATGAATATTATATGAGGCTAGATTACGTGCCCTGGGAGGTCCTGTGGAACCCGGCATCCAGCAAGGCCGTCAGGAATGCATTGGTACTATTCATTGGCACCAGCATTCGTAAGCACTTCCGTGGTAGCTCATCTAGGGGTGACACGGAAGTTTGTAGGAGACGTGCTCACAGAGCTCATCTCACGGTCAGTATTCACGAGGCTGATTTAGCCTTGAACTGAGTGAAGCCAGGTGGCAGTGCTAAGTGCCCAGTGCAAGGGACCCACAAGAATATAGTAGTAGCTGGGGTTGGGAGGGGGGTGCTTGACCTTCAGAGAGTTACAGAGATTGTTCATAGAACATGACATCACCAGGGGCAAAACAGGCACAGGTAGACAATGAGTGTGCTATTTAACATCTACAATCGGCAGCAGGCTAAAATGAAGGAGCAGGAAGCTGAGGGCTGCTGCCTCAATAAAAAGCTGTAATTCTTTGCCCTGTTATTAAACCTAAACCAATCTTGAGATCCAGAATCCACTCACTGAAGAGATGACCATGTGCTCGGGAGGGCAAGTCTGCGACACACGGCGAGTATACACTGTAATGATTCTCCAAATCCTTCCCCGAGTGGACCTACGGCCATTTTTCCTCATGTGACCATACACTAGGGAGAGGGGAAACATCCAGAGGTCTATCGGATACAGAGTCTGAGGTGACGTTGATATGTGGAGACTCAGCACATCATCCTAGTCCCATAGTCAGGGCGGAGATAACAGAAACCATGTAATATATGGAATCTTGCTAAAGCCTGGCTTAGAGTGGATTCACTGTGTCCACAGCTACACTGGTGGTCATCTCTATGTCTCCAAGTAAGTGAGTTGTCATTTGGCAGTTGGAGCATTCTCCATGTTGGGTCCTTGTACTTACCGGAAAGGCCAAGGGAAAGAACTCCAAAATTACTGCCCCCTAGCAAGCATTCCCCAAAATGGACCAAATTCACTGCCAAGGGGGGATCTTACAGGCCAGGCATAAGTGATAGATGATTAGCAAGATGATTAATCAAAGCATCCCTGGGGATGGGAAGGAATGGTAGGAGCTAGCACCACCATTAGAGACCTCAGGGATGCAGGGGCATGGCTGTAACATATTTTTAATTCACTGCTCTGGCTCCCGAAGAAACTGAATGCATCTTGGAAAATGTAGACCACTGGCCGTTCAGCCAAGTAATAGCTCTGGCCACAGCTGCTACACTATGTGTGCTCTCATTGCAAGAGCTGACCAGGAAGCCTTCAGGCACATGATATACAGACTTGGGTTTGGCGAATGCATACTTTTTTTTTATTAGGGTCAGAAAAAATCAAAGAAAAGTTACATTTATATATGTAATGGACAGCAATATTCATTTCTAGTTTTTCTTCAGGACTCTATTAACTCTTCCACCCCTTTGTCATAATTTATTCAGAAGAAATCTGGACCATCTGAACACTTCACAGATTATCAGACTGATGACATCATGCTGAGTTGGGTAGAACAGCAACAACAACAAAAAAACAGGTGGCTAGTACATTAGAGGCTTTGCTAAGACATTATATCAGGGAACTGCTATTTTAGTCAAGTTTGTAGGGGTCTAGTGGTCAGGGGCATTTGAGATATCACCTACAAGGTAAAAGACAAATTAATGCATCTTCCAATTCCTATCATATAAAAAGAAGCACAACACCTGAGAGAGCATGTGGATGGACACTCGGGAGTTGGCAGTGAGTACAGTTTTTGAATCACAGGTTAATATCTAGCAGAAAGCATCCACCAAAGGAAAGGCACTGAACAATGAATTAGACACATGGTCTGACCAGTTGAGATTAGCCACTTTTGTCACTGGCCATTTCAGAACTAGCATTGTAGGTACATGAATGGAATGGCCACAGCCATTACACTGGTGTTTCTTGATCATAAGTAAAGATTAGATAATATTGATGCTTATTGCCTTGCCTTTTGACTTTCCCCCATACCTTTCTATTGTGCTTAAAACCTGGAAGCCAAGAATTATAGCAACTATAGAATCAAGTCATGAGGTTCAGAAGGAAATTATCAATACCAGAATTAGGTAGCAAGACAGAGTTCTACCAGAAGCACAGTAAATTCCACAGGAAGTGAGCGTTACTTTGTTGATTGCGTATTTTTAGATTCAGATATTGACTCAGACTGAATTTTTAAAAATCTTATTTTAAAACTTGGCTAATTATAGTGACTCTCAGGGGGAGGGGCAGGAAATTATATTGAATGGGCAGCAAATGAGTCAAGAGAAAGGTGTTTTTTTGTTTGTTTGTTTTTATTTAAGCAGGCTCCACTCCCAGCCTGGAGCCCAACACGGCACTTGAACTCAGGACCCTGAGATCAAGACCTGAGCTGAGATCAAGAGTTGGATGCTTAACCGACTGAGCCACCCAGGCACCCCTCAACATTTTTTGGTTTTTGTTTTTTTTAAGATTTTATTTACTTATTTGACAGAGAGAGAGAGAGCAAGCAAGCATAAGCAGGGGAAGCAGCAGGCAGAGGAAGAGGGAAAAGCAGGCTCCCTGTTGAGCAATGAGCCCAATGGGGTCTCGATCCCAGGACCCTGGGATCATGACCTGAGCTGAAGGCAGACGCTTAACCCACTGAGCTACCCAGGTACCCCAAGAGAAAGGTTCTATTAAGGAATGCAGTGCTGTTCCCAATTGTCTTAGATCTACAGGGAACTTTGTGGATTATCTAGCACAACCCTTCAATTTGGGAAAACCAAGGCCTTGAGAAGGAAGATTGTGCTGTAGCATAGGTTGTGGTAAAAGTATGGTTAGAACCCAGTTATTCTGACTGTCAAATGTTTTTGTACTAAGTCATATAATCTCTTGAACATAGAATAATGTTATTTGAAATTACCGTGGTTACCACATGAAATTCATTTTCTTTGAATGAATTTCAAAGAAATACTTCTTAATTTAATTTATCATAATGATGACCCTCAATAACTCAAAGAAGCCATTCTTAATGCAATTCAAGAAAGTGGTGGTATAATGCTGAAAAGGTGTGAAAAGTGATAGAGAGCAGGTTAAAAATTCCAAACTACTAATTTGTCTCAGTCATGTGCTCACATTTTTGAGAGTGAATATCTTTTGGAAAATATTAATTAACCCACTTCATGGCTGGCACTCTTTCTTTGATTACCATGTACCTTCCTGAGATGAGGTTGTAGATTTTCCAACCTTAATTCTAAGATCTCATTTAAAATTTTTATATGCTTTTGGTCAGTTTAATAACAACATCTCACTTTCAGGGTTATTTCTATTTCAGATTCTAAACTTCAGACTATTTCTGGGGCACTAGCTAATCAGTATTCTATGCTGGTTTTCTTTAAACTTTTTCTTTTTCAGATTCTTCATCAATACAAGTATTTTCATCACTTGAATGATGATACTAAGATCATAAGGTGATAAAACCTTATCTGAGAATAATTTTCTCCTTCTCTCTGTATTTCACAAGTTCAATACATTTACTGTAAAATATTTTTATTATGTAACATTTATTTTGTGTAATAGTGATCACTTAATATTAAATTCATTGACAAAAATTACTCAGTGACAAGAAAGATTTTGCCAAAATTTGTAAGAAAAAATTTACTCTTGTCTGAGCTAGGACAGAATGTTAGAGTCAGGAGGGGAATCTCACATAAGGCCAAGAAAGTTCAAGTGATTTTTCACCTCACCTATTCTCTAGAATACCAAAACTGATGAAAGCCTTCTACTGTTATACCAATGCCATTATGGTCTCTCAGTCCTTTGACATTTTTTCTCTCCACACTGCATCTCCTGAGAGCCTATCCCCTGGCTCCCGACCTTCCTCTTTCTAAAGTTCTAAAAGGGAACTGGTTCTCTGATCTATCAGTGTTTCTCCTGACTTTGAATCCACCTAGTTTTTGTCCTTTTTTTTTTTTCCCAGAGGAAAGGAAAGCGTGTGTGCACATGCGTGTGCATATATGTGAGTGGGCGCTGGAGATGGTGAGTGGGTAGGAAGTAAGCAGGGGACCAAGATGGCCTTAAAATCTCACCCAGCTTAACCAGACGGTAGACAGCGTTCTTCCTTCCTCTAGGCTTCTAGTGCCTGCTTAAGTTTTAATTTTTATCTTTTAACAACTCCATCAAGGTATGATTGAGATACAAAAAGCCACATATTTCATGGGAACATTTGAGGAGTTTGGACATATATAAACACCTGTGAAAGCATCACCACGAGCCAGGTAACACACATCTTCGTCACCCCTGAAAGTCTCCTCATGTCCCCTTTTTCAGTGGTAAGACGACTTCACATGAAACTTACTACTTACACTTCATAAGTGCCCAGTGCACTATTGTTAACCATAGGCATTCTATTGTACAGCAGTCTCGAGAATTTGCTCATCTTGTGTAACTGAAACTTTCGATCAGTGCAACGGTAACTTCCCCGTGCAAGTGGTGCCCCTAAACAGAGAGCATTTGCAATAGTCCAAATGTGAGAATTGAAGAAAGCAAAAGCTAAGGTTTTTTTGACGGCTTGAGGTTGAGGGGGAGAATGAATGAGAGGATGGTGTCAAGGATGTTCTCCAGTTTTTTGCCATGGTTCTGGCAATAGGAACCCCTGTGAAGTTTTAATTAAGTTATGGCCAGATCCATATTTCAGAGAGGTCACAGGTGACTGTGTGGAGGATGCATCTGGAAGAGCTGAGGCAGCAAGGCCACAAGGAGGCTGCTGTGTAAATCCGAGTCAGAGCGGCACACGTCTGAGGGACGTATAACTGAATTCGATATTCTAGGCAGCTGTAACTCACTTAGTCTGCAAGTCCTAACTACTATTAAAAGGAAGTGACTCATTAGTATATGACTTCCTTTTAAATGGCTACAGCAGTAAATTTGAATAGCCCTTTTTAAGGCAAGAGTTGAACTGCTCAAAAACTGTAATCAATTGACAGTAATAGTTCCTTGAATTTCACGGGTAGAACAGAAAATTAAATTCTCTAGCTCAACAGAAGGAAGCTGGCCCCACAGCAGAAATTTTTCTTCACTGAAAGCGGAAATGTCAACTGAACATCTTGAGGTCAGTAAGAGCTTGGCAAGGCATTACACAGGGAACAGAAGAAAATTGGTCAATTTTGCTAATAATCAGTATTGTCTCTGGCTCAGCTATCTTGCTTCAAACTTTTAGGTGCAATTCTGTATACAGCGAAGAAAACGGTAATCCCTTATTTTTTGGAAACATGCTCTGAAGTACAGAGATTCTTACATATGCCTAGAAATATCTTACTTGCAAATTTTCCCATTCATAAATAAAATATAGAATCAGATATTGCCTTTTCTGAATCATAACACTTATTTCATAGCGATATCATTATTCCCCCAAATCAAAATTGATGGCACTTTATACAATCTGATTCTGGATAATTTACAAACCTCTCTTTTCAGCTCTTCTTTATCATTGCAAACTTTACTTGGGAAATACAGTTGCCCAGTGTTTCTGAAATAAGCAATGCATTTCACAACACATTACTTGTTGACAGTATTCCCTTACCCTTAACTCCTATTCTCTTGGTTCTACTGGTGAATTGTCGTCCCCTTGTAAGACTTTACTCACAGTTTTCTCTCCTTGCGGTTTGCCTGATTTGCCCTGGAAGAATTCGTTATTTCATCTTCAGATTTGATTTTTTATGTGTCTTTTGCCCAGTCCATCAGTCTTTACTTTCTTTACTTCCCTCTTTGATGATTACACGGTCTACGGTCCAACAATTTAAAGTCACCCTGTCCTTTAATTCCCTTGCATATGTTTTTGTCTAATCCATCTGTTAAGACTGATTCTCATGAAAATTTACCATGTCTGTTCTCTGCCCCTACATAGAAACCCCAAGCCAAGGCTGGGGAAAGTCATGTCGCAAGTCAGATAGGTGTCACTGTGTGTTGTCTCTAAACTCAAAAGGGCCTTCATTATGTACAGTATCCTTCTCTTCCTACTTGCTCTCCCACTCATCTCCAGGACTATTTTAAACCTCCTTTATTCTCTTCAAAAACCTAACCCATATTCCCTTCCTCTTCTCTGTAGGCAGATGACCTCATATCTTATCTCAATGAGAAACTCGTAGCCATCAGAAGGAAACAGTCTTAACCTCCTCATATCAAACATACGGTCTGTCTACATTTGTACTAATAATCTCCTTTTTTGGTTGCTTCACTAGGGCAGTAATTTTATACCTTGGCCGCACACTGACAACAGCTAGGGGGCTTTGAAAATACACTTAGGCTTGGCCCAGAAAACAAAGATGACGATTTGAATGGTCTGCTTTGGAGTTTGGGTATCCATGTTTTTTAAAGCTCTTCATCTGATTCTAATACGGAGTCAGGGCTGGGAACCGACCCTTAGAGAAATTTTCCTTTCTCCTCTTGAAGGGGGGGTGTTGAACAAGTACTTAGATGCCATCTTCTCATATTGCATGCTAAAATTTACTCACTGCCTCTTCTCTGTATGTAGCCAGATTGTAGAGAATCATTCCCTGTCAAATAAGTCCTTCCCTTTGACTTTGCAATTTATTCAATCCTCTCTCATCTTAAAAATCAAGTCAAACCAAACCAGTTGACCAACCAACCAAAGAACAAAAAAACTTTAGATTTCTTCTTCATACCTGTGACGGTCAGTGTTATGTGTCGACTTGGTTAGCCGTAGTAGCCGTAGTAGCCAGTTATCCAAATACGACGAGAGGCCTGTTGTGACAGGATTTTGTAGAGATGATAAGCATCTCTCGTCAGCTGACTTTAAGTGAAGAGCTTGTTGTCAGTGTTCCGGTGCGCATGCCTGATCTCACCAGCTGAAAGGCCTTAAAATCTTTCAAGAGTTTAGGTGCCAAAACGAAGAAGAAATACCACCTGTGGACCAAGGTGTCTACTTTCTGCCCGAGTTTCCAGTCTGCCCTGATACAATCCAAGTGTCTAAAAAGATTTAAATACTTGTCGAGTCCATTCTTTAAAATTGGTTTCTGTCCCCATCATTCCACTGAAACAGCCTACAGAAGTTATAATTAACCTTCTTTTGCCAAACACATTTTTTTCATTCTTTTTTGAGAGGCTTCATTTTTAACCATTACTTGTTCTTGCTCTTTTGAAATTGTTTTAAATTGTGAAAAATACAATACACAAAAGAATGTGTGGCTTACATAATAATTGCTATGCAAATATACGTATAATCACCGTATAGATTAAGAAATAGGACATTGCTAGTGTTTAGAAACCCCCCAAACACTATTCTCTAATGACATCTGCTTTATTCCTCCAGGAGGCAACTATTTTTTCTTTTGTGTTATTCAATCCTTTCATTTTTTTTTTTATGGTTCTTAGAATCACACTGGGTTTTTTGGTGGCACGTTACTTTTTCTCCGTGTATTTGTGAAATTCATTCATACTGATACGTAGAGCTCTCATTTATTCACTTTACTGTCTTGCATTATTCTTTATTCAGCATCGCTGCTGAAAAATATTCATCTTCAGCACTGCTGCACCACCAAATATCCATGTCATTATTGGTGGGGCTTTTTTGAGTTGGGGGCTACATTGAATGATACTGCTGTAAGTACACTTACAAGGATGATATTCAAAATACTTAATGGTATATATGGCAAGGTCATACACCAATCACAAGTTGTCAAACCCATCTGAATGGAAGGCGGACCAACCAGAAACAAATTTCTCTGGTATGCTGTACCACTACGTACTGGCTAAATAACCACCTGGCACGCTTGGAAATGCCTCCTGACCTACAAGTTCAGGAGTTTTTCTGATGTGCGTAACTAGGAGTGCAATTATTGAGTGGTAATGTATGGAAATCTTCATCATACAAGGTAATTTCTAGCTATTTCTAAAATGGTTGTGACATTTTGTACTTATACCATTTATACTTAATGAGAATTCCATTTTCAATGTTTGGCTTCCTCAGACTAGATTTTTCCTTATGTATGTGCATAATATATCACTGTACTTTAAATGGAATTATCCTGAAAACTAATGAGGTTTAGCATCTCTTTATATGTTTCTTAACCATTTGGATTTCATCTAAACTATCTGTTGAAGTGTTTTTCCTATATTTCCCTTATGCTGCTTTTCTTTGACCTCAGATTTGTATTATTTTTGACACTAGTCTTTTTTTTTGTTTTTTGTATCAAATATCTTTTCTAATTGTTTTTTACTTTCCCTATCAATTTCTTTATGGTGTCTGAGGAACAGAAATCCTTATTTTTATGTAGTAGTATTTTCCTAATTTTCCTCCTGCATAGTGTGCCTTGTTTAAAAAATCTTTTCCTCTCCCAAGTTTATGAAGTTATTTTCCCATATTACCCTCTATATGTTTTATAAATTTGTCTTTCATGTTAGGTCTTTACATTATATGGATTTTATCTTTGCAATTTGTGACAGGGTCCAGTAGCATTTATTTTTATGTTTTTCAATTGACTCAGGCTATTTAATTGCAAGTTCATGGTTTTTTGCAGACCTGCTTTATCTCCTCTGTTGTATATAAAGTCCATTTAGGGATAATTTTGTTCCATTGTCCCAATTTCTCCTGCATCAGCACTATATTCTTAATTTCTATACCTCTATAATAAGTCTTAATATCTGCTAGAAAGTATTCTTATATTTTGTTCTTGCTTTTCAGTGGGCTCTTCCTTGGCCCTTGGTGCTTCAACATAAATTTTATACTTGGCTTATCAAATTCCTCTCACATTTAAAAAATTTAATTGCATTGAATCAATGGGTTTCTGATTTGGGAAGAATTGTATATCACTACTATATTCAATTTTTCAATCAATGAATGTTGTATTCAGCTCTTATTTAATATCTTAATAAAATTTTATTATTTTCTTTGTAGAGGTCTTGAACTTCTTTGTTAATTTATTCTTAGGCATTTGAAACTTTTTATGCTAATAAAAATCATTTCTTGAAATTTTCATTTTCTGATGATTTCTTGTTCACAATCAGAGAAGAAATTTATTTCTGTATAGTTTTTATAATTAGTAAACTTGACAAATTCTCTTACATATTTTAAAACAAATTGATTATTTTGGATTTTCTACACACAAAGTTGTATAATCTACAAATAATTATAGTTCTTTTCTTCTTTCCCACTTCTTATACCTTTACTTGTCTTTTTCTTCTCTTGCTTTGACAGAATGGCTAGAAACTCTGGTAAAGGCATTGAAGAGAATGGTGACAATAGGCATACTTGCTTTGTTTCTGGTCTCAAAGGAAGAGCCTTCTATCCTTTCACCAGCAAAGTTTTTCTTGTTTGTTTGTTTGTTTTTGGTAGATAACATTCAGCAGATTTAAAAAGTATTCCTCCATTCCAAGTGTGCTATAAAGTTTTTGTTATGAATGGATTTTGAATTTTATCAAATATTACCCAGCATCTTATGATTTTTGTACCTTAGTATATTAATGTACTAGATTTCATTAATTCATTTTCCAACATTGAAACAATCTTGTGTACCTGGGATAATTCAACTTGATTCTTATCACTTTGATACATTTCCAGATCTTTGAATCTTGGCATATACATTACTTTTTCCTACCTGAGAATGGTAAATTGGCTTTCTTTCTCCTTTGATTGCAACAGGTTTAATTTTATTGAACTTTCCTTCAAAGAATCAAATTGTTGGAAGGTCATTTTTTATTGAGTAATCCATGGAAATAATTCTTAATTTTTACAAATAATAAAATAAAAATATATAAAATAAAATAAAAAATGAAACTTTAAAAATAAAATTTTAATTTATTTGGAATTGTCATTTAAACGGAGGTAAAAATTTCAACACTTTGCCATCATACTTTTATTATTATGTTTTGATAGAAAACTATTTTGGTTCAATATGCTATCAAAGCTTTAAACCGTAGATGCGGGGATTTTTCAGCTCTTAAAGCCTAGATAATCAATAGTCAAATCATTAATCATCATCTAATTACCACCTTTTAGATCTGACATTATCTTCAAAAAATGTTCCAAGATATGTTTTACCTAAGAATGCTATTAAAAGTTTGCCATATTAGATAATATACTTGATACTCCACTTGATCTTAGCCAAAAGGCCAAGAAGCAATAACATATCAGATAAAAGTTGATCAAGCAGTGTCAATGCATTCCTAAATTTAGTTACTTTTAAAGAGATAAATAGAAAAATAAAAATTCAAGTTAAATAAATCTCCTATACTGTTTTAAGGTTAAGGAAATGATATATAACTTTCTTGCCATAGAGAGATGTTATCAAAGAATATAAGAAACATATAAGTTTACTCAAAGATGTCCCTGACTCATTAAGAAAGGTAAATTTGAGCATTAATAAGAATAATGGTTTCAATGAATTAAAACATATAAAATTTTTTTTTTTTTTAAAGATTTTTTATTTATTTATTTATTGGAAAGCGAGCGAGAGAGAAACAGCATGAGAGAGGAGAGGGTCAGAGGGAGAAGCAGGCTCCCCGCTGAGCCGGGAGCCCGATGTGGGACTCGATCCGAGGACCCTGGGATCATGACCTGAGCCGAAGGCAGTCGCTTAACCAACTGAGCCACCCAGGCGCCCTAAAACATATAAAATTTTGAATCACTAAATTCTTCTCCTGAAACCAATATTACACTAGTTAACTAGAATTTAAATAAAAACTTGAAACAAAAAAGTAAAAAAAAAAAATACCACATTTGTTTTCATCCTTGAGAGCAATGATAATAAAAATAAAAACAAAAGCTTATTGGTCATCTTTGGAGGATGATAGGGAACCATTTCTTATTTTGAAAAATGGTAGGTAAAGAAAAATTGTCCAACCTTTTCTGCCTTTACCCTAACTTTCCTTCATTGACTGAATAGAACATCACCATTTTGTAACATTTAGTTAATTAATTGATCTATACTAGCCATTGAGCACCAGTGGCTGTAAACAGGACAAATGAAAGACAGCCAGACACTATATACCTCCCAATGGAAGAATATAATGCCAGCCTTTGACCTCGAACATGAATCAGGTCAGGTCTGTAGGGCAAAAGACCTGTAGGGCAATACAGAGACAGAGGAACTTGTTAAGTACACTGTGAGTATGCAGTCAGCAAAAATCCAATCTGGTAGAAAGACCAGGTTTCTTCAAAAAGTAAGATTCACTGAAAAAGAAGGGGTTGGCAGGAGAATATGTAGACTAAAAGAAGCTTAGAAAACATTTTAAAAATAAAACAGGAAAACCACGGGAGTATTTGTTTACTAGGCAGATGTCAGTGATAACTCAGGAAGTAATTATCATAAATATCAGGATGGTGGTTGCATTTAGGGTTTGAGAGGGTGTTGTGAGAGGGAGGGGTAAAATGGAGGTCTTATGAGGTGACGGGCAAAGTTTAATTTCTTGACCTGGGTGGTGGTGACAAGAGTGCCTGACATATAATAACGGATTAAGCTATACATTTATTTAATTCTGTTTTCTGTGCTGGGTTTAAAATTTATTTTTTAAACTGGGTGAATGAATGTATTTATGATATAATTTTCAGAGAAGATGTTATGAAAAATTCTATTTCTATAATAAAGTATCGACTTATCAAGTTGGTAAACACAAGAAGTCAAAGTTGACATTTTCAATATTTATTGGGAAGGCTGAGGCAACAGCCTTTTTATACAGCACAGTCTG
Source organism: Halichoerus grypus (assembly GCF_964656455.1). NCBI lineage: Eukaryota > Metazoa > Chordata > Mammalia > Carnivora > Phocidae > Halichoerus > Halichoerus grypus. The sequence goes on from NC_135723.1 coordinate 27,751,443, forward strand.
AATATGCTATCAAGATACATCTTGCATACAATCACAAAACCGAGACATATTTTTACATAGAGAAAAACTCAAGACAGATTTACAAGCATTTTAAATACAATTCTCATGTATTTCAGTTCAATTTCTACAACCTTTAGCCCAAGAACTGGTACTTGTTCATTAGATTTTTCCAGAGAGATTTGGGTAGAACAGAAAAGAACACATTAGCAAATCACCAACACGGCATGCAACATGTAGTTAGAAACAAGACATATCTCCAAGTTCTTTATTTTTTATTTTGAAAACAATTTTATTAGATTTTTATTTTTTCAGACAAGATTTTTTTTTTCCATTAATATCAGATGTGTTTTTGTTAGGATATTAGCACACACATTAATCAGTAGTGGGAGCACCTGAGCACATCACCAACAAATATACAGACACAATCAAACGATAATCATATTCACATGCTGAATGCCAAATGAAATTAATATTTCAACTTTGTCTGTTTTACCAAATGTATAGTAGTTATGTACAGGGTTATCATTTAAGAAAATGCTCTCGATCTACATATCAGAGAAGGACTCATTTGATTAAATGACTTTGACTTAATGGGTACCTTTAATTATGACAACATGGAACATACAGAAAACATCAATGTGTCTTAGTCAATGAGAATATCTGTTTCACTCATTCATTTTTGTATTACATCAAAGGCAAGTAATTATTAAAGAGACGGCTCATAATTATTCATTGAGCTTTCTTTCACTTCCATGTCAAGCTCAAAAAGACGGAAACTCACTCTGTCACATGGAGAGTTATAAACATATATATAGCTGTAGTTGGCTGCTTTTGGAATATTAGACATTATAGCAATGAAAATAAGTTTTTAAAAATATTGTTAGTTATGATTTAAATAATAAAGTAAAAAAATACTATAAACATTTTGTGATATCTTAATGAAATGAAACATCAATCAAATAATTTCTAATAAATTGGGCACAATATAGTATAGAATTTTATTTTACTTCACATGACCACCAATCTAGTGTCACTACCACTATCACCACTATTGTTACGACCATTCCTATAGTAAGAATCAATATCAGCTGGTTACCAGCTATAATATTCCCACAATATGACTATTTTAATGTGTGTGATCCACAAAACTAATTCCACTGATATGCTGAAAATATGCATTTATTTGTATGATTAGTTACAATATGGGCACATTAAGGAACAAAGACAATCACTGCTCCTTAGTCTTGGATACTGTTCTTTTCAACAGAAATGGTAAAGAAAGAATTCCAAGTCACCAAAAATCTTCTTAATCTTAAGTAAAAACGGGGGGAAACACCAACTTCTTGCTTACACTGTTACCTATGTCTGTAATGACCATTCTACAAATCCCCATCTTTCGTAAAAATTCACTCTGTGCTTTTGCTTCTACAGCTAGAAGTTTCTTTAGGACCAAATTTTGAACCAAGAAGCAACTCCAGTTTCTGATGACTCAATGAAGTCGTGGGGAAAATTAAGATGCTTTTCGAGATATAGGTGTTGGAATTGGACTGATTGCATATTGTTTAGAGATTACAAACTTTGTCATCAGTAAGATTAAGAAAAAAACTGCTTCCAAAAAATAAAAGAAATGAAAAAGTGGAAAATTATGTGCTGTGATATATACAAAAAAGTAAAAAACACCAAGAGCCCTATTTGCAATTAAAAAAGAAACAACTTTGTTGTAAGAAGGGTAATCGACATCATTCAGAAGAAATGCGTTTGTTCGAGGACCAGTGTTGCATAGAATAATTCCCGTACAACTTAGGATTTTGGTCAGCTGCAAACTTGGCACACTGTGGCAGGATCTTATGCTCTCTGAAGGGGGATGCTGGTGCACAAAAAAGAAGCCCTACCGTTAGCTCTCTTGATTGACCTGGCCCCATCATCACTGGTTCCTCGGAACAAAGGGGCACCTAGAATGGAGAGACTCCTACCCTTTCAGGTCAAATAGCTACCAAGGGATGATCTTTGTTTTGGTGGCACCTCATTTGTGTTATTCTAAAAGAAATCGCAACTGGAATAAAGTCAAACTTACTGGTCATACAACCTCTCATCCATACCCCTGGATGTACGTGGTTGCAGAAGAGGGCCTAAGGTGAGCTAGAGTTTCCTTTGAAGGGCAAATAGCTGAACCTTTTTTGTTCAGAAAGAGATCTTCCGAAGCCTTTCCTTTCCCAACGATGAGTGATGATTACAAGCTCCCTAAAGTGCTCACTTCTGCTGGAAATATCCATAGCAACCATCAGCAGATCTAGATGTCTCTAAAAATAAAATCCTAGCAGGATCAAGTCTCCAGCAATCCCTTCCCTCATGCTTGTTGTAGAGCAGTATCAGTGGTGAAGGACGCTGCATTATCAGGGAGGACAGGTAAAAAAATAGAGGGAAGGAAAGGAACTGCTTTCTCCTTGGATTGGGGAAGAGTGCATGTGTATTTCTTTACGAATGTAATAAAGATATATAGCCTGGAATTTATTAGAAATTGTTTTATTTTTAATGTTTTACATTTAATCAATTCCTCTGAAATTTAAATTATGGTTTTCTTTAAAAGTGAGAAAATTCCATATCCAACCAACATATTTGGAGGTGATTTCTCAAAACCCACTAAAACCTCATCTTTGAATGAAGAAGCAGCTTTTAAACTCAGAATGCTCTGGGGCGCAATTTATTTTGGGAGAGGATATGCGAATAGTATAAGATTGGTATGATTCATTTCATTTATAATAACCCAATTTGAAAATCATTTTGACTTAATTCTTCACCTTTTCTCAGGTTCAATGCAAGTTTGTATTTTAAAGAAAAACCATTAGTTTTGGAGTGAATACACTACTCTTATCCAAGTCAATGTCTACCGTCGTTATGGAGGATGTTCTTGCATATAAAATTTGAGAAATAAAGAGCTGCATAGTAATTATTCCTCACTTTATGTATAAAACTATATCTGAAAATGTGCTTTCTTTTTTTCCTCACAGTTCACTTGGCTTGATCATCCCAACATCCCATTAGGAAGGGTAGGAATATGTAATTATTTTTATCCTACAAATAAGAAACTGGGGGAAAGTGACTTTAAGTGACATGTGCAAGGTGACCCAGTTAGTCAGTGGCAGGACCAAGACAGAAGCCAAGCTTTTTATCCCAGCTGAGTGCATTTCCTACAACTCCATTCTACTGCCTTTGTCTATAGTGTTGGTCGATGGAGAAGAGGATGCTTCATTTCAATGACTTGGACATTGGTCCTTTTATTCCGTATTAATAAAATAGCTCAGGTTCATATAATCTCAATATAATGTTGACTTTTCACCTATTTTCTCAATATTGATGACCTTGATCACTGCAATATTGTCACTAACAGAGAAAAATGGAGCACTAGGAAGAACTTGAGTTTGGTGTCAGGGTTTTCATTATACAATCAGTTAATGCGCTAAGGACAAAAAAAGCATTATGGAAGAGCAGGAAATGACACCAAGTGAATTAATCCATGTCAAGGATTAATATAATTTGTTTGCCAGAGGAAGAATTTTCTTTCTTTCAATACCTCACTCAAGAGAAAGGAAATATGTGGAATAACATTTATTTGCAATTCCACAAAGAACAACTTATCAGGCTTCCTGGAACATACCATTTTAATCTATGTTCTTTGGTATGTACATTGAAAATGTATTGGCTTAATGGTCACTTAAGGAAATTTTGATGTTTTCAACCAAGGGTCCAATATTTTTGTGGGGCAACATTCAGTGCGAGCCAATCATGGCTTTATTTCTAGATAAATGTAATTCCATTTCCATTTAGTATTATCTTCGCTCTACATCATTTCATATTATACAAATGTGCTTGTAGGACATGAATTCCAAAGTTGGCGATGCTCACGCTTATCACATCTAGACAGAGAGAAAACCTAAAAGCCGTAATTTCTCCATCTCCAGTACCCTTTCCCTCTGAACACAACCACCTCACTTCTAGTCTTGAACGCATTCTGTAGTTGTATCCTATGTCACAATCTAAAAACAGTAAGTCGTCTGAGAGAAGAAGATGAAGAAGAAAGATCTTTAGACTCCTGAAAACTGAGATTTGTTACATCACTTCTTTCCTTTCAAGCAAGGCTGTCTTGCATAAATGATCAACTTTGTCTTGCATGAGGAACCATATTAACATTTGAGCAGCTGCCTTTAGCTATAGTTCAACTCTGCTCAAAGGTTTGTGCATTAAGTAATCAAAATAGCTCTCGCTGTTTTTCTTGAAGCAATCCAAGGACTCAAAGCTCTTTTTTTTTTTTTTTTGGTCTCCAATATATGAACTTTTTCATTTGAGTTTTTTTCTGTGTTCCACAACAAAACATTCACGAAGCTTTAAGTATGTGTTTGCCTGGTGTTCCTCCTCTCACGTTTACCCCTTTAAAAACATTGTAGAATAGTATCCAACTCTAGTCTTGATTTGAAATTATTTAGAGCAGTTTCTATACCCTGAGCAGACACATTTCTTCAATGGGTTTGTGTAGGACTGACCAAAAGTTTGTGCCAGTTGACTATTCTTTTTCTGAGATCCACTTTGTCAAGCCAGATACAAGCTTCGCCAATCAAGGTCTTTTTCATAAACTTCCCTCCATTAGAGAAAAGTAAAATCTAGAAAAAATAGCCAAAATTATATATACTTGCATATATTTTTCAACCTTTTTTAAAGGACATTTGATCATCAAAGAAATAACACAGACAAGAAAGGGTGAGGGGAAGTAGCAGCTATACGTATAAGAAAACTAATCCTCAAGATGTCCTCAAAAGATGTGCAGAATATTAATTAATTCACACCAGCATTTCCCAAAGGAAAAGACACATCCTGGAGGATATGAGAATTTTAGATGACATGTATTAGCAGCTAATTCTGACTAGGTTTATGCTTACATGAATGCAAGTTTCTCAAAAGAACTTTGCTAGGTACATTTTCTACTAGTTTATGAAATATTAACTCAAATACGAAATTATTTGAGTGCTGAATAAATAAGTAAGAGCTCACGAGGCAGATAAAACACAACATTAATTTTATTTAACATTCAGTTACTGGTGATTTTACTATGGTATGTACTTCCAAAGTGATTTCTTGTCATATGTAGAACTTACGTTAGTTGAAATGCCATAGGATTTCAGACTCAAGACATTTTTTTTTTTCTTTTAGAGAGGAGTTGAAAGAAAGGTGGAGAGCATTAGTGGTGCTAACCATGAATCCCTGACAATTCTTTTTTGCTCTCTCTCTTTTCAGAATCTCCTTTAGAAAATTCATCTTCCTTCTTGGCTAAAACCTTACTTTTAGGTTTCTGACTTCAAAATCTACATTTCTAGTTATAACTATCTCTTCTGGCCTCTGGTTTTGGGTTTTCAGATGGTATTGTAGATTTTCACTTGGATCCTGCTTTCTTATCAAATGTATCATATTTCAAACAAATGTGTGATCTTTCTCCCTCGCTGTCCCCTCTCTAACTACTTAATCTCTGTGGATGACACATTTGTTCACACAGATTGCAGGGCATCCTTTAGCTTTTTTTTTTTTTTTTTTAATTTCCACTCTAATGTCTGTCAGTACTCTCAGTACAGTTTTAGCTTGGTAATATTCTTATATTTGTCTTTAGTGTAGGCCCTTAAGTGCTGATATCATGGTCTCACTTCCCATATTTTTTCATCTCTTTCCTCCTGCCTCCTTTTCCCTCTTTCATTCCTTGTCCCTACATCTACTGAAGACACACTATGTACCAGGATTGTATGAGGCTGTAGAACAAAGAACAATACAAGCCAGGCCCTGCCCTAGAGAAGAGGAAGCTATGGAAGCAGTGACAGGTAAGGGCTGAGTTTACATTGAAAGATTGTGGACCAGTGGGATGGGTGGAGAGACATGAGGAAGACGATATTGAAGGGGAAGAAAAATAGGAGCAAAACATTGGAGGCTTAACCTGATTTGAAAAGACTGTGGTGTGGCTGGAGTATAGAGTGTGCTGGGAAGTATACACGGAGATGAGATTAAATCAGTATGATTAGAGCTCACCTTAGAGGACTATGAATGAGGCAGGATATCGGTGAGTCACTGAAGGGCTTTAATGAACCTGCTAGTCAGTGTTGTTATGTATCGACCTACCTATTTTTAATTCAAGTATACTTAACATGCAGTGTTCTATTAGTTTCAGGTGTACAAGATAATGATTCAGCAATTCTATACATTGCTTAGTGCTCATCACAATAGGTATACTCCCATCCGCTTCACCTATTTTACCCATCCGCCCACCCTCCTAGCCAGTGTTTTTAAAAGATACCTCCACCAGCAGTGTGATGGAATGAATTAAGAGGCCAAGACACTGATGGCAAGGAGGCCACGTGTACTGCTAAAATGATCTGAGTAATAAAGATGAGGACTCAAAGAGGATTAGCGCCAGTGAGCATAAAATAAACTGAGTAGTCAGAAGTGAGAAGACCTGGTAGCTAATTGGATGAGTGAGTGGGCTGTGGAATTCTAAAGGCCCACTGGAAAACACCTCTAAGAATTAATTAACTTGTAAGATGTCACATACCGTATGATCGGTATACACATGTTAAATAACTGAATGGAAAACAAATCCTGTATGAACAAAAATTTTAAAATAGTAGCAATATAATATAGAGTTACCTGAAGAGAATGTCCAGCAGGACTGAGGCTGAATCTAAAAGTTTCATTGAATGAAGGCTCTCTATCATGTCGGCATACTCTTGTTTTTTTCTTGATCACCTTTTTCTGGGTAGAGATGTTCATCACATATATTTTTACATATAAATCTGAAAATAAGAATTTGGCTTGTAAAGTGTCCATGACTCATACAATTTTCTGTTGAAAGAATTACAATTGTACACTGAGAGCTCTTGTATATTTTACACAAAGCTAGCAGGCTGTGCTCGACTTGTTTCAGACAACATAAAGTGATTAAAAGATACACCAATTTTCTTAGCAATTCAGTTTTCCTGTTGTATGGTAAATACGGTACTCTAAGATTATGTGTTGAGAAAATTTAGTTAAAAACTAGTAAAATATCAACTTATTTCTATGTAAGAGAAATTAATTCTTATTTTTCATTTTTCAGATGTATTTGGTGTACAGCCCAAATTTTACTCTACATTTTCCAGATTATTTAGGACATATTCCTACAGAATTCCTAGATGTATGACATTGCTCATTATCATAAAATTAGATACCTGGTAAGTGATCGGGAGATTTAAATTTGTAGGTGATATTTCTGCACTGGAGAATCTCAACTATTAGTTGTTCACCATCTGTCTTCATTTCCTTCTTCAGTGCAATCTTGATTTCGCCCATTACCTGAGTTTTGACTGGAAGAATTTAATAAACATGTTAAGGAATATGAAATGCCATCTATCAAATGTTTAATTCAGTAATTCATTCTTACATTTGTTTATTGCTTATCAAGGGTTGAACACCTTACTGTATCCTGTGGATACACAGATGAATAAAATATAGTCCGAGCCCTTAAGGAGTATAATATCTCTTGGGGAGACTGATAAATTACACACTTACAACAAAGTGTGTTAATATAACGACAAGCTAGTAAAAAGGGAGGTATGGAAGAAATGCAAGTTGATAAGTATTACTTAACTGCAGATTATTAGGCCAAAAGAGGAAACAGATGAGACCACAAGAAGACAGGTATCCATAAAAATAATATAATTTTAATTTAATCTATAGGAAATCAGTCATGTGAAATACAAGAGTTGTTTGCTAACAATTGCTCATTACCAGGCTTGCGCAGGAACATTTGCTACCACAACTAAATGTTGTTATATGTTCTTTCTACTTCCTTTCTTTTCCTGTATAAAAGAATAGCCAACAAGAATATGTAGTAGTGAAATTGCACAAGGGAAAATACCATGAGAGACTGAAATGAATCCAGTGTATTTCTTTCAAGTGTTTATCTTGGATCTTTGTATCACTGAAGAAGCTATTCATGCTAGGTCATGTTCTTTAATGATTCACCCTTTCCTCTGTCAATTCATATAGGCATCCACTTCTCCAATCACCAACAAGTATTTTATTTCCCACCCTACACTGTGATAAGCACTCTGTTAGGAAGAATGGTTACAATGGTGAGCCAAACACACATGCTTATCAGTTTTATGGTTTCTCCACCTATTGGGAAGAAAGCCTTAACGAATTATTTTCATCAATAAATGTAAAATTAGAAAAAGAGAAAAGGTAATGAAATACAAGAGCGTGGTTCCAAGAGAGCCTGCGGAAGTATTGCTCAAGCTGAAACCAGAAGGATGAGAAGTTAACTAGTTGAAATGGATGAAGAACATGCGACAGAGAAGGAACAGTGTGCTCACAGGAGGGAACATCATGGGGCTGAGGAACTAAATACATGTTCATGTGATTATGACATATTGTTAATTGGCACCATGTTAAGAATTTGGTTTTTATATTTAGGACAATAGGAAGCTATTGAAGGTTTCTAAGTTTGGATATAAATCACTTGTTCTCAGACATCTTGGTTTCAGACTTCTTTACACTCTTAAAAAAAATGGAGGGTCCTCAAAGAACAATTGTGTGTATTATAGCTATCAATATTAGAAATTTAACATTTCTAATTAAAATACAAAATTAGATATTCTAGAATACTTATTGATTCCATTAAAATGACAATAATATACTTATAAATAAATATTTTAATGAAAAATAACCATATTTTCCAGAACAAAAATATATAGTGAGGAAAGCTGTTTCATATTTTTTCAAATTTCATTAATGTTTTGCTTAATAAAGGACAGCTGGATTCTCATACCTGTTTCTATATTAAATCCAATTCATTTTGTTGTTTTAGTTGAAATGTATGAACAAAGTCCAATCTCATACAAATAATTGGAAAAGGGAGAAGTATTTTAATATCCTCTTTAGATAATGTTATATAATTAAAATTTGACAAGTGGTAATTTCTGGAATCTGAAATCATATCAATGGACTTTTGAACTGTTACTTTAAAATATATCAGTCTATCCTGCATTTTTTTTTTTTTTATCTTGCATTTTGAATGGATCTTTTAACTATGCCCGACTTGGTAACAGCATATTGTTCATTTTGGAAAATACTGGTTCACTGAGTTAGGCAGGTCTTGTTGACATATTTCATAAAATATTTAAAGCACATGTGTTAATATCACCACCAATATCATCAAAAAGGTCTTTGAAATTAAGAAGCCTCCAAGATCAGGAAGGCAAGTTTTCCAAAGTTCTATTTTTATTTAAAAGCCGGATTTCATCACTGACAACTAGCGTCACTTGTTTTTCTTAAAGTGACAAGTTCACTTTGTTAATTGTTGAGAATAAGGAGCATTTGTTTATCAGTTATTCTTTTTAGCAAAAATTACACTTCTTATTAAATAGGCTAGCTCAACGTGCAACTCAAAAAAAAAATTACACAAACAGGTTTCCTCAAGTCAACTAATTTGGCAGGCAGCAAAATGCTTTAGGTGTATTTCCCATTTCATCACACAGCATTAGGAAGACATGTACTTAAGGGTCTAGGCTTAATAACAATAATTTTAACTTCCTCATTAAGGACAGTCTTAAATGAAACTGACATTTTCCTTATAAGTGAGTGGCAGTTAAAAAAATAAATACAGTAACTATTAATATAGTTTGGTGTCACTGTCCTACCTTGTGCTAAGTCCCCAGCAGTTTACTGCATCATTGCTTTTGCATTATCAATGCAAATGGCAACACAGTGAAAAGGTAAATAATATCTTAGTATATTTATTTTTTTTAAGATTTTATTTATTTATTCATAAGAGACAGAGAGAGAGGCAGAGGGAGAAGCAGGCTCCCCGCCTAGCAGGGAGCCTGATGCGGGACTCGATCCCAGGACCCTGGGATCATCACCTGAGCCGAAGGCAGACGCTTAACCATCTGAGCCACCCAGGCACCCAATATCTTAGTATATTTAAAAAAATAATTTTGACTTCGTGCATGCACGTAGACAAAATACAGAATACAGACGATAGTTGAGTAATCTTTGAGAGGAAACTAAAGTAACAAAAGCATTATGTGCAAAATCGTAAATATATTAGATGGTGGTGATTTAATCCTTTTGATTGAATTTTGTCACATTTTGGGGATGTGTTATTTTGATGAATTTCTTTCCTGGATCAAGTGTTTGATTAAATTAATTTAACTTTTTATGCCTGGATGTACCCAGACATGTAGAGAAATATCTATCAATACCAATAACTAAGGTCCAAAAATACAGGAAACCGTCCTCTACACTGAAACACAAATCTTCTGGATATAATTACATCGTAATAGTTTAGCAACCAACAATTGTAGATACTTCACAGCAGTTAGATGTGAGCTTTACTCTCAAGAAACTCAAGAAAATAAAATGCAAACCAAGGATTTTATATACAGTTCAACTGTCTTTCAAGTATGAAGCCTATAGTTTTAAGCATAGAAAAACTCAGGAATTCTATACAAAAATTGATTCTCTGAGAAATACACCAGGGATGCATTTCATTAAACCAAAGAGATAACTAGAGAGACTTCAGCACAAGGACTGATGGTGAATATTTAACGTACTTAACTGTAGAGCTAAGGCTAAAGCAGGAGTGAGGACACAGGTGGGTGGGAGAACAGCGTTTGTTATGTATTACGACAGTATTAAGAATAAAACCAAAAATAGATGGAGGCAGAAGGGAGAGAAAGGGGAAAGTAGAGTGAGATTATTGATTTTTGTATAGGTAATAGGTAGGTAACAAAGGATGCAATTTAAAATTAGCAAACCAGATAGTAAGTGGTGAAGTAAGAACAAGAATTATAAATAGTCTAAATAAAAAGGAAATCATTAAAACAAAGATACAAATCTTTCTTAATTACAGAATTTTTTTTCAAATCGAAGACACCAAATGGATAAAGAAATATAATAAATATACACAATAATTACAAAACAAAATGTAGAGTTGCAATCAAACTTATCTATATCAGTTAATATAATTAGGTTTAGCTAGCCTATCTTTAGAAAGACTTTAAGACTGGCTCATAAAGCAAAGCTTAAGTCTATGATAAAATTTAGTTTTGCTTCAAATAGTGAAAAATACATCAATTATAAGCATGCCATGTTGATGGAAACCAGAAGAGAGTAGGGGTTGGACTGTTATTATCAGACAATATAATTTAGGGTACAATGCAGTAAACAAGACAAAAAGGGGCATTTGATCAAACTAAGGATATCTAAATCCTAATGAAGATATAACAATTATGAAGATGTATGTACCACTTAAATAAGACTGAAACTATAACATGAGATGTTAAGAGTTGTAAGGAGATGAATGAGAATAGTAGTAAAAGACTTCTATACAACACTTGTAATGCAAGACAGGCCAAGTAGACCAAAAGAAGCAAAGACATAGAATTTTGAGACATTATAATCAATAAAGCAGATCTCATGTATATTTATTAAATACCATACCCTGATAACAGAGAATATATCTTTTTTCTCAATTATATATGGCACATTCCCAAAATTGATCACATACTGAGTTGCAAAGAAGATATCAGTAAGTTCTACAAAATGAAGCTATTACAAACATTGATCACACACAAAAAGCCTTCAATTAAATAATTCTTGGGTGAATGGTGACATACAGTGAGAAAAGACAGGAGTTCTGAAAAATAACGATAATGAAAAGAACCACGTGTCAGAGTCTATGAGAGTTAAAGTAATGCTGAGAGGAAAATCTCAACTTGAGATTGGCAATCCTGGCTCATCACTCAGAAGATCTGAGGGTTTCAGTAGAATCAGGAAAAACGTCCAAGGCTCCCCATTTCTTGAAGCTCTAAAATGAAGTCAGTGAAAAGCCCAAAGCAGAGATTATCTTCTCCTGGGAATAAGACATATCTTGGCTTGGTGGAGTGAATGCTAGCAAACAAAACAAAACAAAACAAAACAAAAACCCAAAAAACATTTAATCAAATTTCAAAAGGGGGAGCAAAACCTCATCAACCAGGCCAGCAAATCTAAATGTGCAACAGTTCTCTGTCTTTCCTCCAAAGCCATACAGAAGTGGAAAGAACACCATCTCTCAAACCCGCACCTGGGATGGAGGGAAAAAGAGGCTTCTAACTAGGTAAGGAGGGAGCCAAGGAAAATTCACTCCCACTAGTCGGAGCCAATAGAAGCTGTGGATAGAACTGATGACAGTAATGAGCATGCAGGAATAAAACAGCAGGACAAATCTTTTTCTGGGAGAAATTCACTTTTATAGGTCATATTCCTCTTTTACAGCCCTTAAAACCCCACACGCTAAGCATGTGATATTTGTTGTTGTTTTCCACCTTCTCATATGGGAAAAAAGGTGGAATTAAGCTTGCTAATTACAGTTCTCAAATCATCACGTTGCGTGCTTCTTTCTTGGTAGGTTAAATTCACGCACTTCACAGTATGGTACTTGTGAAGCCCTTGATAATTTTCTCCTGTTGGGAGATTGGTCCAGCTTGCTCTTTAATGTTTCTATTAAAGGAAGAAAGGGACATGCCTGCTGAGATCACGTTAATTGTGAGTCATCACTGTCAATCATGTCTTCGCCCTTTGACACGTTCAGAATGCCTTTGTCATCTGGAGCAGATGCGGGATCGCGACAGAAACCTCCCGTCCACTGTCGCCACAAGGGGGCAGCAGCTCCAGATCGAAAATCAATCCTACTCTGGAGAAGACATTTATCCTACAATATGATACATGAGCACGATTTGAGAATAGAAAGAAGGGGGAAAAATGGAAAAGGAAGGGATGAAGGGATGTTGAGAGCATAGTTAAAAAATGAGATGACAAAGATGGGATTACAGTGCTAAAATACAGATAGTCCCATTTTAAGACTATTAATGAATTAGAAACACCATGGAACAAAGTTGAATAAGATTGAAATCAATACTATTCACATAGAGGGAAGAAAGGCTTAGGATACTATAGAAAGGAAAACAGAGAGTAAAGAAGGTAGAAAACAGTGATAGATACGTCAAACTGAGAAATATGATCCAATATAACTGATTGCTCAGAAAAAAGGAAATTCAAGAGATTAGAAAATCGCATCTACTTAAAATATAAAGGTATTTATCTGAAGTAACAGAAGGGTAAATCTGTGGATCAAAAGAGCATCCTGTATTCCTGGAAATATTGAGAAGTTGATATACTGATATATCCCCATTACAGCTACTTCAGAAATATAGAAAACATTTTTAAAGGAACCAGGGGAAAAAATAAGTCCCCTGAATGAGTACACTGATGTAGAAAAAAAGTAGCTTTTCGATGATATTTAAAAGCCTGTGGCAGAGGATATAGAGGACATACTAACGAGAGAAAGAAAGGAAGGAAGGGAGGGAAGGAGGTTGGATGGAGGGAGAAGGGTAGAAGGAAGGAGGGAGGAGAGAAGAAAAAAAACTTGAAGATGAAATCAAAGAGGAAGTAAGTGGAAATGTGCTGATTTCCTTTAAGCAGGGAGTTAATAAAATTTAAAATTGAAAATCATAATTGTTCAACCTCTTAATATTTTCAATTTTGCTTCTTAAACTTAGGGAGATCTTTTATAAATGAATAGGGTAAAATATTTATTGAAATTAAACTATTCCTTTGTTTTCACCATGATATATCCCCTTCATTAAATTAAAAAAGAAACAGTATAATCATTTTTGGACAAAGACCATGAATAATTGAATTCTATTAAAATTGTTTGTGTCCCTCCATCTCTTTAGCTAAAGTGCTCCAACTAAGTGTAACTGTCAAATTGACTTAGTTTTATCTTGCACAGCTTTCTTCTTTCACACTCTCTGATGCTGTATTCTCCATTAAGATATGCAGTGCTCTTCTCACTTTTTTTTCCTCAGAAAAAAGTATATATATATTTTTGAAAAACATGTGTGGGTCATATCTACATGCACACATTTACATACATGCTGTATCTATATTCCATCTGATTTATATTTTTAGAGAAGTGCATTTTAAGAAAACGACCATTAACAGAACACAGTAATTCTTTCACAAGAAATAAGCTCAGTATAACCCGCATTTTACAGGTGTGAACACAGCGGCTTAGGTGTTTTAAGTAACTTGCCACATGGCTAAGGGGTCCGGGCAGAACTTTAATCTAGATCTGATTTTAAGTCCAGAGCTCTATTCTCTCATGAAAACCTTGTATTTTCTTATATGATTTTTATGCTTATTGTGATGAGCACTGAGTAATGTGTAGAATTGTTGAATCATTGCAATGTACACCTGAAACTAACATAACACTATGTTAACTATACTTCTAAACAAATACATAAACAAACAAGTAAATGAATAAAATAATGTTTTGGGTTTTTTGGAGACAATGCTGCAAATGCTGGATTTCTTTTGAAATTAAGAGCAAAGTTCAAAAACAAACCAAAATAAAGAGCAAAGTTCAGTTGAAAAAACCAGCAACCATATTTCTGACAAGAAATCCTAAGAGTATTCAAGGAAAAACATTAAAATGATGTTAGCTAGCTCTAGAAGTTAGAAAAGAGGCTGCCCTGACGTCTTGAAGGAAAGTATTTGGAAGAGAATGATGTGCTTAAATAAACATTTCATTGAAGATACTAAGCACAAGATAGATTAAACACATAATACATACATATTTTTTTAAATGTTATTGGAATGAAGGGATTTTCAGGGGCCATTTTACTATTTTATTTTGGCCACGCTCAGGACCTTAGCAAGCAGAGAAGACAGCAAGCAACTGTGGGTTGTTGATTCAAGGTTATTATTTGCCCATCTCACTTTGACATGACAAGCATTTTTAAAAAATTTTTTCTTTTAAGTATGCTCCACATCCAACATGGGGCTTGAACTCAGGACTCTGAGATCAAGAGTCACGTGCTCTACCAACTGAGCCAGCCAGGCGCCCCATACTGTGGGTTGATAAAACCATAGCTAGAAGTTATTGTCCACATCACTTATGTGGCTTACGTACATTAAACAACAAAATGGCAATAAATAATTCCTGAAATATTAATAATTGTATGAGATCCTACATGGAAACCACCTAAACATACAAAATAATTTTTGGAAGTGACTATGGATTGAGAAAACTTTTTTTAAACATTATCAGTATCTGCAATACTTCGCTGCGCATAGTATAAATCGAGGTTTATTCTTTCTCAGAATTCTAAGAAATCTATTGCAATCTGAGCAGCTTTTGCCAATGGGAGACCATTTTAGGCAAAAAGTTTCTTTAGAGGCATTGTTTAATTAACTGAAAGTGAATAAAATGTGGAAAAGAAAAGAAGGAAAGAAGGGCACTTTGTAAAAGGAAAGTTTGTGTAAGGAAAAAATAGCATAGAGTGAATAAAATTCTCATTGACACATAGGTTTCCTTGCAAATTTCCATTAATAAATACTACATACCAATGCCGCAGGTCATGGGTACCAGCAAATGAAGTCTGAATTGGTGTTAGGTAGGATGTATATTTAGCCTTGAGAGTCTATCACCTCAAAATTTGTTACTTAGCTCCTATCACTCATTCTAAATCTAAGCAAAGTCTAAAGTGGAATTAAGGTGGAGTTTCAAAACCAGGAAATCTGGATGGCAGGCAAGTCGTTAAATATCTCTGTTTTGTATTTCTTCGTATTGTAAAGTGATGACATATAATAAGATTACTTATGAACTATTTATAATATCTCTTTCAGCTTTATAGGATAATAAATTTGTGAACATTTTCTGATATTATCTAAATATGATTTAGTCCCGGCCCTTTACTAAACATCTTCTATTCTAAATAATTTTCTCTGTTTACTCAGGATTTCTAAACCCAGACATTACAGAAAGTCTTATTAATGTCCTAATACCTGTTAATACCCAAAATAGTATAATTGTATTTTTCTTCCTTTCAATTGTTTCTATTCTATCAGTTTCAAGTCTAAACAATGAATTTTTTAAATGCTAGCATAATAAATATATTGTTATATATATCTCTATCTCTATCTATCTATCTATATTGTTAGCACAAATGCCCGAAATGCTAGTTACTCAACAGCATTTATTCTTCTTAAGTCTCAACAATGATACAATGCAGGATCAGTTCTAGAAGAAATGGGCAGTTTACACCTCGCAAACAAATCTATACCCGTAGGTCAATTGCTCAATTTATTGAGAGTAAAGTAACAAAACAAAACATCTCAAGGTATTCATATGAGTCAATACTTTTAAAATAGAAATTTCCAAAAAAGAGAGTCCTTTTTCCACTTTGCAGAGCTTGTTAGAGAGAGGAAGTAAGCTCACTATAATTTGTTCTATTCACCACCCTCTTTCTGTAATTTCCATCCAGGTATATTAACCCCACCCTAGAGTCCATAATAATTTTACCTTCCATGCTGAAATCATATCTCCCTCTTCCAAAAGTTCAAGGTGGTACTCAATAATTTGTGACTGTAGTACTCAATAATTATCTGTAACTGGCACTCTCTTTTCCTTACACTATGTCCTGGAGTAGCAGGGAAAGCTACTAGATCTTTCTTTCACCAGGTCTGGTAATCTTATTTGCATTGAATGTTCCTTCCTGGTTAATTGTTGTTTCCCAAGCCATTGATATGTTTTATTTTTTTATCTTTATTTTTATTTTTATTTTTTTTAAAGATTTTCTTTATTTATTTGAGAGAGAGAGTGAGAGAGAGAGAGAGAGAGCACAAGACGGGGGAGCGGGAGAGGGAGAAGCAGACTCCCTGCTGAGCAGGGAGCCCGATGCGGGACTCGATCCTGGGACTCCAGGATCATGACCTGAGCCGAAGGCAGTTGCTTAACCAAGTGAGCCACCCAGGCGCCCGCCATTGATATGTTTTAAACTTAATTTTCAGAAACATGTCTTCTGAGCAAAGGTTCTTACGTCTTACCTCATTATATGTAGGGTTAAATAGAAGGGGTGAAGAACCACAGGTTTTGAAGGTTTATCCTGGTAATTTAATGTTTGAAAGGGGGAAGCAAAAATGGTACTAATTTATTTCACTTTATAGTGTGTTAAACTCAATTCCTATTACCATCACTGTAAGATCTCATGAAGTTGACTCTTAATTAATCAGCTTGCTCAGACAGCAAAAATGACAGACAGCATGTAGCTGGCTCTATTGTCTGACTACTTTTCCTCCTCTATCTCACAGATGACTGTAAATACTTGGATCTAGCACTTTCTACTAACACAAACTATAATAAAGAATTAGAGAATTTCTGAGACAGGGTTTGTAAAATGCTTTGTGATCAGATAAAAGTATGTAATTTTTTTCACAGTGAAATTCAACGGACTTGGTTTTCAAGAAAAGAAGATGAGTCTTCATACCAAGTGTATCTCCAGAAATACCATTTTCTACTCACAGTTTAACTATACACTAATCCGTAATCAAGAGAACAATATTATAACCTTATGATGAATATCAATTATGTAATGCAAACTTGTGTCATGTTATCTCATTTTCCCTCAAACATGAAACAGAAATATTACTAACTTCACTTTCAAGAAAGGAGACGGTAAATTTTAGGTTGACGAATTTGACAAACGTCACATAGCTAGATTAGCTGTTTCCAGCAAGACAGCCCAAACTGTCATAATCCATGATGTGATAATGATTGTGTGCCAAATTCATGTGCATGCTTGTGAGCACACATGAGGGGGGCGATCTGGGGACTGTGGGGACTCAAGATTTATGGGGAAGCTGTCTCGGAAAGACAAGGAACTATCAAGAGAGAGAATAAATGCTTGCTTATTTCCTATCCAAAGCCTTAATTTACGAACTAAAATTTTGACATCACATGTAGGGAGTTACAATTTACTTGAATGGCAACAACAATGTATTCGATTTACTGAACAACTGTTGTGTTCCAGGCACTTTATGCATCACTCTATAGCCTTTGATTTCAAGGACTGTGCCTTATTTACACCCTTGTCTTGTTAGCCCATAGAAAAGACATCTAGTCTGTATTAGATGCCTAATGAATGAATTTATAAAATATCTCTAATCTTTACAATAAACCTACAAGGTATCATTTCCACACACATCTGAAGAAAGAGATTTTTCAGGTCTGTCTCAAAGCCCATGCTCTTCCCTCTAACCTAAGCTGAGGCCACCAAATTGAGATATTTTGGGATTTTCTTTTCTCCTATAGTTTCACCCAAAATAAATGCTTTTATGTCAGTTTATGAATTTCATTCCCTGTTTACGTATATATCCAAGCCTCTATTATTCAAAGCTATGCAGTGACATCCTAATACATTTTCATGTCTCAGGGCTTAGTGGGGGCTGAGGTAGGAGGCATTTTGTTATGTTTTCATTAATTTTTTTTCCACAGGAGAAGAGTTCTGTAAGCTTTCACTAAGTCCTTTATTTGAAATAACCCAGATTCAAGGAGATACTTTTTACAATAAGGCAGGCATTCTGGCCTAATATGATTTAAGAGTTCTATGAAAGTAGGACAAGCCTGCACATTCTCTCTGTGTTCTGTTACATAAAGAAATCCTTTCTTTCTGAGACAAAGCCAGAAAGAACATAATTTTAGGAGGAAAAAATAGATTTTTTTCTGATTGATCTTCTTCAATGTTTTTGGCATTTTTTTTTTTTTTTTGGTCCTTTTGGTACATGTTTCTTAGCGTTCATGTCACTGTGACTGAAAATAACCAAAGCCCTTTTTAAAATGTTTAATTGAAAGCTTCCTATTATCTTGTATAAGACAAAAAAAAAGAACTTTTGCTACTAGAAACGAAAAACTGAAAACTTAAATGGACATCACATTTAAAATGTTTGGAGTTTTGAAATTACTCTCAAAAGCCTCAGGAAAACAAATTCCAGGAGGAGTGAAGTAGGAGAGCTGGTAGATTGAGCAAGTGAGGTTGGTGAAGTTCTTTTCCAGAGGAGGGTCAAAGTCAAGAACACGAGCCTGGCTTCCTGAGTTTACGAGGCCTTGGATAGTCTCCCATCTACGTTGTAGATCAAAGAGATCAAGTTGACTTGACCTTTGATCTAAAAGTAGGCAGATTAACCACCCAGGAGTAGTGGTGGATCTATATATATTCTCCCAATACAGAGAAACATTAGCATCCAAGTGTAATGAATTTAGAAAGTAAAACCGGATAATTGCATAATGGTAGGGAAGCCAGGAGCTCCTGTTGGTCTGTGTAAGAGCGAAACTACCAATTAACCATAGTACAACTTCTGGCTTCTCCCAGGAGTGGAAGGTGCCCAGGACGCCAAGTAACCTCTGAATAAACCTGTGAATAGCCCCTGAGATGTTAAAGGAGGGCCAATAGATGATGGGAATCAAAAGTTTAGGTTGGCCCATCAAGTTATTTATGTCATCTCTCTCTCTCTGTTCTTGAATCAATCCTAACCCCCTTAACATAGAGTCATTTTGATTCTCCTTTCGGTTTTCACTGGCTCTTCAGTTTTTCACTTTCTACTAATGCAGCATATAGGAAGATCCTATAAAAGCCTTCCTTGATCCTATTTTTTTCCCAGCTATCACTTTCTCTCCTTTGTCCTTAACTGCCATGCAAGCTAAAAGAACGAACTAGAATTCCACCTCGACTATTTATTCTCAACCCACTTTTGCTAGATTTTCTTTTACGTCTCTCCCCTCTTTGTTAGTCTTACCCCGCTTTGCCCTGAGAAGAACCTTGAGCCATGTCACCTGGATTTCCTCATCCTACGCTTCCCCTGGGGTTTTAGCAATGAGGAGTCAGCAGGCAGTGTGAAGGTTGGAGGATAGAGGCTGAGTTATTTATTGCCTTTGACCCATCCTTGTCTGTGCTCTTGTTCGGCAGAGACTGGTGCCTTGCTACCAAGGCTAGGGCTCCTGCCCAGAATCTCTTGTATCATGGCAGTCGCTCTTGCTGGGTTCTGGAGACAGCCTCCCTCCTCACACCTCCTTCGGCTCGGGGGTAGGAGTGGCTTTTTCTTGTGGCCAGTCCTTCACTGTTTCACCTTGCCTTGGTGGTTCCCTTAACCTTCCCCACTTTGTACACGGTCTTTTCATTAAACTCTTTTAACTACTCCATTTGAATGTGTCAACTGCTTCCCTCTAGGGCCTCATGGCACGTCAGTGATTGCAGATTAAGTTAGACCATAATCCAGGGTTTGCGTTTATTTTCTTTTTATAAGGAGAAATGGTCTATCCATGAAACAGACCTATTGATTTGTTCACATATATTCCTGAGCCTATGTCTATGCTTTGTATTCTAGGCCACTGTTCCCTTTATCTTGCACAAATACCAAACTGTTTTTATCATTGTGTCCGAATACCTGGCAGGATAACTTCACCCTTGTGTCAGTCAGGATAGATTAGATTCTGTTCAGTAACAAACATCACCAAAATAGCAGTGATTTAAAACTAAAAGTCACAATGTCTTAGGCTGCCTGGACAGTCAGCAGTCTCCCTCTTTGCTGATTGTCATGCCTGAAAGAGAAGAGAACTCCTCAAGTCTCCCACTGGTGATTAAATGCTTGATCCAGGAATGGCGTACATCATATCCAACTGCCACTCATGGGCTAGAGCGAGTCAAAGTACCCACTGTGCCACAAGGGAGCCAAAAGGTCTGGGGGTCAGAGGAATGGAGGTAATCAGTGAGTAACACTAGTGAACGCCAACCCGTTCTTTGCTCCTCTTCTTCAAAGTTGACTTGGGTGTTGGAGGTTCTCTGTTATTTTACATGAATGTTAGAATAAGTATATTGAGTTCCTCAAAAATACTCAGCTGGTAACTTCATTGAAATGCTATTAGATTTCTATATTGTTGTTTCAATAAGAAACATGGAATGATTCTACATTTATCCAGAGGTTTTTTATGCCCTTTAATAGAGTCTTCAAGTTGTTTATTTTTCTGTAGCTATCTTAGCTATTTTATTTTTTAAAAATTTTAAAAAAATTTTTAAAAGATTTTATTTATTTATTTGACAGAGAGGGTGAGAGCAAGAGTGAGAGAGAGAGAGAGCACAAGCAGGGTGAGGGGCAGAGGGAGAAGCAGACTCCCGGCGGAGCAGGGAGCCCGATGTGGGACTTGATCCCAGGACCCTGAGATCATGACCTGAGCTGAAGGCAGATGCTTAACTGACTGAGCCACCCAGGAACCCCTATCTTAGTTATTTTCTAAGTTAACTCCAAGATATGATATTAAGAACATTTTGATATTATGAATGATATTGTTGTTGTGTATTTATGGTTATTTACCGGTGATCTTTTGTTAGTTCTAACATTAATCTGTTGATTCTGTCAGATTTTCTACATACATATGTATTCAAATTGACCGCGGATAAAGTTTTTTCCCCTTTCAGTTGTTGTACCTCTTATTTTATCTTCTTCCCTTACACATGAGTCAAGACCAATGCTATGTCAAATATTAGTAATGGTACTGGACATCCTTTGAGTCTGGTCTTTTTTTTTTTTTTTTTTTTAAAGATTTTATTTATTTATTTATTTATTTGAGAGAGAGAATGAGATAGAGAGAGAGCATGAGAGGGGGGAGGGTCAGAAGGAGAAGCAGACTCCCCGCCGAGCAGGGAGCCCGATGCGGGACTCGATCCCGGGACTCCAGGATCATGACCTGAGCCGAAGGCAGTCGCTCAACCAACTGAGCCACCCAGGCGCCCCTTTGAGTCTGATCTTAAAAAACATGCACCAAGGGGGACCTGGGTGGCTCAGTCAGTTAAGTTTCTGACTTTTGATTTCAGCTCAGGTCATGATCTCAGGGTCTTGAGATCAAGCCCTGTGTCCAGCTCTGCACTCAGCAAGGAATCTTCTTGAGATTCTCTCTTTCCCTTTGCCCCTGCCCCCCTCTTGTGCATGTGCTTGCTCTCTCTCTCTCTCTCAAAAAAAACCACAAAAAACAAAAAACAAATATGCACCAAAATTACTCCTATTAGTAAAATGATTTAAAAACATACACATATATAATCTTTACAAAATTCAGGAAAGACTCTACCTTTCCTAATTTGCTAGGAATTATCAAAAATAGGTGTATATAGTAACTCAAGTGATTTTTCTTCATCTATATAATTACTTTTATTATAACATTAATGAATATATAAAACTTATTTATCTACCATTGTGTCATGAATATAGTTTTCCAATTCTACATTATTATAAACAAAGCTAAAATGAACATTTATATGAAACTCTTTACACATAGATAAAAGAGTTTGTTTGGATATAGTAGAATATTTCAGATATATTGGAATCATAGGTTTAAACAGTATACAAATTTGGTTGTTATTGTCAAATTGGCCTCTAAAATATTTACACAAACATTTTATGTACTACTCTTCTATCAGCAGTATATAATTCCATTTTGTCACATTTCTGCAAATTTTGGGTTTTCTTAATGAGTTTTAGATAAACAATATATGCGTGTATACACACATGCATACTGGATCCTGATCTACTTGCTTTATATGCACGGCAAATATCTGCTGTTTTATTGTTTTGTTTTGTTTATGGTGTCCTTTCTTGAACAAAAGTTCATTTTAATTATAATAAGTCAAATTCATTAGCCTTTTACACTATGGTTTTGGTTTTATGTTTTAACAGCTCTTTTGTATTTTGTCATTAATTAGGAAGACAGTCCCTATCTACTTCTGAAAGTTTGAAAGTATTACTTTTCATTTTAGATACTTAAACCATCCACAGTTACCTATTTATTGCTTTTTACAGTATGAGATAGTAGTAATTTTTTTTCATGCTGGCAGCCAATTTTCTCTGAATTATTTATCTGTGGTGCGATTTTTGTAGTAAATAAAGTTTCCATATACACAAGGACATTTTCTGGGCCATCTGTTTGGTTTCATTGGTCTACTAGATTATACTTCGTCTATATCACAGCATTTTATGTACTGTAACTTTGTGAGTAATCTTCCTACTTTGTGAGTATCTTCCTACTTTATTAAAAAATTTTTTGGCCCTTAGTTTTTTTATATGGATTTTAGGATCAGCTCTCAAAATCCCATAGTAAGCTTTTGTTACTTAATTGAACTTTCCTGGTATTTACCTATTAATTTGGGAACAAATGCAATATTTATGATATTAATTTTTACATCATGCTCTCTATGCCTATTCATTCATGTCTTCTTTTATGAACTTCAACAGTATTTTACATTTTTCTCATAAAGTGCTCTGAGTATTTTCTTAGATATTAGTTATTTCTTGGAATCTTAGACTTTGTGCTGCTACTGTGAAAAGGCTCTTTTTTTTTTTAATCATGTTTTTGAAGTGGTCATTACAGGTGACACAGGAAGGCTATTGTTTTCTGCCTGGATTTTTCTGTCCATTTTGTCTGACTCTGCCACCATTTTGCCAACTTTATTTTGAATAATAATGGCATGATATGCATCTTTCCATCTCTTATTTTCAACTTTTCTATGAGATTTTACTTTAAGTATATTTTTTCTATATATAGCATGTGGCTAGAAATGTTTAATCTACTTGAATTAAATTCATCTTTTATGAGGTCATTTAAATACAGCAACATGAACTAGAGGTTATTTGGAATTAATTCTACTTTCTGTATAATTTCTTTTTTTCTTCTTTCTATTCTTTTTCTTCTGCATCCTTAAGAACTGTTTTCAGCTATAAGAAATAGGAAGACTTACATAGAATGATTAAACAAATAGGGATTTATTTTTCTAATATAACAAGAAATCCAGAGATAGACATAGGTTTGCCATTACAGTAATGAGTTTAGGAACTCGGGTTCTTTCTGTATTCCTAGTCTGTAATTCTTAGTATTCATTTACATCCTTTTTGCCTAATAGTTGCAAGATGCATGCTGCATATCCAGGCATCACATCTACCTTCCAGACACAATAATAAGGGTCACTGAGAAAGCAGTTTTATATAACAAGGTTCTTGCAAAGATTAAATGAGCCCAGCACATTTAAGCTCTCAGTAGGTTAAGTTATTAACAGTTTTAACTTACCATAATGGAAATTGTCCTTTAACATCTAATTTTTGTAAACCCTGAGTCATTCTGGACCCTAAGTCCAGACTGTGTGATGTACCACATTTCTCTGGCAGGAATGTCTCATTGCTAACTCCAGAGGGTGTTGTTTACAACTGAGTTATGTTAACAGTGCCTCTTGGAATTGGGCTGTGCACATCCTGCATGTCTGTACATGGACGGCATCGACCTTAGGCTTTACTAGTGACTGAAACATCCAAGATTCTATAAAACACAATTACTGTTAAAGTTAAAATTATTAAGTGGAGTTTAGTGACCTATCTTAAAAGAACATAAAATGGAATATTCTATGGACTAATTATTGTATGTCCTATAGATTAATTATTGCATTAAAACCCACTAGAGTTAGGTAGTTTATAGGGGTCCATAGAAAGGCTTTGTGCTAGAGTGACGAGGCCACATGAGACAGTGGCTGTCAAAGATGATCCTGTGCTTCAGAAAGCACTTTGACCAGGAGGTTATCAGGGGGAGATGTGATAAAAACCTACAATTGGGCAGTTGTTGAGATGGAAAAGAGGAAATAAAGGATAGGAGGTATAAAATACGGGAGGAGGAGCTTGCCAGGCGAAGAGCTGCAGTCTTCCCTTCGACCCTCTAATAAAACTTAACTAAACTCAACTAAAATCTGACATAGTTTTCCCCACCAATAAACTTAAAATTTTGAATTTTCTTAAAACTTTGCTGTTGAAATTAGCTAGGAATTATTCTTAATAAATTAAAAATTGTATTTTTTAAGTAACATAATATTGCATAGTTCCATAACAGACTGCCATGTTATCATGTCTGCCATGATAACAATTCAACCTAGATTAAATCTTAGGTAATATTTGGGCAGGAAGGGTAATTAGTCACTCATTAATTGATAAAGATATGATTTTTTAAAAGCCATTTTTTTCAACAACACAATCATTCCATTCTCTTAATTTATAATACAATTGCTTTCAGGAACATTTCAGTAGACTATCTTATTTTGAATATATCTAAACACTTTATTAAGGAAAAAATCTAGGAAGAAGAAGGTTATTAGTTAAACTTAGTTATATGAGAGCTCAATATATCAAATCAAATGCTATAAAGATCTCAATCTGAGATTGCTAATTCACATTTCCAAACTCACAAGAAAAACATTCTGAAAACAGATCCTATTTCAGCTCTAAAACATCCAAAAGCCAATGAGCGACAGCTCATATTAAATTTACCCAGATAACTTCCCTGCTGACTATAAAAAAAAACAAATCGTAAATTGGCTGACAAATATCACAGCAGTGTGAAAATCAAACTAACCTGCCCAACTTGACCTCAAATTTGACCCAGCCAATTCATCATTAACTAAAAGGAAATGAACTCAAAATATCAGACTATCAAAAGTAACAAACACTTGAAGAAAAAGCTATCTGTCTTGAAAATAAATTGTTGACAAATGGGTCTGGATTTCTTGGCCTCTTGCAGTAACTGAAATCCATTTTAAAATACTTTTTCCACCAATTAAGACAGAAGGCGAACAGACACCCCTCCTTACTGGACAGAGAACCACAGAATATGAAATGGACTCAGATGCCTCGGTACTAAAGACTGCTGACTGATTCAAGCTGTTCAACCAATAACCCTGTTTCTCTGGTTGAACGAAGTATTAGTGACTGAGAAAAAAAGTTTCAAAAGGTAAACACAATAGCTCAGTTAATTTTAGAAGAGGCAGTATTTTGATAAATTCCATTTCTTCTGCTTCAAAAAACAAAACAAAACAAAAAACAACACTTCGTGTTCCCGGAGGACTTTCTAAAACGCACAGATCAATATCGATGCACTTTCAAATATAGAATTGTCACTTCTTTTTGACTAAACCTGCTTTCAATACCTTACGGGAGCATTCTGAATTTTTCATTTCTTCGTATAATACCAGAGACGTATAAAATAAAAAGTACTGGACTAATCCCCTCACTGTCTTTAGGAAGACAGCTGGAAATTTTTATTAAAAAATCAAATCCTTCGTCTGACCTTGTTTGCCAGTGATTTTTGCCCTTCATACAGGCTGCCCTGCACACACACTCAACACAGTCATCAGTGTGTGCAGGGAGCTGAGCCCTCAAGCTGTCCGAACGACAGATCCATGACACTTGATGTGTATAAAGACCAAGTTAAGAACAAAATTTCAGTGCTCAACCTCATTCAAACTCCATTTTACTCTTTTAATTCATCTTGAAAATGTCCTCTGAAGAGCATACCATATGGCCTTTTAAAATTCTGTGAAGGGGCGCCTGGGTGGCTCAGTCATTAGGCGTCTGCCTGCGGCTCGGGTCGTGATCCCGGGGTCCTGGGATAGAGTCCCTCATCGGGCTCCCTGCTCCGCGGGAAGCCAGCTTCTCCCTCTCCCACTCCCCCTGCTTGTATTCCCTCTCTTGCTGTGTCTCTCTCTGGAAATAAATCAATAAAATATTTTTAAAAATTCTGCAAGCCGCAGGTTTGCATTTTATCATTTTTCCTATGCTTCGCTTTATGTTCTATCACTTTTTGCACTGACTGCTGTTAAGACTTTTAGTTTCTCCTTTTGAAATCAGACTTGTACTTAACAACTGATCATTGACAAAGTGACCATAATCACATCGTTTCATCTCTACCATGCTGGTGCCTAAAGTTGCTCTATTTGCATTTTGATTCCGAATCATTTTTAGAACGAACGCATTCTTATTTGTCTTCTTAGAGATCTCTCCCAGAGCTGTCTATCCTCTTTTCTCCTACTGTTGTCTCTGCCTGCATTCCAGTCCTTCTCATTTCTTACTTGGACTTTTGAATTGCCTCCTAACTGGTCTCCCGACTTGCAGATGTGATCCCTTATAAACCATCCTTCTTTGCACCAAACCTGATCGTGTAATTCTCCTCTTAAAAAATCCATCTATAGCTTCCAATTTCCTATCTACAGCGTAGAGTTTAAATTCCTCCTGACAGTGTCTGATATTTCATAAATTATCTGAACTGTGATTACCTTTCAAGCCCTGTCTCCCTCCAGCCTAAACTCTGCTGCAATCACACAGGAGTGCCCACAGGTTCACCAATAATACATATTCTCTCACCATCTGAAGGCTTTGAACATGAAACTTCCTCTTATTGGAAACCTCACCAGCCCTCCTCCAGTTACACTTATTATTTTATTTCAAGAACCATCTACAAAAGCATTCCCTGCCAGGAAGGCTTTCGTTAGCCAATCTAAAGCCAAGTGCCTTAATATTCAATGTACCTTCCCTTCTATTATAACTCTTATCGTAATTGTTCATGAACATATCGGTCTTCACCAGGGGCACTGGTTCTTTCTGGTCGAGAATCATAATTAATCATCTTCTGCAGATCCAGCTGGGCTTCGTGAAAAAAGAAGCACAACTAATACAAATGCAGAATTACTATACTTTTAAGCAGATTATGTGGTTTTTAATTGAAGCAATGTCATCTCTCCGAGTTTAGTTTTAGGCTGGTAAACTCCATAAAAAGCTATACAATCAACATATATGTTTAATATCACTTTTAGAGATGTTTGTATTTGGCAGGCATATTCAAAGAATCCTAGGTTTAAGACTATCTCAATATTTTTGTGTAAATATTAATGTGACAACTATATTTCTAGGCTTGATTTATATTTCAGTCTCTCTGAATCTTGATCTCGATTCAAAAAATATTTGCTGGGTGGGTATTTTGTGCAAGTCTCTGTGCCAGACACTGGAATATCATAAATATTATCATACCTAATTTAGAGAGTTGTTGCAAGAATTGAGACCACCAAATTTTTAAAGATATCAGCAGAGTGCTTAGCAAGCAAATGGCAGTGTGATGTTGTGGTTCTTGTTGTTGAGGAGGATCTGTTGATTTTTTTGAAAAGATCAAGTAGAACATATCTATGTATGTTATATGTGTAACATATATAGATACAGAATATATATATATCTAGATAGAGATGTATGTAGCTATATAGATATATCAGCAATCATGTCATAATAAAATATGTAAGATAAAGCTCTGCTATAGCTTCTTAGCATTCCATAACATGAATGACAGTTTCTGGACTTCAGAGGGCAATGTAAATTACAGAATTCACAATGGTGTGCTATTTTGTGGGCAAGTAAGCATTTGCTTTTGATAACAGTCTAAAATTGCATCAGCTTGGTGCAGGAAAATACCGAAGTGCAAAAGAAGACTAGATAGCAATTCTTCTTTAAAATAAAAGAACTAAACAGGTGAATGCTTTTTTTCCTATAATTTTTATTGTTGCAAAGCAAATAGGATATATTGATTATTTTAGACGTTTAAAAAGAAGCAGTGTGTACTTTCCTCAGAGTATATTATCTCAGGTCTGTGTTACTTCCTTATCTGTAAAATTGGTTCCTTCAGGGAAAGTGTTATTTGGTTGAGCGAGGACTTCTTCTGTGAAATGTGCTTGTCTTTTTTTGGAGGGAGGAGGGAAGTTAGTTCTCCTTTTTACTTAAATATAAGAGGTTTTTTTTTCCCTATAGAATATTATGTAAATTTTCAAATGACTTTCTGGATAAAGCAAATAAGAATGTTTCAATCAGAGAAAATATCTAATAATCTGAATGGTAGAAAACAAATTATCTTCAATGAATTCTAGCATTTTCCAAAATTCTGAAATTTTTTTGCTGAGTATTTATAAAATTCGTTTTAACTTTTGAGTGACGTGGAAAAAAATGTTAAAACAACTTGATAGTTTGAATTCCACAGCCTTTTCTTCTCCAGAGATTTTGTATTTTATTGTTATCAAAGTCAGGTTTCTTAAGTGAAAAAGCTTTGTGTAACAGAATATCTTTGACGAATGAGTGTGTTAAAGACAGCACTTAACTGCAATAACTATTACTAAAGAGTTTTAAGAGAATGACTATTCACAGTCATTCGTAGGAAGTTATTAACTGCAAATAATGGTACTTTTTTCTTGTACTTGTTAATACTATTTGATCGCTAGCTCTAATTTTTTATTCTCTTATATATCAAAAGGTTGAATCATTATACATTTTATGCCTTCTTTTTCAAAAATCAATTCTCCCATGTCCCAATCCTTCATTTTACCCAACCCTTGAAAAAAATCACCAAGAAAAACCTACTGTCAACTATTTTTCTGTTTCTTTGATTCTTTCTATACTAGTTTCTTAAAATAATATTGTATTGCCCTTATAATTTATTGATGTTTTATTTTGGTGGATGGAGATTTAGCCTTCTTCATCCTTGCAACATAGTTATGTTGCAATCTTGATTATACTAATATTTGGTATTTACACTGACGTGACCAACATTGTTCATGTCTGAGACCATTTGGGTATTACACGGAGTTCTTTACCTAAATTTTTTTGTTTTCCCTCAAAATTGTTAAATTATTTTTGTTTTATAGTTTGCTTAGCTTTCTGTGTACCTGCCCCTAATTGTTTGTAAAATATCCAAGAGTACTAAAATCCCTCTCAAAACCGTTTTTCACTTGGTCAGACACATCATGATTTCTGTCAATTTCTCTTTTCCCCTCCTGCACTAACACCCCACTCATCCAGATAGGTAGCATAAGTAAAATTTTTGAGACCTAGTCTTCTCCAAAATGATTTTACTCAACCCTTATAATTGATGGATAGCTTGTGGATAGAATTTTAGTTACAACCCCTTCCACTTGGAATTTCAGGGGCATTACCCATTTTTCTCTATTCTTTTAAATGTCTCTTGCTATTGAGAAATTAAATGGATTCTTGTCCTTCCTCTGTGTATACAATGTATTTTAATTAATTGTCTCTAGAAATATTTGGAATCTTCTTTATAGCTCTAGTTTTCTGAACTATTATGATGTTGTTCCAGCTGTAAGTCTCTTTCATTCTTTGTCTTTCCAATGATGAGATTTATTTTCTTTGATTTGGGGGAACAATGGGCTAATTTTTGAATAATATTTCTCTCCATTCTTACTATTTTTCATGGAATTACTATTAGCTAGAATTGGCTTTATCATTTAATTTTCTTGTTTTAACAAGTTAATTGATAATTTCCCTCCAGTGAGATGCCAGTTTCACTGAAATGCCTATTTCATAACTTCTGACCATTTTTTTTCTCTCTTTAATTGAGCAAAATATGAGAGACCTTTAAGGAGACGTTTATTTAGGATAATAATCATTTGGTGATCATATATACATTTTTTTTAGACTGTTCATTATTTGCTTGTTGCTTTTGCTTTTGATTCTTTTAACATATAAATTTTATTATTTTTCCTGCAGCAAAACATCTATTATTACTTTGATGGTTTGTGGATTTCTTTTAATGCTTAGAAAGCTACCCTGCAAATGCCACCAAGGTTATACAAATAGTCTCCTAAATTTCTTCAAATATTCATATTATTTTTAACTTTATCTCCTTAATCAAATTTACAATTACTGGCTGTATGGTATAATCCAGTAGACTAATTTTCTTTTCTTACAGAAGAAAATTATGACATAACTATTTGCAAAATAAACTTTTTCTACTAAATAAAAATGTCCATTTCATTTAAAATTTACAGTCATATTATCATATATACATTATGTTATTTCATTTGTGTACACGTCTGTTTTGTTAATACAATACTGTTTTGAGTACAGTAATTTTATGGAAATTTTAAGTGTCTCATAAAACGAGATTTAAATTTTTTTTTGGTCAACCACATAATGCCTCTAATGTCATTGATATTGATATAGTTAGTTGGCCATACACATTGACATAATTGAGTGCTTTCCTTTCCAATTATTGCAGACCATCTTATAAATTTAAAATAGTTTTTCATGAAGTAGTTCTGTATCAATATTAAGATAAAAAATATTAGAAAGTACAAGGGGCTAGAGTCAGATGACAGTAGATTATGTATCTGTAAATTTTAACCCAGACTGTTTAATTAGTTGCTATAGGACTCTGAGTGAATGGTTGCATTGCTCTGAGTCTCTGTTTCCGTAACTATAAAGTTGAAATAATTATTTCCTGTCTATATTCCTGATTGTTTTGTGACAAATGAACCAGATAATGTAAATGCATTTAGAACAAAATAAATACTAAATATCTATAATATATACACATCCTTGTTATTATTTTCTACATCTATGGTAAGAGAATGCTCTTGGTTTATATTCATTCAGTACCTTCTGCTACACTGTAATGTCCTTATCGTGATTTAAGAGCTGCTCTCTGATAAATAAATCAGAGCACTAACTCCCAATGCAAGCATTTCAGGGACTTCTAGGCAAAAAGAAAAAAAAAGACATTTAAAAAAAATATTAAAAATTGCCATTTTTAATTTCTGAAAGTCTAAAATATTCTGGGCTTTAAGTTTGTCAATTGCCGGTTCTTTGATGTGTACTAAGGCTAAGAAATATCCAAGGTATCTTCCAGAAATTTATTGAACCTTTAGTGGTCCATCAATAACCTCCAGAGATGAATCTGGCTCAGAGTAAAGACCTAGAATGTTTTTTTATATTTCAGTATTAGGCTACTTTTTAGTAGACACCTTCAATTTTACATTCCCAGTGAGTACTACAAGTCCAGAGATAAGTTTCACTGATTTTAAACCCAGGCAGTTTAGGGAAATATGCTACAGTCTAGAGAAGTCATCCTCAAGAGAGGGGAGGCATTCCTAAACAAGAGATTACATCAGAATTATTTGGGGGAAGAAGAGTAGCTTGAAATACTGTAGTAACAGTATTTGGAAACAAACTGCAAAACGTAGGACCCTAAAAATATCTTTTCAGGATACTTTTGGAATGCCAAAGGTTGAAAAAAAAAGATCATTTTAGAGAACATGTGTTTAAAAGGCTTGGGAATCATTACTGGGTATTTACCCCAAAGATACAAATATAGGGATCCGAAGGGGTATGTGCACCCCGATGTTTATAGCAGCAATGTCCACAATAGCCAAACTGTGGAAAGAGCCAAGATGTCCATCGACAGATGAATGGATAAAGAAGAGGTTGTAGAGGGGCGCCTGAGTGGCTCAGTTGGTTAAGCGGCTGCCTTCGGCTCAGGTCATGATCCCAGAGTCCTGGGATCGAGTCCCATGTCAGGCTCCCCGCTCAGCGAGGAACCTGCTTCTCCCTCTGTCTCCTGGCTTGTGCTCTCACTTTCTCTCTGTCAAATAAATAAATAAATAAAATATTTAAAAAAAAAAAAAAGAAGAGGTTGTATATATATACAATGGAATATTATGCAGCCATCAAAAGGAATGAGATCTTGCCATTTGCAACGACGTGGATGGAACTGGCGGGTATTATGCTGAGCGAAATAAGTCAATCAGAGAAAGACGTGTATCATATGACCTCACTGATATGAGGAATTCTTAATCTCAGGAAACAAACTGAGGGTTGCTGGAGTGGTGGGGGGTGGGAAGGTTGGGGTGGCTGAGTGATAGACATTGGGGAGGGTATGTGCTATGGTGAGTGCTGTGAATTGTGTAAGACTGTTGAATCACAGATCTGTACCTCTGAAACAAATACATTATATGTTAAAAAAAAAAAAAAAGGAAGAAGATAGCAGGAAGGGAAGAATGAAGGGAGGGAAATCAGAGGGGGAGATGAACCATGAGAGATTATGGACTCTGAAAAACAAACTGAGGGTTCTAGAGGGGAGGGGGTGGGGGGATGGGTTAGCTTGGTGATGGGTATTAAAGAGGGCACGTACTGCATGGAGCACTGGGTGTTATACACAAACAATGAATCATGGAACACTACATCAAAAACTAATGATGTAATGTATGGTGATTAACATAACATAATAATAAAAAAAATTTAAAAAAAAAAAAGGCTTGGGAAGAATTAGGCCAGCAGTAATCACTTACATGATACAGGTGATGATCAGAACAACGATAACCAGCATTTACTGACTATGAGTCACTACAGTGCCAGGCACATTACACTCCTTATTTTCATCACTCCCTGCAACACACTGGTCAGGTAGGTACTACTGTTATTCTGACTTTTGTAGATTAGGTACCAGAGACTTCGAGAATTTCAGTAACTTGCCTAATACCATGCATATAAAAATTAGCATATCCAAACTGGCGTATAAAAATCTACCATGTCAATGGATAAGAAAATATTATATGTACTGATGTCAATTACCTCAAAATTACATTAGAGTTTTAATATAATTTCAATGAAAATTTAGTGGAATTTCCTCTGCTTCTCAACAAAGAGAGATTTAAAGTTCTTTTTAAAAAATAAAAAAAATAAACGGGTAAAAACAGTCCAATTTAAAAAACTGAAAATAAAATTAGGATAATTGTGTAAGTGTGCAGATACAGACAGATATGTCAATAAAATATTCCAGAGAGCCCATTACCAGACATAAATGTGCTTGAAAATTTTGAGTATGAAAGATGTGGCATCTCATATCAGTGAGGAAAAGAAAGCTTATTCAACAAATGGTTCCAGGAAAATTGATTTGCTGTTATCTCATGACATGGAATAAAAGAAATTGACTTAGATAATTAGATATTACATTTCACACCACAAAAGAACTAGATAAAAATAGAAATCATTATGTACCTAATATCCTCAACTGGGTAAAGAATACCTAAACAAATAATTAAAGAAGAAATGATACACAAAATTATTTATAAATTTGACCCTGTGAATATCTGTATTTAAATTCATGAGCAAGAGTCAGGGATTGAAATTGGCATTTTAGGGGCACCTGGGTAGTGCAGTTGTTTAAGTGTCCGACTCTTGGTTTCAGCTCAGGTCACGATCTCAGGGTCATGTTTTGACTTTGCCCCTAAAAGCACTAAAATCCTCTGGCTTTCAATTTCTCTGTATATGACTTGCAGGGGTGGGTGGGGGGAGGAGCCTAGTATACACTGTTACTGGGATTTTTCTTTTTCTGGTGGATGGAGCTTAAGAGAGATAATGTTAGATGCTCCCTAGATATTACTACATTATGACTCTGAATCTAGATCCAAATTGAGACCTGTATCCTGACTCTAGAGTCATAGTCCAACTGCATAACATGTATTGCTTCTACTCGGATTTCACACATACACAGTTACCCTTGAACAGCACAGGTGTGAATTGCACAGGTCCACTTAGATGTGGATTTCTTTTATAAATAGAGTACAGCATTGTAAATATTTTCCTTACGATTTTCTTTACATTTTCTTTGCTTCAACTTACTTCATTTTAAGAACATGGTATGTAATATATATAACATACAAAATACGTGTTAATTGACTGTTTACGTCATCAGTAAGGCTTCCGGTCAATAGTAGGCTATGAGTTGTTAAGTTTTGGGGGAGTAAAAGTTACACACGGATTTTCAACAGTGCAGGGAGTCCACACGCCTAACCCCTACGTTGCTCAAGGATCAACCATACTTCAATCCCCAAAAAGTCCTAAAAGATGATTTGAGGGGCGCCTGGGTACTTCAGTTGGTTAAGCGTCTGCCTTCGCTCAGGTCCTGATCCCAGGGTCCTGGGATCGAGCCCCGCGTTGGGCTCCCTGCTCAGGGGGAAGCCTGCTTCTCCCGTTCCTCCCTGCTCATGCTCTCTCTCACTATCTCTGTCACTATCTCTGTCTCTCTCTCTCTCAAATAAATAAATAAAATACTTTTTTTTTAAAGATTTATTTATTTATTTATTTATTTGAGAGAGAGAGAGAATGAGAGAGAGAGAGAGAGCGCACATGAGAGGGGGGAGGGTCAGAGGGAGAAGCAGACTCCCCGCCGAGCAGGGAGCCCGATGCGGGACTCGATCCCAGGACTCCAGGATCATGACCTGAGCCGAAGGCAGTCGCTTAACCAACTGAGCCACCCAGGCGCCCAATAAATAAAATACTTTAAAAAAAGATGATTTGAATGTAAAAGGAGGTCTACCTTTTTCTTCCACAGAAAGATTCAATATTGTACGTGTTGATACTGTCTAAATTCCTCACTAACATTTAATACTTCCCAGTGTTCACAGAAGCATGAACTTCCCTATCCAACCTAACTGTGTACAAATTTCCAGTTTCTCTGCTCTCCATTCACACCCTTTGCTCCAGTTTCACTGAATTGCTTTCCCCCTTACATATCTCGTATCCTTTCTTCCATTTGCATCTTTCTTCACCGTGTTCCCGCAGCCGGGAATTTGCCTCTCTCATTGCAACCTATTTAGATCTGGTCCATCTTTCAAAGCACCTGTAACCTCTTCCACAGAATCATGCCCCCCGACTCCCACGGATTTAGCAACGCTTTCCAATGCCCAAATCCTAAAGCACATAATTTGCTCTCGAATTTATGAATCATTATCACAATTCTTCTTTGCATTATACTTATTAAAGGTAATAAAATATTTAACAGCAGGTATGGCAGTCTCCAGCCACTATGAATGCTTTGGCTCTACCCATTGACTGAGTATGCGCGCTTGCTCGCCGGTCGATTATGAGATAGAACATCCTAGATCATAAGCCCCCTCGGATCAGCATATGTATTGAATTGATCTCTGTAGCATCCAAATTTTGAACACAATGTCTTGCACATAATAGATATACTATTTAGCTCTGATCAACTATAGATATACAAAAACAAGGGATATGTATTAGCAAACTCAGGGCAAGAAGCTCACAGAAAAGCAAACATATTCAACCCACTGAAAACAGTTTTATAATATAATGTGCATATGTTGGTCAATTTTTAAGCACAATTTGTGTATGGTAAGTAATCAGATGATACAGAATAATCCACTAACCACATTTCCCTTGATCACATCCTGACCTCAGAATTGAGATAAAAATCAAATAACATCACATTTTCTTAATGATTTTAACAAAACATCTACAACGATAAATATATTGTAAATAAATCTTGTCCATCATCATCTTCAATAAAACTGAACTTAAATAAAGATAACTTTTTATTTAAAAATTAAGTCTTTGAGTAAGAGATACAAACTTCTAGTTATAAAATAAATAAGTCACAGCGATGAAAAGTACAGCATTAGGGAATGTAGTTACTAATAGTGTAAGAACATTATTTGATATAGGCAGTGACTACACATGATGGTGAGCGCTGAGTAACGTATAGAATTGTCAAATCATGGTGATGTACACTTGAAACTGACATAACATTGAATGTCAACTATACTTCAATAATAAGATTAATTAACCCCTTGAAAGATTATTCGTGACATCAGTAAAATGAACAGAATCAGAAAATTCCAGAATAATAAAAGAAGTGATATACAAAAGCCAAAAAAAAAAGACATTTCATATTTAATTTGAAATTTCCTTAGTCTAATTAGAAAGAGAGCCTGAAGAAGTGGAAATAAATGTCTAGTGGGTGAAATGAATTTTTCTTCAGGATCAAGATTATAACTATTATCTGAGTTGGGGGAACTCTACTAGGAGCTCAGAAGGGCAAGGACTAAGTCACATTCCACACTGCAGCCCAGGGCTTATCCCAGTGCTGGTCACAACAGGTACTCCATAAGTATTTGCTGAGAACCTCTGGGATGCCCTTATAACAGCTGTTATTATGTTCTAACTGAGGGCCTTTCAGAGTGTGTTGTATTTTCCTTTTTGTGGGCTAATATTTAAACAACCCAGTTGGTCATGGAAAGAGGGAAAATTAAATAAATATTAAAAAAAAAGAAAATGGAAAAAATCTTTAAAAAAAATGTTTCTCAGAACAGGATAACAAGATAGAGACTCCAACCCTGAGGCCTCGATTTTTATTGGTTTAATGCAGGAAGTCATTACTGTTCTGCACTTTTTTCATGGACTTTGTAAAACATGTTCATTCACCTTTTTTTTTTTTTTTTTTAAAGATTTTATTTATTTATTTGACAGAGAGAGACACAGCGAGAGAGGGAACACAAGCAGGGGGAGTGGGAGAGGGAGAAGCAGGCTTCCTGCGAGCAGGGAGCCCGATGCGGGGCTCGATCCCAGGACCCTAGGACCATGACCCGAGCCGAAGGCAGACGCTTAACGACTGAGCCACCCGGGTGCCCCAACATGTTCATTCACCTTAAAGGCACTCATACTAATCACCACTGGAGCTATGTAAAGAATATATATGTGTATACAACAGACTTGGGGTGCCAGTTAAAATGAGATTGTTGCGGTCATCATAGACTTTCATTATTTCTACATAAATTTTTATGCTTTTTCAACAGCAACCAAAAAAACCCCACTTTCAGTAAGATGTTGAATCGAATCTTGTTCTCTGTCCTACCCCTTGGCCCCCGCCTCCTTGGGTTAGCATTATTGGTGATGTGCTTTCACAGACTCAATTATTTGAAAACATTTGTGGGTTGAGTTGAGCATATTTCTATAATGGTAGAGGTTTATTTGTTCTGGCCCATTGAAAATGGAAACTGAGTGATTAAATTAAGGCTTCTAAAGATACTTAAGAAAATAAATGATGTATTAGGGTCATTTGTTTTTTAAATACATGCAGCCAGGCAAATTAAACCTCACGCAAAGTGTGATTCTTAATGCCTGCTGCTAAAGCTTGTGAACCCCTGGTTTAGGAGAATAAATGGGTGAAGCCAGGCACTCTATGTAATATACATGGATGCCCACCAACAAACAATAACACTCTTAAATATATCTAATTAAAACAATGTAGGAAAGAGCCGGATCATCTATTAAGGGTATTAGAGGGTTTTAATGTAAATTGGGAAAACACTTTTCATTACAATTGGGAAGGCTAATTGATTTGATCTAAATTTTTTTTTTTTAATTTTTTTTTTTTTTAAGATTTTATTTATTTGCGAGAGAGAGAATGAGAGACAGAGCATGAGAGGGAGGAGGGTCAGAGGGAGAAGCAGACTCCCTGCTGAGCAGGGAGCCTGATGTGGGACTCGATCCCGGGACTCCAGGATCATGACCTGAGCTGAAGGCAGTCGCTTAACCAACTGAGCCACCCAGGTGCCCTGATTTGATCTAAATTTTTAAGAGGAGTGGTCTTGTATATCTCTTCCGAATAGGGCATGATATTTTGTCAGTCTTGACTAATATCACTCTTGGATGAAATCCAAATGGCCCTCTTTTATATTCACTTGTATTTATTTTATTTATTTTTAAAAAAGATTTTATTTACTTATTTTTTTGAGAGAGAGCTAGAAAGAGCAGGAGCCGGGGGTGGAGTCAGGTGGGGTGGGGTGGGGTGGGTGTCTGGGGAAGGACAAGCAGACTTCCTGCTAAGCAGGGAGCCTGATGTGGGGCTCCATCCCAGGACCCCGGGATCATGACCTGAGCTGAAGTCATACGCTGAACCGACTGAGCCACCCGGGTGCCCTTATATTAACTTTTAATTTAATTACAGCTACAATGTAAAGGATGTTAATCATGTGTCAAACACCGTGTTTATTTGCACTTTACGTTGTGCACTTATTTAAATTGTGAAAGTTCAACCAGTCATTAGCAGAGACCATCCACAGGAGTATTACCATTTTTTTACTACAACTTAGGTTGGAACTCTAGAACCTTTGATTGATCTCATATTCTGATCCACTGAGCATGAGATTAATCAGCATGAGATTAAAATTTATGAGAAACTGAGATAGGGAAGATGCAACATTATTGGAGAAAATGACTAAGTTGAAAATGATTTTTTAAAAAATCAGAATGCAGAATAAATAGATTTACTCAGTAAGTAGAACAAGGACATGACTAGCATTAAAAAAATATCTATAACATGCTCCACATAAAATTTCAACCCCATAAAAACATGACTTTTTGTATTCTGTACACTGTAATTCCAAAACAAGAATAAAAATGTTGTAAAAACAAACTGTCCAAAGGTGATTACTTAAAATCTATGATATACTCTGATTTAAAGTATGCATATCTATGTAGATCAGTTTTCCTTAGAGTGGACCAAGGTGTGCATAAAACAAAGTGCTTAAATGGGTAATATGAAAGACTCAAGGGGTAGTAGAACACTCAAGAAAATCTTACTAAGTGACAATTTTTCTGGTGTCCTGATGAAGAATTTAAAGGAGAAAAAAAATCCAGTCAAGAAACTAAATATAGGTCTAAAACTAAACTGAACTAACTCTGTTTTGTTTGTTTGTTTGTTGTTCTCCCACAAATTGGCTATATATGTTGACTGACAACAAAAGGAAGTGAAAGCAATCCTCTGGATCGCTCAAAATAAAATGTATATCATAAATATACCTGAATTACAGCACAGAGTTGATTCTGTATTTCTATGGGGACAAAGCAAAATCTTGTACATTTTCTTCTTATCTGCGTAGAGTAATTAAATTCCTGTATAGTTTAATAATTTTCTCCCCACTCTCTATGTATTTTTTTTTTTAAAGAGTTATTTATTTTGAGAGAGAGAGCATGTGCATGGGGTGGGGGGAGGGGCAGAGGGATAGAGAGAATCTCAAGCAGACTCCCCACTGAACGTGGAACCTGACATAGGGCTCGATTTCATGACCCTGAGTTCATGACTTGAGTGGAAACCAAGAGTCAGACCCTTAACTGAATGAGCCACCCAGGCGCCCTTCTATGTATTCTTTTAAATTTAAAATTGTTTGTAAGGTTAAATACTTATTACAGATTTCTTCTCCATATTATTAGCAATCTCTTATATATCTCTTATAGTTGGACATTTTCATGCCCAATTTCATATAGATATGTAAATTATAAATTTGCTTATTGTCCAAATTTCAGAAGTAGCTCAGTCAAAAATAATCTATCCAAAATATTGTTACTAAAAGGGCACATAACTATAAATGACTCACATTAGATTATGTATTCCATCTTATCCCCATCCTCAACCTCCAGCCCTCTGCTCAATAACTAATCTGAGATTAACTATTGATAAGAGTCAGTTCACTAAAATATAAATATATTGACTCATAAGTTTAAGTAAAATATAAAATAGCTTATGATTGGCTCCTTCTTGTGGGACTGATGGGAAAGAAGAAAGCAGTATTAGGATGAACAATTTTTATTCATTGACAGTTATTAACATTTATAATAAAATAATTTATAAACTTTAAAATTAAAAGTAAAATTAAGTAATTCAACTTTGAAAAAAGTACACATGAATTGCTTCTCTAATTACCTGAATTCTAAAGTCATATGAAAATCAGTGGGCATTATTTTCATATATTATTATATCATTTATTCATTCACTCAACAAACGTTCTTCTTTTTTTAAACCAAAAACATGAAAAGCTTTATGTATTCAAAGGAAATGATTTAAAAACCATGAGAGAAATTACAAGAGAAAATAATCAATGGAACATTGTACTGTGCTTTTTTTTTTATGTTACGTTAATCACCATACATTACATCATTAGTTTTTGATGTAGTGTTCCATGATTCATTGTTTGCGTATAACACCCAGTGCTCCATGCAGTACGTACCCTCTTTAATACCCATCACCAGGCTAACCCATCCGCCCACCCCCTCCCCTCTAGAACCCTCAGTTTGTTTCTCAGAGTCCATAGTCTCTCATGGTTCGTCTCCCCATCCGATTTCTGCCCCCCCCCCCCCGTGCTCTTGCTGCTTGAAAAGATCCGATTCAATATTAACCAAAGTCCCTGATGGATGGCATATAGAAGTTCAA
Organism: Halichoerus grypus; assembly: GCF_964656455.1. Lineage (NCBI taxonomy): Eukaryota > Metazoa > Chordata > Mammalia > Carnivora > Phocidae > Halichoerus > Halichoerus grypus. Next base: position 27,792,031 of record NC_135723.1, read on the forward strand.
CAAACATTCTGGAAGCGACTCTATGGGTAAGGCTTTCTGCTAAGTGCTGGGCCACCAGGATGACTAAACCATAGCTCTAGTCTAAATGTTCAACTTAATGGAGGAGACAGGCATAAAAACAGGTAAATTCAAGTCAAAGAACAATGATAACAAAATATGCAAATTGTGGTGCAGAGAGGAGCAGACAGGAGCAGATCTGGTTAGTGGTAGAAGAGCATAGGAGGAGAAGGAGGCAAAATCTGAAAGAGGGTGAATTAAGTTCAGGACATATGTAATCTGATTCATCTATGGGATCTCGAGGCGAAATGTAGCACTGGCCCTACACCTCTGGGCCCTTAGGTTCGTTCTCCGGCTTCCCTCTGCTCTCCTATCAGGGTAGCTGTCCCCTTGGCTGCTTCCCAGGCTCCCCTGGCAGTTGGCTTCCAGCAGGATTGATCAGGCATTGGCAGAGATTGGAGAATGGGAAGAAGGAAGTAACCAGGATATTTCTCCCCATCCTCGTCTATCTCCAGATGTATTTCTAGCATTTATTGTTCCTCTTCCTTGTCTCCTGCTCCCCGCAATTCAGGCTTGCCCTGGTTTCAGCTCTCAGGACAGTCACTTCCTTCTGCCACCTCACAAGTTCTGCTATTTCACTGCCACCTGCTCAGTTTCTCAGGGATACCATGAGTATATAATCATTGCCAGCCATCAGCTTCCTCTATTTTAAATATTCAGAGTGGTTTCCATTTTCTTGGTTGGACGCCTGGCAGACATGAACTATTGGAGGCTGAATTCCAGGGAGTTTGGAGGGTAAATTTGGAACTAATCAACATACAGATGAGAATTGCTGAGTTTATGCAGAGAGAGAGAGTGTGTAAAATGGTTGGTAGATTGAGGGTGGAACCCTGGGGAAAAAGGCAGCAGATAAAGAAAACACAGTCTTTGAATGAATCTAAAGAAAAACTTTTAGTTGAATCAGAAAAATGTGGTATCTACTAATCCACAAGGAACCTTGGCATCATTAGCATCCAGCATTTGCCAGATGAGGTTTCTGAAGACAGATCAGGTCACCAGTTAGGTAACAGGACCAGATTTGAAATCCAAATCTGGGTTTCCTATTTCTTCATCTAGTGTCTTTGTGATACTGTGCCATTAATCATTCTTTTTCATAGCAGGTGATTTGGCATCATTTGCTTGGGTTCAAGTTACTTGCTCTTATCTTGTGTGATATTTGCACCTCGGTTTCTTCTCATGTAAAACTGGTATATGGTATTATTTACCTTTATAGGTAATTTTAAGAATTAAATGAGATAATACATGAAAAGTACTTAGATTAGTATAAAGTAATTAAGATAGTTGAAATTACTGAGAGGTTGTGCAATCCAAGGGGGATAACAGTGCTGTCAGATCTTATCACAATATTATGAAAGATAAGCTAGTCATTGCGCACCTTACAGATACTGAATATGTGTCTGCTGAAGTTAAAGATTTTCTTGCATTTTGTAATACATTTACCATTTGTTTAACAAAACCAAATTTAAGTTCAAACTGGGTTTTCACTTTAGAAGTTACTTTAGTCATTTTTTTCCTATAAAATGATTTTTATACCATTAGTTTCTTCTGAGCTCCATACATTTAAGATTTTCCATTTTAAGTGATGTTTCATGATTTATTTTCTATTTGCATGGTATTTTAACAAAAATTTTTAAAAATCTTAACAAAATATTTGTTTTTTACTGAGAAAGTCTTCTGATTGTCTCTCCTGTCATCCTTCTCACTCTTCTTTCTTGTTTAACTTTTTAGTACCCCTAAGTACTTAAATGTTAAATATAAACCAAGAAATTGGGAAATTGTTAAATGAAATTACAAAATAATTCTAATCTACTAGGTAACACAGAGAATGGTGCTGTACTTCCCAGGGCTGTTGCCATTAGCACGTAGAAATTTACATTTATATTCAAAGAGAAACAAATCAAACACTTGTAGTGTAACATGTAGATTCAACCAAAATCCAGTACTGTAAATTTTAACTTACCTTCCGGGTCTGCTAGTCCCACTCCTACTCCTGGCTGTTTTACAGGTTCTTGCCCATTCTGCCCCATCTTCCCTCTGTTTAAAAAGAAAATAAAAGGTTATATATTTAGTTATGCTCTCCTAAATGCAAATGAGAAGACCAAGTTCCCAAAAAATAGAATGACATTATATATTCAGACCTGAAATAAATTACTTGAATGGCAAGTCTAAACACAATAAATTACTCTGTATCATGTTAATTTTAAAATAGGGGCTTGTTTCTTATTCTTACTTAGTCTGAGCATAATACCTCAAAATTCAGTGTCTTATTTATTGACTCATTTATCAAAGATCAGACTATCATGAAATTATCAAATTTTTTTGAGAATTGGGGTGTTGTTTTTTTCATTTTTATTTTTTTGCATTTTTAAAATTATTATTATGTTATGTTAATCACCATACACTCCATTTTTAACTCAAGAAGTGAGAAGAAGTTTTTATATCTTTATGTTTTGTTACGATGACTTGTACAGACCCTTTGGTGAGAAGGGAAATGTTGAATTAAATAACTTGCAAGAATAAGACTGTAATAACACAGATTTTTATTTCACTTAGTGACTTTCAGATCCTGTCGCTGTTTTCAACTGTGCATAGCGTGTTAGCTTTTGAAGTCAGACCTCCTGGTCTCTGCCCCTGGCTTCACTATTTCATGTTATGTGTAATCTAAGGCAAATCTACTTAATCTGGTGAATCTATTTCTCCTTTTGTAATAAAAAGATGGTAACACTAGCTAGCTTTTGGGTAGGACAAAATCACGTGGAAAACAGTACTTAACACAGTGCCAGACACATCATAAAATTCAATAAATAGAAAATATTAATAGGTAGGTATGCACATAATGGCTTTAGAATTCAGCCAGAGTCTACTACTCTTTTAGTTTCAGCCTCGAACTTTCTGGAAGGCCAAATTGATGAAGAATTCATGATACTCTGAGCGCTGTGTGTTCAGAATATTGACAATGTAACAGCCCAAACACTATAGGCTACTTCTTATTTTTTCAGTAAGAGAAAAAGCTATATGGCATAGAAAAGATTTGGAATTGCCTTTATACGTACTTATATAAGATGTTCTCAAACGATGAAATAAAAACACCTAAGTTTTAAAAAGGGTGTTTGAACAAAAGAACTCCTCGATACTATACTTTCTAGACAATAATTCTAACACAGCAGGATTTGCTCGCAATTAATTCTTACTTTCACAAAAATATTTGGTTTGCTGACTTTGCTGAGAATGTGATCGTATTTCTTTCTTAAGAATCCAATTACATCTCACTTGAAAACTGCTCTAAAGATCCTACCATTCTATAGAGATGGTTCTGCACATAATGAAAGAGGAATAGATATAAACTCAGAAATTATTTTATCTTGAAACCCATTACATTGTTCCATTATGACAATTCTAGGTCAAAGGTTTAAACACAAATTTTTATCAAGTGTGAAGGACATGAAAAAATGTTAGAAATCATATATATACTTATATACATATAGATACAGTCTGCATCTGAATATGTGCCAAAAAATTCTTGATTAAGCAATAAAAGGAACTTCAATTTGTGTAATTGCTTCAATGAGATTCAATACAAGTAGATGATAAATTTTAAAAAAATTTGCTCTGTTCCGATCAGACGAGAGAAAATCTTCATAACTCAGTAGCAATCTTACCGTGAGCAATACTAACAGAGGGAACCAAACGTCTTGTTACTGAGTCAAACTCAGATGAAAAGGAAAATCATTTTAGGAGTGTTCATCTAACAGATGAGAGTACTGAAAAATTACTCTTCTATATATGTCAAATTTTAACAAAATAATTATAATTTTTAGTAATAGTAAAATTTGGGTAATTTTTTATTTGATCTCACATCCTAGGTTTCGAATTTTAATGGTATCTGATATTCAGCTGCAGTCTTTGTTTCTAATGAAAACTGATTTTAACGTTAGGTGCACAGGGAAAATGTGCATGAGAGGCATTTCTAAGATCTTACAGGTACTTCTGCAGCATCGTGAAGCTAAATAAAATACGAAGGAAACTTGACTGTGGGTTATGTGAAGGATGCAATTTTTCTGAATTCCCGGGAGATAACCTTCAGCTCAGAACATGTGGGCTACACAGTTTGTAATTTATATTTGTTAATCAATCACCAAACAGTTATTGAACTCTTATGTTAGCCTAAGCAATAATTGTGTTAGACACAAAAGGGCATGTAAAAGAAATACCAAATACTGCTTTAGAAAAGAGAATTTTCTTTGTGCTCAGATGGCAAAACAATGGTGTGTCCGAAGCAGTTTTGAAAGGTTTTGAGGAAAATGGGAAAAACAAAATTGGAATGTGGTATGTATGTAAAAAATACATAATCTAGTTCTACTTCAGATATTGAGGAAATAAAGTGCTTTTTCTCTGGAAGTTATAACTTTATCATCAGTGTTAAATTATTTGAAAGGTATGGATAAATTGGAAGGATATTAAGTGATGTGTGGTTAAAAAAAATCACAAACTCGTATGATATTCACAGTCTAGAGAGAGAAATGTAATGAATTTGCTGAAATTCTCTTCATAGAAGATCATCAGAGAAAGAGGAGTAATGAGATCAGACTCCTTTTAGAAGTAATGTCCAATAAAAGAGAACTGATTAAATATAAATAACTATTGAATCCATAGCCTAAGTCTTAAGAAAAGAAAAAGATGGGCAGGTGATCCAATAATGTAACAATTTAAGTAGGAAAAATATAACTTGAAAATCATAAAATATAAATACATTTTTCACTGTACAAACCCCTTTTCCGCATTATTTTGCTTTTGTAATCTGAGCCATTATATAAATATTGGGAGTATTCTGGACGATAGAAGGAAAGATTTATAAAAACCTTGACACTAAAACAAAGAGAAATAGAATTCCACTCCCAGAAATGGCTTCACTCAACACTGAAGAAAATGAAGAAGATCCTTTAAGAAGAGCCCAGATCAGGGGTCTGCAAACTCCGCAGGGAGCCAGATAGGAGACGGTTTGAATGGTCCTGTACTCAGGTCTGCCCCTATAGGGCAGAAGTAACATTAGGCAACACATAAGCAAGTGGGTGTGGCTTCCAATAAAACTTTATTTATGGACACTGAAATTTCAGTTTCATATAATTTTTATGTCTCACAAAATGTGATTCTTCTGGTATTTTTTTACCCCCAAATATTTAAAAATGCAAAGGCCAAATTAGCTCACAGACCTTGCAAAGCTAGATTCGCCCTGACCTAGATCCTGGAGATGGATGGTCCAATGACGTTTTTCAAAACCTGGAAAACTAGTTCCTTGGGAGGAGAAGGAAAGGTTGGAAAGTCTAGATTTCGACACTGGAACAGACATAACCAACATACGTATCTTGGATGCTGCTAACTTTTGCCACCAACATGGCTAAGCCCATTCTAACACATCCTAAACACAATCTGCTTTCGTTTTGCATTCGATCTGCAATATTATTTTCTTGAGGCTTAACATATTACCAATGAACTTTGTTCTAAGATTATGTACTGGGGACCCTGTATTACTTGGTATTTGTTGTGGAAAATATGGAAACACTTCAAAATCTTCCTTTTTAATTGTGGAAAGATTACTGAAAAGCCTCTATGAGGAGCCCAATGTGTTATCTATTTCAAAAACGATATATGAGCTCTTTAAATATGTTTAAATCTCTCCTGATTCAAAGTAAATTAATCTAAGTTTATCTCAAACACCAATAATATTTCTGTTTGATCATTATGTGATTACGCATCAAGGGACTACTGCTGCTGAACTTCATTTAGTTATTATTGTAGCAGTTTTTCTATTAAATACAGATTGCACTGATTAAATAGTCCTGGATGTGACCAGCGTTCGTCCTTAGAATTGGCTAAATTAACCCAATCTTCCCCGAACAGTCTATTTTCTATGGAGGCATACACAGTTGAATTGCTTCAGGGACAATGAGTCAGAACTGGATAATTATCTAGTTATTTCCTGTTAAGTGTTAAGCAAAGCTTACTCATGTTATAACTTTGTAGTGGAAAAAAAAAAAAAAGACAAAGAAAAACCCCCACACTTACATCCGTGGAATAGGAAATAGATTGGTCTCCCCTGCAGTGCTGCCGCTCCCTTCACTGTCCACGCTATACCCGCTGCCGGAGGAGCCGGTGGGCACGGAACTTTCCGCGGGCCGGTGATTGGCAGGCTTTGCTGCATGGTGTGGGAAGAGTCAACACCACAGTCAATCAATGAAACTCCCATTGATCTCCAAAGGCATCATTCTACGTTTTCTTCATTTACACGGATAATGAAACAGCTCTAGCAAGAACTCCACATGTCTTAATCTGCCTGTCATTTTCTTTTCCTTAACCAATAAGGTGCTGTGGTAACACTAAGGACTTGGTTATTTTTATGGGACATAGAGGTAAAAAAAAAAAAAAAAACACAATTGTTTCTAGGGTTAAATCATCAGATTTTTAGACTGAGTTAAATAGTATATAACCAGTCTATTACTATTATCATTATTACTGGTTCTCTTTGTGGTTTATTTGTACAGTATTACAATAAGGACAAACAAATATGAATTTGGGCTATTTCATGGAGAAAGGAGTTTAGAAAGACTTGGGTAGAGAGAAATAGTGCGATAAGGGAAAATTTCTTAATTATTCTCCATATTAACCGATAATCTGTTTTTCTCCTGAGAAGTGAAGATGTAAAGTAGAACAGATGGTTTCAAGAAGTGATTGAAGAATTCTGTGCTTGTTTGTATGTAACAACTATCTCCAGCAAGTTTTTAAATTTGAAGATCTTTGCTTCTCCTTCGGCATTTCTTCATCTATGATTGGGACTTGTTTCAATAATTCCTTAAGTTTGATTCTTTTGGATAAAGCAATCCATATTCCCATAGAAACATTGTAATTTTGTGTTGTTTAATGCAGTAGGAATACAGTACTAATATTGTTAGTGGAGTTCTAGATCAGAGGAGATTTGGGGGGAACATTTGATGCAAAAAACAGAAGAGAAGGCAAGTGTTTCCTCTTCTTTTTGTGGAGAGAAGCTTCTCTAGGCAAATTTTAAAAATTATTATTATGTTTTCTGTCACATGGTCAGAATTCAAGAGCATGAGCTTTGATCATACTGACAGGATTTGGAATCCTAGCTCATTCTAGAGTAAATCTAAACAGTCTCAGCTTTTGCATTTGAAGATAATGGGTTCAGTATGCATACTTCAACTCATAAGATTGTGACCATGAGGAGTGAGATAAAGCAGGAGCTCAGTTACTTTCTCTTCCTCATCTTGTGATTTTATTTGTCATACCCCCAACCTCTTCTGCAAGGTTTTCCTGTCAATCACTGCTCCCTAGTGTCTTTGAGCATACCTAGCCCCTGATAATGAATTTGCTTCAATTTTCTTTCCAATTCTAGACATGTTCTAGGATACAAAAATACTTCGAGTCTCTCTCTTCTATAAAAACACCTGTGTTCAATCAGGTGGATAGATTAAGCAGTTGGATAGATTCACACTGTGGGCGAATCATTGATAATCATTGAATGACACTAAGATATCTACATTTTCCTTAAAGAGATGTATACAAACACAATGACTCTTAATCTGGTGGAATTTTAATAAAACCAGTACATCCAAATGAAGGGAAAACTACAGACATTGTGAGGGAAACCACTTGAGGACAGGAAATCCACCATCAGGGTAATCGGGATCAAGTCTCACAAAAGTTTTGGTTTTTCCCCACTTCTCCACTTTTTCCTTTTTGGGACAACAGATTCTCTAAAGCCACCAGGACTTGTTATAATATCTATTCCAGTGATAGCAAGATCACTTTCTCAGAATGGAGAAATAAGGAAGAAATGTTGGGCAATAACAGCAGGTATCTGTGAGTTGGGACTAGCTATTTAGAAAAAGGCTTGAATATTGTTAAATCACCGGTCACCGATCAATTACTAGCAACCCAGAGTAGATTTGAGGAGACAGAACGATAGTTACAATGTTTGATATTTTCTATGTAGGAGAAGCCCAGATGGTGTAGTTAGTGCTAACTTAAGGACTTTTTAAAAGGATAACTTAAAAAATATAAATGACTATCATATATGACTATGATATAAATTATGAACATTTGTAAAGTAAATTAAACTGTATAATCAAACACATAATGAGTCAGATTAGTCAACTGGTTGTAAATAAAGGAACGCTGCCACATTTTTTGATTGGCATTATGTAATCCAATCAACAATATTGTTAATATTTTTTAGTATGATATTGAATGAAACACTTTAATACCATCAACTGGAAAATCTCAATATACTACTTTCAAAAACAAACCTTAATTAATATATGCTAATTTTTAAATCAACTTATTTTTACTAGATTAAAACAATTTTCAACCAAGATCCATCTCGCAATGCATCAAAATAGCTATTATAGCAGAGCTGTCTTATTTAAATTTCAAAATATTCAATCTTTTCTATGTGAACTTTGATTTTACCTGATGCAATTTCTAGTTCTATTTCTCTTCTGGAAAATCTGAGATGTGTACAGAATGTAAAACAATATAACAAGAAGAAAGGAACAGGGGTAGAAATAAATTTAAGGAGAGCTTTTCATCTTGTCTAGGTAAATAGAAATCTCATTTGGAAAGCCTATACAAGTGCTGTCAATTTAAATGCAAACAAATAATAGTTTATAAGAAACATAAAAAGAAAGAAAACCAAATCTAGAGAACATATACATATATTGGAATAAGTCTAAGTCTACCTAACATATTTGGAAAACAAAATTATGTGTTAAGTTTGAGTCTAAAGAAACTTCGGGCAGTTAGAAGTTAGGTGAACAATTCACATAAATGGAGATGTTTGGCATCATCTTACCAAAACATCTGGTGCTTGATATTTTTTTTTTTCCCTAATCTGGTATGGAAGTGTAGGGTAAAGAGAGCCTGATGTCTGGTAGTTTCTAAAAATGAATTCAACTAAAAATGTAGAAGAGACCTTTGCTTTTTACTGGGCTATAGCTACATAGCATAAAATGCAATTAAACATACAGAAATGCAGAGGTTTTGATAAACTGGGACTAAAAACCCAAGTATTTTAATAGTTCTTTATCAGATGCTTGAAACAATGCATATATTTACTTATTTTTTTCTCTTGAAACAGTCTCCAAATAAGAACGTGTCAATTCTCTTACATTGAGCTAAACCTGCATTATCTCCAGCACGTTAATGAATAAAGTGCTTTTACAACTTGATATCCGAGGCTAGATCTCAAAGTAATTTCAAGGCATCTCATGATTTTGGTCACATTCTTTACTTGGCCTCTCAAAGTCCTTAACCATCTGCTTCTTTCCAAATGTATCTCCTATCATTCTCCTTTATACATTTTTCACGGAAGCCCACTTAGACCACTCACACTGGCTCCCTTTGGTTTGGCTTTTCTTTTTTCTCTTGAGCTGTAGCTGGGCCCGTTCTTCTGATTTTGTCATGCCTTTCTCTGCACCTGTCACTTTCTCATATCGAAATTGTACTTGTCTGTAAAGGCCCAGCTCCGATTGCACCTGCTCTGTGTATTTTCCTCATCTTCCCACTCAGAAGCGAGCTCTTCTATATCCGTACTCTCCTAGCACAAGATCACAGGTCTGTTTCTGCAATGACCACTTTCTATCTTTGGCTGTGGTTGTCACATTCATGTTGCTGTTGGAAGCCGAGCCTGTGTTTTCTCCACCATAGCCTTCTCAAAAGCTCATCCTGGAACTATGCTCAAGCCATATTTAATGAAATAATAATAAAATTAATAATTCTTTCCCTTAACAACACAACTCAAACATCCGAATGATTAAGTAGATATTTTACTTTTCATCTGGCTGTGTGCATTATGCAAATCATAAATCTCTCATTAACACCACTTGATGTGGGAGGGTTATTTTTTTTCCTCCATGTTTTGTCAAGGAAACTTGGGGCAATGCAATTTTTTTTTTTTTGGAGTTTTAAAAACAGAGATGCAACTTTAATCTGTCATATGGTAGAGAAAAACGTGATCACTCAACTAGGTGTTTTATTTTTTCCCAATCCCTCCAAAACTGGTTTAATTGAAAGGAATATTTAATGATAACACACTAAACATGGGAGTGCATAGTTTTGCACTCCCATGGAGTCCTAACAGACCATGGATATTTTATAAATGTATTTAAATTGGAATGATAGTAAGAAATAATATGTATAGTCACATTCCATGGGAGAACAAGAGGGTGTTCTTACAGACATTAGTATTTGTGCTGGTTCCAAATCTGGATATACAGACAACTGGTGAACTCTGGTTTATATTTAATATATTTAAATATAAATATAATAATATTTAAAATAATATTTTAAAACATTAAAACTAAATATGACTTTCAATAGACTCATGATTCCAAATTAGTAATTTAAAACTATTCTACCTTTGCTTTATTCTCTTTAAATAAGAGTTTCAGAGATCATGGACCTATTATGCTTGAATATATCATGTGCCTGTGTATTGCACATGAGAAGTGTTTCTTTTATGAGGAACTGAGGTTTACTTAATAATAAAATGCATTTTGGAAGCCTACATTTTTGTGTCTTCTTTCTTTTTTAATTCCTATTTGTACTATCAAGTACCAACGAGGAGAAAGAATGTAATCTCATAAATATATGATGGAATAAGCCCACTCCCGCAGAGAGGGTTCTTGTACCCTAGAGGAATAAATCCTAGAGTGTTAAATCATTTCTGTCCTCAATTATTGAGGGGGCATTTCAAGTAAACACATTTTATCTTCTGTGAGGCAATTCAATCTGTTTTAAATTATTTTTTGACCTCTTCATTTTCTTCAGATGGGAGATAGTTAGACATCATTTTGTTTTATTACTCCACTGTGGCTAGCCTTAATTAAACCTGGTAGTGTCTTTTTGACTGCACATCTGTCTTCAATTAGTTGGCTCTGTTGGTTTTTTTCCCCCTCAACCATACTTAAAAAATGCCGATCTATCACTGTACCTACCACACGAGGGCAGCATTAGGCTCACAGTCCGTGGAACAGAATTGTAGACTTTGTATAATTTTGGAACCATGGAAATTAAAAGCTGGCAAGAACTCTAGAACCATCATTTCGCCTATAGAAAAACTAAGCCCTAGAAAGATTAAGTGATTTGTTCCGCGTCACACACTAATCAAGGAGAGAAAGAAAAGAAAAACTAAAAAGTGCTAATCCACTTTTCTGTCGCATCCAATTGTCTCAAAGTGAGATCGTGAGGTCTCTGCCTACCTCAGAATTCCGGGCTTGGGATACAGGACCACGGCCTTGCTGCCTGTGATGTTCTACCGCTGGTTTAAATCCTTGGTCCAGCTCAAAGATATATCCAAATATTTTAGGAATAATTTATAATGTTGGTAGTCTATAATTTCCCAAATTACTTGGTGGATACAGTATTAATATTATCTTCAGAGATCAAAAATAAGTCAGTCAATAATGATTTTGTTTATTTCGGTAGCTTAATAATGGAACTGAAATGACTATTTTAGATATTATGTATTTATAGCATATATATATATATATATTTTATTTTATTTTTTTTTTTTTTTTCTTTTGCTAGCTTTAACTTTAACCTAGCTGGACATTATTTGGTGACCTTTTCTACTTTCTCCCCACTGCCCTTCCCTCTATCCTTCTATTCTTATTGCTGTTTTTCTGGTTGTTATTTTTACTAATGAGATCTTGCAGTTTTATCTCCTTTGTTGATTTGCTTTGAATGTGAACCTGAAAAGGTCAGGTTCTAAGTTCAATTGTTACCAGCATTATTTGGTAAGTTTTCCCTTGAATTAGGTCCAATCACATTTTCTCTGTTCCCTATGACAGTTTAGGGGTATTAAAATGAAAAAGGACTTTAGAAATTTAATACTTTTTAATATTACTTCAGGATATTCATCATCTGATTTGGAAAAATTCTAAAGAAACCAGCCCCTCCCCCCCCAAAATGGCATAGGTACTTTCAATATAGCTACTTGTAGGAGTTTCCACATACTTCCAAATTACAAGTTTTTACAAATGAAAGTATTAAAAACAGCTCAGACTTCTACGTCATTTCTTTAAAATGGCAAATTACGGGTGAATATAATCTCGCAAAGTTACAACAAACCATGAGAAATGGAATGTCACAATGTCTTTTTTTCCTTATAAAAAATCAAAGTATGTCCCTTAAGATACTCCATATTCACATAGTAGCTTCTCTCAGAGAGAAAAGAGGTGTGAGGTCTCTTATTTGCTAAAATCCAGGAAAGGTAGTAAAGCTTAGTCTCGTTCCCACTCTTCCTTCTCCATCCACATAGGCCTTGGGACTGAATTTGCAAGATGTTTCAATAATCATTTCAATCTGTTTTTATCTAATGCTATCAGTAATTTGCAGGTATTTCCCATACTCACTAATCATACATTCTCTAGCTTTGTAGATAATGGGATTAATGATAACTTCCAGGAACAGAAGTAATACATAACTTTAGTGTGAGAGGTGTTTGGAAGTGAGAGTAAAATTAAACTAATAACATAATGGAGAGGATTTTTTTCTTACACAAATATATGTGATGGCTCATTATGCTATAGTTCTTATATTTTTGCTAGAATGTTGCCTTTTAAGTACATCTCCCTTTTTTAAGCTTTTTGGTTCAGAACTAGTTTTCAAAGAAGTAAATAAAATATTTAAATGTCTAATATTTAAGTTTACTAAATAAACTAATACCGACATTTTAATATTTAAAATATCTAAAATGAATACAATTTAAGTGGAAACCAAAATTTCCTAGTAACTATTGGAAAAAAGCTCGATTAAGATATTATCATAAATGAAAATTTTAAAAAATCATTTTATCTTTAATAGATTTAGGCTATAATTCTAGTTGTGTTCAAAGAGTTGGAATCAACAAAGAATTATATTAAGTACCAAGTTTTGGTTTTGTGCTAAAATATGCTAACATAATTGTTACAACACAATAAGGATTTTTATCTTTAAAAGATTAATAGGGAGAATCATATTTGGAAAAAATGCAAGATTTGAATTAAGTTCTCAAGAGAAGCTCTTACTTTTACAATATTCATTTAATTCTACTTTGAACAAGTATTCTCTCTCTTGCAGTTTGCTTGCAACACATGCAGGATTGTTTGAGTGGAAAGTAATTTAAAAATAATGTTTTGAAAAATGTTCTTACATAATCCTGAAATTGCTAACTTAGATCAAGAACATGTAGATAACAAGGATGCTCTCCTTAAATGGAATCCAAATAGTTTGATTTATATAAACATTTTGCCCAAAGCAGACTGATTTATATGGCTAACATTATAACAAATACTATTATTTTTCATATCATTCAAATGTACTCAGTGGCCACAGAATTAAGAGGAGTTTGGACAATTATTTGATCAATGCATGTCCCATCCTATGGGATCTCACTTCTCTAGTTAATCTCATTAATCTCTCTACTTTCTCCAAATAGATCATTTTCAAATACTTTCTCTCCTCCTATAGGTAGTTATATCCTAGGGGACTGTAAAGATTATTAGGAAGAACCAAAGCCAGGACAAATAAAAATATAATTAATTATATTTCCAGATATTTCTAAACATGAGGATGTTTGATTGCATATAAATTTAAGACAATGACTATGCATTTTTTTCTTTTTCAATCGCAGTGGAGCAAAACTTACACTTTTCCCATTCTTCCTAATTCTTCCCAGATATCTAACTGGTTATTCAATAAATATTACTAGGATGGGAGATTCCCAGGGACGGTTATTTTCATCTGTTTTGTTCACTACAGGGTCACTAACTCTTTGAGGAGGTTCTGGAACATAACATTCATTCAAAAAATGTATATATGAATATGAATAGATGAAGAGCAACTAATATATGTAATTCAGATAATATTGTCCACAAATGATATTTTCAGAATTCCCTTCTAGCTTTAATTACTTAAAAACACATTAAATTATTACTTGAAAATTAAAAATCAAGAATTAGGTAAGAGGTTAAAAAACTTAATTTTTTCTCAAATTTGAATCAGAGTGATGATCTTCAGTTTTTCTTACACCAACAAAATTAATTTGATCTCTATGAAACCGGTAATATAGATACTACAATAGAAGATAAAAGGAAACTATTTATAACAATTGTTTTTCCAATCAGCCTTATCTTTAAGATAAGGATGCAAATAAAATTTATTCTATCTTTATAATACACCCTCTCTATTTTAGGTTGGGAGCAGTTTGATTAAAGCTGATTAGGCAATTTACCAGTCAAACTGTGAAAGTAGTAAGTAATAAATATGGACATACATTCATAATTTGACCTAAATCAAGCCCAATAAAATACTTTAAATATTAAATGAAAGACTGTCATTTGTCAATCTTAATAATTATAAATTAACATTAGATGAGAAAGGAAAGAAGGGATTCTGAAATACAATAAAGAGAAAAAAAAGCATAGAAAATTTAGAGACAAATATGACAATTAGATCTGGGAAGAAACCTCCAGTTACCCACTGTCTTTGGCTACTGGAAGGATTATGACTGTGCATTCGTATAGATCAATGGCTCTTAAGCATTTTGATCTCAAGACCGCTTTTACATTCTTAAAAAATATTGCATTCCCCTAAGAACTTTATTTTATGTGAGTTATATCTATCAATATTTATCATATTCAAAATGAAGAAAATTTAGAATAAGCAATTGATAAGCACATATTCCATTAGCGTTCAAAGCAATGATGTCATAACTTCTCATGTAAATGTAGGAAAACTCCACTGTACATGAAAAAGAATGAGAGGGAGAAAGGCAAATAACACTTAATATTCTTGTATTTGATCTTGTAAACCCTAAAAGTGCCCCCGGGACACACATTGAGAATTACTGGTCTAGATCTACCATAATAGAAATGAAGTATTAACTATGAAAATAGAAGAACCCAATTAGCATCAGCTTTTTTTGACAGTCATCTTAAACCACTATATACAGGATTATTCTATCGTGCCTTTCATTTTTTAATACTTGTAGTAAAAAATATCAAGCTTTTAGGCTTTCTTAAAAAGATTTATTATTATTGATATTATTCTTATTAACCTCTCTAGCTTTGGAATTTGTTCCATTCAGAACTTCATAACTCTACAAAGTAGAAGGTCTGAACTAAAAGTTATATGTATCAAAAAATCATGCTTGTCTGTGCTACTCTTGCTTTAAAAACTACTTTATGGTTTGCAGAAACCCACAATAAATAATATTTGGCAGGCATAAAATAACACACATTCTTCCAAAAAGGGGTTTTCTCTACATAAAGTCTTTAATTTGCTGGTACCTTAATAGTTGGATGAAGCCAAAATAGTGATTCAATAGTGATTTACTTTATGAAATGCATCAGCAATGAGAATGCTCTATAACAAACTAAAAGCATGTAATAGATCCATATAGAGAGAAGTTTCAATTATATAGTAAAAAAAAAAGTCCATTTTTTAATACCTTTTTCTATAGATTCCAAATTCATTTTATATAGTCAGGTAAAATTATAATGTGACCTACAGAACTTCAAATAATGTGGCTTTCAGTCTGAAATGTGTTCAGGAGGAAAAGTGGATTTTGTTCCTGTACTCTTTTAAAAACAAATATAGCAGAAATTTTAGTTCACTGTTTTGCTTATAAGTTTAAAAAAAGGGTGCCATGCTCCTTTTATCAAGCATTTTCTTCTTAAAAATGTATCTGTTTTTGTTTGATCTGTAATATCAATATTTTGATTACTGTTCAAATTATCAATTTAATTAATTTTTAGCCTTCAGTATCTCCATGGAAATCTTCAGTTATCTTACAGTATCTTAAAATACATTGAGCTATGAAGCTATGACTGTCTACATTATTCCTATTCATATATCTAAACAACTCAAGACCTCGATCAAAATTCTGCATTTCTGATATAATATGTTTCCATTTAAAATCAGTAAGTATTTTTTTTTTTTGGCTCCTCAACGATTAATTGTATATTTATACATTCAACACAGTAACAAAAGAAAAAGAAAAAAAGGATATTTTCAGAGTCTGGCTCAGTACACATGAAGGTTCCTTTCATCCTATCCCACTAACTAAGCCCCCCGTCTGTCCACCCCCTCCCATTATCTTGCACAATGCAGAATAGGTGAAATATCACGGTTTTACATAATGTAGTACATGCAGATGAAAAGTGGAAAAAATCAAGTAATTCATGGATAGTTAGATATCTGGACTTAGGCAATACTGTTAAGTAGCCCGATGGTGCCTTTGACATTCGTCTGCCTCTCCTTAGGTAGTGTTTCCCCCAGGTCCATGATCCCGCCTACCCAAGTGAACACATTCCCAGCCCCATGCTCATATTGTGCCTTTTGTCCAGGGTCCCGCACTGTGTCCCCATCAGCCTTCTCATGCTCCATGCTTCTCATTTCTTTCCTCCATCAGCATTTACTTGCCTGTCTCATTTCCTCAGGGTCCTGCTCCCTGGTGGTAATTTGATAAAGTAACTTTTTAAAAAATAATTTCTTCAAGCCCAAATAATTTGCATTTTAAAAATTAAGTTGAACTTTGTTAAAGCTATATCATAAGCAGCATTTGAAGGGACTTTGCCATGTTAAAATTAGATCATGTCTTCATGGTCACATCCAATTATACAGGCCCATAGCTAGATCGTTTGACTAAGGTGCAGCCATATTGAAGCCAAGTCAGATACTTGGGTAGACCAGTTGGTCTTGCTATTCATGTCAGATGAAATGAACATATAAATCCCCAGTGTGAACCAGACATGTGGATGGCTTGGTGCAGACCCACACCTATTACTGGAAAAGAACAAAAGTACCCATGATAGTAGATCGGTGGATTCACCTTTGTGAATAAACGTCCATAAACAAGAGACAGTGTCACATGGTCAGAGCTATATACATTTACTCTCTGTGACTTTGCATGTATAGCAGAGATATTCCTGGCAATAAATGTTAAATGACTAAAGAAATATTTTAAAATGCGTAATCATTCTTAAGAAAATATGGAAACTCTTAAAAAAAATTTAGAAGAGCATTTTGATCTTCACAGACAACAAAGAAAACCCTCGTCCCCAGAAAAACAGGCACAGAACTTTGAAAGCTGATATTATCCAATTTGAGTCCCTCAGACTTTGTTGGATGTTTACTGTGTTCAGATCATTACAGTTTCAATTTTCTTTTCATTTTCAACTACCCAAAGTTTTATTTAAGTTTGTGTTTTTGCATGAACACATTGAAATGAGGAATGCAAATCTGTTTTTATTAACCTCTTACATACGTGACAGGAAGACTTCACCTCCAAATGAACTCACTTTGATTTCTCTTCTGATTTCTCCTTTACTTCCTTTTGAACCCTCTCCTTCCCAGAAACAGAGAACGCTAAATTCTTTCTGACCAGAAGTGACCATCTACTTCCAGTCAGAAGAGAATGGGACGCAGATTACCTATCGCCCTTTGTCACCAACAGTACCCTCTACTCCCGATGCCCATCCCGCTTCCCAGCCCGGCCACCCCCTACCACTTGCCCAAGACAGCAGCTCCCACAGAGTGATGGCTTAGTAAGAGTTCACCACGACAACCTGCAGATATGAAACTCTTCTGTGACAGGTGCTGAAAATGAGCCTTATTGAAAGTGGAGTTTCCAGCAGTGGTCTGTGGAAGTAGCTTCAGGCTTTTCTCCTACAACTCGGCCACTCCAAGGAATGCTTAATCATAATTCCCGCACACAACTTATTCAATGGTTCATCTGCTCTCCTATCCTCTCCAACCCGTTCCAATGGCTCCTATCTCATTTCCCAGGGTGGAGGGACATTTCTCCTCAGCCTCTATTACTGTTCCTAATTTTAAAATTCACATAAAATCTTAGTATCAAGCAAGAATAACTCAGGAATTTCAAAATGCACTTACAATATAAAATAGTGGATGTCAACTAAGGTTTAAAGAACGCTTCAATCTGATTCAGTTTGAGTATGGTTTAAAAAAATAACTATTTTTTAAACTCTCCTCTCTGGTTGCTGTCACCTTCTAAAATGGTGGAGCCTGTGTTCAGTCAAACCAACTGGCTTGGAACAAAATCATTTCCAGGGATTTCTAAATACAAAAGAGTTGTTTAGGCGTCAGGATTATGTGGCACAATCTGTCTAATCTTTCTTTTCAGGGTTCCTAGCGTGCAACTAAACCCCGGGGGGAGAGAGAAAGTTCCTTCTGGCTCACTCCATAATTCTTGCTTGACCCATCTTTTACGCTACTTCAGGCAGAAATCTGCTGAGCAGTTCACAAAGAAACATTCGAAAGGCTCTTTAGGGACAATTTCGTCACCCTTGATAGAAATGACTACAGATGTACACACGATCTCTACAGACTCTGCTTACTGCCACACTGGGCTCATGCATGAGAGGGATTCATTTCCTTGGGTTTGTGGCAGCTTAATTTTGAGTCTTCAGAAAAAAGGATCATGTAGGGAGAGCAAGTCTAAATTGTATTCTGCCATCATTTCTAGCAACCTCTCATCATTTGTAAGAACTTAAGTGACAAATAACAAGTATGTAAATGACAATTGTTTTTACGGAAATCAGAAGAGTTTGATTTCAGAGGAACCAACGTATTTAGGAAGCAAAGGTTTAGGACTAGAACAAGGGTCCAGTTGCCGATTCTAGAAATTTCTGTGTATTCTATCCATCATCCCAGCCCTCTCTCTGATTGCTCACTCAGAAAACAGGGATAAGAATATCTGCCATGAAGACCTCCTTTACCAGGTGTGATAAATGAGAAGATGGGTGACAGAACACTCGATACAATGCGAAGAACTGTTCAAATGAAGGGCATTATCATCAGAATGCAGATGGGACTGTGTGAACTCCACTGTGAGGTTTGAAATGGAAGGCTTTTATCTAAACACTTAAAATTAATAATAATACTTATTTATGCAGTTAGTGAACGAGAATTTGTTGGCTCTTTGTATGTTTCCATCTCATACCAATTTTTCTACGCTTTAAACTAATTCTACAGCATTTTATATAAATTTAATCCTATAGCATGTTTACTCTTAATTGGCAAAATGCATGGTTGAATTATATTCTTGGTACATTTACAGTAGCAGGGAAATAATTATGTTTTAGAAAACGGCATTCTATCTTCAGTACCAACTTAAACAAGAAAGCAGGTTATGTTATCTTGATTATTTCAATAGAGAATGGCTCCAGGATTCAGTCACAGCACCTTATGTGGATGAGAATATCCATTACAGCATTATGCAAAGAAAGGGACTTAAACATATTTTGCTACGAATTTTAAGAACCACGTCAAAAAAAATCAGACAAAATATTACATAGTAATACTGAAATCATGATAATTTAAAATAGAGTGAGATAGGGAAGCATTTCATTACTGTGACATCATTATGGAATACTTGAAGTAAGAAAATGAGTAACTGTAAGAAACCAACTGCTCATTTGATAGAGAAAAAGGTAAGAGGAGGGATTTTAAGTACTTTTGGGAAGTAACAGTAAGCTAATTAGAAAACGGAATCCATGCACAGGGGATAATTACCTGGCTAATTCAGAAAACATCACTGTGCTTTATGCCACATACATTTTCCACTGCCCCTAAATATCTGATTTGTTGGGACAAGAACGTATTAAAAATGGTAGTTTTTGGAGAATTAAGAGGAATACAACAGGAAAGTATAAGGCTTGATTTTAATTTGGGGACAAGTAGAGAATCGTAAAATAAAGTATTTTCAGGTTGGAAGGGACTGAAGGGGGTACCGCTATCCAATTTTTTTAAACCTATTTTTTAAAGCCCTTTATTTTATAAGTGTTTTTGAAATAAATCTGAAGATAATTTTATAATCACCCTCGTTTGATTCCTATCACTGGTGGTGATACTCTTTTCTTTGGGGAAAACTCCAGGAGCGTTGGGGTCTGGCTAGGGATGGATACAAACTTGTTTTCCTTTCTGAACACGGCTATGGAATCAAGTTTAGATACACCTCCAAAGCCAGGGCTCAGGGGATTTGTCCTCCTCTATCCAGGAACCCAAGAAGACTGTGGAGTAGATCAGATGTGGGAGCCAGAAACTGTGGATGTATTGCCTAGAAGAGCCCAACCCCAATTCACACTCACATGTTTATGTATGTTTGGTGCTTTCATTTGGTCATAATTTTCCATCTAGCTAATGATGTTTCAACATCAAACTTGGTTCCACTCCCAAAATGTTCTATCATAGAGGTCTCACTAGCAACGGAACAGTAACTAGCCATACTCTATTGCAAGGAATCAAATGAGAAAGCAAAAACTGACACACTCATTTTAAGCTGCATCATATAACAATGGCTCAGAACCCAGTAGTTTATGAATGAAATAAAGATACTTTATTTATTACACAGGCACTTGGATATTCACATGCCCAACACATCTGATACACTTAACAGCTATGGAAACATGAGTGGAAAATGTCTGTTTGTAGGATCAAGAGAGAACTTTCACCATGTAAAGGTGATTTAGTGCATTAACAATTTTCCCCTTACTTTCCTCTAAGAATTTCCAGAATCCACTGAAGTTTTAAAAAGTTACACTTGAAATAATATGCAACAAAAACTGATCTACATTCCAACTGGTATGCTAATTTGAATTTTGAGCAGTTTAAACTTTTATCACAATGCAACATATTTATAGTCATGCTTGAACAGATTAGGTTAGTAGCATGCATTCCATTCTGCAATATGAATATTGTTAATCTAGTTCCCAACAGAAGTCAAAAGATGCCCAGCGCATAGAAAAATACAAATCACTGTAGTCATATATTATGGGACTGATTTGGGGACTTACACAGTGATGATGAAGTCCTGAAATGCCATGCCCACAAAAGCACATCAAAAAGTGGATAAACAGATTTGATCAGACAATCTCTAAAAAATTAAAAGATGAGGGCTTTAAATGTGGGGGATGTTCTTGCTGTGTGCTTTGCATAGCGCCTTTCTGCTCACCTCCTTCTGGCTTGACTGGTCCGTCAGACACCACCTTCCTGAGGGCTAGCTGGCTTTGGTCTTGGTTCCCATTGGCTGGTGGAGGCAGATTATCAGACTGAGTTCTCTGAATGGGGAGGACGCCCGCTATGCTGTGTCTGTGCTGCTTCCTGGCATGATTAGACTGACCGCTTTTATGTGCTGCTGAGGCAGTGTGGGTGGAATGGAAACCCAGAGTACGTATCCTCGGATGGAACCAGCTTCAATGTCACTCATGCAAACAGAAGTGATCTTTTGCTCCATCTCAAGAGGCTGTGTTTTCAAATGCCAAAACGACACCACATGCACAGCACTAGAGGGGTTAAAACTGGCTGTTTCTCGGGAAATGAAGACTTGGGGAGATGGGGATAACATCGATCTCTCTCCGTGATCTGGCTAAGGCTGCTTGGAAGCAAAAGAGCAGCTCCGTTTGTAAGATCTCTGCACTCGTTCAGTTTTTCCATATCGACTGACTACATTTTCGCAAATTAAATGAAAATACAGCAATTAAGATGGGTGAGTTGTGATTCTTTAATCGGCCTCTTGCCTGTATAAGGACTTCCAGTGGTTAGAAAAGAAAATAGCCTATAAATTCTCTGATACCGTATACAAAGTGTGATCCAACAGAATGGACCCGACTGTGCTCCTTAATGAGGGGACATGGCCTCATCATATATGTCTACACATATAATTAATATTATGTACTTTTGGGAAAATATAAGACATGATTTTATTCACAGATTTTTTTTTTCCGCTAAAAGACTAGAAAGTTTCCCACATGGAAAGCTACAACATTTCACATGCATAATTCATTAAGGTTTCTAAGCTTGAAGTGGCTTTCTCCCCCCGCCCGCTGGGTTGGAGAATTCGACTGTTGGTCGCATTACTCTTCTGCCCGACAATTTTTGAGTGTTTTCAGATGCAAGAATCTCATCTCTAATCTGCTCTAAATGCTTGTGTGTGTGCTTTTTTTTTTGGTGTAACGCCTGGAAAACTGGCAGCCACTTGTGCTCATAATTCCCGGATTCTCAAGGATATTTAAGCGCACACGAAAAGGACACACGACACTGCTTTGCCTGCAAACATCACAGACACAGCCACCAAATACTATGAGCCAGGTTGGAGGGATGGCGGAGACAGAGGGGAAACAGCCAGTTTTATTGCCGTCCACGTAAATAAATAAACGAAACGAAAAATCGAAGTAAGAAAGAGCAGATTTATGTCTTGGTACTGTTGTGACACGGACAGAGGGACAGAGGATGGAGGGAGCAGGGTCTGCCAGAACACGGAAAGCGAACGGGGAAGGACAGCAGGAGAGAGGCGACAGATGAACATGAAGCTGCCATGCTGAGGAATTTATTTGCGTCTTTTACTTGGTTGCAGGCGGAGCTGCTGCACTGCGGCTTCGGCAGCGGCTATGGCAGCCCCTGCATCTTCCAGGTGGCTCTGGGTGACGCTGGTTTTGCTCTGACTGCGCGACGGTCCGTGAGAGCGCAGGTGGCCTTCGGAGGAGGATTTCGAGCTACCGGGACTACTGTGGGATTTCTCAATGGTGGGAACCTGCATGTCTGGTTACAAGAGGGTGAGACGTGAGTTAACAGCGCTCCAGCGTTCCTCCTGGCAAGCTTGGTCTCACATAATTTGAGACTGTCTAAGATTTATGTTAATTCTGTTTCCTTTTGGGCTCATTTATGCAACTGCTTGTCACTCGGCGATGTGATTAAACATTGGGGGAACAGTTGTGGGGAGGAACGTCAAAAGGATAATCATGTCGAGAAGACAGAGGTCTGAGAAGAGGACATACATCTAACTAGCCTCATGGAAATGCATATGTTAACTTTCCGTATCGCCAAGCAACTGCTAATTCTAGGAGGGACCAGGCAAGAGACAAGAGGCTCCCACGGCCACAGAGGAGTTTCCAGTGAAAATGCAGGGAATGCCCGGATGGAGGGGTGTGCGTCACCAGGACACATTAACAGTGGAGACTGGAGAATCGTGTCTCAGGGGATTTCAGAGAATGTATATAGAGATCCCACATTTACTATGGCCATCAGAGAGAGAGAGACAGAGAGAGAGGTCTTTATGCTAATGATCTTCCAGAAAGTTAATCAGGGTAGCGTTGATCTGGCCAAGTGGGATCCATAAATGATCTATAAAGCTCATTCATAAGTCATCTGTAGCCCTCATGGTAGCCCGTGGTTTGTCATATCAACTCAGTGGCCTACTGGACTCGGCCTTGTGGTTTTCCATCTCCGAGAACACTTGGCACCTGTGACCCATTCCTTTCTAATGTGCAAAGAAGCACTTTTCAATTTGATGTACTTTCTGAGGAGAGAAGGGAGCAATACTCAGGTCCAGTATAAACATTTAGAGTTGATACTTATAAATAGTTCAGTGTGCCTAGGTAAAATACTACATGGTTATCTCATCTAGGCAGTAACTCGGTTTATGATGAAGATTGATGTTGTGTGGTAGGATAATCGGCAATGAACCTCTCAAAGGAAAAGCTCATTCAAATGGGAATGCTGTGCATATTGCCAAACCCAATGTATAACGTTACCATTTCAAAAATAATGATAGTGGTTTAAAAAAATCATAGAATTAGCTCGAGGCCAACATTTAGGAAAGGTTTAGGTAAATTTCAACATACCAGTTGTTTTGGTGACATGGGGAAAATGTTCTTGGTATGGTAAGTAAAAAGCAGGATGCAAAATTATATATGCTCATATATTACATATATAATATATGAGTAAGAATATACCTATGAAAAAATAGGGGTTTAAACAATGAGAAGAAATATGCATAAATGGTAATGATGAGTATGTCTAGTCAATGGACTGTTGAGGATTCTTATTTTTCTTTATGAAATACCCCAACATATTTGATAAAATCGTATTATCATGGATTTTGAGAGCTGGAAATAATCCAACAGCTCATACAGCCCAACTCCCTCCATTGTATTGGTTGAAAACCAGAGTCGAAGAGGTGAAGATCACAAAGTCATAAACCTGATAATGCGCTGATCTGAAACTAAAGCCCATTTTTCCTGATTCCATATCCATTACTGTTTGCAGGATATTATATTACATACTTTCCAATAGAATCCAACATTGTAAAATATATTAAATATACAGGCACTCATATTCAAGAAGTTACTGAGTGAACAAATAGAAAAAAGCTTTTTCTACTTGAAATATCTCCTACCCTTGGATGGGTCAGGGAAGATACCATGGCTTCTGCTTTTGATGACAGATGGTTTTGGAGACTGTTGGCTGCCCTGGCTGGAATGAGCCTTGCCATGATCAATACTTTCAGTCTGTTCTTTGAGAGAATACCATCTTGGAGTGTTATCGAGATGAGATGTGCTAGATAAATCAATCAATACCTGAAAAAATGCAGTAAGTCAATGAAATTGATATAATTCATCCGTTACTTTTATCTGTGATCTGAAATTTACTCAAGGATATAAGCCAAAAGACATAGTATGACTTTGAGGATGACAAGGCTGTCTTCCTCATTTTTCTTTACCCATGACATTGGGAACAACATCTTGTGCATATTAGATGCTTAATAAACATTTGATTAGGGGCACCTGGGTGGTGCAGTCAGTTGGGCATCAGACTCTTGGTTTTGGCTCAGGTCATGATCTCAGGGTTGTGAGATCGAGCCCCACATTGGGCTCTGCTCTGCTCTCCCATTGCCCCTCCCCACTGTGTACTCTCTCTCTAAAATAAATATATATATTTTTTAAAATGAACATTTGATTAAACTGAACTGCATAAGATCTTCGACTATAAATTATTTGGAGATGATGTGAAAAGGTAGTCACAACTCAATCTCTTTATGAATGAAAGCTCTCTTTTACTAAATGAACACATTTTAGTACTAAACTTGGATATCTTTTTTTTTTAAACTTGGATATCATTTTTAAAGATTGCTTTTAGTTAGGAGAGGGACAAACTAAAAAAGAATGGGTAATTTGCAATTACTAACTAATTCCCTGTAGTTTAAAACATACTTTAACTCATATTTGAAATAGGGATATGACTAACAATTTATGATGAGAAAGCACTATATCATGGTTTGACTGGCAGCATTTTTTTCTTTCTTAGTGGTTCATGAGTAATATCCCATTTTACAATTGCTGGCATTTTAGATTTGATGAGATATAAAAAAAACGAGAACCAACACAATGGATATATGCTCTAGGTTCATGTCAACAATAAATTACAAGGACTATAATAAATCAGTTTTCTGAAATGAGACATTAAGTCTGATAGAATATTGCATTCTAGAACTGTCCAAAGATCAAGATTAGTCCCAGGGACTGTACCAGCATGGAGCCTGCAAGTAAAGGTCAAATGGCCTAATTTTATAGTAAAGAAAAGTGTGGAGTCTTGGAACCAAACAAGGTCTCGTGTCACCTAGACTAAAAAACTGTTTTCTATTGTTTCTGGGAAGGGACATCATATTGTCTAGGTGTTATTTTATTTTTGGAGAGGATTTATTTTTTAACATTAATTCATAACTTCTGCTTTAAGTAAAGATTACTAAATACATTTTTTGAAATACTATAGATTAAAAAAAAAAACCCACAGGATCTGACTCTGCCAGATTTCATGATTAGGGTAGATTGCATGTGAACTTATATAAAACTGATTTTTATTGTTTTCTCCTACTTCTATTTTGCCTCGTAAAATATTTTGAGAGATTTTTCATGGGATACTTAAAAGAAATAAACAATGCAGAATGCCATATCAAGTCATTGATAGATGCAGTGAAGAAGAGCAATTAAATACCTGAAAATGCATTTTAAAAATCTAGCTCATTTTATAATAATTTATCTCAAATTTGGATTCACAGCATGATTATATATCTACTATCAAAACAATAATTCATCTACAAATTAGTTATAAAGTACATCAAATGGTAGAGTGAAAACCATTTCTCAAATTACTATTCATCCAGTCAAAGAATAAATCAGGAAATATATCCTATCCATCAAAGGGCTTTAACCAAAATGATTATCTAATAAACTTAAGAAATATGCTTGTATCAATAAATTTTAATTGGTGGTTTATAATGAAAGCAAATGAAGAAAAGGAAATCAGATGCTCACCTCACCAAGAAAGTCATTGGAAGAAAATCTATCATAATCCCAGACTGTCACCTCCAGTGTTTTCTTCTTAAGCTACAGTTTAAATCAAAATGTTATTAACCCCACAAATTTTCATCACACTCTATTATAGATTCATTTATTTTCACTTCCTTGAACTCTTTCCATTTGTGTAAAAAGTCTTCAAATTTTATCTAAAATGTAGGTTTATATTAAATATTATATAAAATATCAATGATTTTATAGTCCAACCTACTGTTTGTTCATGAGACCTCAAAATTTTACTAATTCCCTGTTATTCTAAGCCCCCACTCTCGATTTTTATAAAAAAAAAAAGTAGAATCTATAAATGCTCTTTAAATACATGGAATTTAAAGGATGAAAAACTGTCTAGGTTATTTGGATAAAATATTTAGATTGGAGTTTTTTGGTTTTAGTAAATCACCAAAAAATATAGTAGCATTCTCTAATTTCTGCAGGTAAATTTAACTTATTTTAAATTCAAGAACCCAGATTACAGTTTGTACCCAGCTTCAACTTCATAATCAAATTAGAAATCTTCCAGAGGACAAATCATAAATCTTTAAAATCCTTTAGGCTAGGCCCTGTATGCCTTGGTCTGTACCGTTTAGCCCCACAACGCCAGGTTCTTAAGAGGCCTTGATTTAGAGAAGAGATGAATTCCTAAAATGTTGCCTGGAGCAATAACACATTCATATACACTGAATATTTTCTTTGTATTATTTGTGAAAGTCAAAATACAGCCACCTATTATTTTTGCAATATATACATATCAAATCATTATGGTGTATACCATAAACTTATACAATGTATTATGTCAATTTTCTCAGTAAAACTGGAAAAAAATGAAAGTGATTGACCAAAATTTATAAAAAGTATATGGCCAGTTGGAAAATATTTTCCCTTAAAATATGATAAATGTGGCCCAGGCTGTTGAAATATTAAGATTTTGCAATAATTGATGGCAAATGTTCCATTGGTCTTATTTATTTTTTGGCCGCTTTGTCAAAATGCACACATTTACACTCATGGTAACTGTGCACTGTATCCATTTCCTCTCACTGGCTACATTTATTATTTGTATTTTACTCATTTCTTTTTGTTTGTGTGGCAAAATTGATAGACCACAGTCTTGCAATAATTTTGTCATCGGATTTCTAATATTAGCCGAAAACTCTCACATAGAAAATAATCATTGCATACCTGTTCCATGGAGATACTTTTATAAATTACTGTTTGATTCCACTCAGGATTAAGACTTTTTTGAACATATTTAGTCCTCCTCTTGTACTCAGCACTGAATTAGAAGAAAAAAAAAGAGTTATCTTGATTATTCACCTTAACTGATGACTTCATAGTCAGCTGGAAGGGCATGCAGACATTTTAAGATGATATTTTGTTTTAAATCATTATGCAATCATCCCATCACCTTCCTGTCTAAAACCTTACTTTAAGTTGAATACAAAATGACAATTTAAAAATACGTTGGATGCCTTTAGTTTTATTTGCTCTAAAGTAGTTTTTAAAGAAAAGCTTTTAGGTGTTCTAACTATACCATAATTTTAGAACCTTTCTCTTTCCTGAATGCAGGAGACAACTGCATGAACTATATGGTAACATCAATAATAATTTAAGTATTTCCCTTAAATAATAATTTGGTATTTCACTTTCCAATAGTTTTACTTCTAATCATGTCCACAAAGCCAAATGGTCTTTTTTTTTCCTATTTAAAATTATAATAATTTTTTTGACTGAGGAAAGGATGAGAAATGTTTGTTGCTATAGCTGAAATTCCATGAACTTTTGTTACCTTGTATTTAAAGTATATTTTGACACTCTTAGTAAAGTAGGATATTTAATTATAAAGCAATTAAATATAAATTCTTAGTTTATGTCAATAGCCCAGATAAATCATTATAAACCAGATCAAAATAGTTCCTCATTCCTTATAACTTGGGGCATTTGAATTTTTCCTTGACTTTTCCATTCCCTCTGAGCAACAGTTAGAAGTTTATATCCCAAACCTATTCTAATTAAGACAAACAGAACATCTATAACTGACATCAACCGGCTGATGTGGTTGGAATTATTGTTGTTTGCTATTAGCCAATGTTACCCACACAGATGAGGCCTTCATCCAATCCTCACTGCCTTTTTCCCGAATTTTCTGCCTAGCCTTATAGCTGAACTCCTAGATAATACTTCAGCTCCAGTGGGCAGCAGAGTCCTGAAAATCAACCTACTCATCTGGAGTCCTTTCATGTGCTCTGACTTTACACATTGTCTTTTCTAAAGGGACAGGATCCTGACCCTTGATTTGTTGTTCTATTCCTAACTATGGGCTGACTAACTTGCTAGTTCCTGGTCTCTAGCACTGCCACATCCTGGAATGCCTCCTACTGTTTCCCAAGCACTAATTTACTCTATCCGTTCTAGATAGAGCTACTGAGAATCAAGCTCTAGTTCACCACTCACTTTTAGAATGTCTTCTCTCTTCAGCTTTATTCTCTTTCTTATCAGCCACATGCAACGGCATTAATTCCCAACATTGACTGCATATTGGGATCACCTAAGAATCTGAGTTCTGAGGCTACCAAGTAGGGCTCAGCGCTGCACCCATATTCTCCGCCCTGCACCTCCAAGGAGATCCTGATTTAGTAGGTCTGGGGTGAGGCTTGAGTATCAGAATTTTTTTAAATCTCCCAGGTAAGTCTAAGGTGCAGATTGGAAACCACTGAACTTACGTTTGCCAAGGCCCCATGTGTCAGCCATTGTGAATTGAATCCAATTTAAGAAATAGAGCATCACTCTCATAACTTCTAACCAACTCATTTGTGTAAAAATAAGAGCAGGATTTGACCATTTTTTCATTCAAGACAAATTGCAAAAAATTTGGAGGAAATGCACATGTGAGGATTTAAAGAAACAGGAATTCTCATAGACTGTAGACAGTATAAATTTGTACACAGTTTTTAGATGAATTTTAGATGAAACTGGTGAAGTTTAAGTTTATGGACCCAAATAACCTAGACAATTCTACTTTGTCTTCTTCCACCTTACAGTTTTCCCACCTGTGCACAAGGAATGTGTTCAAGAACATTCATCGTAACATTGTTTCTAATAGCAAGTTAATAAGATAATATATAAATACATTATGATATATTCTTTCAATGAAATAGTAAGCAGCAGTTAAAATGAATAAATATACACTTCCATATATTAAGATGGATAAATCTTGAAAAAAGTTGAGCAAAAAATGTACAGAAGGATAACTATAGTTATCGTGATTTAAAATTAAAATCATGTGAAATAATAGAGTAAACTGTTTATGAATACATGGATATAAAATAAACATATAAAAATATCATAACACAGTTTGGGAATTATAGGTAATAAATTCTATTTTGTGGTTATCTTAGGTGGACAGGGGAATGGTTTCAGAGGGTACTTATAAAATATTTTTAATTAAAAAAATGAAGCCTAGATAGCAAAATATTAAAATTTGATGGAACTAAATGGCAAGAACACAGGTATTTGTTAGTTATTTTCTATAATTTTCAGTGATTTTTGAAATATTTTACAATACAAATTCAAAATAACTTTGGTAAACTATGTTCCTTTATAGCTTATGTTTTTGATTTTTTTTAATGATGACATAGGAAGAATGGATGTGACCATTTTCAAGATAATAGCAAGCCTTGGTTACTCCTTTAGAATTCATGGCTACTTCTCTAGGCAGGTATACTTAGAAGAAAAACACATGGCAGTATAAGTTTTAAGGCTTCTATTTGTTTTGGCCTTTGTTACTAAGGTAATGAGATCGTGCGGAAACATAAGGATAAGATTCATAATACACTGGAATAGTAGTAAATTATTTTTTTCCAATGCTGAAAAATTAAATGCATAACTTTTTAAAAAGATGGTAATTAATGTCAAATGCAAACTCAAGTACTTCACTAAAATCCTAGATATGTCAATATATATGAAAATAGTCTGCAATATTTAAATGTCTTCCAAAGAATTCATTATTCATCATCTTTTCTGAATCTATGAATAATTGTTATTATAATTTTTCACCTGCATATTTTGTCATTTTTTTCACTTTTACATTTAGCAAAAGTTCTTAATTCATGTATGAAAAAGCAATTTATAAAGTAAGCACATTAAAATAAAAACAGCTAACATTCATTAAAAGCTTAGTTTTTCCCAAGCAGAGTTCTAAAAGCTTCTTATGTATTAACTCATTTAATCCTCATGGCAATTCTATGAGACAGGATGGAAAAAAATGAAGCTCAGTAGAATTAAGGTATGTTGGAAAGGCTGCATAGTTATTAACTGGTAGGACCATGATTCAAACATAGGGAAACTGGTTGCTCTCCTATATATGTAATAGAAATTACATACAATATGTGTGTATATATACACATATCATAAAAAATTAGGCCAGCGTTAGAGTTGTTTAGGGAAATTCTGACTAGTATATCCTAAAAGAGTGTTGTGGAATGAAGGATAATTACTACAAATATTTATTCTTGCCCAGATCCACTCAGAAATAACCACAGTTGGGGGGAATTTTATGTTATTAGTGAGTTTGATTCTTCAATTCTCTCCAGACTCAAGGTCTGGATTAATGTAGGAATACACAACTTGCCTCCACTGTTTCTGGTGGAACTGTGTAAATGATAATGCAATCCTGTGCAGTTTTTTTTTTTTTTTGGACTTGAATGTTATGCAGAGATGATCGCACAAAGCCATTCCTTCAATAACACTTGCTTTATAACTACCACGAACTGACCATCTTGAGCATGATCCCAATGGGCTGTGCTGCCACTTTACAAAATTGAAAACTCAGCATTTCTCACAACTACATCAAAATCTGGACTGACAAGTTGAAGATGAGCAGGTTAGCAGTGGGATTCTTAAATGTGAGCATAAATTAGGTTGAGAAAAAAAGTAGAGTTCATTTTCCTTTCCCTTCTTTGTCTGGAAAACACACTATATTCCCTCACGGGAAGATTGCAATAATGATATTATAGTAGGACAATTAGGCCGTATCTAATAATCAGAGAAGTTTTAAGAAGGGAAAATAAAAAGTCAATTAATCAAGATGGGGCATGATGCTAATAAAAAAATTAACCCTCATTTCCTTGAAGTTTTGACTAACTTCTTTTCTCTTTCATTTTTTAAATTATTGACCAGTTACTTTCTCATAAGTAGATAATGCTTTTAAGACAGACAGAAAAAGATACTTGAAATTCAATTATTCTCCCCTATACTAGCAGAAAAAGAGTTTTCTGAGTTTCTCTTTTTAATTTCAAAAAAAAAATAAGAAAGATGAATGAATGGAATATGATGACGTCTTTGTATTTTGCTTTCATAGAATTATCTAAAATATTGAAGGTTTTCATTTCTCTTGTTTTATTTGGCTTTCCTTTATTGGAAATTATACACACACACACACACGCACAATTTATTTTTAATTACTCTTCTAAGGATTTTCCTTTAATTTAGAAAGCAGCTCAGATAATATCCCGTTTTTTTAAGCCCTATTCTTCTGTGCAGTAGTGTGTTTTTGGCACATCACTTGATTGTCTGTGCTCCCTGAAGTCAGAGCCTATGTGGCCATTTGTCAGTTCTACCCTCAGCACCTCACACAGGGTTTGGAACAGTTTGTGCTAAAGAAATGTTTATTGGATGGGTCCTTAAAATATACTTCTATTTTTTTCCCCTTAAAATCTATTGAAATGAAACAAGCTTTGGCCTTTGAATTGTAAATGCATGCAACACCTGTCCCTGCTTTATAGAGGTCCTGGAGGGAATAGTCTGATATGCTAACAAGGCGGTTTAGAGAAAGTCCACGCTGGAACTGAACTTCCAGGTATCATGATAGTGAAAATCAGCTTCAGTCAGAGCAAAATCTCATTCGTGGCAAAAGCCTGCACTTTGTCAAACAGTGTAATGAGAGAAAACCAGAATGAGATCCTTCAGATATGCTCATTTCCATTTCTTAGTTAGCCAGGGACAAGTATTGAGTTCATGCACTCTTTATAGGCTCTTTCCTGTTTCCTTTCATGTCGGGGCTGACAATTGGGCTTTCAGAGCTTCTGAGTATATTGGTCCGAGGGTGGGAAGAGGAAATGAGAGATGAGAAAATTGGACCAGTGAAATTCTTATCAGTGAACAGGACTTTCTTTCTTTCTTTTTTTTTTTTTTAATTTTAAGAATGACAAATGTGTTACATTTTATGATCGAAGAAAACAAAGTTGTTTGGTTTCCTATATACTGTTAAATGCTTTTGTATAATTCTGTAGCCCAAGCATTCCGCATCACTTTTTTGTAGGAATAACTGACCACTGGTGACTTGATATAGCCAATCATAAAATAAGAATAATCCAATAACTTTCTTAATTGCAGGCTTCATAAGCTGAAGTGTCTAGGTTGTCTTCCCTATAATCTACCCTGCAATCTAAAGTTCTTCACCTCAATTTAAATGTATATATATATTTCCTGTATATAAATTATATATATTTGTATATATACACATATCACAACAATTTTAGGCCAATTTGATAGTTGCTTTGGGAAATTCTAAGTGGTATACCCTAAGAGAGTGTAATTGTACGTAATACTGACAATAATATCAAGCACCATTTATTGAGAGCCTATTATGTGTCAGACATTACGCTTATCACTTTTGGTGTATTACTCTGTGTTTTACAAAAAACCTGGGAGGGGTGTTATTATTATTCTTATTTAGCAGAAGAGGAAGTCGTTTTAGAGAAACCTCCCAACTTCTAAGAGGCAGGGCTGAAATCCAAACCCAAGCTCTTTAGGACTTTATTCACTGGCCTCCTCAGCCAAAATTAAAATGTCAGTACCTTGTCATTATTGTTCCTTCTTGCATTGACAGTTCTCAAAGAGATGATGGAAGTGACCTCTAGATGAAACATAGGATGAGAAAGTGACTTCTAGATCTTTGAAATTGTAACCAGCACACCCCAGACTGTTTCAACCAGTATTTATGTTTACAAAACATGCTCTCTTCTAAATTAAATACTGACAATTATTGTCATTCTGACAATTTCCCCTCAGTTTCTCTAGATAAAGGATAGGAAGGTTCTGAATAAAGTGACTGATAATGTCTGTTCTAAAATGACACTATCTCGGGACGCCTGGGTGGCTCAGATGGTTAGGCTTCTGCCTTTGGCTCAGGTCATGATCCCAGGGTCCGGGGAGTGAGCCCCACATCGGGCTCTGTGCTCAGCAGGGAGCCTGCTTCTCCCTCTCCCACTGCCTGCCTGTCTGCCTACTTGTGATCTCTATCTCTGTCAAATAGATAAATAAAATCTTAAAAAAAAAAAAAAAAGCTTTAAAATGACACTATCTCTTTCAACCGAATAATTTTGCATTTTGGTCTGAGACCAATCTGGATGAGAGATCTGGATGCTGTCCTGAGAAGGATGTCATATCAAGCAATCTGTCACACTATCAAATTTACCATGGTTATGTGTGCAAGGAAACACAACCTTTCTGGCCACTAGAAAGGGTGTGGTGACTAATCCTATTCTTTACAATATTTAAATATCTATGCCTTTCAAAGCAGAAACAACCTCTTTTGGGCATCAGCTTGTCAGGCTTACTAAAGATGTCAAATTTTAATGTTGCAGACAAAAACAAATCCTGTACCATTAATATTCTGGGTGGGATTAAAATTCCCATCACCCACTGCTACAGATGGTGCAAGATTCACCTCCCCAACTAAATAACACATTTAATATATAATGTAACGAGATGTGCAAAAGAATGCTTAGTTATGTATCTAAAAGATACCCTTAGATGACCATGTGATGATGTACCACGTTATGAGCTCTATTAGAAAACAGTTTCCTACTAATGGCACAGAAAGGAGGATGCTCTTATGTTGTTGCCAGTGTGCTAGAGGAGGCCGACTATGGCATCCTATTGCATGGCAATGCCTTTGCAGTGCAGAATGTATAAAGGCATGGAAATGTTTCAATATCAGGTCTAACTAAGGGAAAAAGACTCGAGAACTACGGTGTTTAGGATGAGATTCATGCCCAGTGAATCTGGAAGGTCAGTTAACTTTTGTGAAAAATGACTCTAGATTTTATTTTTATTTGTAATAGAAGACCCAGGAGAACTTCAGCCATGGTTATCACAGGAGAAGCTAAATGAATTTTAGTGGACAAATTACATATGAAAACCAGTTACATCTAATTTCAGGGTGGTATTTCCTTATTCATATTTTTCTGTTTTTAATATTTTCTACTTTTCAACATTCTATGGCACACATAGGCCAAACCTGTTCGGTAATGTGATCAGAACAATTTGCTGGTAGCCTAATTCAACAGATACCAACATGTAAAAAGAAGCAAATTACATCTTTGTCAAGTCAAACTGCAGGTGAATGTACACAAATAGGCAAAAAATAAAACTCCAGACATTACAGCGTAGCTTGACACTGAAAGAGAACCAACTCTACCTTGCATTCTGGACAACCATGACTTGACTGCATTGATTCCGAGAGCGAGAGTGAAGGATACAACAGGCAAGTCGGAAAGACAGGAAGAAAAAAGTTAGGAACAGAAATAAGGAAGAAAATACGAGAATAATAACGGGAGGAGGTACACCGTAACATATAAATAACATGAGGCAGAAAAGAGACTTAGAGCTACAGTGAAAATAACAGCTCTAAGCCATATAACAGCCAAACGCCTTGGCCACTGTAAACCATAGGAATAATTTAAGGAAAGGTTTACGAATTGAATAGGGGTAGTTGATTAGCTCCCTTTGGGGCAAATCCCACCCAGCAGGCATGTTTTGTCGGACAAAATATGTAGAGATGTCTTCAGGTGGGAAACTCACTCTTTATTTCACTATAGTTCCCTCCTTCCCTGTTACTCACCCCAGAATGACTGACATATTCATGTTATCTGCCTGCCCTTTCGGGTTATTCAAGCATGTAATAGTCTAATGAAACATATCCTGTAATAAATAAAAGATAGGCACTCTCATATAGTACAAAAGGTGATATTCTCCAGGATATCATTAGAGAAGAGAGAAAGTAAAAGACACTGCTTTATTTTCATTCATTCATTAGCAAATGCTAATTTGGGATAAACCCTTGGCAGTGATTACCTCTTGTCCCATAATATTGTCATTAAATAACACGGAAGGTCTAATGACCCAATCAAAGGCAGAATGAAGTTATCAGTTTGTTGTAGTTATACTCACATTAAAAAAAGGTAGCCAAATTGCAGTTGTAACTACTAAAGATTTAAATGAACATAAAATGAAAACTCCCCTTTCCTGTGCTCTACTGCTGACCCCTATAAATTAAATTCAACAAATTAAAACTAGAATCACAAAACCAGCAATTCTAAATTTCTAAGTAAAATTATTAGGATAAAATTAAAGGCTGTATACTTAATTTGATATAACACCTGGAAATTTGCAGATTATTTTCTGAGTATTATTTGATTTCTTGACAGATAAAACTATTGGCTCTGTTTCCTTGGCTCTGTCAATATTGACAAGAAAAATTAATCTCAAAAGAAATGGTGATCTGCTGGTGGTGATGTAATTAGTCAACAAGCAGC
This sequence comes from Halichoerus grypus, assembly GCF_964656455.1. Lineage (NCBI taxonomy): Eukaryota > Metazoa > Chordata > Mammalia > Carnivora > Phocidae > Halichoerus > Halichoerus grypus. The sequence goes on from NC_135723.1 coordinate 27,827,894, forward strand.
AGACTCAAAGGTAACATATAACTCTAATTTGGATCCTGTTCAAACAAACCAACTATAGTCACGGAATATGCTTTGTATGATTTCAGCGCTTTTAAATTTTTTGTGGTTTGTTTTATGGCCCATGATATAGTTTATCTTGGCGAATGTTTTGGGTGCACTTGAAAAGAATACGCATTCTGCTATTGATGGGAAGAATGTTCTATAAATATCAGTTAGGTCTTCAAACCAAATAGGAAATTATTATGAGGCATTTGTGGAAATTAAGGAATGATTTAAACATTTTAAAATTACAGTGGTTATATGTGGTATTATGATTGTTTTAAATGAGTTAACTGTTAGAAATATATAGTAAAGTATTTGCAGAAAAAAGATATGAGTTGAGATCTATTATTTTATTTAAATTCAATTAGCCAACATATAGTACGTTATTAGTTTTTGATCTATTTTAAAATAATCTGTATAGAGGGAGTATATGAGGGTAAAAATGAGACATCATTGGCTAGGAAATAATTGTTGAAGCCGAGTAACGAGTATGTGGTGGGTCATTACATTATTCTTTCTACTCACGTGCAACAATTCAAAATTTCCAAGGAAAAAGTAATATTCAAATGTCACTCCTCAAGTTAAATGAAAAATGAATAAAAATAAAACCAGAGCCTTCAAATTACCAGCCCCAAATTCTTTTTATTATACCTCCAGTTGTGATTACTTTTGGTTCCATCATGCTAATTTGGCTACTGTAAGTTATTCAGATAAGGTATAATGATCTGTTGGGTCCAAATCACTGTTTTGAAACCATCCTTGAGTACTGATTTATATACCAGAACATAGCAATTTGCACTTATCATATGAAAATTAAACATCTCCAAAGAGCACTTGTTTTATATGAAGTTTGTGTATCATGCGAGATTCAGAGATATTTTTTGTTTATTTACCAAATATTCACCATACTTATTAAATATTTTTTAATATTCAACACTTCAAATATTACTCTTATTTTATAATTTTTAAAACATTGATTTGAAAATACACATATAAATAAGGAGACATCAATAAGTCACTTAATGAACGTGTAACGGGCTAGATAATGATGTCCTACAAGATAAAACAGTAATTTACGAGTCCTTGAACACTGTTTTTGCAAATGAATTTGGGAAGGTAAAGCTAATTCTCTAAATCTGTCACAAATAATTCCTTAAATGATTTCACAGTCCATCTGATTGATTATAGTGGTTTCTAGATTCAAAAGACTGACATGTGTCGTCAAGACAGGATTTAGTATGATCAAGGCTCCCCAGGAACGCTTCACTGCAAATTTTTATTTCCACCTTCTCTAATAGTTGGAAATAAATATGACATGTGAATAAAACTGAGGAATAGATATTAAACTCTTTAAAATTGGAGACTAGAAACACTAACACTATTTTTTTTTTTAATCCATGAGATGCGATACTTAGAAGACACTGCTTCTTTACTCACCCTCTCCCAGGAAGAAGGTACACTTTCACAAAGGGGTCTGAGTAACCATTGTTGTCTCGAGGGACAAGGTTTCTTGCTTGGAGAATATGGATTATGAGATTTCCAAGATCATAGTTGATTTGAAGCTTAAAGGGACATCAAAATATTCCATGAATATTTTTTGTTGTTGTTTTAAGAAATCTATAATACATTATTATTCAATAACGCACCAGTACATATTTTTAGTCTCACAAGGAGCATCAACCTTCATTTCCCTTTTACTTGAAACTGAACAGACTAGTGTATGTCTAATTTAATTGAGAGCTCCCAGGCACATGCTAATTACTAGTAAATGTGCTGTTCATTCTTTCCATGGTTAAAGTTCTGGCCTGTCTAAAATTCATTTAGAAGAAAAATCATGCAGTGAATTGCTAGTTACATTTTTAAACTAAATTTATACTCTTAGAAAAATAGTAATGTTATTAGCGTTCATGAATACAATTACCAGAATTTTGAAAATAAATCAGTTGATGAATTTATTAGAAAATGTCTTGCATTTTACTAAATAATTAGCAGTAGGTGGAATCATTATTTAAAGATAGAGCTGTTAGTCTGAAATGTAAGAATATTTAAGAACATGTGGATTTTATCTCTTTCCATATTACATTATATTACCCATAATTTTTTTCTGTGCCTGCTTTTCTAATAGAGTCAGAGTTTAAGACAATAAGATCTTGTTCTTTAATTTTAGATGCTGAAGAGGGAAGAAGAGGCCTTGCCTCCTAGATGTTTAATGGCTGTTGCACAATTGTCGCTGAATAGGAAAAGATTAACAATTCAAATAAATATTTGCGAAGCCTACAAAATTCAAGATAATGGAGCTAACTAATTTTTCTCCTTCAAAATTTAAATATTCTTATGGCACCATTTTGAATAAGCCTTAATTTTGCCTGATGCTGCTTTTGTTTATCAAATAACAGAAAGGAAGGGATCTATATTTCAGAAGAAAAAAATCCATAAATAAAAATATTAACCTATTTTTTATAATCATATGAAACAGGTATGTTGTGCTCATGTTGAGAATGGGATAATGTAGAGAAGCCAAGCTTTATTTAAAATCTGATAATTAAAATAATTCCTAATTTTAGCACAATTTTCATCTGGTTATATTTTTCTGGCAGAAAAGGAATCTTCCATTGCTTTTTTCAACACAGAAAAGCTCAGTCTGACCATCATGAAAGCAACGTGACATATAAAACAAAGTGCCATGAAGGAAGAGAAAAAAATGGGAAGTTGCAAACTGCAGTAACTATGTACTCTAACGGGGTATCGAAAAATGGAATTATTCTGCAATTAATTTCACTGAGATTTAGAACAGCTTCTGAACTGTTAAGGAGAAATGCTTCCCCATGTAGTCTTTTCTTTGCCAGCCTTTATGTCCACTTTTATCTGGTGAGGCACCAAAACCATTTCTTATTTAAATGAAAACTTGCAGGCTAACCCTAAGAAAGTGCTTCTCACCATTGATCCTGCAGTGCTTTATAGAAAACGCTTAGGGTTGCTCAGATGTTACTTCTGAGACAGAATGAAACGTCCCGGTCACCTTCCACCCTGAGCTACCCCAGGGCTGGTGGATTCATTTATTTGGTTGTCCACATAAGGTTGCATTTGCAAAAAGGTTTTGCTACAAGAAAATAAAGAAATAAGCTAGAAATCACTGTCATGAGAAAATATTAAAAGAGAAAAGAAAACAGCCTAAGAGTTAAGAAAGGATATTATCAGAGTAAATTTCTGCTATAGAATTAAATATTACTGCTCAAGGGAAAGGAAAATGAAAGAAGGAAAAAAACAACCCAAGCAAAAAGAAACAAAGCAAACACTGGTCCGGGGGCAAGAAGCTTAAAAAAAGGCGGGGGGGAGAAAAAAATTAGGAATCAGCAAATCAGCAAATTTAGCATTTTCTTGGCTGCTGGTGAAATCAAGAAAGATCAGGTCTGGCTTTCTTGGAAGGGGGAAGGAGCAGCGAGGCTGCAAGGTGTGCAGCATGGAAGGTTCCAGGCTCTGGGCTGCTGGATCCTCCTCAGTGAGGTGCCCGCATTCTGCACTTCCCATTTCACACTCACACACCGCTTCTGCTTTAATCAGCGCGAGCCTAGATCATCACTTCATTGCTTCCTTTGCGTTTGTGTCCTCTCCTTTATAATATTTCCTGGATGCCATTGCTGTATGAAATCTTATTATATATTCCCTTCAATTAGTCTCTCCCTTATCCCCAAATACTTACTGATCACCCTAGTGTGGTGGTTAACACCCTTCAGCTTGTGTCCAAGGTTTTATTTAGTTTCAACTTATCCGTACAGGAACATTTCACAGCCGCAGAGCTGATCCCTGCCTTTTGTTACTCTCTGGCAGCGGAAACTTCCCTTGAAGCATTTCTTCTGCCAGGAACACAGTCCCCCTTTCTCAGGGCTTATCCTCAAATTAGTTCAAGTCTGTTGTCCTTTGTGAAGCCATTCATGAAAACTTCTCTAGACTATGTTGGAGACACAGCTCTAAGACTTACTGTTCTCTTCCCCTTATCTGAAACTTGCTATCTCCCAATAGTTACCATTTTACATTGTGTTACTTATTTCTATGTGATTTTTTAAATCTATCCTGAATTACTTTTTGGTATCATCTAAAGCACAGTTTTTACAACATTTCTGAATACAACCCACAGTAAGAAATAGTTATGATACAAGACACACACAGAAACACACGTTTATAGAAGTAAAAAAGAGAGTGATTTGTACTATTTTTCTTCTATTTTCCTGATCAAAATCCCCTAAGTTGATTTTATGAATTACAAACTGGTTATGACCGCTGGTATGAAAAACACTACTCTAGAAGAAATGTTCAGCGATTATACAACAGTTGTTGGTAGGAGGAAGAAAAGAGGATAGCACTGGACTCATGAAACTCTTAAAGAGGAGACTTCACATTTCCAGAAGAATCTGTCATGTTTGAAACACATTCAACAAGTATAAACTGAGACATAAAACGTACTGATATTGCTAAGGCATCAGACACATATCAAATTATAGAACTGCATACATATAATTAGATTTTATGAACTATGTACTAAAATGCTATTCTATAAAATTGTATTTTTTCCTTCACAGGTCTGTATGTGTAATATACAACATGTATAAAACAGGAAAGGTCCTAACAGTGTTTACAATTTCAACAGACCAGGGTTGGGGGAACAAAACAGCCAACGAAGATGGTACAATGCTGATTTTTCAAAAACTTCCATACCTGAATTTCCCCCGTAATTGGATGAGAGACAACCTTTGTTGCATCAGTAGGCTGCAATATTAAAAACATACATTGTATTAATGGATAAGTCCTTCATAAAATTTACCATTTCAACTTCCTTCTGGAATTTTTATTTGGTCAGAGCATACTGCCTGGAAAATGCATTTCCTTCTCAATATGTATTTAATTTTATAGATACATAAATCTCTTTTTTTCATTTTGCTCAGCCTCTTTCGAAGCTATAATTTTATACCTGTAGGAATGCATTTTCAATTACTTAATGAAATTAATATTTTGGTTTAAAGTACTCAATTTAAGTATTTACAGGTTTCAAAGATCTATAGAGAAATGAAAAAGACATTGTTTTTAGACGATGACTGCCTAGGAGCACAAAGGTTAGAGAAGTCCATCCTTGTTCTCCTTCGATGGGTGCTCAATCCCTCCCTGCTCCCTCTAGGGAGGCAAGGCCAATATTATGCACATGTAGACAGACAGGGCCTTATTTTGGGGGTAGCAGGCTGGCCTCCATTTTCGTAAATATCTCCCAGTGTGGATGCCCCATTACCTGAAACCCTATTACAGATCTGGAGTCGGGGATATCATCTCTCCATTTGTACAAATACGGCATTGAAATGTAACAAGTCAGCAATCAGTCATTTTTTTCAGCATTAGGAGCCAGTTTACCAGATCACATTCCTGAATATTCTTAAGGCTTTACTGACATAAGCAATTTATTAAGGAAGTGAGAACTTACATAGAATAGGATAGAACTTTAATTAAGGAATGTGAAATATTAAGAAGTGATTGTCTGAAAAAGATCAATATCTGTTGGACACCGAGCAAACCATGAGCTCCGGGGAGTTACCTTTCAAGATTAGAGCCAACTACTTTCCTTTCAATGATGTCCTATCTTTGTGAGGTTGTTTTTTAATGATTGCGGTGATAAAAAATATACTTCAAGAAACTCAGTGAGCTGAGTAAAAAAACAGGAAATCACTTAGTGTGCAGTCTGATTTCATGGTTTAAGCAGCTGTGCAATGTCCATCAGCTGCACATATCACAATGAAATGTAATCTAGTTATTAACAATGAAACAAATACATTACTTTTTAAATTTAAATTCAATTAGCCGACTTACAGTTCATTTTATATGTATTATTTTTTCAACGGCTACTCAGATGTTAGGATTTAAATACTAATTAATTATTTAATAAATAAAACTGTTCTAGGTATATGTTTGGGCATAAGAGAGCCATGGAAAAAAATTACTGAGACATTCAGGGTGCTATGACCAGCAAAGTTTGGGAAACCAATGACCTATTTCATAAGACATGATTAAAGTACTTTAATTGAATCATTTATTCATACCATGACTTGAAAGAAATCATTCAAACTTTAAAGATAAAATGAAGAAGGTTTGTTTTGAATTTCAGAGACAAACAGCTTGAGGTGGTAAAATAAAAATTTTGAAGATAAAAATTCGTACTGAATTAGTTTAAACAAAATAATTTAAAATAGTCATATACATAGCTTATATAATTTAAACATGTATTTAAATAATTCTGATTCATATTTTACCTTTGTGTACTCAGAAGAAACCATTTTGAGTATTAACAGATTAATAATTACTTATGAATAATCATTTAGAATGTTTACTAGATGGTGTTCTAAGTATCCAAATGTATAATTATGCTAACTATATTTAAATATTTTAGTTTTAATACATTCCGTTACCTTAATGTTTTATAACTTCATACCGAGTCTCACACCTAATGAAAACACAATGAAGTTAAAACCATAATTCTATAAATTATCTAAAGAACATATGACATTTGTGGACATAGTACCTGACTCAGGGATATGTAAGTTTCAGACCATCACTCAATATTTCCGTAATTTCTCACTATAAATTCTTTAACATTGTAGGATTTGGAGAACAAATGAAAACAATGTATTGTGTTTTATGAATACTACATGTTGATGGGTCAAGAAATATCATTAAATTTATTTATCTATTCATTCATTCATTCATTCAGAAAAAACTGTTTTAAGAAACTATACCAGCTAAATGGTAGAGATAAATGCCCCAAAAGATGAACAGGTAACAGTCTCTTCCTTCAAGAGTGTTAGCATCTAGTGACTATATGTTTTAATTAAAAATGTATGTGTAATATTATATACATATATATCCCAAAAGTGATTAGATTTGATTATTGTTATTATTACTAGTAAGAGTTAAGTAATCTCTATATCATCACTGAAGAGTAGAATATGAGACCATAGGTAATTTTAAATATTCTAGTAGTTACATTAAAAATGTAAGAATCAGCCAGTGAAATTAATTTTTAATAATGTTTTATATAACACAATTTACTCAAACTATTATAATTACACCATGAAATCAATATCAAAATTGTAACCAGATAATTTATATTCTTTTTTCATATTAAGTCTTGATAACTTTGCATTAATTCACATTTACAGTATATCTCAATTCAGACTAGCCACGCTTCAAGGGCTCAATTGTCACATGTGGCTATCATTATGGACAATACAGTTCTATAAATTTTTATTCCAGCAAAAATATAGTAAAACCACATAGGCCACATTCTCGGCATGGAAAAAAATTACTGCATATCATAAAACATGTCAATATAATTTCCTCTTCTAATTTCTTTTTTTTTTTTTTTTTAAAGATTTCATTCATTTATTTGACAGAGAGACACAGCGAGAGCAGGAACACAAGCAGGGGGAGTGGGAGAGGGAGAAGCGGGCCTCCCGCCGAGCAGGGAGCCCGATGTGGGACTCGATCCCAGGACCCTGGGACCATGACCCGAGCCGAAGGCAGATGCTTAACGACTGAGCCACCCAGGCGCCCTCCTCTTCTAATTTCTAAATTCTAAGGAATTTTCATCTTCTAATCATTGCCAAAACATTGCCACAACAAAAAACAAATTTTGCACCTCTGTAATATTATAGAGACTCACAAGTGCCAATGATGTTTTAATTCACAATATTTATTTAGTTGTTACTATGCTGTGTAAGCCCCTCTACTATGTGCTTAAGAAGCACAGAGAAAGTAAGAAAGGGGTTTTGGTTCTTAAGGAGCTTGCAGCCTAATTGGGAGGATAAAATAAGGAAACTAGTAGCTACAATCAAGGTACAAATTGTTGGGGCACCTGGGTGGTTAAGCATCTGCCTTTGGCTCAGGTCATGATCCTGGGGTCCTAGGATCGAGCCCAGCATCGGGCTCCCTGCTCAGTGAGTGGGGAGCGTGCTTCTCCCTCTCCCCTATGCTTGTGTTCTCTCTTGCTATCTTTCTCTCTCTCAAATAAATAAATAAAAATCTTTTTAAAAAAAGATACAAACTGTCTTAAGAGATACATAAAGCATGGGGCACTTCAGAGGGAGGAGAAAAGGAAAAAGGATACCTTCTGATTTTAAGGCAGGAATGGACTATGGAAAGATTTCATGGACAAAGGCTTCCTATTATTCTTACTTCATTTTTGCTTACAGCTTATCACTGGCTCTTCATTTCCTGCAGACTGCAGTGTAAAAGCCAGGCATGGCACATAATATCCTCCAATTTACAACTGTCTAGGCTTTTCCTTTATTTCTTATCCCTGTATTTTTTTGTACACTTACATTCTAGGCAGGCAATTTCTGTTTCTGAGATTTTTTTTCATGCTGCACTCTCTGCTTGGAATGTTGGTCCCTTTATCCCCTTTACCAAATCAGTTCATTAGCTAAACACCAGCTTTCTTAACCTCACTCTTCATGCCCTCATTGTATTTCTTAATGACATCCAACATTATATACCTTCAATGAATTTGTTTACATATCATTGTATTTTAGATCAGTACCTTTTAAACTTCGAGGGGCAGCACACACACTTGGAGAACTTTTTAAAACCTTGGTTGCTTGGTCTTATCCCCATAGTTTCTAATTCAGAAGGTATAAGGTGGGATCAGGAATTTGCATTTTTAACATGTTTCTAGATGATGCTGATGCTGTTACTGGGAATCACACTTTAGGAACTACTGGTCTACCTAGTCTGCAGGGAAGGGATTTTATCCATCTTTGTATCTTGTACAAAGTGTAATCCCTGACACTGAGGTGCCATCCAAAAATGTCCATGGAAAGTAGGAATGAGTTGGAAACCCTAATATATAGAGTACTTATTAGCAAGGCTATTGTAAAGATTGAACGTTATACTTACTGTAATAATCTCCCAAGGAAAACCACTGACCAAGCCCTTTTAGACTGAGCAGGATAGGGTCGTAGGCAGAGGTGAGGTAGTCAACTTTCTAGGGAGCAGGGATACTTTTTAAACAGGGTAGTGACCCAATCAGATCACTGTTACAGATCAGACAGTTGGAAGGTAGTTTAAGAGGAAGGAAGAGAGAATGGTGAATGGAGTTACCAGTAGTGAGTATAATAATGTTGGGGAAAAAAATAATGCTTTGCTAAAGAAAATTGGTGAGTTCAGAGAAGACAGAAAATCACTACAGCCTTATTAGAAAATTAGAATTCTCAGGATCAAGATTCAGTGACTGATCAGACACTGTGAATGGAGAAAAAAGAGGAGCAATGGTGGTCTTAAATTTGTACTTAATTTTCTGGAAGGATGGTGATGTCAGTTGCTGAAATAAAAAATATATTAGGATGAGAAACTTATTATAATGTGCTTGGTTTGGAAACTTTGCTAGCAGAGTTTGTTATGTCTTGAGGCCTTGTACCTGGAAACATTAAGAAAGGAATGAGAAATACCAGTCTCAGGAGACAGGGAGCCTCCATGAGGTAATTCTTGAAAACTAACACACAATTGCTTGTGGTAAATACGGGAAATTATAGTTGTGTTAAAATTTGTTTTGAAATTGAATCTAACTATTCTTGAAATTATTCTTTGAGAAGCCCTGCTATATTTAATTTGGGACAAGTCATCAAAAGATACAATGGTTAAGATCATCTTACCTTTGTTGTTTGTTTCTGAATAAAAAGGATTTGGGGGGACACCTGGAGACACCTGCTGTTTTTATACTTCGTAAAAAAACTTTGTTTTCTGAAGTCCAGTCAGTTTACCCAAGCATGGCCTGTCCCTCCCATATATCTTACCATGTAAAGAGAAATCTTTATTCTTGTTTAAACAAGAGAATACTTTTTCCAATATATTTACTGACCATAATGAGAATTTCTTTATTAAGAGTCAAATCTATGAAGAAAAAGCTGCAAACTGTCTACATTTCATCTGCTTTTATAAGGTTAAAAAACTAATTCTATGTTTTCTTTTAATAGCCCAGTAGCTTGGAAATAATAGTGTTAGAAACATTTATTTCAAATGAAGACTTCCAACAAGGGAACATTTATTAGTATAGAATTAGGGATAAAATTCAAAATGGCCATTTTATATTACCGGTTTTCCTTATTTCTTTTCTTTTTCTTTTTTTAAAAAGACTTATCTATTTATTTGAGAGAGAGAGAGCATGGGGGGGGGGGAGGTGGGCAGAGACAGAATCTCAGGCAGACTCCCGTGGAGCACAGAGCCCAATGCGGGGCTCCATCTCATGACCCAGAGTTCATGACCTGAGCTAAAATCAAGAGCTGGACACTTAAATGACTGAGCCACCCAGGCACCCCAATTAGTATGGAATTAGGGATAAAATTCAAAGTAGCAATTCTATATTACAGGTTTTCCTTATTGTCCTAAATCCTCTTTATCTCTGCATCCTTTATACCTTTTATTTAAATGATCAAATCCAATGTAATGTATATCTTGCATTTCCAAAATGATGCAAAGCCAATGTTCCATACATAAAGAGGCTCAGATTTATGCAACAACTACAGAGAAAAAGAATCAGGAATTACAAAGCATTAGACACACTGTTCAAGTGCCTCATAATAATAACTGCTAAAATATTTTAAGAAATGTAGAAATATATCATCTTTATAACATCTTGATTAGTTATATATTAAGAAATGGAATTTTTTTTTGTTTCAATAAAATGAGAAATCACAAGGAAAACACCTTAGAAAATGATACTGGATTTCCTTTGTCCTCGTCTGAATAAAGAGCAAGAGAAAATAAGTAACTCAGAGGTCACTTCTCACCTTGCTGCTGCTGTGTTTCTTTTTGCTCACGGAGGGGGACCCTGGTTGCCCGGGGCTGGGAACAGAACTGGATCCCGCTGACGTAGGACCTGAATGAACGTGAGATCCTTTCTCCACAACGGACGATACAATCAGTGGAGACTGCTGCAACGAAACCTTCTGGAGCTCTGCTGCCAACTGCTTAGGGTCAACCCCTGGGGATTTCGCTTTATCCACTACAACAAAATGAAGTGACTATGTATTTCTCAGTTTCATAGGTACTGAATACCATGGAGCTTATGCGAGTTCTAGATGACAATGTAATTTTACATGCACAGCTGTATGAAAAGTTCTGCAGGCCTGGGTCTGTTCTTTAGTGCAGTAACCCAGACTCTTAGAATGCTGGCTGTAGCAGAGAAAATGTTCAGTAAATATTTGTTAAACAAAAAGGGATGTTTCTCATGTAATAATCGATCTACATTTATAAGACTCTGGTTGTTAGCTCAGAAAGAGTTAAGTCTGTTTCATCACGTCCTTATGAAATTACATGTTGATTTTTTTCTTTATAAGAAAAAGGCAATCAAAAGATTCAAGAATGAGTGTTCTATAGTCTGGTTATGCTAAAGAGAATCAAGTATTATCTAAAAATTCCATAAACCCCAAGTAAATGGCTCCATGGATTAATCTGGTGGGATGAATTTATTTTTAAAGAATTAAAAATGTAAACTCACACAGCAAGAATTCTGTATGAATTTCTTTCATGGGTCTAACACGCAAGTATGTGTTTCCCTAGAATGCTAAAACATAGCTGTATTGCTTTTGATTTTGTTTATGATTACATAAATAAATAAATAAACATCTATTGGTCTATAACTGCATCTTGCCCATACAGTATCAATGATTGTCTTTATATCTTCATCTACAGCTTCATGTGCCCCTATAACTACCTTTCAGTTACATCTTCACCTTAACCCACAGTGGAAAGCAGATGATTTTCACCTACCGGCTTTTGGTGGCTCGTGAAGTTCCAGGTGCTGGGGATTTTCAGAGTCTGACAGCATATTGAGGTCCCTAAAAATTAAAACAAAGATATTAAGAAAGAAATTGAGGAAACCAGAGACAAAAGGCCCTTTTTTCCAACTACCTTGATTTTTTTTTTTCCAGTAGGTAAATGAGAAGTGGTTAATGATATAAAGCAATTTCCAAGCATGCTCATCCTTCTAACCAAATACATATTTGCAATGCTGTTAAAAGTCAGCTGATAAAAATGATTATTTAAGGTGAAATCTTTATGGATTAAATGTAAGTTCATTTTGAAATACTATACACACATAAAATCTAAATGGGTTTAGGCTTTCATTTAAATGAAGCATGTTTCAGTAAAAGCATGAAAGGGGAGAACTACTGACATAATCAGACACAAAATTAGCTGAATTCTTTCTATGCTTTCGACTTTGATTCCGAGCACAAGAAATCTATAAAACTTGTATTCACTTTATTTTCTAATTACTGAAAATCTTGCTGACTGGCAAAGGTTCCACCTTAACAATTTTAAATTAAAAGTCATGAATAGCCAAAAAATGGAAACAAAAAGATGGGGAAAAACTCACAGTCTTACACATATTTCTGCTTCCCCACTTTGCTGACTAATGATACTCTGCACTTCTTCATACGTTTTAGAAGTTAAAGGAATTCCATTCCATTCCAATACTTGCATCCCTAAAGAGACAAATTCAAGTATAAAATTAAAAATGTGTTGTATTTCTAGTCAGAGTCCATAAGGCATAGAAGACATTTAAAAACCAACTCAGCACACCAATTCAGAGAGCATCAATTCAAAGTTCTCTGGAACATTAATGCCACATGTAGTTTGATTTCATCACTCACCTGAACACATCAAATGTGTCTACTACAACATGCAAAATGTTGCTTTTGAAAACTTATTAAATATTACCAAACACATGCATTTTGTTCACACTACTTTAATAAAGAAAACATTATTGAACATATATTGCTTAGGCCAATTTTGTGTAGGAAAAAAAAGCACCAATATAATTTTCCTATGGGGAACAAGCATCTAGAAGAGTATAAACTTCCATATTCCATAATGGAATGGGAGAGGTGGAAAAAAGTCATTAATAGCTTGTTGTGAAGCTCCCCTTAAGAAGCTGTTATTGCTTCAACTTTGCTCAGATAAGACAGATTTCCACGTGGTATTTTTTTCTTTTTCTTCACTGCATGCAAGACATCCCTGAGTAGAATCAGCAGGCATGTTACAGAGAGGACAGCTTCATGGGTGTGTGTGTGTGTGTGTGTGTGTGTGTGTGTGTGTGTGTGTGTGGCCCGTGTGGTAGGACAAGGCCCCGGGCTTAGAAGGGCCCATGCTTGGTTTAACACATCATTGGCGCCATTTTGAAATTCTTAATAATGTTTCAACAAAGAACTCTATTTTGCACTGGATAGCGTCAATTATGTTCCTGGATTAATTAGAGGACATTTCATGTTTCCTCTCTGTCTAGAAAGATAATTTTCAATAAAAAAATGTAGTAACAGTGTTTCAACATTTTAAATTTTGTTTCTTTGGTCCATTTTATATGAGCTATCAAAATAATTTAGGAGTACATATTTGGCATGAATCATATGGTCCTAATATGCCACTATGTGAATGGATAGAAATTAGATGAAACTATCCAAGTTATAGTGCCCAAATATTTGTGAATGCTACCAGCTTTACCTAATAAAAATCTGTATGCCATAATTAGGCTATAATTGAAATAAAAAGAAATACTTGAACAATTAGCTTTTCAATGAGCTTCACAGATGCCTATGTGAAATTCCCTATTGCAAACCATTGGCTTCAGTGGAAAACTTTAAACATGGCATAATTGAATCTTCAAAAGTTTTAATGATTTTGATATACACTGGAAAGCATATTACCAGTTGCAAACAAGTAAGGGAAATTCTTTTTACTACAGTGAAATGGCAAAAGAAGTCCATAAAAATGTCCACAATAACACAAACAAAAATGGCTTTTCTAGAACTTACTCCAACAAAACTTTATCTTCAGATGGGCCTTAAGTTTAATTCAACAATCCCAGGCTGTTGTACGTATAAAATGAGAAAATTACATAAGAGACAATGATGATACCACTAAAGAAAAATTTAGCACTACAAAAGGAAAAGCACACTGAAAAACACACTTTTTAAAAAAAGTCAGCATAAAGAGTATATTTATGTAAAGATAATTTTGAATTGAAACAAATTATAGTGTTATAATTGCATTGTCACTTTTCAGCAAGAGCATATTTTATGAAAATAAATAGCTGCATAATCTTCATGCTTCTTCTCTTGGATTAACTTGTTTATTTTTCACCTCTCAAAATAAAAGGGCAAATTTACAAGACATAATTACCCAATGAAATTAAAAAATGCTTCCAGTATTACAAAGGGAAAACTATTTAGAATCGTTAATAAAATTGCTGAAAAAAACAACAACAGATAACTAGAAGCTTGCGTAGAAATAAACCTGAGGTCATAAACTACACAATCTGTTCTGTTCCGTGATACACAGACTGAACTTCTTTTCTCTTCATTCAGTTTTCCACCAGAGTTTGTGCAGGACTGTGGTTCAAAAGATTTTGCCAGTACTTGGTTCCAATGGTGAGTATCAGATGCTACAGGGAATGTGATGACTTGCACATCATCCTTTAATAATACCTTTGCTATCTGTCACCTCTTCAAATCCCTACAAATCCTACAAGAACCATACTAAAATAACCAAGTGAATATAACCAATCACTCCTTACTAATTCATGACAAGGTTTTAATAATTGTGAGAATTAAGTATGATATGATTTCAAATACAATATTCTTGAAAAAAGTTCAAAATCCTCTAAACTATTTTAAAATGCAGTAAAAATTTGTTGAACATGATCATGCTACATTGAGGATCACTATGATAAATGTGATAAAGTACACTAAAGTAATATTTTATCATTTAATTGACTTGAATGGAAGCAGAGTCAATCCGAAGATAACCCTGTACTCTGACTTTGTTTTAGAAATAATTCCTGGAAGGCAGCATACACATGAATGGTTATATCAATTATTTAGCATTATGAGCAAACATTTACATTTTCTTTATATTTAAATTATATCAACATGTATATTAATGAATTGTTCAACTTTGAGAATGGACAGATGATGTTTCAATTATATTCCTAGAAAGTACCTATACTAATAGCTTTTAATAGGAAAACTAAGATCATCTGAATTTTTATTGAATGTGCAACAACTGATGACAGGATTTGCTGCTCAGAATCTTATATTTTAACATGTTATTTAAAACAAAAAAGATAATCAGGTAATGTTTGAATAAAAAAATAACTTTTATAACTTCTAGGATTACTTAACTTATATCTCCTAAAACTAGTAAATGCTATTCTTTATAATGCACAATTTCATGTATGTTATTTCTTTGTCTATATTTAATATTTACCATTACATCACAAACATCTTATGGATTAAATTTGAGTTAACAGTTGAAATCTTATAGGTATATCCAAAAGTATATAACACAAATGCTCATGACTGTTTTTTTTTTTTATTCCACAACTATTTTTTCAGCACCTAGTAAGTGGCAGGCGCTACACAATTAGTCACTTACGTGGTGATCACGACCTTGCATCTAATATTGTATGCTGTCATAAAAATTAATAAAAATGATACTCTACTAGAAAAAAACAGAAACATCTTAGCAGTTAGTAAAATTAAGATGATTCAGAGAGGAAGAATTTTAAAAGTGTTATAGGTATATATAAAAAGGCTCAGACTCATTAGTGATTAGAAAGTACAGATTAAAGCAATAATGACATACTAGTGAGCTCTCATCATCTTGCAAAAAGTTTAAAAGCCAGAAAATACCAGGTGTTGACCAGGATGGAGGATCAGGGGACCCGGACTCCAAAGGAGATTATACTTGCTGGATGGCTGTTCAGCTTTACCCCCACTCTGTGATGTGAGAATACTATGACTAAGTGTTAGGAAAATACAACAACTGCTTGTTTACAATTTATAAACATGTAATTATTTTAATGGGAATGCAGATAAGTACACCCCTCTGAAGGGCAATGAGGCAGAACATCATGAAATTAAACACATGTATACTCTATGATTCAGAAATCTTGCTGAGTGTCTATTTGTGGGAGGGGGCAGTATCAGGAGAAATGGGACAATGAGAGTATAGTAAGTGCTCAAGATGAAAACATCTGGCAGAGGGTGCAGGAAAAAGACCATACCAGGCGTTAACACCAAAAGGTGGATCCACCTTAAAACTACTTTCCAAGTAAAACCAAGTGAGAGACAGGATCTGTCTACAGGACAATGACATTTGATGTACATTAAAATGCTATTCATACCAAGTAACAGTATATATTTAAAGAAAAATAACAGAAATTTTGTAAATTATAATAGTTGCTCATGAACAGAAGAAGGAAATGGGAAAAGAAAATGAGATAAAAGAAAATGAATAAATTAATGAACAAACAAAAAAACACAAAACCCACACACTCATACACACACACACACACACACACACATACATACATGAGGGAAACTTACATGAACCAATGAGGCTGGCGTGCTATGGAATGAGAATCTAATGCCATTGGGGTAGCAGAACAGAACAAAACAAAACCCAGACTTAATTTAAAAATATACGTATATAATAAATTAATCATAATTTATTGTTTTGCACCTTTTCTCCACTGATATTATTAACCATGACTATAGATTAATTTCCTAAATCTGGACATTTGCTCTCAAAAGTCTTTTATAAATTAGCAGCAGCAGCAGCAAAACAGAATTTGAAATGGTCATTGGCCTTGGCTTTCTGAATCGTGAACAAACCCTGCAAGTGAGTTTCAGGGGTCCAATATAGTGTCCACATCAGTTACACTAATTACTCGTTCATTTTCAAGTGATGGAATGTTAATAGAAGAGAAATACATAGATAGATGCATTTGATTCTTTTATAAAGTTATTTTTCAATATTTTAAAACTTTAACCAATTTATCCATTAACATAAAGGAAGGAAAGAAAAAAATGGTGGAAGAAACGAAAATCAGGAAGGGAAAAAAGAGTGGTGGGAAGGTATCTTTAGTAAAGGGAAAAAATAGTATTTGAATAACATCCTGCCTATTTAGAGGACAAAGGAGACTCCCTCAATCATGAGAAGACATTAAAAACCCAGATGTATTTTCCTGAGAAAACTCATCTAGAAGCATACAATCTTAAGGTTGGCAAGTATCTTCTTGAAGGGCTAATATAATAATAATATTGCCATTTTTTGTCACTGTCATTATGATTGCTATTATCTTTACTCTTGGAATACATAGTTCGATCAAAACTTAAAACAGAGCCTTGGCACATAACATATATAAACCTGGAGCGACTTTCACTGAAGCAGTCTCTTTCTGCCTACTTTTTCCCTCCTCACTCTCCATACCCTAGAGATATCCTCAGGGACTTGCAGGAACTCTGTTTCCCTGGTTTACCTGAATGAGTTGAGTTTAAAATGACCTCACAGGGCTCTTGATGTAATAAGCACTGCGTGTTATATACAACTGATGAATCACTGAACTCTACTTCAGAAACTAATAATATACTATATGTTAATTAATTGAATTTAGATAAAATCAAATTTAAAAATAAAAATAAAAATAAAATGACCTCACAACTTGAATAGGGCATCAGAACAACTTCCATTAACAAGGACAATGTCTCTAGAGATACAGTGAAAGGAACATAATCTGAATTTCATTGAGAATGTAGTCTGAATTGCTAAAAAGGGCTACAATAAAATGTTACATTTTGGTTTTTTAACCAATAGTCTAGTAATACTTTCAAAAGCAATGACATATGTGTGTGTCTGATATTTAACATTAAAAAATTAAAATCTGCCCTTCTTTTAATAAGGGACATATGTGCTATTTTCAGGAAGATAAATATTTTTTCAGAAATGTGTTTTATGAACCAATGTCCTGCTGACTGCTGATACTTTCTCTTCTCCCTAATCATATTGTGTTCACATTTAGCTTGGGTATTTACTAGCTGTTGTGACCTTCAGCAAACTGGTTAATTTGCCATCCTTGGCTTTCTCAAGGGAGATGATATTGCTAGATCACTCTTTTGGTTTATTTCTACTCTACTTTTGGTTTATTTCTATGACTATGGCACAGTGAAAAATCAACTGCTTGTCTACAATTTATGAAAATGCAATTTTTGAACTGGAGCTTTATATGAAGATTTGAACAAATAGTTTGGATCCTGAAATTTACACATTGTTTTTCATTATTTTTCCTTATCTACAAATTTTCCTTCTATATATACTAAGATGTTCAAGCACAGGAAACATGTCATCTAATTTTTCTCTTCTGCATTCCCCACATTTCCTCTCACTGCCCTCTGTGGTCATTGTTCAGGCTCTTGGGGCTGGTGTTGGATCCCCAGGGCCCCCAGGGAACATCCTATCTAGTTTATCTTCTCTGGGCATTGCCACCGGTTGGTTAACTCAGGGGTTGGAACATTCAATTTGTAGTCTGAATCTAAATTTGGTTTAAACTTAGATGCCAGGCGCGCCTGGGAGGCTCAGTTGGTTAAGTGACCGACTCAGGTCATGGTCAGCTCAGGTCATGTTCTCGGGTCGTGAGATCAAGCCATGAACCAGGCTCCACACTGAGTGTGGAGTCTGCTTGAGATTCTCTCCCTTTCTGCCTCCCCCCATTCTCTTTCTCTAAAATAATAAAAAAAATTTTAGTTACATGCCAAAGTACCTAGTGCTAATGCCATTCAAACTAAAAGATGTTTTCAACCTAAAATACCAAAATTTTAACTCTATTAAGTTATACATTTTAAAAAATGTGATATATCACAATATCCTGTCTTCATAGTATAAAGATAATAGAATTAAGCTCATTAGAATATTTAATGTAAATTTTATAAATACACATTCTTCCAAGTTTCAGTAGTATTAAACATATATATATATATGAGATTTGGGGTAACTTTCTACTTTTTTGCTTTAAACTATTGCATATTTTTATATTGAGTAAACAAACCCAATATAAATGAAACAGATTGTTAAGCAAAAGTATATGCTATGATAATACCACTGATAAGAGTTCTTTGAGTAATGTTATATAGCTTATATAGATATATAACGTGGGGCCTGAACTCAGGACCCTGAGATCAAGACCCGAGCTGAGATCAAGAGTCAGATGCTTAACTAACTAAGCCACCCAGGTTCCCAATTTTTCGATAGCTCATAATTAAAGAAGTTGAATTCTGTATTCAAAACTGTCATTAATTTGGGATGGGGTCTTGAGCGATTCACTTTCCATGTTTCTTCTTTCATTCACACTTTTTATGAAAACAAGCAATTAAAATAAGCAAAGTATGGTGTGCATATATAAATTCTCAAATGAAATTAATTTACAAAAAAAAATTCTCACAACATTGTAAATAGAAAAAAAATACCTAAGAAACATCAAAGACTGTAGGTGAACAGTCTGGGCATACCCACTCTTTTTTTCTAGGTTGAATAAACTGAAATATTTAGAATCAATGACTTTTAAACTCACAGATCTAAAATAGGTTTAGTTCTAATCACAAAAAAACATAATTACAAAGAAAATAGATTATTAGATATTTTACAGCATTAATGGCTAACAATAAAGGTCATTGAAAAAGAATCATATAAATAAAATGTGTTGTAAAAGCAAGTCACAACTATTTTATAGACTCGTGTTATAAAGCAAGCAAGATCCTTGCAGATGCTCTAGCTTTCATTTCTTATAGAATACATTAGGAAGGTGAAACATGAGGTGACATGACTTCCAGTGTCACACAGTTAGTTAATGATAGTGCAGAAGTATGAACGCCATCTATCTCTCAGGCCAATGCTAGCAACAGCAAATAGAAAATCTCATTCAGTTTATGCCAACTAAACCTACCTCGTAGGCCACCTAAATATAAATGGTGCTCAAATATGTTAAAACCTAGCACAAAGAACACATATGTTATTTATAATTCCATTTTAATTATAATAAAAAGATAATTTAAAAATTGTATTATCTATATGACAATTTTTAAAAGATTTTATTTATTTATTTGTCAGAGAGAGAGAGAGTGAGCACAAGCAGGGAGAGCGGCAGGCGGAGGGAGAAGCAGGTTCCCCAACTGACCAAGGAACCTGATGCGGGGCTCGATCCCAGGACCTGGGATCATGACCTGAGCTGAAGGCAGACACTTAACCGACTGAGACACACAGGCGTTCCTCTACATGACAATTTTATTTGAAGACTTTGACATACAAAAAATGAAAAGACTGTTGAACAAACAGAAAGTTTTTGTGGGATGAACTATTTACAGTGGATAAAAAATGCCAATTAGGAATGACAAAAAAGGCTAATTGACTTTTTCATCTTTTCTCCACTCCACTCCCAGAAAATAAGCAAATATCACACTTACACAGACACACTGATGGGAAATTATGTGGAACACTGCTGTAAGGGAAAATAATGTAGGAAGGATTACCCAGTGTCACCAATTATCAAGGAGATTCAAATAAAAATCACACCTATTAGAATGGCCATTATCAAAAAAACAAGATAGTAAGTGTTGGTAAAGAGGAAGAGAAATTAGAATCTTTGTTCTCTGTTGGTTGGAATGTAAAATGGTACAGCCATTATGAAAAACAGTATGATGTTTTCTAAAAATTAAAAACAAAATTACCACAGGATCTAGCAATCCCATTTCTGGGTATTTATATAAAATAATTAAAATCAGGATTTCAAAGAGATAGTAGCACTCCCATGCTCATTATAGTTATAGACACAATAGTCAAAACATAGAAGTAACCTAAATATCCATTGATAGATAAATGGGTAAATAAAACATGGTTTATACATATAGTAGAATACTGTTCAGCCCTTAAAAAGGAAAAAATCCTACATGAGACAAGATGATCTATTGCAAATTCATGCTTTTTAAATAGAGTCAAGGCAAAAAGGGGAATATAATTAGCTGTGATTTATGGTTCAACTTGAAGAAGATTATCATGATAGGATTGTGTTTCTCATCACTATAACCTCTAAAATAATCTAGTATTGCAGTCCAATATTGGTATAGACGCTAACGTCACTCTCTGGCTACAGTCTATGGTGTTTAGAATCAGATGTATTGTTTGAAACATACTAAAACAGAATGTGGCTGAATAAGACAGGAAAAAGGATATGGGTAGATTAGTAAAATTTTAATAATTCCAGGAAAATAATATAACATGTGGAGCTATCCAATGATAGGTATGTGATGTCAGCATCTCATCTGAAGTAGATCGAAGTTCATAAATTTATAAACTTTTCTTAATTTCCCAATTCATTTTGTTAGAACAAAATGGATGCTCTCAAGTGACTTTCTAATTCATGTATTACCAGACTAATCCGTTAAATAGGGTGTAACACGCTAATCCAAAATGCACTCGTGAATATACACATACATAGTTAACTGAATGGACATAGGAAGCTTGGCTACAGGATGCAAATGTACATGATAAATGCTTGCCTTAACTGTTGCCTCCTCTCCTTTAAGTATCTCTAGTGAACCATTAAGGATTTTAACTTTAATTATGTCCTTAAACTTTTTTAATATTCATATATTCTGTATTGTTCTTTTTTTAAAAATATTATTTAAATGTATCCCACTACTCAGACAACAGATTTCAACTTAATATACCATCACTTTATTCTAGGAAAGGAGTTTTCTAATAAATACAGGAGGTATCTGGATCAGGGGCAATATCATCACCATCCCCATCATCATCACCATCAATATCATCTCCCCTGAGAATTAACAAATACAAGGACAATATAAATTCCGTTTCAAACATTAGTTGACAGGTAGAAAGCACAGAACTTTGATTACTGAATTGTAAGTTTAAATCATTTCTAAAATCAGATAAAAAGAAAATTATATTTCTGAAAAGGAAAATTCTAAAAAGAAATCTTCCAAACAAAATTTAAAAGCAAAAGGTAAATGCAAATATACTTAGTGTATCGTATAAGAGAACAGAATGTTTCTTTTGACAAAGAAGTAGGGAGTTTTTATCCTGACCTAAGTACTCATCACTAGAAATATTACAACATGTTACAATATTACAACAATATTTTGCTTATTTTTGAGCCAAAGGTACTATTGTTATGAATGGTATAATCGAAATTAAAATGATGAACTTTTAATGTATAAATTCTTTCACCATTTGAGGAGCTAAAGGATATAAATAAAATAAAGAAGCCATTTCAAACAATAAAAAACATCAATAAAGATTTTATCGTCCTGAGAGAATCTTAAAGAAATAAAATGAATTAGGTGTTGTTACTTCATAAGAAGTGTCAATATTCTATTTCTTACTTATCAAAGAAGATTTAGAAAATAATTTACTTTGGCTTGAGAGATGTTCAATAAATAACAAATATCATGTGATGGCAGAATTTCATTCCAAAAAATTCTAAATCACTTTTAATTTGTAAAATATTTCTTTATTTTTTAAAGATTTTATTTATTCATTTGACACAGAGAATGTGCATAAACAGGGAGAGCGGCAGGCAGAAGGAGAGGGAGAAGTCTCCCCACTGAGCAGGGAGCCTGATGTGGGGCTCCATCCCAGGACCCTGAGATCATGACCTGAGCTGAAGGCCAAAGCTCCACAACCGACTGAGCCACCCAGGCATCCCTGATATTTCAATATATACAATAATATACAACATATTATAATAACTGATTTTTCCACTGAAAAACAAGATTGCCTAAGAAGACAACATTTTTAAAAAAGATTTTATTTATTTATCTGAGAGAGTGTGCGCAAGCACACGCATTTGTGGGGGAGGGAGGGTGAAGAGGGAGAGTGGAGGGGGAGGGGCGGGGAAGTGAGGGAAGAGTGGGAGGGAGAATCCTGGGCTGATTCCCCAAGGAGCTCAGAGCACAGAGCCCAGCAGGGCTAGATCCCATGCCCCAAGATCATGACCTGAGCCAAAACCAAGAGTCGGAGGCTTATCCGACTGAGCCACCCAGGTGCCCCAGAAGCCAACAGTTTAACATCAATATCTATCCATTGATGTAAAACAAAACTCATTTATTTTCCCTCCAGCTCTCAAAAATTCATGTAGAGAAGTTATTTCTCCTAATTCATAAGCAAACATGATTACAACCATAAAAACTAATGGCAATTATATACTGTATGAATTACAAAGGACGTTTGTACATACACCAGCTAATTATAAGAAGTCCTTTGGATTAAAAGAAGTAAAATCAGACCCATTTCACTTATGTTAATAGCATCAATATGAGACTTTATTTTTTTTTTTACAAAATGATTTTGCCCACTTTTTCCTCATTTTATCTTCACAGTATTCTAGTAAAATATATGGGGTAGGTGTAACTTACCCCTACTTTTATAGATGTGAAACCTCAGCTTTAGAAATTATATTTAGTTGTAGGGCGCCTGGGTGGCTCAGTTGGTTAAGTGACTGCCTTCGGCTCAGGTCATGATCCTGGAGTCCCTGGATCAAGTCCCGCATCAGGCTCCCTGCTCGGCAGGGAGTCTGCTTCGCCCTCTGACCCTCCCCCCTCTCATGTGCTCTCTCTCTCTCATTCTCTCTCTCTCAAATAAATAAATAAAATCTTTAAAAAAAAAAAAGAAAGAAATTATATTTAGTTGTAGTTCCACAAGCCAGCTCTCCCGATTCCTCATCTAAGTTCAGGAATACTGGCATTCTAAGGGCTTTTTTCCTGTTAAAGATACACAGAACCTAATTATAAAATCTTGACTATTTTTATAACTAATATTTTAGAATTAAGTGCAACATCAAAATAAGTGAATGTATTTAATTATGATAAAACTTACCACATCAAGTCAACAGATACTTAGTGTATGTCAGAGAGAGGACTAGATTCTGGGTCACTAAGGTCAATCAGTTATGACTCCTGACATGCTTTCTCCCAGGGAGGAGTAGGAGCATCATGGAAGGTAAACAAAACCCCGGCTCCAGGATTAGAGAATTCTGGGGGGCTGGTGGGTAGGAAGCTGAGAAATGGGACTGAGGATGGACCACCATGAGTTCTAACAGGTTGGTGTATGCCCACCACACACTGGGTAGGTCACAGCGAACTCGGACTCGATTCATTTAATAACATAAGACATAAGAGGCAAGGTTTACAATAATCTAATTGTTATTTTAACAACATTGTGCAGTTTGGAGAGGGCCTACACCTTTCTTCCCCTGTGGCCACTTCTGGAAGGTTTGGGTCAGTCTCTTCCATGTTTCACTCTGTAGGACTGTTAGGGTGTGTAGGGATTTGTGTTTGAAAAATATGGGGGAGTGACTTTTGGCTTACTAATTCTGAATACTATGTATAGGAACACACGAATGAACACACTGAGGTCATTTTCACTGATCTGAAATTTAACACACATGTTGTATTGGGTATGTGTGTACACAAATATATACACAATGTAACAATAATTTATCATTATGTCCCTATTCCCACCTTGGTCTGAACAGCCATCGCATACCTGGATTACTTCTTTAGTTTCCTAACTGCTCTCTTTCTACCCTTTACTCCTTCAAACTATTCTAGTTACAGCACTTAGAGTGTTCCTATTTATTTTATATTAATTTTTTAAAAAAAGATTTATTTATTTATTTGGAGAGAGAGAGAGCACGTGTGCACACAAGCAGGGGGAGGGGCAGAGGGAGAGACAGAGAATCTCCAGCATACTCCCTGCTGAGTGCCCCAATGCGGGGCTCAGGGCTTGATCTCACAATCTTGAGATCATGACCTGAGCTGAAACCAAGAGTCAGATGCTCAAGTGGTGCCCAGGCAAACCCCCACCCCCTCCCTTTTAAAAAAATAAAATAGATTTATTTATTTACTTGAAGAGAGAGAAAGAGAGAGTAGAGTGTTCCTATTTAAATGTCATTACGCTTGTGTGTCAGCCCAGGGGCTTCTCATCCCACATGAATAGAAGCTAAAGTCCTTACAACGGCCCACAAGACCCCATCTCTGTGACTACTTTGACTGAAACTTCTGCTGTCCTCTCTTATATGCTCGCTAGCTCCAGCCACACTGGGCTCCTTGCTGTCTCAGTTTTCCTGCCCCACACCAGGCAGGATCTTGCTCTGGGCCTTTGCCCTTTTCATTTGTCTGCTGGAATACAGATAACTTCTGGCTCCCTCTTTCCTTTCCTGCGGTGCTTTACACCGTTTCTGCCTCCTTTGTGAGGCCCTCCATGAACATCCCCTCTAAAGTTGCAACCCCACCCTCCTACATGCGTATCTCTGCTCCTTGTTGTATTTCTCTCCTTAGCATATACTACCATTTAATATAGGCTACTTATAAATAACTTTGCTATTTTCTGTCTTGCCTGCTAAAATGTACAGTCCATGCTTTCTTCATTTATGTCCCCACGGGATCAAGAGAGATCACTCTATATAGCATGTACTAAAAAAAAAAAAAAAATTATAAAAATAAAGGGATCACTCATAGACCTCAGCAGACTCAAGCACCATAAATGACAATGATGAGGATCTAGGAAAGACTAGAGAGTAAAAGAAAACAAAAGTAGGGGCGCCTGGGTGGCTCAGTCGTTAAGCGTCTGCCTTCGGCTCAGGTCATGGTCCCAGGGTCCTGGGATCGAGCCCCGCATCGGGCTCCCTGCTCTGCGGGAAGCCTGCTTCTCCCTCTCCCACTCCCCTTGCTTGTGTTCCCTCTCTCGCTGTGTCTCTCTCTGTCAAATAAATAAATAAAATCTTAAAAAAAAAAAAAAAAAAAGAAAACAAAAGTAGCCTAAGAGAGAAATCTTATTTTCTTCCAGTGCTCAGTGTAACTTACTATACATATGAAAAGCCTTTAATCTGAATTCCTTCAGTGCTGGCATGAAAACCTAAAAACCTGCCTTTCCGCAGAATATTCTTTCTGCTTCAACACACATCATTCTATCTGGAACACAGCAGAATGCCATAACTATGTTGAACTATTTTAAAAATTAACAAATGGAATAAATGAAAGCCTGGAAAGCTCCGTTTCAGTTCCTGGACAGTTCCTTGCCTTGAGAAGTTTACACTCTGCTGTTAGAAATTACCCAAAGGTTACCTGGGATTCTTTGGGATGGGAGGAGGCATATCTGTAAGCTCCCTTTAGTGATTGTCCTGGTTCTAATGCATGTGGAATACACCAGTGTGTTCTGAATTTCTATATTCCTCTTATTGCAACTAAAAGAAAACATAAAGTGCCCATAAAAAGTCACTAAAGAAATGGCTTTTTTTTCCCTTTAAAGGTATCTTTCTCTTAGCTCTTCAGATTTATTTTATATTTTTATTCATTTAGACCCTCGTCAAATCTTACCTCCACAGTGAGTACCTTCTATCCACTACCTTTCTAGACTGAAGGCACCTTCAGAGCAGGGTAGCATCATATCATTCTGCATGATCCTAGGACAGACCTATGCAGAGTAGTTACTGAATACATGTTGTAACCCATATTTATTCTTCATTATTTCCAGTATTCCTAATAACAGCACC
This sequence comes from Halichoerus grypus, assembly GCF_964656455.1. NCBI lineage: Eukaryota > Metazoa > Chordata > Mammalia > Carnivora > Phocidae > Halichoerus > Halichoerus grypus. The sequence continues at coordinate 27,854,370 of NC_135723.1, forward strand.
TCCACTCCCTCACAACAACCTTCTCTCCAAACTTCCTGTTTTGTTTTTTTAACCTCTATCTAACTTTTCAGTATATTTTCATGGCACCCCAATAGGTTCTTACAGTTCTGCAGTACGCACTTCAGTGTCCTTCCCATTAAGAAACATCTCATGCAGGGATGAATTCAAGTTTTGCAGGGCCTGAGGCTTATGCAGTTTTAAGGAAAAATATAAAATTATGAATACAAAATGGGATACAAGTGAATATTTGTTAAAAGGACAAAAGAAACCACAACAAATGACAAATGCCGAAAAAGCAAGAGATGCCACAAACATCACCCCTTCCTCAGAACTTCCTGGAGCTGTGCAGGGGGCTTGTAGGTGAGGGAGGAGCCCTGAGACTTAACTTCCATTGGTGTCATAATTTCTCCATTCTGGTCTCATTTCTCTTTTCAGCCCATGTAATCACTCTCACCTTCTTCTTCTTCTTCTTTTTTTTTTTTAAGTTAATGGTCTTTTTTTATTGGGGAAAAAAAAGACTAGCATTTACAACTTGGAATGGACGTAAATTGTAATTTTTTGATCAACAATGTTGATGCTTGTGCTGAAGTCCACAGCTACAACCTACTCTGCTGGCTCCAAGTCATGGTTCAGGAGGTTTTAAAAACAGAGAGTCCCAAGATGCTCCCTTGGTAAAGATTTCTTTAAAAAAAAAAAAAATTGTGTGAATGGTGACAGCCTGACACCCATTTCGCTCTAGGACAACATGGGACAACGCTAAACCAACACACATGGCATGCCACTGGGATGAGTGTCGTGGTCACCATGGGTGGGGGTGCCCGGAAGTGCGAGAGGGCCGTCCTGCTAAGTGAGGCTACGTCTAGACAGTTTATCCTTCACCCATTTTTCTGCACAGCATCCTGAGGTAAATCAATTTTAAATGTTTTGTTTTCAGTAAACCAGCTATGACAATTTATACTAACAAATTGAACTAGAACCCATTTGAAGAAGTTTTAAATTTGTTTTTTTCATTTTTTGTTTTTAATACAAGTGCCTGACTGTGCTCAATTGTCAAGCTGCATGCATGAAAAACTGGCCAGCCCAAACAGTGTATTAATCATGAGCAAATGGAACTGCAAGGAGTCCATTAGGTGCTTCCTTATCATTAAGGTAGTACAAGTATTTATATCGTAAAACTGATGTGTAGCTTGATCTTTACTGGATAGGACCACCAACCAATACATGCAGATTTTGTGTGTGTGGACAGAAGGTACTTCTGACATTCAGTTTTCCTATATAGAAAAAGAATGAGTAAACGAATTTTTTTTTTTTTTTTTTTTTTTGCAAGAGGTAAGTAAAAGAATCTATTTGATTCTTCTAGAAGGGGGGAAAGGAGTTGAAAGTAGGCCTTCATTTTGCAGTCATCATCTGTACGAATTCTTCATAGTTGACTTGCTCCTCTCCATCAATATCTGCTCCTCTGATCATTTCATCTACTTCTTCATCTGCTAGTTTTTCTCCTAAATTGGTCATGACGTGACGTAGCTCCGCCGCGCTGATGTAACTGTTGCCATCCTTGTCGAAGACTCGGAATGCCTCGCGAATTTCTTCTTCACTGTCTGTATCATTCATTTTTCTAGCCATCATAGTCAAAAATTCTGGGAAGTCAATGGTGCCATTTCCGTCAGCATCCGCCTCGATCATATCCTGCAATTCGGCTTCTGTTGGGTTCTGACCCAGTGACCTCATGACAGTTCCAAGTTCCTTTTCTGTGATGGTGCCATCGCCATCTTTGTCAAACAGGGAGAAAGCTTCCTTGATCTCAGCAATCTCTGCTTCGGTCAGCTGATCAGCTTTGGTGCGAGCGAAGGGAAGAAGAGCGGAGGGAGCGGGGGTGGCTGCACCAGCGCAGGGGCTGTGAGGGCGGGGCGTCTTCGCTGCTGCTGCTAAGGCCGCGCGATGTGCGCTCGGCGCTGTGCCGCCGCCGCCCCCCTTCCCCCGACTGCGAGTAACCAAGCCGCGCCGTGAGGCTCCCAGCACCACTGCCGAAGCCTCACTCTCACCTTCTGAATGCTAGTGCTTGAGTTTTCACTTATCCAACACACTCTGCTCATCATGGCTCACATGCTACCGTTTCACCTTCTCGTTCCAAACCTTTAACCATGTTTCTTCCCAAGGCTCACTCTCGCCCTGACATCACTTCACAAGGTAAAGTGTCTCCTAAGTATGCATGATAGAAGGGTCTAGAAGAGCATCCTGTACATTTAATGCCCAAGACCCATGGGCTTCTGTGCTTTGTCAAAAGTCCCGCACAAAAGGGGTTGATGAGAAAAATGAGTCCAGACACTGAGAGCCAGACATCTGACACCTACCTACACCACAGTTCTGCTCACTAACAAGATGTGTTTTCAGTGACTAACAGACCATGAAAGTTACATGAGCAGATAGTCATTGCATGTGTGTCCATAGATTTTAATCAGACATGAGATTTACTGATTAATAGACTGTTGATAAGAAGAAACATCTAGAAGCCTTTTCAAAGTTCAGCCAAAACTTTCGTTTTACAGTTAAAATGAGAAATGGCTTAATCACTTCAGGCATTAGGTGTTTGTCCGTTTTTAATTTATTCAGGCCTGTTAACTGAAATAATATATCCCTACAGTAGACAGCTCTAACAGCTCAGTGTTCCCCTACAGGAAGCCTGAACTTTGTAAGATTTATTGTCATCTATGAAAATAATTTGATTTGTCCTCAACAAAATAACTTCTATAGCTAGTCTAGTGCCTTGTAGTTAACAAAGCACACAAAATATATCGATTCCTTTCATTCCGTTAACCCTGTGAGATAGGTCTTGAAACCTCTTAATTGTACAGATGAGATAAAGGAGACTCAGAGAACACAAGTAACTTGACTAAAGTCACGAAGATGGCTTTAATTCCCAGTTTTCTGACCCAAGTTTGGTGCTTTGTTAATGAGAAATATTCTGTGTCCCTGCAGTTCAGAGATCAGAACTGACGATGGTCAATTATCTAAGCATGTGCAGAATTCAAGCTTAATACAGCAAATACTCTTCTTACCATCAAAGATCTCCAAAGTGAAAGTAAATATGATCTTTTCACTACTTATGTAAAACACTATGCCAAACACTGTATTCAATGTTTCTGGTACATTATTTCTAAATCTATTATTATCTCAATTTCCCTACTGAGAACACCCAAGTACTGAAAGTTAAACAACGTATCTATCCAGGCAGTTAAGTACAACAGCTGAATTTGAATCCTGACCTGTCTGACTTGAAAAACATTCTCTGTGTATGTGGGACATGCTAAAGCATTGGCTGATGAAGATCTAGTATGAATATTAAAGACAGTTCAGCATCCTTGCTTCCAAAATAACCATTTCAATTCACACATACACTGAAATGTAGCCTGTTACGGCATATTGACTAGACAAATCCAGAAATTTAAGCATAGAAGCAATTGTTCATCAAGAAGCAGTATCACCTCAATGTACATAAATATTTCAAGGTATGCTACCCTTGTTAATAAAGGCAATCAAATTAGGGTATGGATTATTACACTTACTAAAAAAATGTACAAAACAGGGCAATTATTTAGTTTTCTTGATATCCCTACCAGAAATATTATGACTCAAACATACTTTTCCTCTGATTAATTTCAAAATAAATGGATACAAAAGATAAATATATTTCTTTGTCCTGGCAACATAGCTAATCATTAATATCCTGACAAAGTAAGTCTGGTATCACTGCATCCTAAAAATAATACATTACGACCTACCAGTTCAGGTGCCCCAAGTTTATATTTTTCTTTCCACAAGATAGATTCCTAAATATTTATCAGAAAATCTTTGTATTAACATGAAATGTGATCTTTTGTCATGTGTGCCTGAGATAGCAGCTTGCAGGAATTTTGAGAAATCTCATACTAAGGACCAATCCGTACCTGGTAATCCCCCAGGACCAAGAACAAGGAAGCTCACTCATCTGTGTGGTGTGTTTCTTGATCTCCAACCTTGATCACTGCCATGCCATCTGTAACATATGCCAAAAAAGCATAAGCAGAAATAGAGACTTTCTTGCCTAGGAACATTCTCCCTTAAGTTACACAGGAGTGTGTCTTCTAATACTACTACTGGAGCTGACTCTCCTACTATAGACTTCTTCATAACAAGGACTTCCGGAGGCCGACTTCTCACAGCAACACCGCCACTGCAAAAACAGCTAGCCTTACCTTCACACCAATCACTGATAGTCAACCAGAGAGCCAACAGCATTTTCTTGCCAGAAACCCTGTCAAGTCATCTCTACAAAGAGCTAGCTAGCTGGATCAATATCACCTACATTGAAACAACTAGAAACTAAGAATTTAACAATATCCATGAATTAGAATTTATGCCAAAGGCATATTTCCTCACAGAATAATATATGGAAGAACAAAAGATGAATTCATTCTTTACAGGTATAATGACCTGGGAGAAACTAATTTTCCCTACAGCCCTGGCTAAATCTAAAAGCAAGCAGTGGACATCAATGGTTTTAAACTTTTGCTCTCCTATTCTATATCCCTCATGATTCATTAAAAGGTTCTTGAAGCTACATTTAGATCTTAACACTATATTCCTATCTTGGCTCCAAATGGCTTTCTAAAAATCTTCCACACAAATTTGATTTAATCATCATCAATAATAATAATAATAATATAGATACAAGTTATCTTCAAAACCAAATGATTGTTTTTGGTTCACTGACTAGAAGATGTTTAGTTCTTATGGATTTATTGTTCTTTTAGGAAATTGTTGAAATTTGAAAGTATCATGTCAGTAATGTATTTCACAATTATGATATACAACACTAAAAAAAATTTGGAGAATGAGTTCAAGAACTTCAGGGATTAAATGAAACTTAGAACCAATGGTATGCACATGAAGGATTATATTTGGCGCATTATATTTCCTAAACAGAATTTTATTTTATTTACATTTTCTTTTCTTTTTTTTTAATATATATATTTTTTAATTTATTTGACAGAGACAGCAAGAGAGGGAACACAAGCAGGGAGAGTGGGAGAGGGAGAAGCAGGCTCTCCGCCGAGCAGGGAGCCCAATGCGGGGCTCAATCCCAGGATCCTGGGATCATGACCTGAGCCGAAGGCAGATGCTTTAACGTCTGAGCCATCCAGGCGCCCCTTATTTACATTTTCTACCCTGCCTTTTCTGGGGATATAATATTGTTATAAGTTGATATAAAATGATACAAAATTATTAATAAGTTTAATAATTGCTATGTGTTATTTTTTTACTGTCCTACCTTATTTTATTATAGTGATTCAGAATACAATAATTAAGTCTCTAGGCAGAACAAGGGTCCAGTATTGTGAACGCATTTAAGACTCAAACAGACATGACTCAGGATAAAAAGATACACTTTTTCCAAGTCCATCTATTCCCTCAATACAGTCACTATCAAATTTCAACAGAGATTTTCCTGAAAATTGGTAAGAAGATTCTGAAATGTGTATGAAAGGTCATAGGTCAAGATTTCTCCCAAGAGGGTTTTGAAGAACAGCAATATGGTACCTACCATATGTCAGGACTTAATATAAAGGTATAATTAAAACAGTGTGACAGTGATGTTGGGATAGACAACAGACCAGCAGACTAGAACAAAGAGTCATAAAAGACCCACACATGTATAAGAAAATTCAATATCTGACAGATGGAGCATTGTAGATCAGTGGGAGTAATGACACACTATTCAATAAACGGTGCACACACAAACTGATTATCTTTATTGAGAGAGAAAAAGCCCTAGAGTTTCTACTCAGACCCCAGATAGATTAAAACAACTTAATTCTACATCTATCAGGACATTATGTGAAAAGTGAGAAAAATTTTATGATTTTTAGAAGGAAATATAGAGCAATATTTTTAAGACTTTTGGGCAAGGACAATTTCCTAAACAATACAGAACATTTATAAAACTTAATAGAAACAAAATGATAACCTTTCAACTTGGGTAAAAACAAACAAAAAGACAAAAATACAAGACATCTACAGCCCACTTACATGACAAAGGATTACCAGAATACATAAAGATTCCCTCAAATTCAATTTGAAACACACAAACTAATCCAATTAAAGAATAAGCAAAAGAACAGGCAAAATGCAGATGAGAAAAACCCAAGAGCTAACAAGATTAATAAAATGTTATCATACTCAACATCACCGAAGGGAAGGTAAATAAAAACAACAGACACCATCCCACATTACATTTGAAAAGAAAATTTAGAGAAAGAGGACCAAAGATGTAGAGAAACAAGAAGACACATTTACTACTCACAAATGTAAAAACATTTTAACACTTTGGACAGCAACTCAGAAAAATCAACTACTGTTGAAAAAACCACACAACATTCTCTTACATTATTTAACCAGGTAGTCATTATCACCAGAAATTTAACTTGTAGAAGAAATTCCTCCACATGTACTTAAGGAGACTACTTCAAAAAATCATAGCATTGCTTGAAATAGTTAAAAAAAACCCTCATAAATAACTTAAGTAACCAGAGAATGTTTAAATTAACCTATGGTAGAGATGTACAATAATAGAATTCTGCCCCATAGTGAAAATAAATGAACTAGAGCCACATGTACGACTTTGGATGAATTGCATAAACTTCATGTGACTAAGAGAAGTTGCAAAAATATATTAAGATATTGTTTATATAAAATTTCAGAAACAGGCAAGATATGAAGAGTTTATGACTACATACATAAAACTGTGAAGAAAAGCAAGTGAAAGAGTAACCTCAAATTAGGTCTGGTAACTTATTCTCGGAGAAGTCTAGGACAAGAGAAGTGACTACAGGAGGCTTTAATTGACTTATATGTATCCCTTTCCCCTAAAAAAATGAAACAAATATGGCAAGATGTTGATATAATAAATATGGTGGGTACATGGCTGTCTGCCATATTATTCTCTACAGTTTTTTTTTTTTTGTACACTCAAACATTTGTAATCAAAATGACAAGTCAGTGCCCCATAAGTGCTAAGTTGCATACATCAAACCATGAAATGCTGAGAAGCTCCCCCAGCCCCGCTCCCATCCGGGAAGGTGGAACAGAAGGTGTGGGATGTTGAGCTGGGCATCTCAATAGATGAGGAGGTAAAAAGTGTGAAGAAGCTGTGTGAGTCTTAAAAGATCATTTCCCTGACTGGGGAGAGGGCTCAGACTAAGAAAAAACATGCCCTCTTTTAATGAATCAGTGAGCATCAAACCCTGACTTTTTGTGGTTACTATGTAGTTGGAGACATGCAACCATTGAGTTGTTTTAGTAAAATTCACAAGACTGAGAGCAAAACACACTCACCATTTAAGTGCAAATAAATTAGAAACATGTGTCAGGCAGCAAACATTTTCACATAGCACTTGCTATTTCGAGTTGAGATTTTAACTTCTAATTTAAAACTCCTCTGTTTCATGCCCTTCACCGTCTTACAATGCTTTTGGGCTAGAAAAGAACTGCCAGGAGAAAATCTACTCACACTCTGCCACTGCACAGAACTGCATTGCATTTTCCAGGTATCATTGTTTTTGTTTGTTTGTTTTTTCTGTATCAGTAACTATCCAATACCATACCCCCACTCCAGAGATCTTAATTTAAATTCTAAGCAAAGAAAAACTAAAAAAACCCAAAAAACAAAAACCCTACAGTAAATTTTTGAGTAGTTAAGCTCAAAGTTATAAGAATGTGTGCCCAGAGGAAATGGTTTCTATTTTGTACATTTTTTTCCTGAAAAGGTAATAAAAGATGGTAATTAACCAAATAGAGATGCTGTCCTAAATGTATATGGTTCTTTACAAATAGTAGAGTGTGACTACCTGTCTTATTATTTGCTTCACAAAATACTGAGAGGAGTAACATCTTAATAAGTATATAACATTTGTAATCAAAAATTATTTAATACTCATTTCTATATATATTATTTGAAATCTTGTTTTATTTGACACTGCTGGGCCCCGGGTATGCAGGAAAAAAACCTCATTGTTAAGGGACATGAAAGATCCACGCACACGTGACATACGCACAAATGGCTGGAACATAAAGAACTGACCCTGGTCTTTATCAGATTAAACAAAACAAAACAAAGTCTTTGTTTGTCATGAGGTATGGATAATTATATTATGGACTCTCCAAATTCGGAGATGGTTGGTACTTTGATCTGAGAACAACATATAAAGAGTTATTTTTAAGGAAAGTTTTTTTTTTTTTTAAAGCATGTCATGAATTCAAAAACTGTCATCATATCGAATAGGTTCACTAGGTAAAACAGAGAAAAGAGAGTTTATTACAGAGGAAGCATCTAATTTTTTGAGGCCATTGGTTAAGGTGATGATTATACTGAACCTGGTATTAAAATTGTACTATGAATAAGGTTTATAATCATTTTTCTAAAAATAAATATTTAAAATGGAAGTGGCAAGTTTGAAATATACATTCAAGGTCCATACATTCAAGGGTACTTTTAGATGCTCCAATTAGTTCAAAGAGAAATAACAATATCAAAGGAGAAAATGAGATAATATCATACACCACTTAAAGCCTCAATACTGATGAGGATTACACAGCCCCAACACTGTTGATCTGAAATTGTTGAAAATTTTAATCCTAAAGCAAATAGCAAGAAATAGCACTTTAGAAACTTAGATTTGTAGCTTAGTTCCCCAGATGTTTTGTCATCTTCTTCTTCTTCTTTTTTTTTTCTCCAACAGAAAACTGACCTTATGCATTAAAAGGAAGAATGACAGGTTGCAAAAAATCATTCTTGGTCTGGTATTTGCTTAAGAATGTTTAGTAATGTTGCAGAGAAATAAGTTTTAAGATTTTGGAAGATTAGTTTCCCTCAAGTATCTATGTAAGTTTTTTCAGAAAATCATTACAGAATTTTACAAAACTAAAAGATTGGCTCAGGAAATTTTGATTAACACAATGCTCCCTAATGGCTTTTTTAATTTCAGGGGATAGCACAAGCCTCTATTATGAGTGTTTAAAAACAAATTTCTTGAGAATAGCCTAATGATTCTGCAATACTAATTACTGCTAACTATCAGCATTCAGAAACACATCATTTTCCTACATTTTTTAACAAGATAGACAACCTTGTTCAGAAAGATTTTTCAAAAAACAATGAATAAAAATCTTCTTCAGGAAGTATAGGGGGGCTTTTTTCCCTTCATTACATAAGTCAGTACTTTCAGAATAGCACTTGGCTTATGAACATTGGAAAACCTACATGATTGGTCAGTATGTTTTTAAACACACAAATCCAGAGAATAAAAAGCTAGAGGAAACCTGGAAATACTCTCGCTCTTCCAAAAGTCAACACAATCAGAATCCATGGCACTGAGTGCTACAAGAGCGTAAGCATGTGAGACACTGATGAGTCTGAAAAGCCTACTGTAGGAGAAATAACCAAACTTAGAAAAAACAGTAAAGTCGGCCTTTTTTTTTTTAGCAAGAGCTTCACTGTATGGAGTGGGAAAAAAAATACAGTCTAAGAATTCTATGATCAACCAAATGTCATTCATGTTTTCAATCAACAATTTTAAATCATAAAGGCTCAGTGTACATACTTTTGTATTCAGAAATGCAGAAAGATACACTTGGAGGACGTCAAATCAATTCCTAAGTCTACCTGGAACTCATTCTACAGATGGAGATACACAGTTACATACACACAAACACATATTTTATCTGTTTATTCATATACATACAATTTTCCCTTAGAAAAGAATTAATTTTAAACTAATGGCGAATTAGCCATCTTTATTGCCTTCAATAAATAAAATTTTATGATGGTCATGCAAAATTTTAATTACTAAAAAACCACAAGACTCCAGTGATATACACTTGATATTGTCATAGTGATGCCTTACCTCAGGCATAAAAATCAGAGTTGTGTTTTAACCAATCTACTGCTCTGAAATTTTATGATAATCTATCAAAGATTGAAGGTGAGGGCTCTAAGGATACTATGTATGAATAAAGCACATAGTTACAGACAAAACAAAAACTATGTAAATATAAATACATATACATAAACATATATATCCTGAAAATATACAGGTCAAACAAGGTGAGTCCTTGTGGATTCCCATTTGGACTGATGGCCTTCTAGTCAGTTCATCTTTGCATATAAAGGGAATGAACTTTTATCATTTTAGCCTGGTGGCACAAGACATAGGAATAGCCTTTTGGATGGTTTGTATGTTAAAGTAACTCCTTAAAATATTTAATGTTTCAAAAACAGGATCTAAATATTGAACCAAGACATCATCATGAAGCTAACAGAAAGAAATACTACCAAGTGTTTTATTAAAGACCTATGTTGCAAGAGTAAATAAAGCAAAGATAGAAATCATAAATAACAAATAATGGGTATGCATTTTACAAGAACTGGACTCCAACCAGAGGATCTGTGTTCACGGAAAGGCCTGGTTTGACACTTTGGCAAATCTTTGGGAGAATCACTAAATAAATAATTAAAATAAAATCTTAAATAATATGCATGTAGCTTTTAATGATTTCCTGCTCAAACCAAATAGGTGGACTGTAAGAATACTTCTTCCAAAAATGATGAGAAATGGAGCATGTAAAATTTTAGGTTCATTTCAATTTTCTCTCTTGAATTAATATGTATTATATCTATTTTTTAAAATTTAAATTTATGAACTTAAAAATGGCTACATAGGCTATCAAGTACAAAGAGTATCATTTCATAACAGTATGCTTCATTGAAACTGTTTTTCAAATCATCCTGATTTGTAGTATTTCCCAATTTCCATGGTGTAAATACAGAGAAGGGTTTCTTTCTTCAAGTATCTTTGCAAAACCATAACACAAACAGTTGCTGCAATTTTTTGTTTTAAAATAAAAATAGTATATGCATTTCCTTCTGGAGTATGCTGTATGAAAATGATCATATCACTCCCATTCTTAAAAATGGTCTCTATTTTTAAAAAATGGTCTCAATTTCTATAGCTTAAGTAGACTGCAACACCTAAGGATTAGCATTAGGAGTGATAGGATTATAGTCATAGAAACTCCATACAGACTCAGTGTTCTGTTCATAATTGTAATATCTTGGTTCATTGTCTTTATCTTCTTTTAGATATCTGGTTAATTCTCCTACATTTCCCTGTTTTATGCATGACATTAGAATATTTTTAATAATATGCTTTCGGTTACATATTAGGTAATGTCCTGGTAAACTGGCATTCTGAAAACCAGCAAGGAAATAAACAAAATAGGCCTAATTTATCACATTTATCTATTTCCACTTTGTAAATACTCCCACCATGACCAATTCAAGCCATCAAAGTGACACCATTCAATGTGAAGTTAGGAAGAGCCTATCTTAGTGAGTTGGTACAAGTGGGCTCCAGTAGAATGCTGTGATGAATCAATAATGCCTCAAGTTTATTTATTCTAATAGGCTATCAAAATATACAGGGACTTTTTTGGTAGGTTCCAATACATTTAAGAAAATGACAGTGAATAATTTTAGCATAATTAAAATGTTAAGCAATGGGCAGCATTTTATAAAACTATGAAATGACAGAAAAACACCTTCCAACTAAGTATTTTAAATAAAATAAAATGATAGGTTGAGGCTATTTTATGATAAAAAATATTCATCATAAGCAATATCATTGAAAACTTGTAAACTATATGTTAGAGTTCGGAAAATGCGAATGACATTTAATTAACAAGTGAAAATAATCATTATGCATTTTGAGAATCAAGCATCTTATAACATTTGAAAGAAAGTGATAAAATATATTTTTATGGCCCTTTAGATACATCTCTAAAGTCCATTATTTTAAAATGCTTTTGATGTAATAAGGTATATAGTATCTAGAAGTAGACAGTAACCTAGCACAGGAGTTGGCAAATTTTTTCTGTAGAGAACCACAGAGTACATATTTTAGTCTTTATAGACCAGTTAGTCTCTGTCATGAATACAGTTCTGTTACTGTAGTGGGAAAATACCCATGTTCAACATGTAAATCGATGATCCTCACTGTGTTCCAATACAACATTGTTTACAGAAACAAGCAGCAGATAGATTTGGCCTGTGGGCTGTTCATGGTTTGCTGACTTGACTTTAATGTGTACTGAATCATCTGGTATTTTACAGTTCTGATTTCAATATAATTTTTTTTAGTATTTATAAAAAATTAATCCCAATGATGAAAGTTTTTTTTAATAATATTGCCCAAGTCAGTAAACAATATTGACTAATTAGTGTTTCTTAAACAACATAATCCCATAGCAAACCAACAGCCAAAAGGACAATGCAATTGAAAATAAAATGAATATAATTGTGAACACATTTTCTTTTATATTACTATACCAAAATTTCATAATCAGCTATAAGGAGAGAGGTTTACCTAGACAGTAAATAAAGAGGAAACCTGCATATGAAATTAAAATATATTTAATAGGAGTACATTCATTTTAATTTACTATGAAATCCTTATTCTTACCTTCTATAAGTTTCCCTGTCTGTTCTGCACTTCCTCCAGGAAGAATTTTGGCAATATAGGCTCCAATTTCTCCATTATGTCCAGGGATTTCTTTACCACCCACAATTCTAATTCCTAATCCATTACCTGTATTGGAAAATTAGCAAATTATTAGTCATAATTTAAAGGGACAACAGGTATCAGAAGTTATAAGGTGCACAAAGAGTTGGCTCTGGTAAAAAAAAAAAAAAAGTGGGCTCTGGTGCCCAGAAGCTATCTACAACATGAATGCTGGGACTGGACACTAATAACAGAAGGATATTATTCTGAATTCAGTAATAGTTGATATGAAATAGGACATTTTGAAATTTTGGTAAACTCTATGATGAATCACCTGATACTAAAAAATAATTCTTTGATTCAGCCATATCACCAAGCTATGATACAAATATCTTTGTCCATTTTTGACCAGATACTTTGTAAAAATATTGTATGAAGATGTTCCCACTATAAGAAACTCCAGAGCCTACAGTTCACTTATGAAATTGAGGAGCATTTCACTTAAAAAGGCAGTAATGGCTATCATAAGTTGAGAAGACACAATCCAAGCATGTGATTGCAAATGATAAAATGAAAACACGATCAAAACTTGTGAATTACGATACACTTTTTAGCCTTAACTGATCAACTAACATTGTCTGTGCATTTGCGTGGCACCTACTGCGAAGCCCAATAAAATTATTCTTGACTGATGAACAACTTAGTAAACTTTTTTATTTCATAGAACAGATTTTTCTGCAAATAACCACATGCAGAAAAAGATGGAGAATGACTATTATGTGAAAACTAATTGAGATAGAAATGAACTGTTGATGTTTTAAGTTTATATTTTTTTAATCAGCTAAAAATTAGCAAATATATATATATATATAAATATATAGCACCAGATATATATTTTTTTTACCAATGCCAAGGATATTTAAAAATAAAAGTACTTTAAAAAAGCAGAATTCTTCTTCTTAAATGAAGATAGTTATTTCTTTAAATTAAGATTGTTTCCATTCACTGATTGAAGTACCATTTTCAACTCTCAAAATCTCTGAATTTTAAGAGTCAGCTCTCTTGTAGATTCTGTTCCCTTCCCATTTTACTCTTCAAAAACAATCCCTGTAGTCAGCATCAGCACAGTACAAACATTCAATAACCAGTAACACCGGATTATGGAATCCTTCTGTCATCTCCTTTGTATATTTTGGTAAAACATCATTCTCAGGTTATATGATGGTTCCAAAGGAATTTCCTCTCTCCTTTTCTTCATCCCTTCCTTCCTTGTATTTACCCTCTTTTCTCTCTCTCCTTCCCTACTATTTGCCTCCCTCTCTCTACTTTTTTAACCAGGATAAGTGGTAAGGAAATGTCATAAATCATCTTTTGGGATCTGAGACTGACCACATCTGAAGATTTACCTCAAAACAAAAGTGAAACAAAAAGAAATTAATTGTATGTGTCTAAGTTTCCTGCTGTTGTCAAGGGGACAGAGTTAAATAAGATACTGGCTTTCTCTGGCCCCACTTGTGGAGTTTTTCTGTCACCAGTTTCTTGGCCCATTGCTACCACTATGAGTAGAGATTAATTTATGATACACATTGAATATAACTGGGTGAATACAGAACATCATCTAGTACATGACCTGGTTTCAACTAAGTCTGCGTAGAAACAGTTGATTTCTTAGACAGTAGGCTTTAGGGATTCACCAGGACTGATCCTACAGTAAGACATTAGACAGATACAAATAAAGGGTAGAAGATGAAGAAAAATTCTTAGCCACTCTTCATTCAATTAGTCTAGCCTATATTTTAGTGTGCGAAGGACAGTTTGGAAATTACAAAATGAGGATTTTAAAATAGCTGGCCATAACTAAAGGGTTATTTCATGGAATTTATCAGTAAAAAATAAAAATAGTTTCTTAAAGATTTGATTTCACTCTCCATGATTGAATCACTCAGAGCTGTAATTTACCACTTGTTAAACTTCTCATAAAAACACACACAGATACTGAATTTCTAAAGTGGTCAGTGTAGCCATATCAGTTTTAAGATGTGGTCAGTCTCAGATCCTAAAAGATGATTTATGAAATTTCCTTCATGGACAGGCATATGTTCAAGATCATGGCTTGCATCAAAATTTATCATAATGCTAGAGTATAGGAGAGTACAGCAGGGTACAGTAGAGTGCTCAGGGCATTTGGTTTTAATTATTTCTTTTTAAGCTTAAAAAAGAGAATGTAAACATAGCCCATGAAAAAAATTTCAGCACTATATATTATAGGGCACAGCCATATGCTTAAGGATCTCCACATGGAATTGTTACACCTCGTAAAGATATAGCTAAAAGAGTAGTTGTGGAACTCTAAATTCTATTAATTGGTATAAGTGACTATTTTTAAAGATTCAGTTATAGTTTCATTCTGTAGATGAAATTGTCTTAAGAGTTAAGTAGTTGGATCCTTAGTACCATTTGATTTTTGGTGACTGAGTACACTCTAAAACCTTGTAGTAAAGGATCAGTGGAAAGAAATTATAATTATATCCATCTTAATAAAGTAGCACAACACAATACTTATTTAATTTTGTAAAATACAGCTTCATACTATTGAATTCTAATACTCAAAACACTTCCTAAATACATGTTATATGCCTCAGTATCTATCTTAGGTAAAATGAAAGTAATGTACAGTTATGACAATACTGTGAGGAATGAAATTTTATATGTAAAGAAGCCACTTCAAGCACATAGTAAATTTTCAAGAATTACTGTTGCTCTGGTTGATGTTGTTGTGGTTGCTGTTGTATACTTTGTATACAACAAAGTAGCACAGAAATATTAAAGTTTATGATAAAATAGAATGATAGAAAATAAAAAGACTCAAAGTATAACAGTTTTTTGCTTATTTTACAGTGGTTACATGTATTCTAGTTTGGACATAATGAATATAAAGTTCATTTACATGATTTCTAATTATTTAAATCTGGACATTTTGATTTCATATTTCTATAGTTGCACTTTGATATTTTATGTATTAAATGCAGAAAATTAAACAAAAATATTTCTATAAAAATAAAACACCCTAACTCAAATCTAAATTGCAGAATTCAATAAAAGATTTGGTAAATTCAAGAAGCAACATTAATTTTTAACTGAAAGGCCTATATCTGAATGGCCCTTGATAAGTGATGTTTTACTGTTTTTCAACTTTTGACAAATTTTTATCAACATAAATTCCTTTTGCCTCTCTGCTTATATTCTATCCAAAAACATTAATAAAATGCTTCCTTAGTTAGCTGTCTTGAAAATATGGTGGTTTTGCTCAAGTGAACAGTGCAGCAGGTTAGAGAGACAAGTAGTTACCAAAGAGAACACAGAAGCTTTAATAAAAGATTCTCAAAAGTTACAGTAATTTCACAACATATAAGCAGAGATGTTGTTGAAGAAGTCTTACAGAGAAATCTAACTTTCAGAATCCTTTAAAGTATGTAGAGAATATTTTTAAGAAAAGAGAAGTTCAATGATGGATGTAGGAAACCATTAAGAAAAAGTATTACCTTAATAACCTTAGGATTATAATTTAAATATACCAGTCTTTTTAAGTCTTCATTATAATTATGTGGTAAATATACTATCATGTATTCACTTTTAATGTTCCAGGCCAGGATGGCAACATAGGAGGCTCCTGAACTCACCTCGTCCCATGGACACACCGAATCTACAGCTACACGTGGAGCAATTCCCTCTGAAAAAAATCCAGAAACTAGCTGAATGACTCCTACATATTGGTCAATGAGAAAAAAAAACAAAAATGAAAACAAAACCACATAAAAACAGGTTTTGGCATACCTTCAACTACTGGGAGCCATTAAGAACAAAGAAGGCAGCTTGGACAATCACTGAGGTTTGAGAGACAACAAAAGCTCAGACCAGGCTGAATCATAATGCTTATCTCCTATATGAAACCACTGCAACAAGACTAGGAGAGGTGCCTGTTTTATCTAATGCTTAGAAATCAACACAGAGAGTCAAAACAATTGAAGTAACAGAGGGATATGTTCCAAACAAGAGAACAAGATAAAATTCCAGAAAAGGACCTTAATGAAGTAGAGAGAAGTTATTTGATAAAAAGTTCAAAATAATGGTTATAATGATGTTCACTGAGGTTAGCAGAACAATGCATGAACAAAGTGAAAATTTCAACAAACAGAATATATTAGAAAGTACCAAATGGAAATCACAGAGCTGAAGAATAAAATATATGAACCGCAAAATTCATAGAGGGGTTCAATATCAGACCAGAGAACTGGAAGAAAAGATGAGTTAACTCAAAAACAGAGTAGTGGAAGTCATTTAAGAAAAGGAGCAAAGAGAAAAAAGAATGAAGAAGAGTGAAAACAGATTAAGGGATTCATGAGACACTATCAAAATGAAAAGCATCCTATAGAACGGAAAAAAATTACAAATCATATTTCTCATAAGGGGTTAATATAAAAATATAAACGCATTTAGAGAACTCATACAACTTAACGGCAAACAATCTGATTTAAAAATATGCAGAGAAACTAAATAGACAATTTTCTAAAAAGACATACAAATGGCCAAAAGGTACATGAAAATGTGCTCAACATCACTAATCATCAGGGAAATGCAAATCAAAACCAAAATGAGATATTACCACACATCTGTTAGAATGGTTATTATCAGAGTCCATAGTCTCTCATGGTTCGTTTCCCCCTCTGATTTCCCCACCTTCATTTTTCCCTTCCTTCTCCTTTATCAAAAATATAAGAGATAACAAGTGTTGACAAAGATGTAGAGAAAAGGGAACCCTGGTACACTGCTGTGCTGGTAGGAATGTAAATTGTTTACGGCCACTATGGAAAACTGTGTGGAGCTTCTCCAAAAAATTAAAAATAAAACTACCCTACGATCCAGCAATCCCAGTTCTGGTTATCTATCCAAAGGAAAAGAAACAGGATTCAAAGAGATATCTGCACTACCATGTTCATTACAGCATTCACAATAGCCAAGATACGGAAACAACTCAAATGTTCATTGATGGATGACTAGATAAAGAAGGTGTATATATGTATATACATATATACACAATGGAATATTATTGAGCCATGAGAATGAAGGAAATCCTGCCATTTGAGACAACATGGATAGCCCTTGGGGGCATTATGCTTAGTGAAATAAACCAGACAGAGAAAGACAAATGCTGCATGGTATTACATATATGTATGGGGGAAAAGTAAAACTCATAGAAACAGAGTAGAAAAGTGGTTGCCAGGGGCTGTGAGTTGGGGAAATAAGGAGAGGTTGGTAAGAGGGTACAAACTTTTAGCTATAAAATGAAAAAGGTCTGAGGATCTAATATAAAACATTGTGACTATGGTTGTTAACACTGTACTGTTTAAGTGAAATTTGCTGTGAGTAGAAATTAAATGTTCTTACACAAACACACACACACACACAGAAGATAAATACATGAGGTGATGGATGTTTTAATTAACTAGATGGGGGGCATCCTTTCACAATATATATGTAAATCAAATCACCATGGTGTGCACACTAAATATCTTAAAAATTTATAAGTCCATTATACCTCAATAAAGCTAAAATAAAAAAACAAATAAAATGAGCTGTGTATAAAATAAACATGAGCATATTAAGGAGACAATCTTTATATTTGCATTTAAAGTTTAAATCTACTTTAATTTTATATGCTTATTAACACGTTACATAGAGTTATAAAAATGTTTTTCTTTTCATCTTAATATGTGAAATATTTATGATGTAACTATTGGAACATTAAGTTTAGACAAAATTAAAATACTTGGTTCATTTTGACACTATCACATGCTACATCTAAGCATCAAGGAAAAGCAAAATTTTATCAGTGAACACACTATCTTATGAATAGTAGTCCTTAAATCAATGGAGTTTATTATTCACAATAAAGTTATCACAGGATAATGATATACTGCAATTTAGTCATGTCATTAGTTGGGCTGAAGAAGAAAGATTATCTACATAAATATTAATGCTAATGAAGTACTAAAGATAATGGAAAAGTCCCCAAAGGATAGTTCAATTAAATCTGTTTTTATAGTTTATACATTAATTATACTCCTGAGTGAGACTGTGAAAGTTTATTTTTATATTCTTTCACCTACTAATTTCTAGGTTATAAATTATCTATATAAATATTTAGGAAAATATACCAACTTATATTAAAAAAACCCATAGTAATGTCTCCTTTGTGTTCTTATCAAATGCTACATTAATTCATTAATACTTGAACATAAAGACCCAAAAAATATTTCATTACTTCACCATTTTTCTTTATTTTCACTAATTTTTGTTCTTTATGAGAAAAACATTGCTACAAATACAACAACACATATCAATTGCCTTAATAACAATCCCTCTTTGATTTGTTTCCAGCAGCATCAAAATGGAAACACCACCTTAATACGAAATCTAATCTGACTCTAAACCTCAGTGTAGAAATTACATACTCAACTATTCCCATTAGCTTTTTCTAATCCAGTCAATTGCTCTGTAGCATTCTTTTTCCTAGTTTTAAATACATACCCTTTACATACATGAAGGATTCAGAGAGAACATTTTTTGTCACATTTCCATGAACAAAAGTTTGCATTCTTCTTTTCTAATGTAATAAGACTAATACTAAGATAAAAATGCAACACAAAGCATGTATAAAATGCTATTCATACTTACACCATACTAGAAGAGATGGGCCCAAGTTGGGCCATATGACTGAAATGACCATTGGTATCGGAAATAAGGAAGACATATATACATATACATATATATATACACACACACATATCTTCCATATATACACACATACAGATACGTATATAAAACATTATATATATACATATATATACACACATATCTGTCGTCGCGCACCGAAATAATGCTCTCAGACACCAATCTGAGGGGTCATACAGGGCTGCCTCTACAAGGGAGAGTAGCAGCAGCTGAATTCTGCACATAAATTTTATTTTGTTTTTTATCAGCAAAGCAAGGACAGATGTATCAAAGCATGGGGAGGGAATACAAAGAGATGGCAATTATCTTGAAGCCAGAAAGCAGGCCTGTACCCTCCCCTATACGCAGGCACACAAGGAGGGGGTTATGGAATAAGGGAGGAACGGGATATCTGCACTTGCAATCACCCGAGGCAGGAAGGGGAGTTGAGGGTTACTTTCTTTCATATCTCCTTATCTATGCCCTGCCCAGGAGATCTCTATGCCCAGGAGATGATGGGATCCTATTCCTACGGGGCCTTTGCGTTCAACAGCCGGAGAACAGGAAGGCTGCTGATGTTTCAGATGCTCCCACAATCACTCCTTAGAGCTTACAATAAACTTTCCAGGAATAACCTGACACATATCTTCCAAATATATACACAAATACATGTGTATATAAAACATTATGTGTATAGGTAGATGTAAAAAAGTCACAAGTAAGTATCAAAAGACACTGGAATTCTGGCTTTGTTGAACAACATCTTTCAAATAAAAGATATTTTGTAGACCGGTAAAGTAATTTTATTAAAGGTGCATAGGATTTCTCTCTCCTGAAATACTTCAGAAATAATTCCCACCAAGAAAATTTCCCAGGACTGCCATACTAAAAAAACCATGCTTCATTGATAACACATGGATTTCTTTCTTAATTTTAACTTATTTAAGGTAAATGCAAAATTATAATCAGAAAGACCAAATCTGAGATGTTTGCATGATACTCCAATAAAAGGAAATTAAAAATAAACTTAAATCATTTAGCAGTACTTAGGGTCCAAAATGAAATAATTCTTTGATATGAAATTGGATGTTACAAAGTTAAAAGTTAGGGTCAATTTATAGATTTGGCCTTTGTTTTTTAAGATTTTTATTTATTTGAAAGAGCGAGAGATAGAACGAGCATGAGCTGGGGGCAGGGAGAGGGAGAAGAAGCAGGCTCCTTGCTGATCAGGGAGCCTGACGCAGGGCTCCATCCCAGGATCCCCAGCCCATAACCTGAGCTGAAGGCAGAAGCTTAACCGACTGAGCCACACAGGCACTCCTATAGATATGGCCTTAATATTTACTTGTTTAGATATTGATCACATGATGACAGCCCAGGTCTGGGAGTGGGGTCATTTACTATGTATGTAAAAGAAAATTGTTATACTATTGTGGACATTGCTGCTATAAACATCGGGGTGCACGTACCCTTTCGGATCCCTACTTTTGTATCTTTGGTGTAAATACCCAGTAGTGCAATTGCTGGATCATATGGTAGCTCTATTTTCAACTTTTTGAGGAACCTCCATACTGTTTTTCAGAGTGGCTGCACCAGCTTGCATTCCCACCAACAGTGTAGGAGGGTTCCCCTTTCTCCGCATCCCCACCAACATCTGTAATTTCCTGACTTGTTAATTTTAGCCATTCTGACTGGTGTGAGGTGGTATCTCATTGAGGTTTTGATTTGGATTTCCCTGATGCTGAGCGATGTGGAGCACTTTTTCATGTGTCTGTTGGCCATTTGGATGTCTTCTTTGGAAAAATGTCTGTTCATGTCTTCTGCCCATTTCTTGATTGGAAAGAGCCAAGATGTCCATCAACAGATGAATGGATAAAGAAGATGTGGTATATATACACAATGGAATATTATGCAGCCATCAAAAGGAATGAGATCTTGCCATTTGCAACGATGTGGATGGAACTGGAGGGTATTATGCTGAGCGAAATAAGTCAAACAGAGAAAGACATGTATCATATGACCTCACTGATATGAGGAATTCTTAATCTCAGGAAACAAACTGAGGGTTGCTGGAGTGGAGGGTGGGGTGGGAGGGATGGGCTGACTGGGTGATAGACACTGGGGAGGGTATGTGCTCTGGTAAGCGCTGTGAATTGTGCAAGACTGTTGAATTTCAGATCTGTACCTCTGAAACAAATAATGCAATATATGTTAAGAAAGAAAAAAAAAAGAAGAATGTAGCAGGAGGGGAAGAATGAAGGGGGGGAAATCGGAGGGGTAGACGAACCATGAGAGATGATGGACTCTGAAAAACAAACTGAGGGTTCTAGAGGGGAGGGGGGTGGGAGGATGGGTTAGCCTGGTGATGGGTATTGAGGAGGGCACATTCTGCATGGAGCACTGGGTGTTATGCACAAACAATGAATCATGGAACACTATATCTAAAACTAATGATGTAATGTATGGGGATTAACATAACAATAAAAAAATTAAAAAAAAAAAGAAAATTGTTATATTGCAAGATACTCATGTAACCCTATATTGTCAGTGGAAATAGAACAGTTTAAACTTATATTACTGTAATGCTATGATGAGCTTTTCAAAATAAGTGCCAGTCTTATTTAATAAAAGATAAGTAGGAAGCAAAATACTATTGCAATTCAAAACTTAGCAATAAGCGTTCCTTTTGTACTTCTGGAGATAACAGAAGATTGTGGCAGACATCATCTATCGTGACTCCCAGCGAGTCACTTCCGGAAGCACCCCCTCCCTTTGAGGGCAGGAGGAACGTGTGACTTAGTTCTAACCAATAGGATCTGACAAGGTAATGTGATAGTTACTACCATGATTATATTATCTTAGCCAACTAAGATGAGAGTTTTCTGCTGGCCCTGAAGAAGTAACCTGCCATGTGTGAGAGGTTAGGAGAAAGCACCACAGGGCAAGATGCTGAGGAGCCTCTAGATGCTGAGAGTGGCCTGGCTGACAGCCAGGGAGAAAACAGGGAGCCTAGTTCCATAATGGAAGGAAATGAATTCTGCCAATAACCAGAGGAGGTTGGAAGGATATTCCCAACAGAACGCAGCTCAGGCATCATGCAGACTGCAGCATTGTGAGATCCTGACCAGAGATCCCAGTTAAGCTGTGCCTGGATTGGTGACCCAAGAAAACTGTGAGATATTAAATGTGTGCTGCTTTAAGCCATTAAATTTGTGGTAATTTGTTACACATCAGTAGAAAATTAATACAAAGCTAAAAGTTGTATCCTGAGTTTTCTGTGCACACAATATAGATGGACATTATCTTGGTAGCAAAACTTGTGGAACATTTGTGTTTATAGTAGTTACCACAGTGAATGAGCAGTGACAGAGCAGAAGACAGGCCATGAAAAAATTACCCTTTGTCCCACAAAAACAGAGGAAGAGCTCTGTGATCAGTTCTGCAATGCTGGGATTCTGGTATAATATGTGTAGGAAGCATACAGCATCTAGGCAACACTCAATACATAATTGGATGAATATTGAATGGATAAATACTAAAACACCTATTTTTCCCCCATGGGGCTAATGCATCAACGATAAGGGTGTTAAAATAATTTAATTGTATCGTATTTTATTCTTAGAAAAGGCCTTAAAAATTACATTATCTCTTTGGATGTTAAAAGAAAAAGAAAAAACAAACAAAGCCCCCTGTGTTTATACATGAGGGAAATGAGGCTTTACGAAGCTAAGTGCTCAAGGCAACACCTAATAATATGGCAAAGCTAGAGTGAAGCCCACACTCTTGCTCCAAATGAGTGACTAGCAAGGCGTCTCCTATCTGGTTAGCACCAGTGCATCTGGTTTGGAATCAGAAGGGATGGGTTTGAGAACAGCACATCCAGCCCTTCCTTTCCCTGTTCACTTGTAGAGAGGAGAGTGGTGAGAGGGATTGCAATTACGCCATTAAAGGAAGAATCCATCAGGATAGAAGAAATATGTTGGGAACTAGCAATTCTCAGTCAAGTCAGTTAAATCACCATTTAATCAGTAGCGGGAATTGATTAAATCGATTACTTGATGTGAGTTTTATGTAATATAATTTTTATTTTTCTACTGATGCATAAATGTTTATACCATCTTATATCTTTAATAAACATGACAAAGAAGAAATTGTTACTTTTTTAGTATTACGGTTTTAATCATTTTTGTATTTTTGCATTTGTATTACAAATATGAACTGCATCTGTATCTGTTAAATAAATATGTAATTGGATTAATACTTATAGCTTGGTATGCAAATCTGTAAAGAACAAAGTACGCACAAGCCTGGTAGCATAATAATGGTTATGATTACCACAAGTTTTGGGAAGAATTGAGAAACTGATTAGGTAAGAGAAGTTCTGAATTTGCAGAGTCACTTAGACATAAAACTAAAATCCAGGTGTCCAGATTATGTCTGCATAATCTGGTCTAAACCTGTTCTCATCAAAATCAATTTGCTATTGGTGAAGGAAGTATTCAACAGTCAACAGCTTCTATCTTCCAGTATATATCAGGAGATACTTTTCACTAAAGAGTTATCTAATGTAGTTATTTTGGTTATTTTCATTACTCTATTTAAAAAATTCTTACTACTACCTGAAAAGAACAAGAAGTGTTACATGTTGCTAGGTGACCAGCTATGAATATTCAAGAACATTCCACTGAGATTGTGCTTTAAACAAAAAGAGAGTTGCTTTTCTTTATTTTCATCCAATTTTCTATTACATCATATTTGTTGAACTTTTAACTGTCAAATGTCTCAAAATACATGACTTTGTATGAATTCTGTTTGGTTTCTGTACCGTGTGCCAATTTTTTTTTTGTATTTATTATATTATTTGATTTTTTTCAAACTCTTTAGTATCATCTTTAGGGAGAGAGGCAAAAATAGGAAGAGTTTCTTCTATGTGTCTTATACTTTTTTTTTTTACATTAAAAATTACCTCTACAACTTCTTATGTTAAGTACTGTCCATATCATCTCAGGACAAATAAGCTGAGACTAAGAAAATTTAGAAACTTTCCCACATTGTCCAGCATGGAAAGAAGTTAAGATTCGAGCCCATTTATTTATTTATTTTTTCATGACTCCTACATCCTTGTTCTTTCTATATTCTTCTGCTCATGACTCTAATTGTCAATAAAATATCCTAGGAGATCAATATAAATCCTTACTCCTTTAATTGAATTTCATTTCTTATTGCTCATTTACCTGTAGCCAATTCACGTACATTTCTGATTTACACCCTTAAATTTCACATTAACATTACTGTTTGTCCTCTCTTCTCTAAGGTTAAATATCTTGAATGTCTTCACCTTCTTCTCATGGAATCAAACATCAATTCCTTTAATTTAATTTTATGAAGAGTGTATAGAATAATGTGCTAACCGACCTCCAGTTAGAAGCAAAGCACTTCCTTAGCAGGAACAGAATTGTACAAGCAATATTTATCCTGACAGATGTCAGGTGAAGTGATGACGTTGATGTGGAATTGGCCTGGACAATAAACACTTCCTTTGTTACTCGGGAAACGAGTGCAAGCTTTCATTAAAATTTACCAGGCAGAAGTTGTGAGTTTTAGAAGAGATTCAACCCAATCTGCATTTTATATCTATAGGGTATTTTTTTTTTTAAGATTTATTTATTTGAGAGAAAGAGTCAGAGAGAGAGAGAGAGAGAGAGAGAGAATGCATGTGGGGGTGGAAAGGGGCAGAGTTTGAGGGAGAGAGAGAGAATTCTCAAGCAGACTTCCCACTGAGCATGGAGTCTGACGCAGGGTTCAATCCCAGGACCCTGAGATCATGACTTGAACCGAAATCAAGAGTTGGCCATTTAATTGACTGAGCCACCCAGGCGCCCCTGTGTCTATAGGTTTATACTCAGTTTGTCCCTAAAAATAATTTGAGAGGTTTACAATGAGAAATTGTATCATATATAACTGTACTCTTACAGTGAGAAATTGTATTTATATAACTGCACTCTTAAAATGAGAATGAAAGTGAAAAAATCATCCTGAATGAGAAGGGAGAAATTTCTGTGTCAAGGTTCACTTTGTAGGACCTGTTCAAGTTCCAGCAGTTAGAACGGAACATACGTTGTCTCGGGATGACAGTTACATTTTCTCCTGTAATTCTCATCTCTGCAATCCAATTTTATTTAAAAAATTAAAATTAAGGTTAACTAACTGTTGTTGGCTTTTAAAGCTGTTCTGAAACATTTCTGCTCAGCTTTTTAAAATGTTAGGCCAAAATATCTCTTCCAGTGAGTATTAAAGAAGGGGGGGGAGAGGAAGGATTTCTATGGCAGGTATAGGGCAGAGTCCCTGCACTCTCATTACAATTAGACACTAACATTCTTTAGGAATAAAGCAAGGATGTCTACTCTTATTACTCAGTTCAACATTGTACAGCAAGTTTTAGCAAGTGCAATAAGGAAAAAAAAATTAAGCAGTCCTAATTGGGATGGAAGAAGTAAAACTGTCTTTATTTGTAGATGACATGAACTTGCATCCTTAGAAAATCTTAATGATTCCACAAAAAAAATCTAATAGAACTAAAAACAACATTAGCAAGATTATAAGCTAAAAGATCAATATACAAAAATCAATTGTATTTCTATAAAATTGCAGTGAATAGCCCAAATTGAAATTAAGAAAACAACTCCATTTATAATAGCAACAAAAAGAATAAAATAATTTAAGAGATATTTAACAAAAGAAATGCTAGTCTTATACACTGAAAACTATAAAACCTTACTGAAAAATACTAGAGAAGATCTAAGTAAATGAAGAAATATTACATGTTCATGGATGGGTTGGTTCAGTGTTGTTAAAATAGCAATTCTCTCAAAACTGATCTATAATTTCTTTTTTTTGTTTTGTTTAGTTTTGTTTTTAGTATTCTTTCATTTACATTTTTAAAAAATTTTTATTTATTTTTATTTTTTTAATTTAAATTCAATTAGCCAAGGTATAGTACATCATTAGTTTTTGATATAATGTGATATAACATGATTCATTAGTTGAGTATATCATTTCAAGGCAACCCCCGTCATAATCCCAGCAGACTGATGCTAAAATATTATGGAAATTAAAAGGATCTACAATAGCTGAAACAATTTTCAAAAGGAGGACTTAGACTACCAGATTCCAAAACTTAACATAAATTAACTGTAAACAAGTGAGCATAGTATTGATGAAATAACAGGCACATACTCAAAGAGAAGAGAACTGAGAATCTAGAAATAAATCCTTGTATTAATGGTAGATTGGTTTTTTACAAATGTGCTAAGGCAATTCGATGGGGGATTTTTTTTTAAGATGCTCGCACAAGCAGATATCCATATTTGTGCTTTAAAATAAACGAACGTGGACCTCTGCCTCACACCATATACAAAACACAACACAAAATAGGTCATAAACCTAAATGTATAACCTTTCTGATATAAAAAAATAAAAGAAAATCTTTGTGATCCTGGGATAGTTCTTAACACTCTATCAAGAGCAGCCTGGTCCCTAAAGAAAAAAATACTGATAAATTGAATTCCATTAAAATGTAAAACTTTTCCTTTAAAATAAACTGTTAAGAAAATAAAAACACAAGACACAGACTAGAAGAAAATATGTTCAGGTCATATACCTTATAAAGGACTTATATCCAAAATATATAAAGAAGTCTTACAACTCGGTAAGAAGACAAACAACCCAAATAAATAACTGGCAAAGTATCTGAACAGACATTTCACCAGAGAAGACATATGCATTGTTTATAGTCACCTGAAAACATGCTCATTACCTAAGTTATTAGGAAATTGCAAGTTAAAACAATGAGTTTTCATCCACACCCATCCCAAAAGATAGCCATTACCAAGTGTTGGCTATGACATGGAGAAAGTAGAACCATCAGACACGGCTGGAAAGAATGCAATAAGGTACACTCATTTTTGGAAAACTATTTGTCAGTTTCTTAAATAGTTAAAAAGAAACTTACCATAGAACCCAACAATTCCATTTCTAGGAAACCATTAAAAAATATCATACGTCCAAATTCAAACTTGTATGCAAATTATTTAAAAACTGGGAAAATCCAATGGATAAAAAAATGTAGACTATCCAAATAATGGACTACTTAGCAACAAAAAGAGCAATCTACCGATACAGGTGACAAAAAGATAACTTCAAAAATGTTGGTAAGTGAAGGAGCCAGACACCACAACTGCACACTGAATGATTCAATTTATACGAAATGCCCAGAAAAAGCAAACTTAGAGACTGAAAGTAAATCTTTCACCTGTGGCTGGGAGAGGACCGTTGAAGGTGGATATTGCTAGCAGGCTCAAGGGAAATTTTTGTAATGACTGAAATGTTCTAAAACAAGACTGTGGTGATGGTCACACAACTCCATACATTCACTAAAAGTAATCGATTTCTACACTTACAATGTATACATTTATGATATGTAAATTGTACCTTATTAAAGCAGTTTAAATAATAACAATAAAAAAGAGCTATCCATATTTGGTATTGCTACCAACTCAGAGCCAACGAGATCTGTTACATTTGTCTCCTATTTCTAAAAGCTCATAAAGATGGTAGACAACGAAGAATAGAAAATGAGCCACTATTTCCACTGAAGACACTGCTGTCTTTTGAACCTAAACATATTTAGTGTTCTTCCCTATTACACTTGCTAATTAGTCTTTCTAGCCTTGCAGATGTAGCCAGCCTGTTATGGAACCATACATAAGCAAATATCTTTTTTGAAATCAGAAGAATTTCTTTGGCTTGTTTGAAACAGCTGTGTTTCTGGAGCCATAAGATGGTTTGAAATAAAAAAGAAACAGATTCATTTCTTGAGCATTGCATTTTATTCTTTTTTTCCCTGATAATTTCTCTCTAAGAGAAGAGGGAAATAACATTCATTGAGTGTATAGTAAGTATAGGATTTTGTGCTAGGTTCATTTGCAATTATGTGAGATACATAGAGCTGGTCTTATTTTCCAGATAAGCAAATTTATTCTCAAAATTTAAATAAGCAATAGAGTTGAACTCCAACTCAGGTCTTCCTGCTAAAATTCACTACCTATTCTCTCCACTTTGCAGCCTTGTGTTTGGTGGAATAAAGACTTTCAAAATCATTATACAGTTGTTGATCAGTACCTATCACTCTATCTTTGAAGTTTTCAGTTAATAGTCAAAGGATCTATGTTCTAAAAATTATGGATCATTTAAAAGAAGACTGTATTCATGTATTTCTCTCTGTGAACATCACAAAAATATAAATAGTGGTACATAAATATATGTGTGTACACTCTTATACATACAAGTGTATAGGTATGAAAATAATGTTTTATAAATTCCTTGGCTTTATCTAAGTTATTCCTAAAATTCTATTGTAATAATTACTTATATTTCAGATTTTACTACTGAATTATGAGTAAGTTGTAGATAAGGATATGTGTTGTGTTCATTCTATTACCCTAGCAATCAACCCAATGTAAAGCACACCAGGGGTGTTCAATAAATATTAACAAACAATTAAAAATTTATCCAATATGAGTTATAAAAACAGTTGCAAAATACATTTTATGTTGTATAGTTTTTTTTACAGGAAGAGAAAAAGCTTATTTATATTTTTTTTAATGTTCTCTATAAATATCCTTAGAGTAATGGTTCTCAAACATTTTGTTTTAAATAGCCATTTATACTCTTTAATATTACTAAGGACCTCAAAGAGCTTTTGTTCATACGGATTACAGGCCCGTATCATAATTTAAGACTGAGAATTTAAAAACATTTATTCATGAATTTAAAATGAACTCATTCTATGTTAAAATAATTACATTTTTAATAAAAATGACTGTATTTTAAAAATAAAACACTTATGGGCGCCTGGGTGGCTCAGTCGTTAAGCGTCTGCCTTCCGCTCGGGTCATGATCCCAGAGTCCTGGGATCGAGTCCCACATCGGGCTCCCTGCTCAGCAGGAAGCCTGCTTCTCCCTCTCCCACTCCCCCTGCTTGTGTTCCCTCTCTAGCTGTCTCTCTCTCTGTTGAAAAATAAAAAATCTTTAAAAAAAAAATAAAAAAATAAAAAAATAAAACACTTATGAGATGGGTGGTGGTGTTTCACATTATTGCAAATCCACTTAAAACTGAGCTAAATGAAATACAGCTAAATGCTCATATCTGCTCTGTGGACAGCCTGTTGTGATGGCACGCATCGTGTAACCTCCAAAGACCTCTACTGAGCATATTCACAAGAAAATGGGGGTGTAAGGCAAGTGCTACCTTACCATTTACTATGAAAATAGTTCTTTGTGGACCCCATGAAAGAATCTTGGAAACCATGAGGGTCTCCTGCTCGAACTTTGCGAAACACACAGAGGAAACAATAAATAAAACACACACTTTCTATTCCTGTCTTCTATTTTGAAATTCTTTTTGATTCCAAAAAATAAAAATATTTTTTCTTTTTTTTGTGAGGTATACTTGTTTCACGTAATTCTTATAAAACATTTTAACGCTACACCCTGTTAGGGTGGTTTATTTTCTTTAATTTTTTAAAGAAGATTTCATTTATTTATTTGAGAGCAAGAGAGAGAGCATGAGTGGGGGAGGGGCAGAGAGAGAGAAGCAGGCTCCCTGCTGAGTAGGGAGCCTAAGATGCCAATGCCCAATGCTGATGCGGGGCTTGATCCAGGACTCTGGGATCATGACCTGAGTGGAAGGCAGACACTTAACCAACTGAGCCACCCATGCGCCCCTAGAATGGCTTATTAAACTATCATAAAAGATACACAGTTTTTCTACTTTCAGTGGGTTTATATAACCAAAATGAAAATGCACTAATGACTATTTGGACCTTCTGTTAGGGAGGGCAGATATATTACATTTTATTCTTCACTCCTTCCTTGCTTACATCCTATCATGTTTACAAAGGCATTTAAATTTTTGGTTAGATAGCTTTTTCACTACTGATGAAGCTACAAGCCACTGCTCATTTTCTCTAAATATGAAAAACAAACGGGAACTTAATCTTTTTATTATGGAAAAAGTCATACATATAAAAAAGTAATGCAAGCCTATAATAAAACCCAGTGTGGTCAATCTTCCAACTCCAACCATTATCAAATCATGGTCAATTTTCTCATCTATTCCTTCACCATTCTCCACACAACTAATTTTGAAAGAAATCCCAGACAAGGTATTGTTTTGCAAATATTTCAGTATGTATCTCTAAAAAAAAAAAAAAAAAAAAAAACTACCCTTAATTTTTATTAAAAACGTTAACATCAAAAGTGGTAACCATAGCCAAAAAACAACAGTAAATCTTTAATATCACCAAACGTTCAGTTAAGCAAAAAAGGCTTTTGGTTGAGTGGCAAACAACGGAGAGATCCGCCAGGAGCACAGATGCTCTGTGCTAGGGTTTGCCTGCCATTAGCTTAGACCTTTTAGACCTTGTTTGCCATAGAAGTCATTTCTCACTCTAGCTTTGCATATACGTGTATTTAAATCCCTTTGAGGTACTGAAGATTTATTTGAAAACAACATGAATTGCTTCAAAACATTTAATTTACTATGAAATTATGCTACCCAAGTACACATGGAAAATATATTCAGTAGTATTCAATGCAAGGGAAAATAATGGGGAAAATATTTTTATTTTTATATTAGGTAAATATCAAAAGAAAAAGGGGCATGCAGAGAGATGATACAGAACCCTACTAGTAAACATCTTGTTCAAAACAATGATTCTTGTTTCTCATTTCATAAAATCTATATACAGAGGAAACTGAATTTAGTTTTCAGGCTAGAGTATTTATAATGAGATATTAGTAGCTCTCATTTCTGTCTTTCATATATTTTAAAACTTTTTTCCTAATAAAACAAAATAATAAGTTGCAAAAGACAGGTAAGAAGGTTGAGGGGATGACTAACACAGTATAAAAGCAATAATACAGCTAGAAGATAGATACAGTGATATAGAATTCTGGTGATTTAGTAAGATTTCTGTTGTTCGCACTAAAAAAAAATTTGGCATTGTTGGAAAGTACAATGTTGTTTTGCTTTATGAGCTGGAGGGAACTGAAATAGTTTGTAGAAGTAATTATTCCATAGAGTTATTCCATTGTAATTATTCCAATCCATAGAGCCCATGGATTTTAAGATTTACCCCTGGAATTTTCATCAGTGCTTAAAATACAGTGTGCATGCAATAAAACTATGAAAGTTTAAATTATCTGTCTCTGGTAGGAGAAAAATTACCCAATCTTAAAAGGAAAACAGCATTAGACTCTTAATCGATTCATTCTCTATGAAAATAAAGAGAGGAAAATTGCTCAAAGCAAAACCTGTTCCACTTCTTCATGCTCCATGGTCTAAAATATGCAAAGAACAGGAGCAAGTAAACTGAAAAAATATCTATTTTTGTCCTTTGTTATATCAGTCCTTGCAGGAAAAAAAAAACCTCCAGTACATATACCATGTTAGATACATCACCTCTACATATGTTCATATATATACATAAACATATATATTTATGAATATTTTCTGTTGATGTACAGTGTCTATAAACACAAGGAATATACTTGAATGAGAATATAGGTACTATTCATATTTCAAAAGTCATTAACTTTGACAGGATTTATATTTTGCCTCAAAGATCTAAACAAAAAAAATTTATGATATAAAAATTCCATTATCTTTTAAAAGCATCAAGGTCATGAAACACAAAGATTGTGAAACTATCAGACTGGAGACGAAGAAGGGATGACAGCTAAATGCAATATGAGATCCGTATTGGATCCTGGACCGGGAAAAAAAAAAGAATTTAGTGGGTAAGTGGGATACTAAAACTCTAGAGAAGGCTTGTAGATGTGCGTGTGTGTGTTTTAAAGATTTTACTTCTAGGTAATCTCTACACCCAACGTGGGGCTTGAACCTACAACCCTGAGATCAAGAGTTGCATGCTCTACTGACTGAGCCAGCCAGGCACCCCAAGGCTTGTAGCTGTTTTAATAGTACCATATTAACTAATGTTAACTTCCTGGTTTTGATCTCCTGATCGTTATTAGATAGATGTTAACATTAGGGAAACTGAGTAAAGGATGGGCAGAAGAACTGACCATACTATTTTCTGGGAGTCCAGAATTTTCTAGGAACCTAAAATTTTTTCAAAATAAAAAGCGTAGAAACCTGTCATATGTTTTGGTTCACATAAGAACACAAACAAGTAAACAAACAAAAACTCAGCATAATTGATAATGTTCAAATTGACAAGGTATAGAGGGGTTTATTCCTTAGAAGAATCAGAGATCTCTACTACCTGTGTAAGGATGTTTTGTAGTTCTAAAACCAGTGGCCATATTGCTCGGAGCAATAATTATGGAGTATTATAATGCCATGTATGTTTTAAAAATGCAATTAAGGAAAAAATGGATCTAAATGTGTACCACTTAGTAATTTGTCATATTAATGACCATGCCCTTATAATCTTTTATTTTCAAATGTGTAGCCTGCTTATTTTTTGAAATTCTCCAAAACACAATTTTTGACATAAAAAGTAGTATTTTCTAAAATTTGGTAAGTCATCTAAACTGAAATCCAAATACATATCCTAATCTGATATTAAAATAAGAAGTAGATTATTTGATTTCCTTTACCTGAAACTGTGTGATCCTTCGAGTCTCTTGTTATTTTTATCCTTGCATGAGGAAAGATGTAGTGCATAGTCTTCCCGTTCATCTGCATAATCTAAGATATACATATGATAAGGTGAACAATCAATGTTTAAAGGCACTTAAAATGCAATATACAGATTTAGATTCGTTTTAAGTGTGTTGATTCAATCAATAAAAAAAATATTACCAGATTCTCAAATGATCACAATTTAAGCATCTTACACTATACAGTATTATCAGTTTCTGAGTTGATTGTGATCTTTATATTTATAACCAATCACTCTTGCAAACTGATTTTCTGTGTTTGGGAAATTGATAGGTACACTTAACAGGTACTAGAAGATGTCTGTTCCTATAGTAGTACATGAATGACAGTGGTAGACAACGTATGTGAAAACGAGTGAGTCTCTGATTTTGTTCTGGGCAGCCTAGAAACGGAAAGGTATTTTTAATTTTTGGCAATTAAGTGGTGCTGGCGGAGAAAAGGCAGAAAAAAAAAATCCTCCTACTATACATCTTTATCACTCTAATAGGACTGCTTTACATTTGTGTTGCTTTGATTTTATTGTAAAGTTGTGCTTTTGCTATGCATACCTACTAGAAATGCCAATGCACACTGGATGCTGAGGCTAGTTCTACACAAATAAAGCTTTTGCTCATTGTAATTCTTTCTGAGGCCTTCCTTTTATTCAAAGCTGTGTTACTGATGAAGTTATTCCTCATTTACTGTTCACATTCCTTCGGGTAGAAACATCAACCCTGAAAGCTACTGTGGCTAGCCTGTGATTCCGACTCTCATTTTTGAGACTTGAATATGAGAATACTAGAGATTGCATTATCGCTGTTTTCCCCTGGCAAAATGAGACTTCTGAAACAAATTAGTGAATGCAAACTTACGTTTTATATTTTATGGTACTTTGCTTTTAAATGAGATTTGTGAAACAATACAAGATAAAAATAGTGAAATATTTAGTCATATCTATATTGAGGATTTTATTAGTATGAAATGTTCTATCACCTTAGAAAAATTTGACTAAAATTACAAACAAAATAAAGTTTAGTAAAGAGACATGCAATATTACCTATTTCAGAATACGTTTAAGAAGTCTGTAAGAGAACTAAACCAAAATATTAAATAGAAGTTAGAACCCAAGAGATGTTGACTTGTGATTCCTTGAATACTCGTGTGGTTTTAATGTGTAAATCCACCTGTAAGGCTGTTGAAATTCTACATATTAAAAGTAAAATACGTGTTGAAAAATGCAAGCTTAAATTATAGCCTGTCGCTTTTCTTCTCTTCAGGAAAGAATAAGCTTAATCAGGTTTCTGATGAACAGAAAACACTCCCCAAACAGCAGAATCCTGTTGAGTCCAGGGATATTATCTGAACTCTTCAAAGTAGAACTGTTGTTTGCAAGATTATGAATAAATCATGGGCAGTATAATTGGTTCGTCTAGATAATTTGTGCCACTATAACTTCGTAAGCCACCGAACCTTATTTATTTATATTCATGGCAAGAAGAGTGTGTACATTTTCCCTTGATTCTCCGTCTTATTTTCTCTGTGTCGGTATCTGTCTACCTCTGCCTGCTTTCTTCTTCCCTCTCAATTTCTCTCCTCTGCCTTTCTTACTTTCCCTCCCTTCATCTTTTCTCCTTCTATTTCCCTTCTTCCACTTTTATTCCTCCCTCCCCAATCTGCATTTAATGATCTTACTTTTTTTTACTGAAAATTAAACCATGTTCATTGAAAATACTACAACTATTAGATATAACTGAATTTTGCTTTGGTACTGTAGATAACTAATTCAAATTGGCATGATTTCATTTTAAGTATCTTTAATTTCATGTTCTATTTGGCCACAATCTTAAAAAGTCACTTTTTTCCACTTGGTCAACAATAAAGTAAGAAAATGCATTTTCATTATGCTATTCTTTCCAATTCTCTAGACTAGGGAGAAGGTGATGTAAACTCAAGTGCATTTGTTGCACAGTCTAGGAGAGCTGTAAGATTTTCCAAACTTTTCAGCAGAGTTTTATCAGCTAGCCATTATCACCTTCTAATTTGTACCTCTGATGATGTTAGTAGAAGGGATGTTAGCATCTTCATTTCCATAAAATGTTGCTTTCAGAAAACCTCATAGCACCTCCTGTAATTTCAGAGACTGTCTATAGCTAGCATCACAAACTCACTTAATAAATCAAAAACATGAAACTGCCATAATTATGATCAAAGTGACCAAAAGTCTGTAGAAAGCAGTGGTATCTGTCTTCCATGTATGAACTAGTTGGATCTTAGCTTTTTTCTAAGCATTGCAGGTCAATGTTCAGAGTTCTCCAGCAGATGGAGTTTCAGGGTCAGTGTTGCTTCTGCCAAATAAAAGTAGGAATGAGGGCAGGACTGATGTCAAGTAGTGCCCACACTTTTTCCCGACTGTGTGTCTTTGGTATTACTGTCTTTTGGTGATTCTGCACTGAAAGGGCTATCACCTTTATGCCTCCCAGCAAAAGGATTCTTCTCTACCTACAGATATTTTCATGAATAATTGAGCCTTCATACTTATGAAATAATAACACTTGTGTTAACATACTGTTTATTCATAGGGACATTCATCTTTTTCCCTCTCCTAAACACCATGCATGCTAGATACAGGGGAGAGAGTGTCCTTCCTGTGCTCCAAGTACTGTGCTAGGCCCTTGTAGAACTGCGGTGGATGCAGCAGGGAGCCCCTGCTCTCTAGGAGCTCATAGCCTGTGACGTAATGCATGCAATACTACTGGAGCACAAAGGAAGAACACTTGCCCTGGTGTGTGGGGAGGTGGTGGTGGTAGTGTGAGAGAAGGCTTCTTATAAGATGGGGCACATACACGGAGACCTACGTAACGAGTAGAGGAGCCAAGATGAGAGGAGGACTGTTCAGGGAAAGGGAACAGGATACCCAAAGGCCCAGAATATAGAGGAAGAATGGCTCTCTCAGAGGAGCTTAATGTACCTCAATAATGCAGTTGCACGAAGACTGCAGAAGACATGGGCATAAGTGCAGAACGTGGAGGCATTTGATACTAATCAAGAAGTGTTGACCTTTATAATTACCCTGTGAGGGCTATTAGCTCTATTTATAGATGAAGTGAATAAAGCAAATCCACATTTCTTTCCTTTCAAATATATATATATATATGATGCATATATTCAAATAATACGATCTTGAGTCTAATAAAAATTCAGAAAAAATTTTGTTTCTCATGTATTTTTATATGTTATTTTTAAAGCAGATAAGTTCATGTTTGTATTAATCAATTTGGTTTTATTACTTTTGCCTGCAGGGCATTTTATGAGTATAAATTCTTGTTATGTGTAAGTTTCCAAATAAAAGCATCCGGGTTTATTAGTACCAAGAGCTCAATATTACCTTTTTATGATTAGAGATCAAACAAGTGAATAAAATAAGAACACCATTTTGCTATTCTCTCTAGACCAAAACACAATTATGATGAGTTAATGACAAAAACAGTACTTTAAGATAAATGTGAATGCAAAAAAATACCATGATTTTTTAGCTTTAGGTAAATGTAATCAAAACATATGTCACCTTCTATGTAGCTTGTTTAGAAAAAACTATGAAGAAAAACAAAGAAGTTATTGTCACAAAAGTTAGCATATTTGTTACTTTTTTGAAGGAGGTTGAGGATTACCATCTGGAAGGGGCACATAGGGGTGTCTGGGGCAAGCATATTCCCTTTCTTGGTCTGTGTGTTGGTTATATTATTGTTCACTTTATACGTAGTTTATAATTCTGCCTGTTTGCAGTTTTGGTAACTGCATGTGTAGTTTTTTGTCTGTATGTTAGATATAAAAATAAAAAAAATTAAAAAACTAAATGTAAAAAATAACTTTTAATAAGAAATTACACATTATTTTATTACATTTACCTATAAATAATTCTAACAAGGATCCTTACATTTTCTACTTTATAAAAAATAGCAGGAAATTCATGAAATGATTCTTAAATATATTCTGCTTAATTTTGGCCATTATATTGGTCTGTATTTTGTTTAAATAAGATGTATTATATCCTCAGTGGATTAAAATCATAAATCTGCAGATGTTAGCAACAGAAAATTAAAATCAAAAAGTGCCATTAAGGTTATTAATGTTTCATCTACATACAA
This sequence comes from Halichoerus grypus, assembly GCF_964656455.1. NCBI lineage: Eukaryota > Metazoa > Chordata > Mammalia > Carnivora > Phocidae > Halichoerus > Halichoerus grypus. Next base: position 27,891,605 of record NC_135723.1, read on the forward strand.
AAGAATTCCAGAAAATATTTTTTGAGGTGGACACAGATTATGTTAAAATGTATCCTTCAAGAATACTGGCTGAATAAATTAGACAGACAAGACTATTCTAAATATTTGTGGAAATAGTAATGTCAGAAAATAATTGGGAGTTATTTTCTAGCTCTCCAGTTTATATATTTCATCTTACTAAGATTTCTTTAAAGGATTTGTGCTTTCATTGACTAAATGTAGGTTTGTGGGAAATAATAAACTTCAAAGAAACAAAGGAGACAGGTAAGATATAAAAAGTAAGTCAATATAGAGAGATTTTTACAGTAAAATATATTCAAGGAAGCTATTTTCAGCTGACAGATTTATTATTCTAGTAATTATAGATAAAAAGAGGTAAATTTACATTTTATAAACATGTTCAGAATGATTTTATTATTTTCCTTGCTCATTAGGCTGATCTAATTGATGAGATTGAACTACAGCTATAAATATGATTTTAATAACAAGGTAATCTAAGAAAAGTCTAATTCAATTGTCTCATACATTGAAATGAAGTACAAAGAAATGGAAGTATATGGACATGTATACAGAGGTAAACACAGCCCTAAACCAAAACTTTTTCAAAAAAATATTTAATTATTTATTTATTTTCATCATAAGTGTATTCCTTAATCTCCATTACCTATTTGACCCATCCCCCCCACATGTTTACCAGAGGGAAGATGGGTGGGGGATAGGACTAAACTATAATCTTATTAAAGATATCAAAAACTAAAAATATTTATAATATATAGAAAATAATTCCAAGATTTCTAGAAAATATGATAGCATACATAAAACCAATACAGAACAAAATTTTGAGATAAATTCTTTTTTTTTTTAAAAGATTTATTTATTTGAGAGAGAGTAAAGGAGAGAGAGAGAGAAAGAGACAGAGCAGGGAGAAGGGCAGAGGGAGAGGGAGAATCCTGAAGCGGACTCCTCACTGAACATGGAGTCTGATGCGGGGCTCCAGGCCAGGACCCTGAGATCATGACCTGAGCCAAAATCAAGAGTTGGCCCCTTAATTGACTGAACCACCCAGATGTTCCTGAGATAAAGAAATTCTATTTAACAGCTAGAAATTTGTCCATGAAAATTTAAACTGCTTTGGAAGAAATCAAATTTGAGTATAGATACTATCTTTTCAATGGTACTTATATGTGTGATGAAAATCATCTCTTTTACAATTTAACGTGACCAACACTGAAGTAAATTACAGTAAACTCATATGGTTTACCTTTGTTGTTCAAAATTGAGTTGTCTTCTATATCAGAGAATCACTAATCAGACAGGATTATTTAGGAATTAATGTGTATGAAATAACTCTATGGGTATTTTAATGATTATGGGTACACAGCCTGCAAATATCTGATCTCTTAAGGCAACTGATTTAGGCCACTGGGCTTACCAGAGGAATCTCTCTCAATTTATCCAACTGTTGATCTCCTATGTGTCTTTCAAAACTCACTCAAACGTCACCTCATTTGTTCTAAAGTGAAGATGACCATGAATTTTAGTATCATATTTATCTAACTGTGAAATTTATCTCTAAGTTTTCGTTTCATTTATAAATAGATATTAATTGGGGCACCTGGGGGGCTCAGGTCTGACCTCAGGGTTGTGAGACTGAGCCCTGCACGAGGCTCCATGATCAGCTGGCAGTCTGCTTGAGGTTCTCTCTCTCCCTCTCCCTCTGCCCCTCCTCCACCACTGCCGCCTCCCCTGCTCACACACGCACGCGCGCCTTCTCTCTAAAATAAATAAATCTTTAAAGAACATAAAATGGATATTAATAGTATCTAGTTTGAGTTTTTCTGATGATAAAATCCAAAGATAAATATAAAACAAACATGTCCATATAATAGACTCTAAGATATAAGTTCCCCTCTTTCCCAAAGTGAAGCGTTCCCTGTCCCCAGCTCACTTGGTTTGGTCACCCCCTTATTTGCTATTTCTTAACACCTGAACACACTGTTACTGGAAAGCACTGAAATTACCCATATCTATTTCACCCAATATTCTGTAAGGTCTTTAGGAGCTATATGTGTTGACCTTGCATAGTAGTGTTGGGTATGTTGTACAAATTTAACTATCTTTTGGAAGAATGAATCACTTAAATTGCCCAGTAGAAGCACTACAGCTATGCTGCAATGTTGACAGCCAGGGATGATTAAGTAAGTTATTCAGTACTTTAATTTACTGAAAAAAAATTTTTTTATGAACTTGATTGACAAAAGTCCCATGCATTTTAGGATAACTGAGACCATTCTAGGATGACCGACTATTTGATTGGCTGATTGATGGATTGGCTGATTTTTTTGTGGTGGTGGGGGATAAATCTAAAAGAGATTTCTCAATATAGCACTTACTTGCTCTTGATGTTGACTAACTGGTCTAGAGTGGACCAATCTTTCTGGTAGTTTGCGATCCAGACCATGTCCATTTTCCAAACGAGACTCCCTGGGTTTGTCAAACCAATCTGTTTCTTCACGACGCAGATGATAGGCTTTGGAGACCAAGGAAATATCAAACATTGCAACCACAACTAATACAGATCATAGAGGACAGCAGATGTTCTGAAATACCAACATGCTCCAGGCTTGTTAACCATTCATGCATTTCAAATACAACTCCTAAGAGGATGAGAAAAATCATTTCCAATACTATGATAAAAATTTTGTACCATGGAATAACTTAAAAAAAAATAATGTACACACTTGTTCAGCCTCTCAGAGCAAAATAAAACAAAATTAAATTTTAAATGAGAAGAAATTTAGATAGTGACTGAATAAATGAACGAGTGAATATTCCTCAGAAGTCATTCTATTCAACCTCAACCCTTTAGTTCCTACCTCCTCATCTCTTCCCACTACCTACCACCCACCACTAACATCTAAGAAAAATGTCTTCCTTCACTACAGAAGATTCTGTCACTTTCCCACTATCATATCAATCACTACTAACATGTGGCTGCTGGCTTTGAACATCAAGTGAGTCATCAAGACATTTCTATGACATTCGATAAAGAAGTGAAAACATTTATTTCTAAGAGGATCCCAGGTATTATTGCAAGGAACATGTGTGCCATACTCACCTAGTAGCCTACTATTAAAGTATATTTAGAATATTTTATTAAAAATTAAACAATTATTTTCCATGTGGCCATGGATTTAGGAGTAAGATTGAAGAGTTCACTGACTGCTTTTTATACTTACAATGTGACAAAACTTGACATCTTAGAATACTTTTTTGAAAATGTAACCATATTTAAGTACATAATTATTTTAAATTATTCATCCCATTCAGTTCTTAGTACTTCCAAGGCTTTTTTTAAAAGCTATTAATTAGTGACCAAAAAAATCCCATTTTACCTAATATATAGAATTTGACTTCATATAAAGTTTTATTCTTTGCAAAAGGATCCCTAATTTGTAAAAAGGATCTCTGGAAATACACTGTTGCTTTCTTTTTTTTTTTTTTAAAGGTTTTTATTTATTTATTTATTTGAGAGAGAGAGAGAGAGAGAAACAGCATGAGAGGGGATAGGGTCAGAGGGAGAAGCAGGCTCCCCGCTGAGCCGGGAGCCCGATGTGGGACTCGATCCCAGGACCCTGGGATCATGACCTGAGCCGAAGGCAGTGGCTTAACCAACTGAGCCACCCAGGCGCCCTACACTGTTGCTTTCTAAATGGCAGATGGAGCAGCCCTTCTCAAGTTCTCATCCTGAAAGATTTGTTGATGGTGTTATTAACTTAGGCTTTCTTGAAATTCTAGCATCTACAAAACCATACTTTTGAGTTCTTCTAACTCATCATAGTTTTCTTTTTATGCCTATATCCTTGATTATCTTTTCTTCCAAAACTTCCCAACACATTTTTTGCCAGGCAATTTCCATTACATTTTTGCTGGTAGGACTGGCAAACCCATAGCATATACACCACTACTCACCTCCATAACTCCTGTGATCTTGGTCCTGTGGTCACCTCCTCTGATTAACCACAGCATGTCCCCCAAATAAATATGATGATTGATGATGTGTCATAATTTAGTCATTCTTCAATTTGAGGAAATGCAATATTACATACCTGGTTTGTGGTTGTATGTGCGCTTATCTGATCTCTAATAGGAGCTTCTAAACTGCTTGAGGATAAGGCTCAGATCTTTTTTTTTCCCCCTCCCTCAACACTAAAAACAATGCCTTGCAAATGCCATAACATTCAATAAATGTTTGGGAGGTGAATGAAACAGAAAAATTAATCATCAACTAGAGAAAGAAGTTAAATACCCTAATTGTGATATACATATTAAAAAAATATTAATTTGTCCCTTGAACTTCATTAATATTTATACAATCTTGACTCACAATCTCCTTGATAATATATTATGGTTTTTCATAGTTTTAATTTGACACTAAAAAACTAAACTTATGAAAAAATATTTAATGTAATGAAATTTGATAAGTAAATACCAAACAAATTTATAATGTAATCATTAGTCTCTTAAAAACTTTAACTAGACTATCCCCAACCATAGTAACACTATCTTATTTTACTTCTTACATATTCTTATTATTTATTTCTCATGAAAAAAATAATCTATATTGATTTTAATAAATGCATATCTTGGATTATGTAGTATATGATTTCACTTAAATATATAACTTTGCTAATTGCACTTGAAACAATCCTTTAAGTCATGTTTTCTTGGCTATGTCTATACAAATAAAGCAGAATCTCAACCTGATCCAAGTTTTGTCAATTTGTTTCTGATTACATATTTGTCTACTATTTCTTACAATAACTCAATATGTAATTAAGTTAGGATGTCTGTCATGTTTTGCGTAAAAGTTTATAGATCAATCAAGTGCAACCAGAGTGAATGAATCTACTTTTAAGTTGTATTCTGTCTTCATAATTTATAGCAAATTGGACATAAATGTTAGTTGTTTATAACTGCAATTATCTGATCTGCCATGGTAGATCTGTACTTTAAAAATTGAATTTTATAAAATTTTCCAAATTAACTTAAATAATTTCCTGGAGATTAACATCTCCTTGTTTTAAACTGATGATATTTTCTTGAAATCTTGTATGTAAAATAAAAGTATGCTATTTTCGGGTGAAGCATTATTCAAAGTTATAGGAATAGTTCAGTTCTATTCAGTGTCAAAAATTGGTTGGAAATTTTTTTAAAAGAGACTATACTGATTTTTTTTTTTTTTTTTTGGCTTGGAGTATACTTTGAGAGAATGTTTTCAACAAAATATTTGTGTTTGTAGAAATAAATATAACTTGTTTTTAGCTTAGTTTTCCTCCAAATCTGCTCCAAAAAAGGGCTTCCTGCTCTGTAGTTAACCAACCATGCATGCACATCAAATTGTGGACTTCAAGCTGATGGCCATAAATACTAAGCAATGTAAATTATGCTTATCTAGACTTTACCTCAAGTGAGCTATTTCAAAATTAACTAAAGTCATATAGAACACATATGAAAAATATTCTAAGAATCTATAAATTAGAGTTTAATTGAATTCAAAGAAAGCACACAACAATTTGAAGGCAGTTAAATTTGTTTTTGTCTACCCAATACTAAATAGCCTGTTGGAATGTTACACTCCTCAGAGTGATCTTTGTATCACTGAATTACGGATATGGCATATATTTGGTAAAAATATATTTAAAAAACTCTTTGTATTTCATGAGTTCACAAATGAGTTATGTAATTAGGAAAAATATTTTCTACTTTTTCCCTTAATAACCCAAGGAATCCCAAGATTTCAAAAGAAAAGTAGGCCATTGCTTTACCAGAAGAAAAGTAGTATGTTCAGGTGATTTAAAAGCAAAAAAAAAAAAAAAAAAAAATGTAACATTTTAAAACTATAACTTTTAAAGATAATCACTACAATTCACACACATACTACTACATATATAATTCAATTTGTTATAGTTGTCCTTTGTCTAATTCTGTATCTGTATGTTCTTTATGACTAAATTTCTTATCTGGTTAATTTTTAAATATGTTTTAGTTTAATTGTGTAATTTCATCTAAATTTCACTTTAATTATTTATTTCTTTGGTATAATCTTTATACATTTCATAATTTTGTATGTTGCATGATGTGTCATCATCTACTTTATGAAAACAATGTTTTTCATACAGTCCTTAATGATTAGAAGTATACATCTTCCAAACATATCAATGAGAAATAAAACATTTGGTTATTTTTATATGGTTGTATGTAAATAAATACCACATTTTGGAATATCTAGAAAAATCTAAATGTCTGACACCATGTTGACAAAACATCCATGATGAATAAATGAATTTGTCAAATTCTCTCAAATATATGCTCCATGTGCACACACAGCCTTAGGTGTTTAGTTATACAACAAACCTGTTGAAGTTTTTGTTTTATCTTGTTATTTTACCAATGTGATTATTGAAGAGTCTTTTTATTCCTCTGCAGCAATTGTTTTATATGTATAAAATGTGTGTAAAATGTGGATTGTGAAAAAAGAAAAAAACTGCTTCCACATAATATCATAACTCTTGTTTAACTAGAGAGATACAAACAATTGACTAAATAAAAAAATATACAAATGAAGTGCTTTATTAATTGAATAATTATCAATAAAAATGGTCAATCCAATAGCCTGTAGAGAAGAAAATAAATCAGAAAGGAACTAGTCTGTTGGGATTTCACTAAGAAAAGGAATCTGTCCACTTTCAGATCCAGTGACTTATCTTAATCCTATTCAAATCTAGATTTGAACTTCTAAAATTGTTATTAGTGTCTATATATAGAAGTAGAAGTAAAATTCTTTTCATAAACACTTATTTTCCTGTGAATCCTCAGGGAAAATGTCAGATTTAAAAGGGCTGTTGTTCATGTTAGTTTAGTGCTCTGCAGTCTTCAAAGGCATGAAGTAATAATATTTGTATTCAATGAGAAATATTTTATTTCCAGGACTCAAACCGCACCTACATTCAAATGTAAACCATAGAGGGAGGGGAAAAAAGAGGACCAAAAGTCATGAGTGCTTCTGGCATGGAAAGGACTCTATATAACCTTTTACCTCTCCTCCCTTGCCTTCATAATTATATTTAGAGTAGATAATTTTCTAAAATCCTATCATTCTATATGATTCAACAACAACAACAACAAAATTATCATAAGGCAATTTTTAATTAAGGTATATACTTGCCTTAAATCATTTATTCAAAGAAAAACTAGCAAAACAATTTAGGATAAAAAAATGGGATGATGCAAAAAGCAAAGCCAAGGGAAAACCTGTATGGGTATACCAACTAGGAGGCCTTCAGCTTGTTAAACTCACAAAAGTAGTGAGCAAATTTTTGATTCTAAATCTAAAGAATGTTTCCTGTGTACTGACACGATTATTTTTTGTCAGTATCATATTTAGTGCTAAGCTTTCTAGTATGTAATGCAAAATGCACAAACTTGTCAATTATGGTATTCATAGTGAGAGAAATAAAAATATTAATCCTTTATTTAAGGAGAATTATAAAATTCTACATTACACTAATATCAGGGATTTAGCCAAAGATTCTCAAAAATAGAACATCTCTGAATTAATGAACAATGATATCACAAAAATAACATAAATAATTTTCTATTACAAAGTCTAGCAGAATAGTACTTAATGGCTCTAAATATTAATAATTTCACAAACTGAAAGAAACTGACCAATACATTTAGAAATGCATTTTTAAAAGATAAAAGAAACATACAATGACAAACTTTCCAACTATGGATTTAAAGGATGACCATATTTTATTGACACAATTACTTGATAATGGTTTTAGAAAAGTGGACACCAAACAAATCAAGCAAGCAATCAAGAAACAACAATAAAAGAATAAACTAAAGAGAAATAAAGAAAAGCATGCTAGGAAATCTATACACAAGATCAAATTTCCATTTACAAGAAATAAAATTGAAGTAAACATGCAAAAGACGCACTAAGAAAAGTAGAATACATCCTTGGAGAAGGAAAATTAAACATGCAGAAAAACAAGAGTTTGAGTTTTGAGAGTAACAAGGTAGTGTGAGGCCCAATTTACCTTCACTGTCTGACATGGCATGTTGGAAGTCATCCATGATGAACGCTATGTCACGGTCATAGCCTCGAGTTCGTGATTCTTCTCTCATGTGTTGCTGAACTTCAGGCAATGAGTGACTTGATCCAAACTGATCCCTGGTGTCTGCAGATATTGGTGGAAGGGGTCCAGCTGCAGCCCTGGCCATTCCCATTGGCTGGCCAACGGGACTGAGTGGACTTTCTTCTTCAGAATTTTGGGCCACAATTGGTATTCTTCCTCTACTCTGGCTAATTGGTAAGCTGGTCGGCTTAGTTCTGCCAGAAGGTGATGCATGACTAAAGGAAACATCTAGAGCTTCAGCCTCTTGAGCTTTCAGTCTTAGGGAAGAGCTGGAAGAATCTCTTTTAATTGATAAGTCAAGGCCATAGACAGAAGAAGGTCTGGAAGAAGGTCTGGACCTGCTGCCACTACTGTATGGCTTATCTGCTTCATCCTGCAAAGCCGACCTTAGGGTATTTCCTAATGTGCCCAGCCCTGTGCTAAGAGATGACCCCATAAATTTCTGTTGGTCTGTAATATTTTTTCTGAGGCCAAAAGTGATGTCATCTTGAAGAAGCCTTGCTCTGGAAGAAATGCCACCAAGAGATGAAGTGCTAGAAGTCATATAGCTTGAATAATCAGGTTCGAGATCTCTACTTTCTTGAATGGGTGAAAATTTTGACATTTTAGGATCAATTAGTGACTTCTTATGTTTTGATTGCTTTTGATAAAGTATGGCTGCTGGTAGTTGTTTTGCTGCTTGTTTTTCAAGTGTGAGTCTACTAATGCTGTACTTTTCTGATTTTGGAAAATGTCTATAGCCCACATCAGCATGGTAATAATGGGAAAGACCAGCAAGGTGATCTAAGCTCTCTGCCCCTCTACGGAATTCTTGTTTAATCTGATGTTTCAGAAGCTTTAACTCGTAGGGATCTTCCATGGGATCTTCCTCTGCTTTCACATAACTATGCAATCGGGAGGAAGTCTGCAAAGGTGCTAGGAAATCCGTCACTTCTTGAGACCTACGTGTTTCAGTGGATCGAAGGAGACGATCTGTTTTTGACAGATCCTTTTCATGAAGGCTAAATGCAGTGCTTAGTGCTGCTGTTCCTTTGGTAATCTCTCCAATGTCATCAATTAGGACATAATTTCGTGGAGTATGATGGTCAATATCCGCATAGAAAGAATCTGCAGATATGCTTGATATTGGACTGCTTGCCATGCTACTTCTTTCCTCCAATCCTATTCTCAAGTCTAAGCTATTGTACTTACTCCCAAGATGAGAAACAGCATATGTATTATCAGTAGAAACAGGTGCTATCATCAGGGGTTGGTTGCGAATCACCTCATAGTTTGAAGTTATCTTGGGCTCCAAATATAATGTAGTTTGCCGTGGCTTTTGTTGTATCACCATCATCTGTGATGGTAACTGGTAAGAAGGTTGTGGGGTTGGTGTAGGTTGAGCTTGAGGTGTGAAGGACATTGTTGCAACAGCCTGAAATGTTGGTTGAGTCTGATAAGGTGAAACTTGCTGATGGTACAAAGTCTGTTGCTGAAAATGGGACTGTTGGGTGTATGGGGTAGGTGCTTGGGTAGGAAGAGCTGGGGAAGAATATTGGTATTGTGTATAAGGACTTGTAGGAGGAACTAGTTGAGATTCTGTTTGGGTTTGCGGTGGTATAAACTGGCTGAATTCAGTTTGGGGAGCAGTTCTTGGTCGCTCTATGCCATGCTGACTTTCTATTCGGGTTGGTCGGGTGCTGCTCACTTCACTGTCAGACATGTAATCCCGATCCTCAGCTACTCCCTGGAGGTAGGCTCGCTCTCTCTTTTCTCTCTCCTTTAATAATGCCTCCTTCCTCCTGTTAATTCCCATTTCCAGGTACCGTAACTTGGCATCAATCTCCTTTTCTTCCTCATCAAGTTCTGCTTGTTTCTTTCTCAGCTTTGCAGATTCCCTCTCTACAAGATCAAGCTCTCTGTCTATATCCTGGAGAATCTTGGCTCGTGCCATTGTGTTGGTTCTGCAGATCCTCCTCCTGGAAACTGTGCCCATTGTGCTGTATGTTGACTGAGTGCCTGTGGAGGTCTCCTCAGGGGGTGGATTTGGCAGAGTTCTCTTAACTTTTTTCTGGGTGCCAGAGGGTGTCATGGTTTGAGAACCTTTTGTCTATAATACACAAAAAATAAAACTTTATTAAGAAGGGAAAAAAGATTTAAAAACTTTATCACTTACATTTTAAATAAAAATGATTTCATATATGTTTTAGCCATGACAACATAATAAAACAAAACTTCTATATATTATTTCAAGTATTAGTCACAAATACAATTAACCGAAAAATAAATTTTCCTTTCTTGGCAAGTTGGTTATTTATTATTACAACTTCTGTAACATTAGAAGTGAATTTGGAAATCAAGCACAGAACTCATTACTACGTGGGCTTATATTTTATTTAGACTCTTAAGAGAATTCTAGAAACTCATTTTTCATCCTGTTTAGTACACATAAAACTATTTGCTAAATGTATTCCCAGAGTATGTGTGTTAGATGTCTAAAATTTAAGTTATATTTGTGAAGATGCACATTTACCATTGTTAATTTCAATTGTTTGCTTCTATCTTCTCATTCCCACTTCTTCCCCCACCCCCACCCCCACCCAAAAGTGGCTGTCATTCCTATTCCAATCATGAAATATTCTGAAAGAAAAACTTTAAATCTCTAATGTCTTCCCCCCCCCAAAAAGAGTGATCTAATTTTCTATTTAATATTTCATTATTTTCATGACCATTGGGTCTTATGTTTTCTTTCAATTTTATTATTCTTTAGTAATTTTAGTTGTTCTTAATGTTTTAGCAACTTATACATGAAGCAGAGGGAACTAACTGCAATAAAAACCCACTGAATTTTTTTTTTAATCGTATAAGTTATATCATTGATGAAATGTCACATATGTTAGGTTTCATTTGGTTTGTCATAAACTTGTATTATAAGAATCACTGATCTTGAGAATCATACAATTTTAGAATATCAAAACATGTGTCAGATTATTTTCAATAAACTGATGTAAACAGACAGGATTTCCTAACACAAAGAAGACAGAGACCTAGACAAAATGCCAAGATGGAGGAATTCATCCCAAAAGAAAGAACAAGAAAAGGGTCATGGTCAGGGATCTAACTGAAAGAGACACAAGTAAACTTCCTGATCTAGAATTTAAAACAACAGTCATAAAGATACTAGCTGGACTTGAGAAAAGCATAGAAGATACCAGGGAGTCCCTTACCACAGAGACAAAAGACCTAAAAAATAGTCAGACCAAAATAGAAAATGCAATAGCTGAGATTCGAAATAGACTGGATGTAATGACCACAAGGATGGAAGAATCAGAGGAATGAGTAAGTGATATAAAAGGTAAAGTTATGAGAAACTAAAGACTGTAGGGGCACCGGGTGGCTCAGTCACTTAAGCATCTGACTCTTGGTTTTGGCTCTCAGGGTTGTGGGATCCAGCCCCACACTGGGCTCTGCACTCCGCATGGAGTCTGCTTGTCCCTCCCCGTCCCCCTCTCAAATAAATAAATAAAATCTTTAAAAAATATATAAAATAATAAAGACTGTAACAAGAGATGAAGAAGGACACTATATCAGAACAAAGGAGTCTATCCAACAAGAAGATCTAACAATTGTAAATATTTATGCCCCCAACTTGGGAGCACTCAAGTGCATAAAACAATTAATAACAAACATAAAGGAACTAATTTATAATAATACAATAATAGTAGGAGACTTTAACACCCCACTTACATCAGTGGATAGATCATCTAAGCAGAAAATCAACAAGGAAACAATGGATTTGAATGACACACTGAACCAGATGGACTTAACAGATATATTCAGGACATTTCATCCTATAACAGAATATATATTCTTTTTGAGTGCACATAGAACATTCTCCAGAATAGATCATAATAGAGTCACAAATCAGGCCTCAACAAGTACAAAAAGAATGAGATCATACCATGCATATTTTCCAACCACAATGTTATGAAACTTGAAGTCAAGCACAAGAAAATATTTGGAAAGACTACAAATACATAGAGGTTAAAGAACATCCTACTAAAGAATGAATGGGCCAACCAGGAAATTAAAAAGAAATTAAAAAATACATGGAAATAATAATAATGAAAACATGACAGTCCAAAACCTTTGGGATGCAGTAAAAGCAGTCCTAAGAGGGAAATATGTAAGAATACAAACCTACTTCAAGAAGCAAGAAAAATCTCAAATACACAACCTAACCTTACACCTAAAAGAGCTAGAAGAGGAACAACAAATGAAGCCTAAAGCTACCATCAGGAGGGAAATAATAAAGATTAGGGCAGAAATAAATGATACACAAACAAACAAAAAAACCCAGTAGAACAGGTCAATGAAGCCAGGAGCTGGTTCTTTGAAAGAATTAATAAAATTGACAAACCTCTAGCCAGTCTTGGCAAAAAGAAAAGGAAAAGGACCCAAATAAATAGAATCACAAAGGAGAGAGGAGAGATTACAACCAACAACAGAGAAATACAAACAAATATGAGATTATTATGAGCAATTATATGCTGACAAATTAGGCAAGCTGGAAGAAATGGATAAATTCCTAGAAACATATAAACTGGAAAAACTGAAACAGGAATAGAAAATTTGAACAGATCCACAACCAGCGAAGAAATTGAACCAATAATCAAAAATCTCCTGACAAACAAAAGTTCAGGGCCAGATGGCTTCCCAGGGGAATTCTGCCAAACATTTTAAGAAGAGTTAATACCTATTCTTCTCAAACTGTTCCAAAAAATAGAAATGGAAGGAAAACTTCCAAACTCATTCTCTGAGACCAGAATTACCTTGATTCCAAAATCAGACAAAGACCCCACTAAAATGGAGAATTACAGGCTCATATCCCTGATGCACATAGATACAAAAATTCTCAACAGAATACTAGCTATATTAATCCGACAGTACATGAAAAGAATCATTCACCATGATCAAGTGGGATTTATTCCTGGGCTGCAAGGGTGGCTCAATATTCACAAATCAATTGACATGATACACCATATTAATAAAAGAAAGGATAAGAATCATATGATCTTCTCAATTGATGCAGAAAAAGTGTTTGACAAAGTACAGCATCCATTCTTGATAAAAACCCTCAAGAAATAGGGATGGAGGGAACACACCTCAACATCATAAAGGCCATATATTAGAGACTCACCGTTAATATCATCCTCAATGGGGAAAAACTGAGAGCTTTTCCTCTATGGTCAGGAACAGAACAAGGGTGTCCACTCTGACCATTACTATTTAACAAAGTACTGGAAGTCCTAACCTCAGGATTAAAAGGCATCCAAATTGGTAAGGAAGAAGTCAAACTTTCACTATTTGCAGATGACATGACACTCTATGTAGAAAACCTGAAAGACTCCACCAAAAAATTGCTAGAACGGATACACAAATTCAGTAAAGCTGCAGGATAAAAATCAATGTACAGAAATCTGTTGCATTTCTATATACCAATAATGAAGCAGGAGAAAAAGAAACCAAGGAATCAATCCCATTTTACAATTGCACCAAAAACTATAAGATACCTAGGAACAAACCATGGGTTAATGGAGGGAAGTGGTGGGGGGTAGGCAAAATGGGTGATGGGTATTAAGGAAGGCACTTGTTGTGAGGAGCACTGGGTGTTATATGTAAGTGATGAATCACTAAATTCTACACCTGAAACCAATTTTACCATATATGTTAATTCACTAGAATTTAAATAAAAACATGGAAATAAAAATACCTAGGAATAAACCCAACCAAAGAGGTAAAAGATCTGTACTCTGAAAACTATAGAACGCTTATGAAAGAAAGAAAGTTAAGAGGACACAAAGAAATAGAAAAACATTTCATGCTCATGGATTGGAAGAACAAATATTGTTAAAATGTCTACACTACCCATAGCATTGTACACATTTTATGCAATCCCTATTAAAATACCACCAGCATCTTTCACAGAGTTAGAACAAACAATCCTAAAATTTGTATGGAACCACAAAAGATCCTGAAGAGCCAAAGTAATCTTGAAAAAGAAAAGCAAAGCTGCAGCATCACAGTTCTGGACTTCAAGGTATATTACAAAGCTGTAGTGACCAACACAGTATGGTACTGGCAAAAAAAAAAAAAAAAAAAAAAAAGACATATAGATCAGTGGAACAGAATAGAGAACCCAGAAATGGACTCACAACTATCTGGTCAACTAATCTTCAACAAAGCAATAAAGAATATCTAATGGAAAAAAGACAGTCTCTTCAACAAATGGTGTTGGGAAAACTGGACAGCAACATGCAAAAGAATGAAACTGGACCACTTTTTTACATCATATACAGAAATAAATTCAAAATGGATGAGAGACCTAAATGTGAGACAGGAAACCATCAAAATCCTGGAGGAGAACATGGGCAAGTGACCTCTTTGACATCAGCAACTTCTTACTAGACGTATCTCCTGAGATAAGGCAAACAAAGCAAAAATGAACTACTGGGACTTCATCAAGATAAAAAAACTTCTGCACAGCAAAGGAAACAATCAGCAAAACTAAAAGGCAACCTTTGGAATGGGAGAAGATATTTGCAAATGACTTATCTGATAAAGGGTTAGCATCCAAAATCTATAAATAACTTATCAAACTCAACAATTAAAGACAAACTCAATTCGGGCGCCTGGGTGGCTCAGTTGGTTAAGCGACTGCCTTCGGCTCAGGTCATGATCCTGGAGTCCCTGGATTGAGTCCCGCATCGGGCTCCCTGCTCGGCGGGGAGCCTGCTTCTCCCTCTGACCCTCCCCCCTCTCATGTGCTCTCTCTCTCTCTCTCATTCTCTGTCTCAAATAAATAAATAAAATCTTTAAAAAAAAAAAAGACAAACTCAATTAAAAACAAATAATCCAGTTAAGAAACGGGCAGAAGACACGAATAGACATTTTTTCAAAGAAGACATCCAAATGGCTAAGAGGCACATGAAAAGCTGCTCAGCATTACTCATCACCAGGGAAATACAAATCAAAACTATGATGAGATAGCTATCACCTCACACCTGTCAGAATGGTTAAAATTAACAAGACAGGAAACAACAGATTCTGGCGAGGACACGGAGAAAGGAGAACCTCTTCCATTGTTGGTGGGAATGCAAACTGGTGCAGCTACTCTAGAAAACAGTATGGAGGTTCCCCCAAAGTGAAAAATAGAATTACCCTATGACCCAGCAATTGCATCATTAGGTATTTATCCAAAGGATACAAAAATACTGATTTGAAGGGGCACATGCACCCCAATGTTCATAGCAGCACTATCAACAATAGCCAAATTATGGGAAGAGCCCAAATGTCCACTGACTGATGAATGGAAAAACAAGCTGTGGTGTATATATACAATGAAATATTACTCAGCCATCAAAAAGAATGAAATCTTGCCATTTGCAAAGACATGAATAGAGCTTGAGTGTATTACACTAAGTGAAATAAGTCAGTCAAAGAAAGGCAAATAACAAATGATTTCACTCACACGTGGAATTTAAGAAACAAAACAGATGAACATAAGGGAAAAAAAGAGAGAGGCAAACCAGGAAAAAGACTGTAGCTATAGAGAACAAACTAAGGGTTGTTGGAGGGGAAATGGGTGGGGGATGGGCTAAGTGGGTGATGGGTATTAAGGAGGGTGCTTGTTGTGATGAGCACAGTGTTTTATGTAAGTGATGAATCACTAAATTCTACTCCTGAAACTAATATTACACTCTATGTTAACTGGAATTTTTTAAAAAAAACTTGAAACAAATAAACAAAAATCAACTGATATAAACAAAATTACCCAAACATTTAATAGCATATTCACAACTTTCAGGTCTTCTGCATATTCTTTACAAAATGCCTTTTTCTCCTTTTCTTACTAATAATCCAAAGACCTTAATTCTCCCCTTTTCCCAGTTACTAAATATTAAAAGCAGAAAAATAATAGAAGGTATGTGAGGCTTATTTCTAATTAATTAGATCATATTTGTCTAAGACCCTCTGTTTTCAGTTTTTTTATTACTTCCAAATTCATTTCCTTGGTGTCTTTATCTGCCTTGTGTTATAATTTTTCTGCTCCCTTTATTTAAATTAACAGATGCATACAACAATACATAATAAATATTTTACAGAGTTGTCCCATTTGATCTTCATAACAACCCTTTGACTTAATTAAATAAATGAAAAGAATTGAAAGTGAGAGAGAGGGAATAAATAACATGCCAAACAGCTGCTTTTGGCACTCCAATTCCCCATATTTCTTGAGATTTTTCTGTGAGGAGGAACAAGCCACAATTTCAGAATCACTCTACCATATTTCACCGACTCATAAGATTTATTCATTGTGAATTTGCATCCAAATATTTTAAATTTCAGAAATGAGCATAAACCTTGATCGTTAGGATATGGCTTCTTTTTTTTAAGATTTATTTATCTGAGAGACAGAGAGTGAGCACACAGAGGGAGAGAGAGAAGCAGACCCCCCACTGAGCAGGGAGCCCGATGTGGGGCTCAATCCCAGGACCCCGGGATCATGACCTGAGCTGAAGGCAGCTGCTTAACCAAGACACCCAGGTGCCCCAGGATATGGCTTCTGATTATGAAATGGGTGCACATATTTGTTAATGAAAGAATGATAAATGGGTAACATAAGAACTTGCAATTATTTTTAAAGTTTTAGAATCAAGAACTGAATTCCTCAGAATTCATTGAGTGGAATGAGAGTATATATGCAATCTTAGGAAAAATAAAATTATGAGGAACTGTATAAGTTATTATTCACTGCTCATACACATAATTTTTTTCCTAATTTACCTTTCATAGTTTATAATTTTTACTTGAGAGAAGAGGCTTAGTCGAACTCAATTTTTTCTTTTTCTTTTTTCTTTTTATAAAGTCATAGGCTAAAGAAGCATTCTAGGTATTGGGGATTTCTAATTATCATCCAGGGTTGCAAATATTTAACCATCCATGACTTGTGTTTATTAATATTTTGTGTGCCACGGATGTGAGTCATGGAAGCAAGAGAGACAAAGCTGGTTGGAAGCAGGTAGATACTCACTAAGTTAGCGTAGCTCACCACTCAGTCTCCACAAACCTAAGTAGCTTTGCTGTTCTCTGCTTGGTAACAAAATCGCTTTAACTCTGACTATAGAAATAGTCACAAAGTTGGAGACTTGTCAAGGTCTCAGCCATACTCCTCCTGACTGAGAGGAAGTGGAGCACAGTGACTGAAAGCTTGTCTCTCAGGGCAGACACTCAGAGTTTCAATCCCAGCTCTGCTCTTTTACTAGCTGTGAGACTAGTAGCAGGTTGCTTCAACTCCCTGAGCCTCAGTTTTCTTATATGGAAAAGGAGGTTAGTATTCAATATTTCAATATTATTGGTTTGTCTAAGGAATAAATGAGTTAAAACGAGTAAAGAGTCTAGATTAGTTATTATCCCCAAGGGCAGATGGAAATATAATAGAGAATTTGAAATGATGTCTGGCCAACTTACAATTTAAAAAGAACTGACTTTCAAGACCATAAATAATTTCTAACCTGGTTATTTAATTCTAATTCAATCAATATGTTGTAAAACAAGAGTAAACAATCCCAAAACAGAGAATCAAAACAAAACAATATAATTGCTTAGAAAAAAAATCAAGAGATGTAAAAAAGAAAGCTTATCATGATTAACGAAGATGTAGTTGGAGGCCATGATTAGAGATGATGACAAAAATCTAGAAAAGTCTTGGTATTTAATAAGATTTTCCTTGATGACTAGCTTGGCAAAAGTTGTTTTTAGACAAATCCGGTGCCCTTAATCTAAAAAAAAAATATTGTATTGCATATATAAATTTAAAATATTTTAAAATAGCTGTGCAAAGTGAGGCAAGGGAAAGGAACAGTAAGTCCTAACAATAGAACGGAGGTTAAAGAGGGACTAGAAGAATCACTAATTTCAATTGCAATACCTAGGAAGTAATTGTGATCAGAGGCAAATAAACTCCAAGATAAGTTTTCAGTCCAAAGTTATTTTAAACAACATTTTTCTCAGGAGAGTCCATTTATAACATGCATCTTATATAGCAAAGGAAAGGAATTTTTCTCTTTCTGAGGTGTCAGGGCTATTAGTAAAAATAGCTAAGGTATATGGACACACTATCCCAAAGTCTTTAAATATATGCATGTGCATTATGTCTTTGTCAAAATAATTAGGCTCAAGCAATGTCCACAATAGCCAAACTGTGGAAAGAGCCAAGATGTCCATCAACAGATGAATGGATAAAGAAGATGTGGTATATATATACAATGGAATATTATGCAGCCATCAAAAGGAATAAGATCTTGCCATTTGCAACGACGTGGATGGAACTGGAGGGTATTATGCTGAGCGAAATAAGTCAAACAGAGAAAGACATGTATCATATGACCTCACTGATATGAGGAATTCTTAATCTCAGGAAACAAACTGAGGGTTGCTGGAGTGGGGGGTGGGGTGGGAGGGATGGGGTGACTGGGTGATGGACACTGGGGAGGGTATGTGTTCTGGTAAGCGCTGTGAATTGTGCAAGACTGTTGAATCTCAGATCTGTACCTCTGAAACAAATAATGCAATATATGTTAAGAAAGAAAAAAAGAAGAAGAAGAATGTAGCAGGAGGGGAAGAATGAAGGGGGGGAAATCGGAGGGGGAGAAGAACCATGAGAGACGATGGACTCTGAAAAACAAACTGAGGGTTCTAGAGGGGAGGGGGTTGGGAGGATGGGTTAGCCTGGTGATGGGTATTGAGGAGGGCACGTTCTGCATGGAGCACTGGGTGTTATGCACAAACAATGAATCATGGAACACTATATCTAAAACTAATGATGTAATGTATGGGGATTAACATAACAATAAAAAAATTAAAAAAAAATAATTAGGCTCAATCTAAAGATAAGTAAAGGAGGAAACCTATTTTTTTCAAAAAGCTGAACTAAGAATAGATGCTAGACCAAAATTATTCATTGATTGCTATAAATAATAAATATGGCAAAATTCAACTTACTAATTTATTTCAGTAGTTGCTAAGTCTAATTCTAAAATGCATTGTTCTAGTTACTAAAGGCACAGAACTAAGAGGGATGAGATAAAACAAGCTCAATTAAACCTTATTCTCAAAGAACTTGTAAATCAGGAATATCTTTTAGGATGCTGTGTGAAGAAACCATTTGTTTTTTGCTAAGCAGCTCTTGTTGTCAATATCAGAGATACACTTCTAAACCACGGTACCACTAGAGAGACAAAGGAACGTATTTTTATTTCATAAATGTCGAAAATTGAAAATCAATTTTCATCATGATAATACCTTGAGTTTTTAAGCTTATTCTTTCAGTTAAGCAGGAAAAGTTCTTATAAAGACCCTTTACTTTCAGATAATGGGGATGTGGATTCACTTCTAAACAGTATAATTCCACATAGATTTATTGATAAGTTATTTTGATACAGATAAATATAATTTTCTAGAGAAAGCACAACCTCTTAAAAGATCATCTATATAACAAGTCAGCTGGTAAATTAGAAGAGCATATGAACAGAGTGTATTGGGACCCAGAATAAAAAGGGCTTACCTTAAGACTGGGGAAGGAAAGATGGATTAAACAATAACAGAAAGTCTGGGTCTTTTTTATATATTTATTTATTTATTTATTTATTTGAGAGAGATATTCAGAGAGAGAGAGAGCACGCGGGGGGGGGGGGGAGGGGAAGGGAGGAGCAGAGGGAGCGGGAAACGCAGACTTTGCCCTGAGCACAGAGCCCTATGCAGGGCACGATCCCCCAACCCTGAGATCATGTTCTGAGCCGAGGTGAAGTCGGAGGCTTAACCAACTGAGCCACCCATGTGCCCCTTATTTATTGTTTTAAAGATTTTCAGAAAGCCTGGGTCTTGAAGAATGTATGGGACTTAAACAGGAGAATAATCTGTATGTGGAGGGAACAGTATGAAACGTACATTTTCCGAGAAACACCAAGGATTGTCTGGTTTCACTTTGGCCTGGTGATGCATTAATACCTGTGAGAAGGAAACACATCCAGCGAGTGTTCTATGCAAACAGAAAGAGGAAAAATGGAAGAGCAAATGAAATTTGTGTGTGTGTGTGAATACATATTCATATATATAATATATATATATATATATATATATATATATATATATATATACATATAAACACCTTGAAAGCTGTATCTATATTAAAATCTCCATCCATTTTCTTTTTCTTTTTCTTTTTTTTTTTACAGATGGAAAAGGCAATCCTGGTTATTACATACTGGTCAAATTAACTCCAATATCGTGTGAAATCCCAGGACAAACCATGAAACTGTAAATGTGCCAGCATTAGCAATGACTTGTAATGCAGGGTATTGGGTAGCAATCAGTGTGGCTTTGTCAAAGACAAAATTGTGACAACCCAGTTTAATTTCCTTCAATGATAATGTGGCAGAGAATGTGGATAACTCATAAACGACAGATACAATCTCTCAGGGTTTCAGCAAAGCATTTCATGTTGCCCCACGACACAAGCACCAACATAGTTTTGGCCACGAGTATAGAAAGCGGGCAAATAATTTGTCAGATCTGCATGCAGATCTTGGCACTAATGATATTTTTGACCACATGACTTTATGTCGGGGGGAGGGGGGGGCTGTTTTCTGCCATGCAGGGTTTATTAGTAAATTTGGCCTCTACCCACTAGATAACATCAGCACATCCTCCCCCAGTCATGTCAATCAAAAATGTCACTCAGCACTGTCACATGTCTCAGAGGGAAAGAAAAGAAAACAGTTACAGGTTGAGAAAACAAACAAACAAACAAAAAACACTGGTGGAGCAGAATATACAAGAGGATGTCTCAGAAAGAGATCACTGATCTCTTGTTATTTAATATATCAACTGATAAAGAGAATGCTAGTATTTCTATATCATAGTGCCTCTGAATAGAAAAGGCAAGCTTCTTAGAGGAACAGGGATTTGAATGGTGCCTTGAGTAAGAGAACTCTTGGGATAAAAAGCGAAAGAAGAGACATTCTAGGCTGCGGTAGCAATCTGAGTCAAGCAGTAAGCATAGAAATGTATTAGATTAGTTTGCTTTGTTAAACATTTTATGATCCTAAAATTAATCTCTTTGAGAAAATAATTCTTACCTCCTGGATTAATATGAAGTAATATTAAACAGATAATAAATCAGGTTTTTAAAAACACTTTTATTAAGGAACAGGGAGGAAAAAAAAAAACGGGTGCCTACAACTATGAGAATTAGTCAACTCAGGGCAGAAAATTAATCTTTCTATCCCATAAGAAACTTGGGAAATTTCCACAGCTTCAGGAACTAGGAATAAGTCAGAAGGCTATTTTGTTCATATGGTCCTTTGATATAGTTTGGTATAATGGTCATAATATGCAGGGCTTCTCCCCTCCCCCAGACTGACAACTGCCTCATTCAGTTGCTAAGCTAACTGAAAAATCATGTAATGGTAGTCCTTTTTAAAACGTTGCCTGTTGGGCGCCTGGGTGACTCAGTCAGTTAAGTGTCTGCAGCTCAGGTCATGATTCTGGGGTCCTGGGATCAAGTTCCACATCGGGCTCTCCGCTCGGTGGGAAGTCTGTTTCACCCTTTACCCCCTGCCCCCGGCTCATGCTTTCTCTCTCTCTCTCAAATAAATCAATAAAATCTTTAAAAAAATAAAAATAAAAAGTTCCCTGTTACTGTAAATTCAAAAGGAGAATCAATGATGTAATTAAAAAAGAGATTATAACCCAAAGAAAACAGGACAATTATTTAGTGTAAGAAATTAAATACCACAATCACTAAGAGAGATAACCTGGATAGCTTAGCTCAATTTCAAAATCAGGAAATTCTTGCCTTCTTAGAAAATAGTTTAAGAAAAAAGAACAACAAAAAACAAAAACACCTTTCTAACAGCTTGGTGTAAATTTAAAAAAAAGTCAAGCACATGTTTTGGAAAAAGAGACAATACCATATGTAGCACTGTACTAAATACTGGGATTGTAATAATGAGTGCGAGGTGGTACCTGCTCTTTAATTATGTAGTATAATCTACAGAAATGGAGATTACAAACTGCTCTTGGGATCATTTGTCCCACTCTATCTGAATTCTCTTCATCCAGGCCTGGAAATACTGTGAATGTGAGGGTAAGTCCTTGCCTTGATAAGAATAATATTTATACAAACTACTCTGCTTTCTGACTTTATTTGCTTCTGCCTGTTCCTGGCCATTCATTGTTCTTATGGTATAAACATCATCTATAAAGAGCTATGCTCTTTAAGCATCAGGAAGGCATTTGAAATGTCTAGGTTTTTTTCCCCTGCAAACAAGATATCTTTTTAAAATACATGAGGATAAGCTAGCATATTCCTTTAACTTTGGGACGTTGGGGTAGAGGATGAGGATGAAGCTCTAAGGCAAACAGAAGGCTACAAGTTAGGAAATAGGAGTTTACACATCCTTCCTTATAAATTGACTGGAAGCAGGGTTTCACTCTGAAATGTCAATGAAAACATTAATTCCTTCAAGGGGTCTCCCCTCCCCCAATATCAACCAGTTTCCAGTGATGAGACAAAATAGTTGAATATAAAAATATTCAACATTCTGTCCTATGCATTATCTCATTAATAAAGCATCCCGCAAATAGGCCAACAATCCCTCTACCCCACCCCACCCCCAGGGAACACTAAAACATACAAAATGTTTCATGCAAAGGCTCAAGAATTTCAACTTCTTGAAGATGTACAAGAAAAATAAAAGCTAACAGAGGAGTAACTTGTGAAAAATAAAATTATAAGTAATACCACTCATGGGAAAATATTTAAAAACTGATAAAACATGGTTCGTCTCCCCCTCCAATTTCCCCCCCTGGAGACGAACCATGAGAGACTATGGACTCTGAAAAACAAACTGAGGGTTCTAGAGGGGACGGGGGTGGGGGGATGGGTTAGCCCGGTGATGGGTATTAAAGAGGGCATGTTCTGCATGGACCACTGGGTGTTATACGCAAACAATGAAACATGGAACACTACATCAAAAACTAATGATGTAATGCATGGTGATTAACATAATAAAAAAAACCTGATAAAACATTTAAAATCCATTAGGCGGGGCGCCTGGGTGGCTCAGTTGGTTAAGCGACTGCCTTCGGCTCAGGTCATGATCCTGGAGTCCCTGGATCGAGTCCCGCATCGGGCTCCCTGCTCAGCGAGGAGCCTGCTTCTCCCTCTAACCCTCCCCCCCTCTCATGTACTCTCTCTCTCTCTCATTCTCGCTCTCTCAAATAAATAAATAAATCTTTAAAAAATAAAATAAAATAAAATCCATTAGGCATTGCAACAGGGCACAAGGCTTGGCACATACAAAATAAAGCCATCAAATTTCTTCAACTGGGGTACTGTGGAATAGTTTAACAACTACTTCGATGAATCAAAACTCTAAATAGGCAGGATCATTATTGCTATGAGAATATCATTGAATTATAGAAAGCTTATAGGCATCCTTATCAACAAATAGTTGAATCTCCACTGCCACGGGAGAGAATTTACCATTTGTAAATGTAAATGAAATTGTCTTTTAAAAGTAGTTTTCTCCTAATTGTTGTAATATTCTAATAACAAGAAAAAGAAAAGGAGAAACTCAACTACAGGACTGTATTAACAGGAGAATAAAAACAAAGTAACAGAACCTATTTAAAGTCGTACACCTACAAGTTATTTCTCAATCTAGTAGTACGGACAAAAATGATCTCCACTCATACTGTGAAAATGGCCCTCAATATTTCATCAGCAATCTTTAAGCTTCTCCTTAATGCACCTCTTGTCCCAGTTTGTTTTGTTTTCTTGCTGAAAGTCATTGCTCTTGGGCTGAGCAGCCATGCAGAAAACTAGTTTCTACCTCACTGGATAGAAGTATTAGAGATGTCAGTCTGTGCAACACTTACTGCCTTGTATTTTCTGCAATGTCCCAAAGAGATTAATTCCTTTTCTTGCCTAAGATCTGTCTATAAAGTCTTTTTCAAAGCCCTCTTAAAAGCTTTTTAGGGCATGCATGTTTGTATGTATATGTATTTGTCCTCTCTCCTCTCCCTTCCTCCCTCCTCCTTTCCCACCTTCCCTCCCTCCCCTTTTTTTTTTCTTTTCTAACATTAAATCAGATGGCTGTATTTCAGTGAACAAAGTCTATTTTGTTCATATGGTCCTTTGATATAGTTTGGTATAATGGTCATAATATGTAGGGCTTCCCCCCCCCGCCCGCCAGACTGACAACTGCCTTATTCAACTACCACACACTATATATAGAGTTTGAGAAGGATATTCATATTGTCACAAATCTCCTCAGACGAGTGTTTTAGTGTAAGTTTTATCTGAAACTTACTATGGTCAAATGACCGATCTAGGACCACAAGAAAGTCAGGACTGATTGTACACTGCCTTTGGGGTATTCATCTGTCATTCTTGATATTTATATCATAAGGGTAGGTTTGAAGTGGATAAACCCCTCTCCTCTACACAGCAACTAGTATTCTCTTTAGCAATCTGTTTACTACTACTCGGTCACTAAGAGGTGCTCGTTCTTTTCTAGAATCATCTGCATATATACGCAGGTTTTTACATTTTCAGACTTTATCTATCTACAGTTTTACCATTCCATAAAGGGGCAATGAAAACCTTTTTCTAAGGCGTTTACTTACTCCAAACTACCTTTGAGAGACCACGTTAATGTGTGAATCCTTTTTCTCTCCTGCCAAGGCCTCTAATGATGATTATAGGTCACCCAAATCATCTTGCCTGGATTTTAAAGATCTAGTAAAGACTCACCTTCCCATCTTGTCTATTCTTTCTTCTCATTATCGTCTCCCAAAGTGCACAGTAGCAAAATCGCTTGCGGCTTCACTATTCTTTCCTGCACTGCATTTTTATACACGTCAATTCATATTTCCCTTACACTAACATATTCTTCCAATATATTAAATCATAAGTATATATTTATTAAATTTCTGACACATCTTTCTTAGATAGAAACTATTATTAATTCCAGGTTTCAGATACTTATAACTAGACACAGTATATAATTTGGCCAAACTTGCAGCACTAATAAGTGGCTGAGCTGGGACTTAACTCCATGTTTGCCTCATGCCAATGCTCAGGATTAAGTACACTGTTATTTATTTAAAATTCAAAATACTTTATTTTATCTATTTTTAAAGATTTTATTTATTTATTTGAGTGAGAGAGAGCGAGCATGAGCGGGGCTGGGGTGAAGGGTAAAGGGAGAGGGATAGACAAGGAGACTTACACTGAGCAGGGCTCGATCCCAGGACCCCGGGATCATGACCTGGGTCAAAGGCAGATGCTTAACCAACTGAGCTACCCAGGTGCTCCCAAATTCAAAATATTTAAAAAATTTATCTACAATGAAGATTTCTACCTTAGCAAATATGATAAATAATGAACATGTGTTAACAAAGTATGCTCATATCTGATACATCAGATCAATAATATATTTAAAAGTTTGGAGGAAACAAATCTTTATAAAAATGAGAAGAAAGTAAACAAACAAAATTAGTTATCAATCTGAAATTTATTTTCAGTTTTCTTGAAACTTGATACTCATCTGATATTTTTCAAACTATCAATCTTCATTATCTAAGCAGTGTGTGTATTTCCTAAATTTCTAGAAAATGTATTCAAGAAATTACTATTATTTTATGAAATAAGCAGGAGTTGTTTTGGAGGAGTCTAACATGAAGTGTATACTTTGATTATTTGGGATTGCTGAATTCTGTTTTTTGGCCCTCTGCCCATCTATCCAACAAACAGTTACTAATTCTGTATTAGGTGCCATGTTCTGTGCCATGCCATGGTAACGTGAGGATGAATGATCCTGGTGTCATTTATGTCTTTAAGCAGCTTTCAGAACTTAGAAAAATAATAGAGACATTTCACCAAGCACTGTGATTTGACATGATAAATTTTATAATAAAAGCTTACATGTGGTTCTTAGAGAGTGTAGAGAGAGCACTTTGTATCTCATACAACTCTCTCTATATATACAGTGGCCTCTGAGGAGACACCTTGTGTTAGTGTTTCTAGATGCTAAGAAGGAGGGGCACCTGGCTGGCTCAGTTGGTAGAGCATGACTCCTGATCTTGGTGTCATGAGTTCAAGCCCCACACTGGGCTTGGAACCTAGTTAAAAATAAATAAATAAAAAATAAAAATGCTAGAAGGAACAATCTATTGGCAGCAGAATCCATGTGAAGAGCATAAAAACATGGCTATACCTACAAAGCCTAGCACATAGTATTAAAGCATATATATATATATATATATATATATATATATATATATAACGGGACATGCATAAACACTTCCAAAACATATGCAGGGAGAAACAGTATCTGGAGGTGAAGCTATAGAGTGATGTATCAGACCATGGAGGGCCTTGAATGTCACGTTTGGACTCCATTATGTAGGCAAGGAGAGCCTAAGTACAGACACGACACCATAACAGATAGTTTCGGCAGAAGTTTACTATTACAAATAGTATAAAAGAGCTGAAAGTCAAATGCATAAATTCTGGTTTCTGTTGTAGACAATTTCTTCCCTCCAAAACCATAACCTTGGTCTCTGACTTCCAGTCTAGTTTGTTTCCCAAATATACTAAGATAATACCTTTGTGAAGCTACAGTTACTAGGTTCCAGGCTCTTTATGTCATGATACTTCAAGTCTAAGGATGATCTACAAGTCTTTTGGCTCCTTTGACAATCCCACTATGGAGTTTCAATGTAAAGGTGTCCATAATATATTTAATTATGCAATATTTTTGATGTGTTCCCATGAGAAAGACACTCTCCTAAGTTCTTAGGGTGGAGGGGAAGATGGCAAAAATCAAAACCATATGGAGTATTTAGAGCTAGAAGAGAAGAAAAACAGAAGTATGATTACAGAGAAAGGGATGGATGTAGAAAAATTCAATGTCTGAAAGGGGAGAAAGAACAGTTTGGGACATTACAGAGAAGTTACTAAAAATAAAGTCAAGACAAGAGCATTAGATATGATGATTGAAAGATTACTGGTTTTTATCCATGAAATGCTATTTTTAAAAAATTCTCTACTTTTTATATTCATTATATTTGTATATACACATATATTTGTATATATTTATGTGACAAAGTGTAGCTAGCCATATTTTGTTACACAAAAAACATTTGTTGTGAAATAATTTGTTTTTCACAGACAACATATACTTTATAATGTAAGGTTTGTATTTTAAAGAACAATATATATTAAAATTATTGCTATGTACCTCTTGTAGAATTCAAATGCATTTAAAGGCTTTGTCAGTTCCATGTTATTTCTAACACTTACCTGTATCTTTCCTTACATTTTTACTTCCAAAGCCAAGTCTTTGCATTAGTCCAGGACACCGTTCATTCTCTAATATCTGTTGAGCAGCTACTACTGTATTATTCGAGCATTGCTTTTGACCTTGGAAAAGAGTAATGAACATGAGCCATATGGCCGCTCTCTCATGAGAGAGAAATACAGGCACTACATGCAAAATATTAATTATTAATTATAAATGTGCTATATCTTATGAAATGTGAGCTGTCAGAGAGGGTACTGCACATATGCAGGTCTAGAGTCAGGGGAGAATGGGGGGTATTCCTTAAACTAAACTGGTTTGGAGCAAAGAGAGCAAGAGAGAGGATGGCATGAGATGGGTCTAGAAAGGTGGGCAAGTCCCTGTGAGCCACACTCATGATATCTAAATACAACATAATTTCAATGAAAAGCTAATGCACAGAAATGACCGGACCAATGAAACATACATATGAAAAGCTCTACCTGGCTTCAATGCAGAATGAATAAGATGAGAATGAAGAGAAAAGTAGGAAAACGAGCTGTTTTAGCGGTCAAAAAAAAAAAAGGCGCACCTTTGAAACCCGGCAGGGTCATTATGGGATACTAATATTACAGAGAATACTAAGGATTTCAGGCTTTGTTCTTGGGGTTTCATTTTATTAACTCACTTCAATTTAAAATGATCTGAGAAGGTAAATGCTATTGTCGCCGCCTTATAAATGAGGAAACTTAGGCACAGCGAGGTTAATCAGCTTCCTCAAGTTCTCACTGCTGGAAGGTGGCAGACAGAATGTGAATGGAGGAAACGAGAAGTTTCGAACTACAGCAGTCTGTCTCCAGAATCATGTGCTAAACAAAGCATTTTAGATGGTAGACTAGTGATCTATTTCTGCATAACAAATCCTTTCAAAATTCAGTGGCTTCAAAACCACGTTTGTTATCAAGCATATTCTGTTGGTCAGCAGCCCAGGCGTGGCTTAGTGGTGTCCTCCGCTCAGGATTTCTCACAGGCCTGCAATCAAGTTGCGAGTCATAGTCTTTTGTAACCTAAGCTTGGAAGTGACAGCCCATTTTTTTTTTTTTTTTTTTTGCATATTCTATTCATTAGAAGCAAGTTGTTAAGTGTAGCCCACGTTCATGGAGAGGGGACTCCACAAGGGCATAAATACCAGAATGTAGCAATGATTTTAGAAGCTGTCTACAACATAAAATGAACTGAACTTTATGACTGATTGCACATGAAAGATCTGGAAGAGGGCAGAGTCAAGGATACCTTGAAAAGATGTAACATGATCGTACATTCGGTGGCTGATGGTTGTGCAAGCTTGTGCCTTCCCTGTGATGTAGGAAGTATGTTTATCTACTATGATTAGGGAAGGGCTCCTCAGGTTTTGAGCAGAGTGGAAAGTGAGAAAGGAAGCTGAGTAGTTAAATCTTGTAGGGGTTTTTTGACAGTGGAAGGGTCTGATTGAAGTAGTGGGCTCTGACTTTTATTTCCATATTCCTGTATATGTGTCTTCCTCTGCAAATGCTCCATAGGCCAGATGCAGAAAAGGAGGAGGTATATATTTGGATTCATGCAGGGCAAATTCCTTGCCAGAGCTGGGAGAAACATTAGAGGAATGGCAAGAGGGCTGCTATGCTGATGAAGGCTTGGATTGAGAGTGGCAGAGATAGAAGGAGTGATAAACAGATGAAGGAGAAATTCTAGTAGAGTAGAACAAAGGTCAACTTTATGTGAGTAAGCACTGAGAGAGTTGACATGATAGTCATATGTATGATTTCTAAGTCAGATAATTTTCAGTTAACTTTAGGGCAGAAAGCAATTATAGGTATGGATGGACAATGTGCAGGAGAACTAATAAGCACTGGAAATGAGCTTTTAGAAGGTAAAGAAACAGAGAACCAGGTATTAGATCATCCTCCTCACAGATGTGGAAATTAATCAGGACCTATCAGGACTCTGATGGTGAGATATCAGTTTATTACACACAAATGGAATCACATGATCACTATGCTTATTGATAAAACATGCTGGATTATACTACCAATACAAATGTATTCTTGGACAGAAAAAGCAAACAGGTTCATTTTGCTTTCTTTTCTATTTTTACTATTTTAAAATAAATTTTGGAGTAACTTCTTACAAAGCAATAAATAATAACGTTTATTGACTTTTCCACATTGCTGAGTATCTCAGTATGTGCCTATTTATCTTTCTGATGATTCAGTCTCATTCTTTAGACATCTACTCTGACAAGTTTTCCCTGGAGAAGAGGTGTTACATGTACAAACTCTTTGCTGTCTGGTTTCACCTTGCCTTTCTGGGTTATGTTCTGTTGCAAAGCCCTGATTTATAAGCCAGGAACGACTCACTATAGAGTTGGCAAGACCCTCTCTGGGTTATTCCTTTAGTCTTTTCTGGATGACATTTCTTACCAGATAAGACTGGATCAGTCTTTAAGGTGTTTCCAAGAAATAATAATTTATAGATGGTTAATTAAGCACCAAGTGAAAGGTGAAATCTTAGCAATTTTGCCTTTTGAAATGTATCCTGGGGTTTTCAACTTCCTAGAACATTAGATTTTTCAGTGAAAATTATTTTAAGTGTTCCTCACACTGGGTACTTAGAGAAACAACAAGCATTTGAGAAGATAGCTTACTCTGGGCAAAAATAGGCTTTTTAGGCCTTCCTACCACCTGAACAATTTCCAGCCCTCACAGCCTCGCCTTATATGCAGGGTTAAATCAACAAACGCAGGGTTTAGTGGCACTTAGGAGAGGCCCAGACTATTTCCATTTTTTTTATACTCTGGATACATAAAAAACAACGAAATATTCCCAATAAATTTACAAATCTGTGATATATTTTAAATGGTGACACTGAAGAATTAATGCTTTTAAATACACACAAGAATACACAAGGATTTGTACTTGAAGATCACATCAGAAGTCTACATTTTGAGGTCTTACTTTCTCAAAATAAGGCCAAGACCAAATGATCCTCCCTTGATCTCTTCGTGATTCTTCCTATACAAGTGAATTTTTTTTCTCAGAAAAGTTGAAAATGGGATCCATCTTAGGCATACATAAACTTTAATAGCTTCCTGAGAGAGTTCTTTATTACTGAGAGAAATTAATCTAATGATGGAATGTCATGTGTTGGGATTAATTTGGGGGCCTGGTCCAGTACTCCTCTGAAATCAGTCCACATGTCTGCCTCACTGACCAATTAAGAGCATCATATTTTTTAGAAGTTAGCTACTACTGTGAGTTGTCTTTGCATATGAAATATTAAAATACACTTTTATAAACTATTCTCATTAATTATATTCATAAGCAAAATTACTTAGAATGTTCTTGCATAGAGATGACCAGATTTTATGGTGGTCATTCAAAGACAACAAGGAGCCCTTTGTGACTTTCATAGGCAGCTAATGATTTTTATTCAGAAACAATGACTAAAATTTCTTTAGTTGGGTTTGCTTTTCTTGAAAGCCTGAAAAAAAAATCTTAGGCAAATAATGTACATTTAGCAAGATAAATATTCTAAGCAAAACTCATTTTAGTACATTAATTAAATTAAGCTATACATGGATCCATTCACATACTTATCCATTTCTACCTCAAATAATCTAATTATTTATCTATGTAGATTGGCAACCAAAATGCTATGATAAATGTAACACATATTTAATTTAATGGCAGTATACAGATTCAGCCCGAAAATGTTTATTTTCACTTATTATAAAATAAAAATGATACAATGATTGCTTTCTTAATCTTATGAACTACTTGACAAGTATGTAGTCTAAAATTAAATTATAATCTTTCGAAATTTCAGCTAGCTCTTCTATTCTTCAGTATGATAGTCAAAGCTTCTAATAATTACAGAATATGTCTGGAAAAAAATTATATGATATGTTACAAACTCCTGATCTCTAGATTTTCATCTACCTCTGTCTACCTATTTTTTTCCTAGGGGGGAAATAATAATTGTTTTCAATGTGTAAAATATTTTGGTTCTAACAGTACATACTTACATATTATAGTTACACAGTAATATATAATATATTAGATTGTAATACCTCTTACATATGATACCGCTCTCATAGCAGCAGGCACACAATAAATGGTTGATATTACTACAAATGTTTAATTATTATTATAATGTGCATTTCTTGAAAACAACAGGAATAATTATTTGTTTGGTATCAGAAGTTCAGAAATTCATAAGCTGAATGCTTTTCCTAAAATAATAAAGGTCTTTGGATTTTACTATCTAATCTAATAATGATTCATTGGGAAAAAATGTTGGTAAGGCCACACGTATAGAATGACCAGGAAGAGGCCTGGTATACTGAAAAGAATTAGACTCAGAAACTCAATGAATCATGACTCTGCAACTTATTTTTTCAGCATGACCTTAAACAACTTAATGATTTTTTTCTTAGTTTTTGACTCTGTCAATTGAAGGTCAAATACCTATAACCCATTGATTTGCTGTAAGATAAAATGAGCTTAGTTGTTTCAAGTACTTAGTAGTTGCTTGACTTTGAAATACTCAATGATAGCTGCTAATATTATAATTTCTGTTATTGTAAAGATCATGTGGCTGTATAAATACATATTGCCTTCCAGAAAATAAAAAAACAAAACTCCATAACACATAGGCCACAGTTTTTCTGAAAGTTAAAGATCCATATCTGCAAAATGATAAGTTCAATAGAATTTACTTCTTCACATGAAGCCAAAATTGAAATGGGTAAATTCTTAATTATTTTTATTACCCTTATACTAAAAGTGAAACTTCATTTCAATTAAGATAAGGCAAATTATAAACTAATATTCTATGCTATGGTTGGAGTGACATCATAAAGTCAACCATTAGGCTGGCAAAAACTGAGAGAATCAACTTCTTTTGGAACTCTGGCACCTAGTAAAAATCTTACTCCAAGCAGGGGAATGCTTAAAGAAGAAAGAGGGTATTATCATTTAGTAAGAAAGCACTGTGGTGTTTTTGCTAACTGTGTACTTAGCCCAAATTCCAGCTCGGATATAACATCTGGCTCAAAGATTAACTAGGGAATAAGGGAATTGAAAAATCACATATGTATTAGATCTACCTAACAGACATACATAGAACATTCCACCCAACAACAGTTCAATACATATTTTCTCAAGTGTACCTGAAATATTCTCCTGATAGACCATATCTTAGACTACAAGTCTCAACGAAATTAAAATTATTGAAATTATACAAAGTATTTTTTCTGACAGAGTGAAATGAAGTTAGAAATCAATAAATAAAGAAAACTAAAAGAAAATTCACAAATATGTAAAAATTAAACAGTATATTTTGAACAACAAATGGATTGAAAAAGGAATCACGAGAGGAAATTTGAAAATACTTTAAGATGAATGAAAATGAAAACAAGATACCAAAATGTGAGATGCAGTGAAATCAATTCTCAAAGAAAAAATTATAGCTGTAAAGCGTACATTAAAAGAAGAAAGATCTCAAATCAGTAACCTAAGTTGACATCCAAGGAACACAAAAAAGAACAAACTAAACCTACAGCTGGCAGAAGAAAAACACAATAAAGATTAGAGTGGTGATAAATAAAGAATAGACAAGAAAATAGAATCAACATCAAAAATTGGTCCTTTGTAAAGATCAGGATAGTAGGCAAAATTTTAGCTAGACTAAGAAAAAAGAGAGGAGACATAAATAAAATCAGAAATGACAGTGGGGATTTACTAACAAACTTACAGAAATAAAAATGATTTTAGGAGAATACATGCACAACTGCATGCCAACAAATTAAATAACCTAGGCAAAGTCAAAATGGAGAAATTCCTAGACATATGCAAATTATTAAAACTGAATCAAGAAAAAAATGAAAACATCTGAACAGATCTATAATAAGAGATTGAATCAGTAAACAAAAACCTCCCAGCAACAACAAAAAGAGCTCACGTCAGATGGCTTTAGTAGTGAATTCTACCACTTAAAGAAGAATGAACACCAGTCTTCCTGAAATGTCTCCAAAAATAGAAGAGTAAGTACTTCCTAATTTATTTTATGAGAAACCAAAAACGAAACTATAGACCAATATTATGTATGAAGATAGATGCAAAATTCCTCAACAGAGTACTAGTAAACTAAATCCAACAACCTATTAACAGAATAACCTAGTGATATTTATCCCAGGAATGCAATGTGAGTTAACACACTAAAATACTAACATCAATCAATGTAATACAGCACAACAAGAGAATGAAGGAAAGAAA
Source organism: Halichoerus grypus (assembly GCF_964656455.1). Classification (NCBI taxonomy): domain Eukaryota; kingdom Metazoa; phylum Chordata; class Mammalia; order Carnivora; family Phocidae; genus Halichoerus; species Halichoerus grypus. The sequence continues at coordinate 27,925,517 of NC_135723.1, forward strand.
CAAAACAATCATCTCAACTGATACAGAAAAAACCATTTGATAAAATCCAGCACCCTTTCATAGTAAAAACACTCAGAAAATTACGAATAGAAGGGAACTTCATTCATATGGCAAGAGCATTTATAAGAAAAACTACAGCTAACATCATACTTAATAATGAAAGACTTCATGGTGAAAGACTGAAAGCTTTTAACCTGAGATCAGGAACATGATAAGGAAGGCTATTTTAACACTGCTGTTCTATTTTATATTGGAAGTTCTAGCCAAAGAAGTTAGTCAAGAAAAATAAATAAAAAACAAACAAATTGGAAAGGAAGAAGTAAAACAATTCCATATACAGATGGCATGATTTTATATACAGAAAACACCAAAGAGGGGCTCCTGGGTGGTTCAGTCATTAAGCGTCTGCCTTTGGCTCAGGTCATGATCCCAGGGTCCTGGGATCGAGCCCGGCATCAGGCTCCCCCACAGCCAGGAGATTGCTTCTCCCTCTCCCACCCCCCCGCTTATGTTCCCTCTCTAGCTGTCTCGCTCTGTCAAATAAATAAATAAAATCTTTAAGAAAAAGAAAGAAAACACCAAAGAATGCACAAAGAAACTAAGAACTAATAAGTAAATACAGCAAACTTGCAGGGTACAAGATAAATGCAAAAACATCAATGGTGTTTCTATACACCAGCCAAGACCAATATGAAAAGGAAATCAAGAAAACCATTACATTTATACCAGCATTCAAAGAACAAAATACCTCGGAATAATTTCACCAAAAAGGTGAAAGACTTATTGGTATGCTTTTTAGTATACTAAAAATTACAAACGATGCTGAAAAAAAAATTAGCTAAGTAAATGGAAAGATATCCTATGTTCATGGATTGGAAGAATTAACATAAGGTTAAGATGGCAATACTACCCAAAGTGATCAACAGATTCACTGCAAGTTCTATCAAAATTCCAGAAGAGAAAGGAGTTAGAATGGCAGAATAGTAGGGGGACCCTGAGCTTGCCTCAGCCCTCGGACACAGCTAGATCAACATCAAATCATTTTGAATAACTAGGAAATTGATCTGAGGATTAAGAAAACAATCTGCATAATTGGAGGGAGAGAATGTGGCAGATGCGAGATCTGGAGCTGTGAATTGGGGGAGAGAAAAGCCGCAGTGCTGCAGAGAAGAGGGAGCCCTTTTTGTGGACAGAAGTCAGGGAGAGAGGGAGAAAGCAGGAGAGAGGGAAGCATATAGGATTCATGAAGATGCAGTGGTGTGGGGATTGCCTGGGTCTCACTGGAAGAGAAGGTGCTCCTTCTTGGAGTACATTTGGAAGAGGGTATATTGCCACTCCAAGGACAAAAGGCCTGCTGAGTGCCACTGAGTGGCCTCTCAACAGCAGAGGACAGAGGCATGTGCAGAGGGCAGATAACCTGGTCACAGCTTTTCTCTGTGCTTCACCATAGACTCCAGGCACCTGCGCAGCCCAGTGACTGCTTTTCTGGGACAGAACGGTGAAGGGTGCAGTGCTGCGAGGTTCTCCTCTAGGGGAAGGGAGTGGGTCTGTGCCCTGCTGGGTCCTTTAAGATTTGGAGTTTTGAACCCCAGCCCCAGGCCAGAGATAAAATATAAGAGAACCGTGGCACTGGGTGTGCCAATGGCCCAGGCACAGACCGGTTGAGGGCAGAGATCTGATGAAAGCCTGGGACACAGGAGGGGAGAGAGTTCACTTTTCAGTGAGGGCCTCCTGAACAGCAGTGGCTTCGAGTTCCCCTCCCGAGGGTGACACCATATTCCAACGCCTCCAACCCCGCTCACTAGCACAGTTGGACTTCAGAGAGAAACACAGCGCCTCCAGTGGAGGTTGGAGTCACTTAAACCAAACCCCACACCCCTGCGCCCAGCAGGGGAATCTTCACTAGGACACAGAGGACTGTGAGCCAGCACTGACAGCCTCTCCCTCAGAAGACCAACATAGGCCGCCTGCATCTACCAAGTCTATCGATCACAGAGTGCTCCAAAGTGTCAGCTTCAGTTCTGGTGGAAATAGGACCAGGCTTTCTTTTTTTTTAATTTTTTAAATTTAAAATTTTTATCTTCTTTTTTATTTTACTTCATTCTTTTTCTTTTTTTCTTTGGAATCAGGCTTATAGTTTTTTGTTTGTCTCTTTGTTCCTTTTCCTTGGATCGGGCTTTTTAAAATTTTTAAATTTTTAATCATTCTTCTCTGAACAAACAAATCAAAGCATACTTAGTTAAAGGTCCAAACACTCCCCACTGCTAGCAAGGAGGAACTCTGCAGATGACTAACCTGTGGGAAAGAGCAGCGAAAACACAACAGCAGAGTGCACACAGCATACACCAGAACACTTCCTGAGCCAGGCCCTGGACTGTGTATGAAATCTTCTTAACACAGTATTACTGTCAGGAAGGAAACATAACAAGCTTTCATAACATGCAAAAGACAGAAACCTAGACATAATGGCAAGACGGAGGAATTCTCCCCAGAAGAAAGATCAAGAAGAAATTATAGCCAGGGATTTGCTCAAAACAGATATAAGCAATATATCTAAACAAGAATTTAGAACAACAGTCATAAGAATACTAGCTGGGCTTGAAAGAAGTATAGAAGACACCAGAGAAACCCTGGCTGCAGATATAAAAGACCTTAAAACTAGTGAGGCCAAAATAAAAAATGTTGTAACTGTGATGCAAAACTGACTGGATGTAATCACAATGAGGTTGGAAGAAGGAGAGGATCAAATAGGTGATACCGAAGATAAAATTATGGAAAATAATGAACCTGAAAAGCAGAGGGAAAGGAAACTATCAGGTCATGAATATAGACTTAGGGAACTCAGCAATTCCACAAAGTACAATAATATCCATATCATAGGAATCCCAGAAGAAGAAGAGTGGGAAAACGGGGCAGACAGTTTATTTGAACAAATTACAGCTGAGAACTTCCCTAATCTGGGGAAGGAAACAGGCACTCAAGTCTAAGACGCACAGAGAACTCCCCTCAAAATCAAGAAAAACAGGTCAACACCAAGACATATCATAGTGAAACTTGCAAAATACAAATATAAAGAGAGAATTCTGAAAGCAGGTAGGGACAAAAGGTCTTAACTTATACAGGTAGACACAGCAGATCTGTCCACAGAAATGTGGCAGGCCAGAATAGAGTGGCACCATATATTCCACGTGCTGAATGGGAAAAATATGCTGTCAAGAATACTCCATCCAGCAAGGCTGTCATTCAGAATAGAAGGAGAGATAGAGTTTCCAAGACAAGTAAAAACTAACGGAGTTCATGAACATTAAACCAATGCTGCAAGAAATACTAAAGGGAACCCTTTGAGTGGGAAATAGACCAAAAGCAACAAAGACTAGAAAGGAACAGAGACAATCTCTAGGAACAGTGGTTTTATAGTTAACACAATGGCACTAAATTCACATCTATCAATAGTTAGTCTGAATGTAAATGGTCTGATGCTCCAATCAAAAGACAAAGGGAATCAGAATGGATTAAAAAAAAAAAAAAAAAGTACCATTGGTATGCTGCTTATGAGAGACTCATTTTAGACCCAAAGCACCTGCAGATTTAAAGTGAGGAGGTCAGAACCATCTATCATAATAATGGACATCTACTTATATTAGAGAAACTAGATTTTAGACAGAAAGACTGTAATAAGAGTTGAAGGGCACTATATCATAACAAAGGGGTCTAACCAACAGGAAGATCTAACAATTGTAACTCCCAGCCAGACTTATCAAAAAGAAAAGAGAAAGGACCCAAATAAATAAAATCATGAATGAGAGAGGAGAGATCACAACCACCACCACAGAAATACAAACAATTATAAAAGAATATTATGTACAATTATATGCCAACAAATTGGGCAATCTGGAACAAATGGATAAATTCCTAGAAACATATAAACTACCAAAACTGAAACAGGAAGAAATAGAAAATTTGAACAGACCCATAACAAGTGAAGAAATTGAATCAGTGATAAAAAATCTCCCAACAAATAAGAATCCAGGGCCAGATGGCTTCCAGGGGAATTCTGCCAAACGTTTAAAGAAGAATTTATACCTACTCTTCTCAAACTGTTCCAAAAAATAGAGATGAAAGGAATACTTCTAAACTCATTCTGAGAGGACAGCCTTACCTCAATTCCAAAACCAGACAAAGACCCCACTAAAAAGGAGAATTACAGACCAATACCCTGATGAACATGGATGCAAAAATTCTGAACAAGATACTAACTAATCGAATCCAAAAGTACATGAAAAGAATCATTCACCATGATCAAGTGGGATTTATTCCTGGGCTGCAAGGTGGCTCAATATTCACAAATCAATCAGAGTGATAGACTACATTAATAAAAGAAAGGATAAGAACCATGTGATCCTCTCAATAGATGCAAAAAAAGCTTTTGACAAAGTACAGCATCCTTTCTTTATAAAAACCCTCGAGAAAGTAGGGATGGAGGGAATATACCTCAACATCATAAAGGTCATACATGAAAGACCCACAGCTAATATCATCCTCGATGAGGAAAAACTGAGAGCTTTTCCCCTAAGGTCAAGAAAATGACAAGGATTCAACTCTCACTACTGTTGTGCAACATAGTACTGGAAGTCTTAGCCTCAGGAATCAGACAACATAAAGAAATAAAAGGCATCCAATCGGCAAGGAAGAAATCAAACTTTTACCCTTTGCAGATGACATGATACTTTATGTAGAAAACCTGAAAGACTCCACCACAAAATTGCTAGAACTGACACATGAATTCAGCAAAGTCGCCGAATATAAAATCAACATACAGAAATCAGTTGCATTTCAATACACCAGTAACGAAGCAGCAGAAAGAAAAGTCAAGAAATCAATCCCATTTATAATTTCACCTAAAACCACAAGATACCTAGGAATACACCTAACCAAAGAGATAAAAGATAAAAGATCTATACTCTGAAAACTAAAGAACACTTATGAAAGAAATTGAAGAAGACACAAAGAAATGGAAAACATTCCATGCCGATGAATTGGAAGAACTAATAATAATTGTTAAAATGTCTATACTACCAAAGCAATCTACACATTCAATGCAATCCTGACCAAAATAACATCAACATTTTTCATAGAGCTAGAACATACAGTCCTAAAATTTGTATGGAACTAGAAAAGACCCCAAACAGCCAAAGTAATGTTGAAAAAGAAAAGCAAATTGGGAGACATCACAATCCCAGATTTCATTAAAAATCTGTAGTCATCAAGACAGTATGGTACTGGCACAAAAACAGACACATAGATCAATGGAATAGAAAAGAAAACCCAGAAAAAGAATATCTAATGGAAAGTAGACAGCAAGTCTCTTCAACAAACAGTGTTGGGAAAACTGGACAGCGACATGCAGAAGAATGAAATCTGGACCACTTTCTTACATACACAAAATAGACTCTAAATGGATGAAAGACCTAAATGTGAGACAGGAATCCATCAAAATCCTAGAGGAGAACACAGGCAGAAACCTCTTTGACCTTGGTCATAGCAACTTCTTACTAGACACGTCTCTGGACACAAGGGAAACAAAAGCAAAAATGAAGTATTGGGACCTCATTAAGATAAAAAGCTGCACAGCGAAGGAAACAATCAACAAAACTAAAAAGCAACCTATGGAATGGGAGAAGATATTTGCAAATGACATATCTGACAAAGGGTTAGTATCCAAAATATATGAAGAACTCACCAAAATCAACACCCCAAAAATAAATAATCCAGTTAAGAAATGGGCAGAAGACATGAAAAGACATTTCTCCAAAGAAGTCATACAAATGGCCAACAGACACATGGAAAAATGCTCACCATCATTCATCATCAGGGAAATATAAATCAAAACCACAATGAGATAGCACCTCATACCTGTCAGAATGGCTAAAATTAACAACTCAGGAAACAACAGCTGCTGGTGACGATGTGGAGAAAGGGGAAAACTTTGGCACTGTTCGTGGGAATGCAAACTGGTGCAGCCACTCTGGAAAACAGTATGGAGGTTCCTCAAAAAGTTAAAAATAGAACTACCCTACGACCAAGTAATTGCACTACCAGGTATTTATCCGAAGGATACAAAAACACTGATCCAAAGGGGCACATGCAGCCCAATGTTCATAGCAGCACTATCAACAACAGCCGAATTATGGAAAGAACCAAAATGTCCATTGACTGATGAACAGATAAAGAAGATGTGGTGTGTATATATATATATACAATGGAATATTATTCAGCCATCAAAAGAATGGTATCTTGCCATTTGCAACAATGTGGATGGAACTAGAGTGTATTATGGTAAATAAAATCAGTCAGGGAAAGACAAATATATGATTTCACTCATGTGGAATTTAAGAAATGAAATAGATTAACATAGTGGAAGAGAAGAAAACATAAAATAAGATAAAAAGAGAAAGGGAGGCAAACCATAAGAGACTCTTAATTACAGACAACAAACAGGGTTGCTGGAAGGGTGGTGGGTGGGGCAATGCACTAAATGGGTGATGGGTATTAAGGAGGGCACTTGTTGTGATGAGCACGGTGTTATATGTAAGTGATGAATCACTAAATTCTACTCCTAAGACCAATACTACACACTATATGTTAACTAACTTGAACTTAAAAAAAATTCCAATGGACTTCTTTTGTAGAAATAGAAAAGCTGATCATCAAATTCATATGCAATTTCAAAGAGCCTCCAACAGCCAAAACATATTTTTCTAAAAAGAAAAAAACAAAGTTGGAGGACCCATACTTCCTTATCAGAGCAACTTCAAAGCTATAGTAATCAAAACAGTGTGGTACAGGCGTAAGAACAAACGTAAATCAATAGAACAGAATTGAGAGTGCAGAAATAAACCCTTACATCTATGGCTAATTGGACAAGGGTGCTGACAAAGCTACTCAACAGGGAAAGAATAATCTCTTCAACAAATGATGGTGTATACCCATACACAAAAGAATGAAGTTGGACATCTACCTCATACCTTATACAAAAATTAACTCAAAATTGATAGACTACTTAAATAAAAGAGCCCAAACCATAAAACTCTTAAGAGAAAAAATGGAAGTAAATCTTTATGATCTTGGATTTTAGATATGACATCAAAAGTATGAGTAACAAAAGAAAAAGCAGATAAATGAAACTTCATTGAAAATTTCAAACTTTTGTCCATGAAAAGTCATTATCAAGAAAATGAAAAAAAAAAAGCAACCTGAAAGTCATAAGATTGAGCCCTGCATTAGGCTTGGCAGTCAGTGCAGAGTCAGTTTGAGACTTTCTCTCCCTCTCTCTCTGCCTGACCCCACCCTCTAAAATAAATAAATAAATCTTTAAAAAATATTAAAATCTAAGCTACATTTTTTGCATTTGTAAAAAAAAAATACTATGCCTTGTTTTATAATAAACTCTACTAGTCATATGTTTTACATGTCTTCATTATTTCTATCATAGAAAATAAAAATTTTCAACTTTCTAAACTGTATCAACTCCCTGAACCACTTAAAAGCTTTTGTATAACTAGAAATATAAAATGTACTTCTCACATGAGTAATTATGCTCTGATATGCTTTTAGAGACTTTGTCTAATTTTGGCAATAGTATTCTATTGCATATATGAAATGCTCAATGCTATGTGAATGTGAAAAAAAATGATAGTTTTTCCCTTTTCATAATTTTTACAAATTTAGTAACCAGCCACATGATTACATAGGGACAAACAGATGCAATTGTTTGCAATTAACCAATGCCACCCAACCTTACTTTGGTGTTTCACTAAAACAGTATTACATACACTGAAGAATATATCATGGTATGGCCACATAATTTACTGAAAACTTCAATTGTGTTTTGTTATTCTTATTCTTGCTGTAAGAGATTAGAATAATGAGAGGTGTTCTCCCTTAATCACGTGAACATAGGTCTGTGTCATATTCAAAATATGAGAGCTTTCCTAAGGGACTGTTGAGTTACAGAGCCCATCCAAACAAAGTTAACCCCTATTTCTATACAGACACATTTAAAATCTAGTTGGATGGCGGTGCCAATGACAGGACTTAAGAATCATGGCCTTGGGGGCGCCTGGGTGGCTCAGTTGGTTAAGCGGCTGCCTTCAGCTCAGGTCATGATCCCAGGGTCCTGGGATCCAGCCCCACATCGGGCTCCCTGCTGAGAGGGGGAGCTTCTCTCTCTGGTTGCAGCTCCCCCTGCTTGTGTGCTCTCTCTCCCTCTCAAATAAACAAACAAACAAACAAAAACAAAATCTTAAAAAAAAAAAAGAATCATGGCCTTGGAAATCATGTAAGGCACCGATTTGCCAAGCTTGACATATAAACAGGAGAGCTGTTGTCTTTAAAGGTCTATGGAGGACTAGACCATGACCAAACCTTCAGTGAACAATATATAAATGATTAATTTGCTTTAAAGGATTAAAGAAATATGGCATTTTGATATTTCAGTGCTGTAAAGTCAAATGTTTACTAACTACAAGGGTATAAAAATTAAAGTGAGGCTAATGATAATGGCTTCAGAAGTAGGGCACATTATATTTCTAAATTCTACATTTTCATTAGAAAGACACATTGATGTGTCAGTATACAGATATATTTCTTAACTAGTTTGTGGCTTCATTTAACATTACTGTTTTCTTGATTACTTTCCTAGGAGAAAAGAAAACGCCTAAAGCTATTGATGACCTCCTTTTTCTCTTCCTTTTAATCTCCCAACATTGTTATTATTACTAAGTTTAAAACCACTCTTTCTATAGTTACTACTTCAAAAATTCACTGGGGCAGCAAAACATATTCTGCTTATATGTTCTTCGCTAGGCAGAAAGAAGGCTTGATGACCAGTAAGCATAAAGAGAAACAAAGAAGTAATTAAAAAGCATTCACATAACCTAAAGGTGATGAAAACTTGATAGCATTAGAATTAAAATAACAGATCAGAACACTGGAAAATGAACACAGATACCTCCTATTTTCTCATTTAACTTTTACATGGTACTTTTGGACTAGCACCCTGGATGCTAGGAACCATGATCTAAGGCTGATTCCTTCTTCAAGGGCAAAGCATAATTCACAGCTCTACTATTTACCACTCTGAGATAATGACTATTACCTTATCAGAAAATGTGTTAAATAGTTGATGTGGGCAATCTGAAGTAGAATAATAAACTTACTAAAAGTTTCCAAGAATTAACATGAAGACTTATCCGAACACAGAAACATAAATAAAAAAAAGTAAAATACATGTTCTCCTTTTTCTTTTCAGCAACCTTTTCTTTAAACTCCTGCATAATGAGTTTGGTAGTACTGTCTGCCTGAGAATTATTCCATTTTGATAACAATTATTGATCCAAAAAGAGAGATTGTAGTGACCTCCAATGTTTCTATAAAATATTTCCTCATTGGCAAGATTTCACCACAACAAAATTAACTTGATTTCAAACGTTGTAAAGTGTAAATCTCTAATTATGCTACATTTCTGCACATGGTATACTGGAATTATTATTGATTACTTATGTGATATGTCTTCTAGAGCACTGGATCATTAGCAATTTGAGGAATGATTCAATACTATCAAAAGTCATGAAAAACATAATGACCATTTTAATAGTGGTGCAAAATGTCTACTAAATTATCTTGGGATAATAGAGGTATTTTATGTTTAGACTCTTAAAAAGCCTAACCACAAAATCACAGAAATCTCTACTGTTTTTTTGTTTCTCTCTCATTGACTGATTATCCATCCTTGGGCCTAGAATACAACCTTGGCATTAAGATAGTTCGGATAAAAATAAAACAAAAATTGAAGATGGCGGAGGAGTAGGAGACCTGGATTTCATCTGGTCTCAGGAATTCAGCTGGATAGGGATCAAATCATTCTGAACACCTACAAACTCAACAGGAGATCAAAGAAAAGAATAGCAACAACTCTCTGAACAGAAAAGCGACCACTTTCTGGAAGGTAGGACGTGCGGAGAAGTGAATCCGAGGCGATATTCGGGACGATAGATGGCGGGGGAGGGGGCCTCCGTCGGCCACTTCTGGCAAGTGATAGAGCCACGGAGCACAAAATCAGAACTTTTAGAAGTCGGCTCCGCTGAGGGACGTCGCTCCGGTGGCTAAGTAGGGGGTGGAACCCTCATGGGACAGTGTGGTCTCAGGACCCTCGGGGTCACAGAAAGACCGGGGGTGCCTGAGTGGGGCAGAGCTCCCAGGTATCGGAGCAGGGAAGCCGGCTGCAGAGATGGAACCGAGGAGCGGGCTCTCAGCTCGCGGTTGCCATAAACTGTGATCCGCGGCACAGTCGGGCCACTGCTCCTCCAGCAGGGACCCAACAAGCGGCAGATCTGGGGAGACTCCCCTTCCTCCCCCGGGAGGAGCGGCACAGGAGCGCACCGCAGGGATATGCTGGGTTTGGGGACTCCAGATGGGGTCGTGTGCCAGAGACAGAAACGCTCGGTCACAGGCCAGGTGAGCATGGAGTGCGGCCAGAGACCAGGGAGACGGGAGTGACTGACTGCTTTTCTCTGGGGGCTCACTGACGAGCGGGGTCCCAAGTTCTCGGCTCCTCCGGGGAGGAGATTGGGAGGCCACCATTTTCACTCTTGGCCTCCAAAGCTGTACAGAAAGCTTGCAGGGAACAAAAGCTCCCGAGAGCAAACCCGAGCAGATTACTTAGCCTGGACGGGCAAGGGCGGGGCAATTCCGCCTCCAGCAAAGACATTTGGGAACCACAGCAATAGGCCCCTTCCCCAGAAGATCAGCAAGAACAGCCAGCCAAGACCAAGTTTACCGATCAATGAGAACGGCAGAACTCCAGCGCTAGGGGAATACTGCACATAGAATCCATGGCTTTTTTACCATGATTCTGTAGTCTTTCAAAGTTAATTTTTTTTTAACTATCTTTTTCTTTTTGAATTTTTCTTTTTCACTTTTTCAACCAACATCTTATCAATCCCTTTTTAAAAAACATTTTTATTTTTCATTTTTAGAGTCATATTCTATCCCTTCATAGTAGTTACCCTTATTTTTGGCATATATATATATAAGTTGTTCTCTCTTTAAAATTTTGAGATACAGTTTCTTCTAACAGATCAAAATATACCCTAAATCTCTAGTGTATGGCTTTGTTCTAGTCTCCTGACTGATCACATTCTCTCCCTTTGCTTTTCTTTTTTTTTTTTAAACCTCCTCTTTCTTTTTTCAAACAACTTCTTATATTATCAATTCCTTTTATAAATTTTTTTTTTAAAGATTTTATTTATTTATTTGAGAGAGAGAGAATGAGAGAGAGAGAGCTTAAGAGGGGGGAGGGTCAGAGGGAGAAGCGGACTCCCCACCCAATAGGGAGCCCGATGCGGGACTTGATCCCGGGACCCCAGGATCATGACCTGAGCCGAAGCTGTCACTTAACCAACTGAGCCACACAGGTGCCCCTTATAAATTTTTTTATAATTTTCGTCCTTATAGTCATATTCCATCCCTTCATCATATCAACCCTTATTTTTGTACATATATAAGTTTTTCTTTCTTTAAAATTTTGGGAGACACTTTCTTCTAACAGACCAAAATACACCCAAAATCTAGTGTGTGGCACTGATCTATGCACCAGCCTGATCATATTTGATCATATTCTGTTTTTTTTGTTTTGTTCCGTTTTTGTTTGTTTTTATCTTTATCTTTTTCTTTTTTTTTTCTTTTTCTTTTTTCTTTCTTTCCCTTTCTTTTCCCCCAGTTTCAGGTCTTTTCTGATTTGTTCAGAGTATATTTTCTGGGGACATTGTTACCCTGTTAGCAGTTTGTTCTCTCATTCATCTATTCTCCTCTGGACAAAATGACAAGATGGAAAAAAATCACCTCAACAAAAAGAACAAGAGGCAGTACCGATTGCCAGGGACCTACTCAATACAGACATTAGTACGATGTCAGACCTAGAGTTCAGAATGATGATTTTAAAGATACTAGCTGGGCTTGAAAAAAGCATGGAAGTTATTAGAGAAACCCTTTCTAGAGAATTAAAAGAACTAAAATCTAACCAAGTTGAAATCAAAACGGCTATTAATGAGGTGCAATAAAAAATGGGGGTGCTAACTGCTAGGATAAATGAGGCAGAATAGAGAATCAGTGATATAGAAGACCAAATGATGGAAAATAAAGAAGCTGAGAAAAAGAGAGATAAACAACTACTGGACCACGAGGGCAGAATTCGAGAGATAAGCGATACCACAAGATGAAACAACATTAGAATAATTGGGATCCCAAAAGAAGAAGAAAGAGAGAGAGGGACAGAAGGTATATTGGAGCAAATTAGAGCAGAGAACTTCCCTAATTTGGGGAAGAAAACAGGCATCAAAATCCAGGAGAAACCCCCTCAAAATCAATAAAAATAGGTCAACACCCCGACATCTAATAGTAAAACTTACGAGTCTCAGAGACAAAGAGAAAATCCTGAAAGCAGCTCAGGAGAAGAGATATGTAACCTACAATGGTAGACACATTAGATTGGCAACAGACCTATCCACAGAGACCTGGCAGGCCAGAAAGGACTGGCAGGATATATTCAGAGCACTAAACGAGAAAAATGTGCAGCCAAGAATACTATATCCAGTTATGCTGTCACTGAAAATAGAAGGAGAGATAAAAAGCTTCCAGGACAAACAAAAACTAAAGGAATTTGCAAACATGAAACCAGCCCTGCAAGAAATATTGAAAGGGGTCCTCTAAGCAAAGAGAGAGCCTAAAAGCAACACAGAACAGAAAGGAACACAGACAATATACAGTAACAGTCACCTTACAGGCAATACAATGGCACTAAATTCATATCTTTCAATAGTTACCTTGAATGTAAATGGGCTAAATGCCCCAATCAAAAGACACAGGCTATCAGACTGGATTAAAAAACAAGACCCATTGATATGCTGTCTGCAAGAGACTCATTTTAGACCCAAAGACACCCCCAGATTGAAAGTGAGGGGGTGGAAAACCATTTACCATGCTAATGGACACCAAAAGAAACCTGGGGTGGCAATCCTTATATCAGACAAATTAGATTTTAAACCAAAGACTGTAATAAGAGATGAGGAAGGACACTATATCCTACTTAAAGGTTCTATCCAACAAGAAGATCTAACAATTATAAATATCTATGCCCCTAACATGGGAGCAGCCAGTTATATAAGGCAATTCATAACAAAAGCAAAGAAACACATTGACAACAATACAAGAATAGCGGTGGACTTGAACACCCCCCTCACTGAAATGGACAGATCATCTAAGCAAAAGATCAACAAGGAAATAAAGACTTTAATGACACACTGGACCAAATGGACTTCACAGATATATTCAGAACATTCCATCCCAAAGCAACGGAATACACATTCTTCTCTAGTGCCCATGGAACATTCTCCAGAATAGATCACATCCTAGGTCACAAATCAGGTCTCAACCAGTACCAAAAGATTGGGATCATTCCCTGCATATTTTCAGACCACAATGCTTTGAAACTAGAACTCAACCATAAGAGGAAAGTTGGAAAGAACTCAAATACATGGAGGCTAAACAGCATCCTACTAAGGAATGAATGGGTCAACCAGGAAATTAAAGAATTTAAAAAATTCATGGAAACCAATGAAAATGAAAAAACAACTGTTCAAAATCTTTGGGATGCAGCAAAGGCAGTCCTAAGAGGAAAGTATATAGCAATACAAGCCTTTTTCAAGAAACACGAAAGGTCTCAAATACACAACCTAACCCTACACCTAAAGGAGCTAGAGCCACAACCCAGCAGGAGAAGAGAAATAATAAAGATCAGAGCAGAAATCAATGAAATAGAACTAAAAGAACAGTAGAACAGATCAACGAAACTAGGAGCTGGTTCTCTGAAAGAATTAACAAGATTGATAAACCCCTGGCCAGACTTATCAAAAAGAAAAATGACCCAAATCAACAAAATCATGAATGAAAGAGGAGAGATCACAACCAAGACCAAAGAAATACAAACAATTATAAGAACATATTATAAGCAACTCTATGCCAGCAAATTAGATAACCTTGAAGAAATGGATGCACTCCTATAGATGTATCAACCACCAAACTGAACCAGGAAGAAACAGAAAACCTGAACAGACCCATAACCACTAAGGAAATTGAAGCAGTCATCAAAAATCTCCCAACAAACAAAAGCCCAGGGCCAGATGGCTTCCCAGGAGAATTCTACCAAACATTTCAAGAAGAATTAATACCTATTGTTCTGAAACTGTTCCAAAAAATAGAAATGGAAGGAAAACTTCCAAACTCGTTTTATGAGGCCACCATTACCTTGATCCCAAAACCAGACAAAGACCCCATCAAAAAGGAGAATTACAGACCAATATCCTTGATGAACATGGATGCAAAAATTCTCACCAAAATACTAGCCAGTAGGATCCAACAGTACATTAAAAGGATTATTCATCACGACTAAGTGGGATTTATCCCTGGGCTGCAAGGTTGGTTCAACATCCGCAAATCAATCAACGTGATACAATACATTTATAAAAGAAAGAACAAGAATCATATGATCCTCTCAATAGATGCAGAAAAAGCATTTGACAAAGTACAGCATCCTTTCTTGATTAAACCTCTTCAGAGTATAGGGATAGAGGGTACATACCTCAATATCATAAAAGCCATGTATGAAAAACCCACAGCGAATATCATTCTCAATGGGGAAAAACTGAGAGCTTCCTCCTAAGGTCAGGAATGCAGCAGGATGTCCACTATCACCACTGCTATTCAACATAGTCCTAGAAGTCCTAGCCACAGCAATCAGACAACAAAAAGAAATAAAAGGCATCCAAATTGGCAAGGAAGAAGTCAAACTCTCCCTCTTTGCAGATGATATGATACTTTATGTGGAAAACCCAAAAGACTCCACCCCAAAACTGCTAGAACTCATACAGGAATTCAGTAAAGTGGCAGGATATAAGATCAATGCACAGAAATCAGTGGCATTCCTACACACCACCACGAAGACAGAAGAAAGAGAAATTAAGGAGTAGATCCCATTTACAATTGCACCCAAAACCATAAGACACCTAGGAATAAATCTAACCAAAGAGGCAACGGATCTGTACTCAGAAAACTATAAAATACTCATGAAACAAATTGAGGAAGACACAAAGAAATGGAAAAACATTCCATGTTCATGGATTGGAAGAACAAATATTGTGAAGATGTCAATGCTACCTAGAGCAATCTACACATTCAATGCAATCCCCATCAAAATACAATCAACTTTTTTCAAAGAAATGGAACAAATAATCCTAAAATTTGTATGGAACCAGAAAAGACCCCAAATAGCCAGATGAATGTTGAAAAAGAAAAGCAAAGCTGGTGGCATCACAATTCCGGACTTCCAGCTCTATTACAAAGCTGTTATCATCAAGACAGTATGGTACTGGCACAGAAACAGACACATAGACCAATGGAACAGAATAGAGAGCCCAGAAATGGACCCTCAACTCTATGGTCAACTAATCTTCGACAACGCAGGAAAGAATGTCCAATGGAAAAAAGACAGTCTCTTCAACAAATCGTGTTGGGAAAACCGGACAGCCACATGCAGAAGAATGAAACTGGACCATTTCCTTACACCACACACAAAAATAGACTCAAAATGGTTGGAAGACCTAAATGTGAGACAGGAGTCCATCAACATCCTAAAGGAGAACACAGGCAGCAACCTCTTCGACCTCAGCTGCAGCAACTTCTTCCTAGAAACATCGCCAAAGGCAAGGGAAGCAAGGACAAAAATGAACTATTGGGACTTCATCAAGATAAAAAGCTTTTGCCCATCAAAGGAAACAGTCAACAAAACCAAAAGACAACGGATAGAATGGGAGAAGATATTTGCAAATGACATATCAGATAAAGGGCTAGTATCCAAAATCTATAAAGAACTTATCAAACTCAACACCCAAAGAACAAAGAATCCAATCAAGAAATGGGCAGAAGACATGAACAGACATTTTTCCAAAGAAGACATCCAAATGGCCAACAGACACATGAAAAAGTGCTCAACATCACTCGGCATCAGGGAAATCCAAATCAAAACCTCAGTGAGATACCACCTCACACCAGTCAGAATGGCTAAAATTAACAAGTCAGGAAAGGACAGATGTTGGCGGGGATGCGGAGAAAGGGGAACCCTCCTCCACTGTTGGTGGGAATGCAAGCTGGTGCAACCACTCTGGAAAACAGTACGGAGGTTCCTCAAAAAGTTGAAAATAGAGCTACCATACGATCCAGCAATTGCACTACTGGGTATTTACCCCAAAGATACAAATATAGGGATCCGAAGGGGTATGTGCACCCCAATGTTTATAGCAGCAATGTCCACAATAGCCAAACTGTGGAAAGAGCCAAGATGTCCATTGACAGATGAATGGATAAAGATGATGTAGTATATATATACAATGCAATATTATGCAGCCATCAAAAGGAATGAGATCTTGCCATTTGCAATGACATGGATGGAACTGGAGGGTGTTATGCTGAGCGAAATAAGTCAATCAGAGAAAGACATGTATCATATGACCTCACTGATATGAGGAATTCTTAATCTCAGGAAACAAACTGAGGGTTGCTGGAGTGGGGGGTGGGGTGGGAGGGATGGGGTGGCTGGGTGATAGACATTGGGGAGGGTATGTGCTATGGTGAGTGCTGTGAATTGTGCAAGACTCTTGAATCACAGATCTGTACCTCTGAAACAAATAATATATGTTAAAAAAAAAAAAAGAAGAAGAAGAAGATAGCAGGAAGGGAAGAATGAAGGGGGAAATCGGAGGGGGAGACGAATCATGAGAGACGATGGACTCTGAAAAACAAACTGAGGGTTCTAGAGGGGAGGGGCGTGGGAGGATGGGTTAGCCTGGTGATGGGTATTAAAGAGGACACATTCTGCATGGAGCACTGGGTGTTATACGCAAACAATGAATCATTGAACACTACATCAAAAACTAATGATGTAATGTATGGGGATTAACATAACAAAAAATTTAAAACAAAACAAAACAAAAAACTAATGATGTATGGTGATTAACATAACATAATAAAATAAAAATAAAAATAAAAAAACAAAAATTAAAACATGGCATTAAATAGTTCAGTTGCTTTTATCTATATGTTTGCAATGAATTAAGTATTTATTTTTTATAAGCCCAAATCATGTGAAATAGCTCCCCACAAATTAAAGAGAAAATTTTCCTTGTACAGTACTTGACCATGGTCCTTATTCCATATCAACTGCTGAACCATTTGATTCTTTAGAAAGACAACACTATAAACAAGTGATAAAAGAAGGCAGTCAAGTTAAAAAATTGGCAAGGAATATTTTACTCAGTCTTCTGGAAGATAAAACTCATGGGCTTATGTAAGTATGACAATCTATTTACTAAATATTTACTAGACATTTTAAGAGGTTAACTTTTCTTTCCAATACTCAATTCCACACAATTACATGAGAATAACGATATACTTGGATGGGTGATTAGATTGATCCAAAATGAGAGATTGTAGTGACCATTTTCCAAATGGATAATTAATGAAACCTGAGCTTATTGAGTGTTGTGCATTTGAGTGAACATTTATAGGCATCAGCTCCTGCCATAAAGGGAAGAACTGCAAAACCACCAGCAAAGAAGCTTTTTCTAAATATAACATCATTTTTTTCTGTTACAAACATTTCTATTGTTTTAATACTTAATGACACTCTGAAGAAATTCATGCACATTTATTCACATCAAAAGTAAAATTAATATTGTGATGTCAAGTTTTCCACAAAGTATTATAAAATTCTCTACAATTAGCAGTAATTAGTACTTGCAGCAGAGATTTCACATCAAGGTTCAAAGAAGTAAATGACTAAGCCATCTAAGTAGTTTCTAGGCCTGGAGACTCAGCTCTGTGATTAGGGCTGAGCTCTATCAAAAAACAAACAATGGGGACTTGCCTTGTTCCTGTCATGCCAAAATATACTACCTAATAGATCAGAAATTAAAATGTGGTCCAACCTACTAAGAGCAATTTATTCATGTAGCTAAAATGGCTTATTAGATGCCCAAACAATGTTTGTAAATATATAATTTTTCATAAACATATATAATCATTCACTAGAGGAGAAGTGACAAGTGTAATCACCTTCTATTACAAATCTTCTATTTCTATTGAATTTTTGTTTCCTCAAGAGGAAAAAAGCTAAGTTTTTATTTGACATTTCCTAAAATTTTTTCAACCAAAAAAATTCTGCAAAAGCACTTCTGTAAAATCTAGCTTAATGGTTTCTTATACTGTCTTTAAGCATTAAGGTTCAATTTTTCGACCATTTTACTTTATTTATTTATTTTTTTTTTTTTTAAAGATTTTATTTATTTATTTGACAGAGAGAGACACAGAGAGAGAGGGAACACAAGCAGGGGGAGTGGGAGAGGGAGAAGCAGGCCTCCCGCGGAGCAGGGAGCCCGATGCGGGGCTCAATCCCAGGACCCTGGGATCATGACCTGAGCTGAAGGCAGACGCCTAACGACTGAGCCACCCAGGCGCCCCTCGACCATTTTAATTTGAATCCCTTGCACCTTGTTCTCGAGGTTAAAATAAAATAGATTTTAAAAAACCCATTGTTGTTTATAGCTTCAGGCTAAATAAACTGAGGTAGTTCAAACTAGCCAGTTCATTAAAGACTCACCACACTTGTTCTAGTGCTCTCCTAATTCAAACTCTACATGTAATTCACGATAGAGAACAGTACCAAAAAGAAAACCCTATTAAATCCAGGGCTTCATTTGATGCAGATGGAATTAATCTTGGCTGAGTATGGGGGCTGGGGATGGAACTTCAGGTTCTTCAGGTGATTCTTTAGACTGTGCTATAAAATAAACATAAAGCCTATAGAAAATAAGTGGCTTGGATCTCAACCAAGCAACTGCATGTGAAAATAATGTATTACTTATATGAGGCCACAAAAGCATGAAGTATCTTATGTATGTATATTGTATATGTGGACATATATGCGTATACACCTATTATAAACATAGACGGTAGTCCTCCCTTATCCATGGGAGACATGTTCCAAGACCCTCAGTGGACGTCTGAAACCATGGGTAGTACTGAATGCTATAAACTGTTTTTTCCTATAGCTACATATCTATGACAAAGTTTAATTTGTAAATTAAAGTAAAAGGTTAATGACAATAATAAAATAGAACAATTACAATATACTATAATAAAAGTTACGTGAATGTGGTCTCTTCCCTCTCTCTCAAAATATCTTACTGTACTCTACTCATCCTTCTTCTTCTTGTGATGATGCCAGATGATAAAATGCCTATATGATGGGATAAAGTCAGGTGAATGACGGAGCATTAGACTGCTATTGACCTTCCAACAGTACTTCAGAAGGAGGATCATCTGCTTCCAGACTGTGGTTGACTATTGAAAGTGAAGCCATGGAAAGCAAAACCATGGATAAGGAGGGACTTCTGTATTCCGATGTTGAGTATATGATAATGTCACATAACTACTAGGATACATTGTGATGCCTCTATATACCTTATACCTCCAAGTATAAAATCAAATTTCCAAATTTTTGTATTATAATGATTTTAGTTGTTTCCTAATTTTCTCATAGTTAATGCAGATTAGACAATCATTAAGTAATTAGTAATTTTTAGAAATTTCTACAAATATGCAAAAGTGCATGTGTGTATGTTAGGAAGGGATGTATTTGGGAGAATATGTATGCAGCTTGTCAAGCCACTATCCACAAGAGAAAGTGTAGTGAATTGATCAGAAACTAATACTATAATATACTTAAAAAGCTAATTAATATTAAATAATGTTCTATGTTTTTAAACTGTGTCAGTAATAATCAATGCTGTATTAATTCAGAACTCCCCTATGTTAAACTGGCATGTCCAAATATTTAAGTGTTACATTTTAAGCATTTCTTATAATTATGCTCATTTGCATATTTGGAAATGTAGATGTCTGGCTAAGGATAATACAAATGATCTGATTTTTCTCCTCCTTCAGGCTAAAAACCTTTGTTTTGAAATTAGTCCTTACATACGGACTACAGCAATGTTAACTACTTAACTAAATTGATGAGATCAACTTAAAAGCTTTCTGGTTTTCACTTACCTACATTTATATGTGTATAATATGTATATAAACATAATGTAATGTATAATATGTAATGTGTATATATAATATGTATATGTACACACATTAGTTTTATTTTATTTTATTTTTTTTTTTTAATTTTATTTATTTATTTGAAGAGAGAGACACAGCGAGAGAGGGAACACAAGCAGGGGGAGTGGGAGAGGGAGAAGCAGGCTTCCCGCTGAGCGGGGAGCCCGATGCGGGGCTCGATCCCAGGAACCTGGGATCAGGCCTGAGCCGAAGGCAGACGCTTAACAACTGAGCCACCCAGGCGCCCCACATTAGTTTTATTTTTATATCTTAATAATTAATTCCCATAAATTATTATTTTATTGTCATTTATTTTGGAAAACACTTTAAAATAGTATTTCCTATTTCAATTTTAAAACAGTCACATTTTCAAGTGCAAGATTTTAATCATAAAGAAGTATCATGAGAAAAATACATTAGTAATGAAGAAAGAGCTACAGA